>NC_059426.1:72888955-73523955 GCF_021028975.2 Sphaerodactylus townsendi | reverse complement strand
ACACAATAACTGGCACGGTTGAGACATGTACACAACAGGAGGTGTGGAAACAGTATGGAAACCTGGCCGCACACGAATGCGACGTTGTGTGAAAATTTCAAAGCAATCGGTCCAGTAGTTTGGGAAGATTACCTGTCAGCAGAAAAATACACTGATAGATTTTTATATAGATAAGGCAAAGATTTAGTGATCTTCAATACTGAAACACATCAGAGTACATGATTCTATGTCAGGTAAACGTGCTAGTAATCTCTGTGTTTTAGGAATCAAAAAGCACCCACAAAACGTTCCATATACTCACTTCATCCAGCACTGCACTGCGTTTTGCTCTCTGCCGTTGACGTAGAAGTACCAAGCCTGCTATAATATCAGATGGAACTATGTCAAGGTCTCGGAAAAACTCAGCAAAGAGATATGCAATCTCAGAATATGCATCCTGAAAAATCCAAAAAGGAAAGAGTGAAAAATCCACTTAAGACAAAATGTGAGAGCAAGAAGACACTAGCCTAGTGGTCAAGACTTAACTGACAGACATCCAAAAACGTCGGTTTTAAGTAGGCTTTACCTACTTAACTTTCTTCCTTATTTGAGGTATGCTATTTATAGATTCCATCTTGGAATCTTGGTGGATGAATTTATTTATCACATTTATGTCCTTGCTTTTCTCCAAGACATTAAAGATGGTATTTAAACTTATCAGTCTTGGAAGTAACAATTTGTTTACTATGAGCAAAAGCTTGATTTATTCGCAGTATCACACTCCCTCCTTATTCCCCCTTCCACTCAGGTCCTCACAGCCATGACAGAAGATTTCCTGGTTATGAAAATCAAACTCCAACATGTTGTGGCGTATAATCATAGCATTTTAACAAACTGTAGTTTGTTCTTTTCCCAGGAACTGGGATTTTGCACAATGCTTTAATCCTGGTTTAGAATCCCAGTTACAGGGACAGAAGGTAGCATGGTATGGACTGATCTTGCCAGATCTCGGACGCTAAGTACTTGGAAGGAAGAGCGCCAAGGAAGGATCTGCAGATGAAGGCAATGGTAACCAACATGTGCTTCTCACTTGGAAAGTGAGGCTCTGGAAAGTGAGGCTCTGCAGAGGAAGGCAATGGTAACTAACATGTGCTCCTCCCTTGGAAAGTGAGGATCTGGAAAGATCCTTGCTGAGGTCACCTTGAGTAGGTTGTAACTTGATGACATATAGGTATGAACCTAGAATTCCAGTTACTAAGGATGAGGCTGCCACAGACCCCGAAAGAAAATGGGGAGCTGGAGATGGAGTATTCTAATTCCCCGTCCTCCCTGGGGGTCATTTGGCTATTGCTCACTTCTGAAACACTAGCCCGCTCACACTTATTGGGTAACTGCCACCCCCTATCAGTCTGAGATCTGAGGCAGTCTGACAGGCCTACTTCTACCTCTCTCCATCACTGGCACTTCATTCAGTTAAACATGCAGCTTGGCTCATTTAAGAGTTGGCCTACACATCCTCCAATCCTTTTTATACCTGAGTGGGCTGGTTATGACACAGGTTCTCTTAAACAACAAGTTCTATTTTTATTTGGGGAAAACAGAACAAGAAGGGAAGGTGGATGCAACTGCAGGGGAGAAATAAAGACAACGGAAGGATTTCATTCAGAGGGGACAAATGCAGAACAGATAAAACAGAGGAGAAGGTTAACACAACCAGGATAAACTATTTCCCTGGCTTAATGGCTTACAGATTCTGAGCCTGTCCCATAAGGAACCTCCTCTTCCCTTACTTGTTCCTGGGAAAGAGAAATATAACTCTCAGTTCAGGGTTTTGTAATTTTTTCTGTGACGACACTCTCTTACTTAGATAGTTTCAGAGGACAGCTGTGCTGGCCAGCAACAGAACAGCTAGATTTGAGTCCAGTAGCACCTCAGAGACCAACAAGATTTTTGAGATGAGACCTTTTGAGAGTCAAAGCTCTCTTAATCAAAAGTTCATATGACAAAAATTCTGGTAGTCTCTAAGGTGCTACTGGACTTGAATCTAGCGGTCCTTACACAGGTTCACTTTTTCTGCTCCAGATGATACTAAGCCAATTAAGTGATATTAAGCCAATCAAGTGATAGCAGAAACACTATCCATTTTTGTCAAAGGCTTTCACGGCCAGATTCAACTGGTTGTGGTGGGTTTTCCAGGCTGTGTGGCTGTGGTCTGGTAAAAAATGGACTGATAACCCCACCCGCAATACAATGCACTCAACCACACCTTTGCATAGCAAGTTCCACCCAAACATTTACTGATTGGTTCCCACTCTGGGACATGGACATATACCCCGCTAAACTTTCCCTTCTCACTAGACACAGTGTGAAACGGACTTCCCTCTGTGATACACCTCTGAAGATGCCAGCCACAGATGCAGGTGAAATGTTAGGAACAAAATCCACCAGACCACAGCTACACAGCCTGGAAAACCCACCAGAACCAACTATCCATTTTTGTTGGGATTTGTTACTGGCTACCATGTTTCTATTCTTGCTACAGAAGCTGCCCAAAGGCACTGTCTGATTTGGGAGTTTGATTAACACAGGGAATCATGGGAACCAGGATGGGACTCATGATAGAGGCAAATCCAAATTTGGACAATACACAACAATGGAGTAAGATTGATCTAGGAAGTTTTCAATCACCGCTCCATGCAAAGGAGGATGGAGAAGTAAAGGATTAAAAATAGACAGTCAAACTTGGTTTATTCTTCAGTTTAAGAATAAACTAAGTTTGACTTTGTCTATTTGTAATATATGATTACAGAAACTGACTTAGTCAAAGCTACCCACTGAATATTATGTCTAAGCAGAGATTTCAACCGAGGTCTCTCAAATCCAATGCTATCCACTATACAGCACTGCCTAAAAGTTCTCTCTAGGCCAGCTTTTTGTGTCCAATAGCTGCCAGTATGATGCCCCTGGGAAGCTCACAAGGAGGGTACAATGGAAGTAAACATACCCCGACATTAGTCTACTGCATTTCCCATACAGATGGTAAATAGTCTCAGGGCAGATCCCCATTTTACATGGCAATATGGCTCCTGTGAATACTAAAAGGTTACACCAATGTCTTCCACAGCAAATACATAAACTGTATATATGCTTGGAGGGCAAGTAACTTGCATCAGGCACAGTGGGGACTGGATGGGATATTAGAAATGGACACAAACCTCCCCTAATGTTCAAGCACAAAGCCAACATATGTACCCCTTTGCACACATGAAGGCTCTAATGAACTCTATCAGTTCTACTCTACTGATTCATGGATGCTATCCCCATTGCTCACGCAGAGCATACCTCTCCTAATTTACAGCAAAACATAAAACACAAGCAAAGAGAAGGTTTTCACAAAGGAATGTCCCAAGGCAGCAAGTGAACTATTAAATGCTAACCATTACATCACTGAAATCATTAAAATCCAGAACTATACTATAGATAAAAAATATGTGTTTATAATAGTATTAAAATGAACATTAATTCAAGATGAGGACCGAAGGTATGAAAGTCCACTGAAGTACTGAAGCCTCTGAAGAACAAAATGATGATGAAATGCTGTAGTACACGTAATACATAACATTTTAAAATGTGCATTAGATTGCTGAATTTTCATACAGAATTTGGCTCAAGATCCAGTTTGGTGTAATGATTAAGAGCGGCAGACTCTAATCTGGAGAACTGGGTTTGATTTCCCCCTCCTCTATGTGTAGCCTGCTGGGTGACCTACAGCCAGTCACAGTTCTCTCACAACTCTCTCAGCCTCAACTAACTCACAAGATGCCACTTGTGGAGAGAGGAAGGGATTGTGTTGGAAAACTGCTTTGAGACTCCTAAAGGCAGAAAAAAGCAGGGCACAAAAACCAGGAAAAAAGATAACGACCTTTAAACTGAATTAAGCGACTAGGTATTCTGTGAACCCTTTAATTCTTTCAGGATTTTATTCTGCATTTCTGTGGATTTGCAACTTCAGTTTCTTAGGGATGCAAGCCCTTACCCACTGTAAATCAGCATTTGTTGTAGGCATTAAGAGGCATAGAGCTTCATCCAGAAATGTGATCTCTCAGGATGTATCTGCAAAGGGGCAGAGGAGTATCCAATGCAGATTAGAACCCACCACACACATAGCATCCTCAGCTCATGATGGCTTCTCCCTATTTTTAACCTATCTATGCTGTGTACCATGGCAACTGTAAGAACCCCAGGTGTTATGTTTTCCAAATGGAAAGAAAGGGTCCTATTTTCCAGGTGGTTGCTTGTCCCATTTCTACACCAAGTTTTTTGTTAACGTGCTGAACAAATGACCCAGGAAAAGGTTACACAGAAAAGTTATTGAAATGGAGGGTAACCATTCAAGGGACAGTCATAAAACAGAACCATATGTGCACCAGACTACAAAAGGACTGACACACCACATTCTAGATAAGGGTTCATGGAGTTCCAGGACACATTATCTGAAGCAGAGTTACTAATGACCCAGGCAATTCTCATGGTGCAATGATCTGAGAAGACCTGAATTTGATGGGCCACAAATAATTTACTCTCTGATGGAAAAGATAGTTGCTACTTACTGACTGGGAATCTTTTGTCCGAGTGCAGCAAAGGAAAACCTTCAGCCGTCGAGTCCAGCTGCTAGCCTGTCCCTCCTCTAAACGGTGCCTAGAATGAGCAGATGGAATGATTATACATGAATAGTGGATGCACAGCATCAGCTCAGAAGGAAACCAACAGAAACACCAAATCAACATTGATCGAGTGTCTATAACAGAGATGAATTATAACAAAGGATAAATATATCAATATAACCTGTACTATAACTTCAGGTCCAATCCAGAGACACAAGTACATGGTTCTGGAAATATGTTTGCAAGATAGCATCCAGCAACACTAGAATTATGGTGTGCAAATTTACTGAAGGTTATTATTTCTTCAGCTGTCAAGAGACTTACAAACAATATTGATGCCACCAAGGTATGGCATGAGATAATTTTTAAAGGTGAAACCTAATATTCCTTCTTTAACAGGAGAAGCTCACCATCATTAGTAGCCAGAAATACTATCCAGGAGAGTTGAAGGGACTAATAGTCCATTCACAAGCAGAGTTAAACCCCTTTTAAGTCCACTGAACCACTTTAATTTCACTGGGTTTAGAAGGCTGTAGTGAACATCCCAGAAGGGAACTGTTAATTTCATCATAGGGAGGCAGGCATGGGGATCAAAGATTCCAGTAATTATGGGACATGGTAGATATAGCTGTAGGAGAAGACCAAATGAGAGAAGGCAGTTGAGATATAATCAAGCTCGATCTACTTCTGACCTTGGTCCCATTCTGAGACACGATGGTGATGGGCCTTGGAAATTATACCCTTCTCCGACACTGGGGTTGTGCAGTGCCAGGTCCATAAAAAATAAGTCCAAAACATCACAGGATTATCTTGTAGCATAAAATGTGGACTTGACATGCTTGACTGATACTTGGGTTAAGGTGGGCAAAACTGTCGCCTTGAAAGACATTTATGAAAGCCAATGAGATGGCAGTGAAGGCAGCAAAGAAGAGATTATATGCTTCCTCCATTATGTCTGCAAGCTCTCATCCAGCACATTTAATGTGATTCAGTCTTTGATATTCTTGCCAATGGGATCTAAAATTAATGATCTGGCACCTGGCTGTGAGGCTTTTGCAAGTTTCTTTGTAGATAAAGTCTAGTCATTCCTCCACAACCTCCCATTGATGCTTGAAACAGTAATGGAACGGGAGACCCCTTGGCCATCTTCTGGTCTCATATTGGAGCAGGTGACACATGATGGGCAGATGTCCCGGAAGCATCCATTTGTTTGTGGTGGGCTGCAAGGGGTCATTTTTTCCACAATATTGTTTAATAGCTACATGTGGTCCCTGGAGCAGCTTGATCAGAGCTTTGGACTGAGTTACCAACAACATGCTGATGACACCCAGCTTGTTCTGCTGATGGATGGCCAGCTGCCCACTGCCCCTGGGTGTTCCAGCACAGTGCCTCAAGGACATGGCTTGTTGATTGGAAAAGAGCAGGTTGAGGTTAAATCCACTGAAGATGGAGGTCCTATGGTTGGATTGGGGCAGTCCTGTAGAGGGCTTTTAGTTGCCAAGATTTGGGGATGCGGCATTACATTCAGCTGCATATGTTAAAAGCCTGGGTGTGACCTTGGAGTCCTCCCTTTCCATGGAGGTCCATGTCACCAATATGGCAAGGATTGCCTTCTACCATCTTTGACAGGTTAGGCAGCTTGCTCCCTACCTATCCCGCCTTGACTCACCCACAGTGATCCACATGACAGTAACCTCCAGGCTGGACTACTGTAACTTGCTCGATATGGACCTGCCCTTGAGATTGACTTGGAAACTAGAACTGGTCCAGAATGCACTGCCAGATTCCTCACTGGTACATCGATGAGAGAACATATAACACTTGTGCTTTGACAGCTGAACTTGTGCCATTGGAATTCCAAATCAAGTTCAATGTTTTGGCTCTAACCTTGAACCCGAACCCTGAACCTTATAACCTGGGACCATCAAATCTGTGGAACTGCATTGTCCCACATTGCCCGTGGAGGATGCTCCAGTCCTCCAATAAAAACACTAAACTGAGAAAGAACCTGAAACATTTCTTGGAATGGAAGACCGCTGAGGACCCCTTCTATCATGGCCATGGTCTTGTCTCTCACACCTCTGAAGCTTAAAGGCCCTACGTGTCAGATGACTGCTGTACTGATGATTGATCTGGAAACAAATTTCCAAGACCAGTATTAAATTGTCACCTTATAAACATTTTCAGAAAAGACTCAAATCTAGATTTACCAAACTTTGACCTTTGTAGAAATGACTGGCCACAGACTTCTGTTTTTGAAGTTATGCCAAACAATTTTATTGCAGTTCAATAAAAAGTCCTGTAACCATGTGCTTCATTTACATTATATACTGCTTTCATGGTTTATAGATGGCTTTAAAGCGGATCTGACATAGTCACTGAAGATGAGTCTATAAATGGCTACTAGCTAAGATGACTAAAGTGAACCTCCATGTCCAGAAGCAGTAAATCTGTGACTCAGTGCTAGGAAGCAACATTATGGGAAGGCCCTGGTCTTATGTCCTGTTTATTCACCCTCCACAGCAATTGTCTGGCTGCTGTGTGAGACAGGGTACTAGACTAGATAAGTCCACTGTTTCAGAAGTGTACCTCTTATGTTCATGCAATACCTGTTCATACAATTCACAAATCCTATTGCAATGATGCATAAACAATGAAGAACTGCAAACCAAAACATGGCTGACGGTGAAAATGAGGCATCTGAAAAATGAAATAGTTTAACTATATGTTGAGAGCGAAAATTTACCTTTCTGCATAACAAAAACATAGACCAATTTCAATTACTGGCCTTGATTTAGAGAATACCAAAAAACTTGCAATAAGAACCTCAACCTAATAGCAGCCTCACAAACTGTGTCATCACACACCATTTTTCAAATTGATTGCAACAGCAGCACAGAAAAACAAATGTTCAGTGCAAAAGAGGAAAAGCTGTTAATCATGGAACAAATCAATAAATATAGCTCTTGGGTTACAAACACATACACAGTACCAAATATTAGACTCACGCTTGCTTGCAGTGCTGTTCCAGTGCTTCCCTACCTCAAGTTATATGTCCTTAGGTTGCGCTGCCTTCTCTTTGTGGCTCGTAATTTCACAAAAGTGCGTCCGGTTGGGTCAAAGACACATAGGACAGTGATGCAAACGCTCAGAATGACAACCCAGTTGCAGACAACCATTCCTGGCAAAATACCACAGGATAATGTACAGTTTAGTCCAGAAGCAGACATGGCTTACCTGGCAAGTTTGTTTAATCAATGCAGCTGTTCTAAAGCGCTGACATTTATTCTACCTGATGTTCACCAACCAACGTGAAGGTAGCTCTTATGCAAATGTTCTGATTGCTTCAGAGATTGAAAAGGCTAACATTTTAAAATATTTAAGAGGCCAATAGCAAATACAATTGAAATGAAAGGATTTAGGGATGGGTGCATGTGTGTCTGCACACATGGGGAGAGAGAGAGAGAGAAAGAGAGAGAGAGAGAGAGAAGCGTGAAGAATCCCAGGAGGGAGGAACAATTTGGAACTTGTATCATATCTTCCAAAAGCCAAAAAAGCAGAGTATGATTCTGTTTGGTTTTAATTTGTAATGGTTTAACTGTTTTTGTAAATCATTTTGAGATAAATGAAAAGGTATGGCGCAAGTAAAAAATAAATCTCCCTCTCCAGGGCTCCTTCCGCACATGCAGAATAATGCACTTTCAAACTGCTTTCAATGCTCTTTGAAGCTGTGCGGAATAGCAAAATCCACTTGCAAACAGTTGTGAAAGTGGTTTGAAAACGCATTATTCTGCGTGTGCGGAAGGGGCCCAAGATTCTATAAGCTCCCAGGGGCTAGAAGCTTGTTTTCCTTTTCTTCTTTTCCTCTGGTCTCAACATTCTGTGCTCCCAGAGAATATTTGGTTCTTATGAGAGACCAGCTGTTTTACTATTAGATACAGTGATATGTGTGTTCGTGGATAAATCCGCATGCATACCTTCAAGTAGCAGATTAAAAAAAAACTCAGCTAGAGCTCTCCATAATCTTTTTACGATTACAAATTGGTGACATTTATATTTAAGCACCGGGAGTGAGGGCAACATTATACAAGCAGGGAAATTCATACAAAAAGCCTCAAATACACACCCAAAGTGACACTCTTAGCAGTCACGTCATTGCAGGAACTGTAGTACTGGGTAAGCCAAACAATGCCCACAATAGCATAGACAAACTCAATCACCAGGATGGCTGAAACAATAAGAACATAACGCACAATGGAGAAGTATTATTCCAACAAAAGAATACCTGATTTCACAGGATGTCAGAGACAGACAGCCAAACAGTCATGTTGCTGTCAATCCCACCATAGCTTTCTTATCAGCAATTTTCAGGCAGTGAGAAGAATACCCATATCAAACTGTTATTTCACTCCAAGGAAAATCAGCTTGTTTCCAAACAATTTAAACACAACACTGACTTTTCTAGCAGATTCAGAAAATGAAATTCAGACCATTTTTACAGTAATGCTCAAGGAAAAGATCCAGATCCAATCCATTAAACACCTTGCCGAGCAGGTTCTCTCCTAAGGACATGGACATGTTCAACACAAGCAATACAAAGCAGGCCTGTGTAGGATTCTACCCATTCAGTCTTTCTCTGTGGCATTCCAACTGCTCTGAATACTGACTCATCTTGCCAAATACCAAGAAGAGAAATGAAGCTCAAAAAGCTCACCTGGAAATTTTTGCAAAATAGTAACAACCTCTTCTTGTATATCTGGTTCATTCAACATAATTATTAATTACGTAGCATTCTGCACTGCCCAGTCCTTAATTAAATAGCATTAATTTTAATTTCCAATTGTTCGAAAAATTGATGTAAATTACAAACAGTGTTTCAGAGATTGAAGTTGACATTATACAGTTATCAAGATACAGAGTTCAGCCTAATCATTTTTACTATTATTCCATAGCTGAAAGTCAACCCATTTCTTTTTCATAGTACTTGAGGCAAATAAATCAAAATTAGCTCTTAGAAGTCCACGGGAGAGTCAGCATGGTAGTAGTGGTTAAGAGCGCTGTAGTGGTTAAGAGCAGGACTCTAATCTGGAGAACTGAGTTTTTCCCCACTCCAGAAAAGTGATGGACTCTTATCTGGTGAACTGGATTTGTTTCCCTGCTCCTACACAAAAAACCTGCTTGATGACCTTGAGCTAATCACAGTTCACTTAGAACTCTCTCAACCCCACCTATTTTACAAGGTGTCTGTTTTGGGGAGAGGAAAGGAAAGGAGTTTGTGAGCTACTTTAAGACTCCTTACAGGAGAAAAAGGAAGGATAAATCCAAACTCTTCTTCTTCTGATCAGAATTGCTGTAATACCAGTAAAGGTCTGGTCACCACATCTCAAAAAGGATATCAAGGAGATAGAAAAAGTGCAGAGAAGGGCAACGAGGATGATTGAGGGATTGGAGCACCTTCCTTATGAGGAGAGGCTGCAGCTTTTGGGACTCTTTAGTTTGGAGAGGAGATGTCTGAGGGGGGATATGATTGAAGTCTATAAAATTATGCATGGGGTAGAAAATGTTGACAGAGAGACATTTCTCTCTCTTTCACACAATACTAGAACCAGGGGGCATACATTGAAAATGCTGGGGGGAAGAATTAGGACTAATAAAAGGAAACCTTCACGCAACGTGTGATTGGTGTTTGGAATATGCTGCCACAGGAGGTAGTGATGGCCACTAACCTGGATAGCTTTAAAAAGGGCTTGGGCAGATTTATGGAGGAGAAGTCGATCTATGGCTACCAATCTTGATCCTCTTTGATCTGAGATTGCAAATGCCTTAGCAGACCAGGTGCTCGGGAGCAGCAGCAGCAGCAGAAGGCTTTCACATCCTGCATGTGAGCTCCCAAACTAAGGCATCTGGTGGGCCACTGCGAGTAGAAGAGCTGGACTAGATGGACTCTGGTCTGATCCAGCAGGCTCGTTCTTATGTTCTTAATATATGTATTTGTGTATGTGTATGTATGTGTATGTAAAGTGCCATCAAGTCTCACCTGGCTTATGATGACCCTATGAATTAATGTTCTCCAAGACATTCAATTGTTAACAACCTTGTTTAGGTCTTGAAAAAACTGAGTGCCGTGGTTTCCTTTTCAGACTCAATCCACCTTGTGGTGGGACTTCTTCTTTTCCTGTTGCCTTCAACTTTTCCTAGCATTACTGTTTTTTCCAGTGACTCCTGCCTTCTCAGAATGTGACCATAGTATGATAACCCCAGTTTAGTCATTTTAACAGCTAGGGAGATTTCAGGCTTCATTTGATGTAGAATCCACTTATTTGTCTTTTTAGAGGTTCATGGAATCTGAAAACTCTCCTCCAATAGCATTTTCAAATGAATCACCTTTCTTCCTGTCCTTTTAATGTCCAACTTTTACACCCATACAATAAAGAATACTATGGAATGAATTTATCTGGATCACAGTCACACATCCTTACACTTCGGAATATTTTCTCGCTCCTTCGTGGCTACCTTTCCCTGTCTCAATCTCCATCTGATTTCTTGGTTGAAGTCTTCCTTTTGAAGTCACGGAACAGAAAATCATGAAGTCACAGAATAGAACATCTTGAGCCATTTCAGTTTCTTTATTAAATTTAAAGCAGTTTAATTCCTCAGTAGTCACGACTTCTGTCTTCTTGCTGTTCAGCTGTAGTCCTGCTTTGGCACTTTCTGCTTTAGCAGCAGTTGTTTCAAGTCTTCACTACTTTCTGCCAATAATGTGATATCATCTGCATACCTTACATTGTTAATGTTCTTTCCACCAATATTCACTTTCTTCTAAATCTAATGCAGCTTTCCTTATGATATGTTCTGCATATAGACTAAAGAGACAGGGAGCATTTATTTATGGATTAATTACTCTGAGCAGCTACTGGATACTACTCATGATGAATAACACACCTCATTTCTCTCCTACCCAGTGCCTAAAGCAGTGCAAGGAATGTTTTTCAGCAGTGTGTTTTAGTTAATTAATTTTGAGTATTCTTTTAAAAAGAGGAAGAAACTGCCCATGGCTCTTTGAGGAACAAGCTGCCGTTCAATTACATTTTCTGTGTCTTTCTTTTCTCCTGGTTTATTTTGGTTTTCCCTAGGAGTGAAATTGTCTAGTATTTCCCCAAAGGAAAATCCCCTAGTATCCCCCCCCCCGCCCCCACTAGCAAACACCATGTCCCCAGTGACATCTATATAGTTATGAACCAATGCTGGATCAGACTAACAAACTCAACAGTGGTAAGTCCACCCTGGTGTTCCGAGACAATCATTGTTGATATGCAGACAAAGTTCAGGCAGAACCATTTGCTTGCAATAAATGTGCAACCACCACTCAAGAGCTTTACAGAGGTCCATATATTTTCCTTCGAGTTAATACTTCTTTTGTGAGAATAAGATCAGTACTCAATCTTCAATATTGTATTACTGCAGAAAAGTATTCCTTCCTCCCTCCCCACCTAAGGGGTGTAGCTTCAGAAAATGGCTTTCAGAGCAAGCACTGAAATTGCCCCCACCCCACCCCGGTTCCTTTGCCCCAGCACAGCCTCCACAGTGGGGCACTGGAGTCTGGGGAGAGCAAGCCACTCTAGTTGTCTTAACTGGAAGGAAGGAAGGAAGGAAGGAAGGAAGGAAGGAAGGAAGGAAGGAAGGAAGGAAGGAAGGAAGGAAGGAAGGAAGGAAGGAAGGAAGGAAGGAAGGAAGGAAGGAAGGAAGGAAGGAAGGAAGGAAGGGACGGACGGACGGACGGACGGACGGACGGACGGACGGACGGACGGACGGACGGACGGACGGACGGACGGAAGGAAGGAAGGAAGGAAGGAAGGAAGGAAGGAAGGAAGGAAGGAAGGAAGGAAGGAAGGAAGGAAGGAAGGAAGGAAGGAAGGAAGGAAGGAAGGAAGGAAGGAAGAGGGAAAATAGCCAAATAACATGGGAAGGGGGGATACTTATCAGCAGGGAAAACCCATATTACACAAAGACAGATTCACGTGAAGTTTTCTGGAGTGGGATATGGATGTTGTATGCTTTCCTCCCCCTTCAATTCTTAAACTGAATTCTTAAACTTCTTTAGAGAGGCTGAAGAACGTGAAAGAAATCAAAAGACTAAACTTTACTTCATTAACATTAGCCATGAGTAAAGCATAAAGCATAAAGAATGCTCCCAAGATATAAGGCATAACATTTAAGAAGCAGTCACTAGGTCATTTAAGGCATAACATTTAAGAAGCAGTCACTAGGCGTGGGGGAGGGGTGAGATGCATCACAGCCAGGGACAGCACAGCCCACCGTCTCCTAAGAGTCTTGCTGCACCACAGCAATCAACCCAACAGCAAGACTCCCCTAATCTCTGTTAAAGCACCCTATGCAGTTCAATGGGCTGTGCCAGCATTTTTGCCAGTGCTAAGTTCAGAAAGTTGACTAATGCTAACCCTGCCCCAGGCATGTGCCCTTCAACACCAGTGTGAGCTCCTACACTGGAGAAGCACTGCAACGGTGGTTGCAGGATCACACTGCTGCGTGGTTCCCCCACATTGGCATAAGTAGCCTGGTGCTGGTGTAAATGGTCAAAAGTTCAGCAAGATAAGAGAGCTCTTTACCCAGGGTAAACTGGTGCAGATCTCATAGAAGCATCTGGCAAACATAAGCCACATTCACAAGGGGAATTTAAGCAGACCACAGAATTTCTCACATCTGTACAACAAATGAAACTAAAACGATAACTAGAATGGCTTTCTTAAGAAACAGCTCTCTTCAGCATGTCTATTAACCCCATGCATAAGGGCATCTGGCCATGGCAATGCCCTTGGATAAGAAGTTCTTTAAGTTACTAGGAGTTGAATATTCTTATTTTACAGGAATTGTGAAAGGAATGAGTTTCAGGATCCATGTCTGTTTACCAGTGTACAGAAGGGGGAATCCTTTGAGAGTATGACATGGCTGCATTAAGGTCAAATATTTATTAAAAGGTCCCTTGGCCACTGCCTCTTACCCAGTCTGACATACAGCACATACTGCATCGAATCCCGAGGTTCTGTGTACAGGATGCTGCCACGCATGCTGAGCCAGATGATTGCGACTTCTGCGATCATGCAGCTGAGCAAAATACCCAGATAGCCTCTGCCATGGTCCACCAAATTAAGAGAGCACGTCTCATTGGGATTGTATGCCAGTCCGAAAAGCACCACAGAAAGAATTATGAACCTGCCATACACAAGCAATACACAGTTACCAAAAACAAATTAGTCTTTAGCTAGACATCATTTCCTTTCCTTGATAACCCTGGATTTACCACATTAATGATTAAGTAATGTTGGAGGTAAGGAGAGGACAGTCTGGTCAATATTTAGACGGCAAGCCTTTAGGGAGGAAAGTGCTTCTTCTTTCAGTTCTTTGATGTATTTTGTTTATTTTAAGCATTACACAAACAAGGAATTATTGGGTAAACATTCCCAACTTTATATATCTAAATGAAATAAAGTGTTGCCTAAGAAAGCTTATGCAAGATAAACTGGCTAGTCTCCAAAGCATCACAGCATTTTAAATATTTTATTTACAATGTAATTATTTTGCTGCCCCTTGTCAAATAAATATGATGGAGTCTCCAGACAACCATCACAGAAAATCACCCAGATTACTATATGCAGCTTGTTGTGGGTTTCTGAGCCCACAAGCAAATATCACGTTTACCCAACAGCAAAAGTATGTTCCATTAATGTCATCCATTTATTTGTGGCATATATTTAAGTATCATTATGATAGTACAATGGTGATGGTTTGCTAATGAGGATTTTTCCGCCCACACAGAGATTTCTGGATGACATTCCAGAGCACATTCTGTGTTCCTTTACATCCAGAGGCTGCAGTACCTTCCAACAGATATATCCAGTTTTCCATCACAGAAATGGGAAGAATAGTCAAAGCTTACATACTTTTATACATGCCTTTAGTACTACAAGAGCTGGGGGAAAAATGTAACAAGTTCATGCTGCTGCAATCCTGTATAAGGATTGCTGACATAATGGTACACATATTATATGAGAGAATGCCTGTACTGCAAAGGCAACACAATTAAACCATCATGAGTTCCCTGGCTTTTCATAAATTCATTTACAAGGGCCAAGTACCCTTCATCTTCTGAGGGAACACCCACTGACAATCTCATCTCCTCCAACTGAGTTCTCCAATAACTGCTTCGTTATTCAAATAGTTATACCATGACATTTCTTTGTGGCTCAAGGCAGAGTACAATTCTGAAGCATAATCCAGACAAGATGGAATTCCAAAAATTAAAAATGTAATAAAATCCCATTTTCTTATGCTTTGCTTCAGTTCTGGTTCTACAACTCTAATCCTACGGTACTGTTTACTGAATGTACCATCTATCAATTGTATTCGCTCACTCTGGCGGATTCTGCATGGGCAGCAGTGGGTTCATGGAAACTGTTTCTGCTGCCTCTGCAGTGGTTTGAACAGCGGCTGCAGGAGCCATTCAGGATCGCTGCAACCCTGGAGACAAGAGACAAGAGGCAGCGTGGTTCGCACAGAAACACTGTGTTTCCGTGCAAACTGCACAGCTGAGAATTCATGCTCCCACCTACCTGCCTGGCATGGCAGCTGCCTATTAGAGTATGCCCCTTAATGGCAGTCTCCTGGGGAATCTATCATAATGGTGGAGGGAAGGGGGTGGGGAGTGAACGTTCCTTCTTGCCATAGTTCACACAGGCAAGCAGGAAGCATTTGCAACTCGGATTGAAGGGGAAAAGTTGCCAAATTAGCTATTTTCATTAAACCCAAGTTCTGGCCACAAAAACGGGTTAGCAGGTGTTTGGGGCCTCAACCCATTTTAATTGGCTCATGCAGAACAGGCCTCTGTGTAATCCGCCTTGAGCGAAAGGTGGACTATAAATAATCTAAATAAATAAATAAATGTACCAGCCCCCAAAATGCTTGCAACTTAAACCCCATTAAAGGGCTTCACAAATAAAATGGTCTTACAGCACCTCCTAAAACATCTAAACACAGCAATTTCCTCAGAGAAACTGTTGCACAAGACGAGAGCCAACACTGAAAAGGAATGGGCTATAGTCAATGCCAATCAGGTCACTGTAAGCAGGGGTAAAACTAGAAGGTGGCAACCAGAAGGCCATAGTCACTGCACACATAACTTTGGAACTGCCAGAAACAGTTCCAACAAATGTGTGCTGCTCCTGCCTGCAACAAAGCCCTCATACTATGCACACACTCTCTTTTTTCTGCTCAACTTTTCTGGCATTCACAGAAGGCTGCAGGGAATGTAGTAATGATACATTATAACTGGCTACTGAGTCAAGCCAGTGTTTGTAGAGCTTTGAGGTTTCTCCACGTGGATCAGAGAGAATCCTGAAGGAAGTCAGGAGACTGCTCAAAATGCTAAATTATCCAGAGTTCTTCAAACTGGCTTTAAACTAGATCATCAATGAACAATTCAAACTTAATAACTGAACCATATCCAGACAAGATGGAGACGTGGATGATAGGCAGCCCAATCAATACAGGAGCTGAAGGCTGCCTTGTTTTGTATGATCCACACTCTAGAGGTGCTACCAGGATAGGTTCTGTCTGTGCATTCCCAGGGAGAACTCATGTCTATGGGCACCTCTTATCAACATGAATTAGTGTGTCAACTGCAGCCACTCGTGAAGAAGGACAACTCGGTCATTGTCACACATGATAGCCTCCACTTTACATGGGCAGCTTTAAAGCTCATTCAGAAACTTCAATTGATACAAAGCATAAGTAGAATCATATTACATCCATGCTGAAAAAACTTCCCTATATCAATTTGTTTTTGGAGCAGAGCAATTCCATGCAATTCATTCAATGCACTGATTTTGACCCCCTGAAACACACAGTAGTCTGGCTCAAGGAATCTGTCAATACATGAAAATCAACAGAACAATCCTTGGTTGTTGTAGTCTAGATTTGGATGGATGGAGTGGCCCTGATGTTGTTATCTTATCCTAAAGGAGTCTGTCAGGCCAATTCTATCGTTTCTTTAAAAAAGGATTTTTAAAAAGCTTCTTTTTCAATGTCTTTGAGTAGATGGTGGAATGCTTTTAAATGATGAACTAGCTTCTGAGAACCTATGAGTATGCCTATGGGTGCATTTCATTGTATTTTATTTCCTGTAATTATCTCAATGTTATGGTTGCAGCATTTCAAATGTTTTAGGTGATTTAGAACTGTTTAATGGTTTCTTTGTTTTAAAAAACCTCCCTGAGCGCTACACAAAACCACTTGGTGAAATGCAAACACATCAATCAACAATTAGCATAAAGTCTGGGTGTGTCTTGAAGACAGCTCCTTCTTTATGATGAAAGGTGTATAGTTTCCTGTGGATATACATTTGAAAGTAGAGGTGTCCTCCCATCACCACACTATATCCATAAAAACTATCGAAAAATGGTGTATACTGGAAGGGGAGAGTTTTGATAGTGTGGGGCAGATGACTGTTACCAACACATAGAAAAACAGCTGGCATATTATTTATTTTCTGCTAATCATTCCACATTTGTAGTAATTTGGGAAAAGACCATATGGCTCAATGGGAAAACATCTGCTTTGCATGAAATGACCCAGGCTCAGTTCCTGCCATCTCTAGAGGGAAGGACTGGAAAGTAGCGGACACGAATGACCTCTACTTGAGACACTGGAGAACAGCTGCCATTCACAGTAATCAATACAGACTTTGATGAACCAGAAGTCTGAATCAGTGTCAGGCAGCTTCATGTTTTCATATGTCTGCTACCTGATGGAAACTGTGGGTAATGCAGCAACCCACCTCTTGACAATATCAGCATGTCAGTCCAGTGCTTTAATATTTCCACTAAGTACCTCTTTGCTGCCTAAACATGTTAGAAGAGCTCAAACTCTGCACACCTAAATAATCATTCTGTCTTGCAGCTACCTCTAAAAGCTAATAAACACACCCAGTTCAGGCATATTCTTTGTGCCCCACGCCCATATAAAGAAGTCCATGGAAAAAGTAACAACTACTGCCCAATTGTATAATTTCTTCCTCCTGGATCCTCATGCGTCAATTCCCAACATACACATAAGAGTCTTTAGCATAGGGAGGTAAAAAAATCCAGCAATCCGAACTGACCTTGCCATGCAGTGGGGAACCCTACCATTAACCAGAAATGAAGGGATCAGAACAAAACTGAAACACTGCTCATCAGCATATTAATGACAGTCTTCTTCTCAGGTACATGTTTTTACTTACCAAGTGGTATGAAGGAGAAAGAGAAAGATGGCTGGCAAAACAAGGTCATCACTGCCTACAGACCAGCGGCGACGGAACACCACAATCCCTGGCATGGCTAGTGGGTCTGAGCAGGATTACTGGGCACAATGCTCACCTTCTGTAACAGAAGTACAAAATCATTTAAACTGACTGTTTCTAGCCATCACAATCAGAGGATTACGCCTAGTGGTGGGAGTCAAATAATTTAACAACCAGTTCCAGGGGTGGGATTCAAATAATTTCACAACTGGTTGTTTACAAGCACCATTTCAACAACCGGTTCTGCCGAAGCGGTGCGAACCTGCTGAATCTCACCACTGGGATTCATGTACTTCATGTGCTCTTCCTTGAGAACAGAACTTTTGATGATGACATTTTGTGCAGTTTTACCATTTTTTAAAAAAAATCCTGCCCCTTCCTTCAGGAAGCTCATTATTCCAAGCATGGGATTCATCCCATTCCCTCCGCAATACCCCAATCCCTAAAACAATCTTCTGGTAGGTTCATATGCAAGAAAGCGACTGGCCCGAAATCATCCAGGAAGAATTCTAGCTAAATGGGAATTTCAACTGAAGGCTACCCAAAAGAAGTGTTCAGTCAGCAGACTTAGAAGTGAGAGCACACAACAGCCACTTCCCTGGTGTACATATGTTCATTTTTTTCAACCCATCAGCCTTTGATTAAACTTATTTATTTTGGTTTTTATAAAATGTCAAGCTATGTCTTGAAAAAGCTAAAACTATTTTCCAGAGCCTAGGGAATGTCATGCTACAATAAATGTGCTCGCTTTCAGCATGCCCCTGGACTAATGGTTACTTTTCTGGCAGCACATTACTGTAACTACTCTTCTGGAATTTCCCACCTGGTTAAAACAAATTCTTGGACTCTCCGGATGCCTTGATGTAGTGCTATAGGCGAATGAACACATTTTCTGGTTGGCAAGGAAAACCCACTATAAGAATAAAGAGAAGCATGTTTTCAGAGGGGAGAGAAGATTAGCCAAACACAGGTGTATAATCCATGCTGACTGTAATTAATGCTTGCTGGATTCCAATTCACAAGATTAGCTAGAATCTTACTATAAAATTCTGTAATGGTAAGTGATCTCTTTTTGGGCATCTATGGAAGCTTTCACTTAATTAGTATTTTGGCGGTTTACATCCAGTTCTATACTCTGGTGTCCAGTGTGATCTAGCTATTCCTCTGCTGAACTGATGACTTGATAGTCCAAACTGGGCTCCTATGTCTATGAAAGCTGCTTAATGCAAAATTATGAGAAAGAGAAGATGTACATGTTACCCTATTGTCTATCTGGTAATGTTCAAAGTCAGAGAAGCACTGCTCAGACAAGAAAGTTAGTTAAGTACTTGCATCAGACTTAGCAGAAGTAACCATTCGTCCTGCATCATGTCCATTTCTGTCTTAACAGCAGTTGTTTACAGGCTGTCTGTTTATGGCCTTTTCTGCATATACAGCTTACCACAAATTTTTCCGGTGGACCTTGAGTCTTGAAAACATTTTCTGGGACAACTTGTCCATATCTCCATTCTCTCTGTTGTTTTCCCCCTTGTCTCTTTAGTTGCATTTATTTCACACTTTACAGATGAGAATCTATTATTCTTGATGGTGGTGGGATGCCATCTATGATGAAAACGACAACCCTCCCCTTCAGCCATTTTCTCCTCTCCCTCATCTTCTGTTCTCAAAAGGAATTTTTAATGGTTTTTTCTCTCTCTATCGCATTAGCAATGTCACGTAAGGGCACAGACACAAGCCTGATCAATTTTTATCAGCTTTGTCAATTTCATTCTGAATAAGACATGTCATGTTAAGGTAAAAATACAAGGTATCTGCAGTTAGGAGTGATTGAAATTGACAAGTGAAATTGTTTTTGCAGGAAGAAATTGACAAAGGAATGCTGCAATAAAACACTGTCACAGTGTTGTAAACTGTAGCTCTGCAATCAAAGCTCTGCTCACAACCTAAATTCAATCCTGGCACAAGTCAGTTTCAGTCAAGGTTGACTCAGATTTCCATTCTTTCATGGTCGGTAAAATGAGTACCCAGCTTTTGGAGGTAAAGGGTAGATGATGGGGAAGGCTATTAATGACAAATCACCCCATAAACAAAGTCTGCCTAGTAAATGTCATAATGTCACATAACCCTATAGGTCAGTAATGACCGGGTGATTTGCACAGGTCCTCTATCTTTACTTTAACAATACAGCCTGCCTTCTGAACTAAATGCATCTTCTGAGTTATCTTTAGAATTAGCCCCACTTAAGAGAACATTACAGTAATCTTGTAGCAAAGATAAATGTAGCCAGAGCAGCTATGTCCAAAAATGGGCAAATTTTCCTGGCTGAAAGAAGACACTTCTAAGTAACAATGCCAGCCTGTTTCTCCACAGATGGGGGCACTCTTGGACCAGCCCAAGTTCTTTACTGAACTGAAAGCTTCAGTGGCACTGGAAGAGAAATCCCCTCTAGAACACTACCTTTATTACCAATCAGTATCCCACCATGAATGCACTGATATATGGATCAAGTCCTTCCATAGATGGATAATGTTGCCATACTGTATTCTTACTGATAACACTATTACTGACCCTTGTTACTTGAAGTAATACTGGGGTGGGGTGGGTGGGGGTTGCAACTTAGCTTTCAATTTTTCTTTTGCAAGGGCAGAGGATACCAAAGTTATACTGACTTTAGCACTTGTCAATCCGGCCAGGATAGCACTGCCTATTACCACCATATATATATTACTACCATATATATATAAGTACTAAATTTAGTTATATAGGTATTTTAAGACTTACAGCTCAATCAAGAGTTGGGAGGTGGAGCATGCAGGGAGCAGACTAGCCACTATGCTGATGTATTGCAGGGATATACTGGTGGGATGCTCTGTACCTAACAGTGCATCTAGAAGTGATGACTATGATGTCAGGGGAGGGATGATGTGACAGGGATGCTGGCAACCCCATATGGGGCAGTAAGCATAGTCCCTTGCCAGGGTGCTGCCCTGATAGGGGAATGAGACACAACTTGAGTTTTTTGGGGGGAGTGACAGCTGCATATTGCACCGTGTGGACCTGCTGGCCAAGCCAATATAGAATTTATTACCTTGCAGGATGAGAGCCCCATGTAACAGCAGAAGCAACTGGAGCAAAAGAAGTTGGATCAGAAACAGTACAGCTGCAACTCACACAGTAGATAATGATCCTTTGGTTGGCTACTGTATGAGCTGCAGAGCACCTTGTGAGGGTGGGGGACCCACAGGCCCTACTAGGGCTCCACAAGCATGGATGCAGTGGTCATTGATGGCTGCACCACTATGCTGCTCATCATCACTGCACATCTCTCTCTTTAGTGTCTATTCCTGGGTCAACAGTGAGAAGACCTGGAGGACTGACATTCTTGGTGTGTTAATTTTTTTGGCTGACAGCCACTCTGAGCCTGACTTTAGTCAGGAAAGGGTGAGATAGAAATCTAATGAACAAACAAACAAACAAACAGGAATTTGAACCTAGGATAAAAAAAAACCTTGCGGATATGTGAGTTAGTTTTAAAAGGAAACCTTGTTGTGAGAAGCACTGAGCTGCTGGTAGATCTGAAAGTAATCAAATAGCGAGATGCAATGCTGAGAAGAAATAAAATATGGATTGCGCACATCACAGTCATTTTTGGAAGAAGGAAAATGGGCAAGTAACCCCTCTTTGATCCTTTTCTTTCCAGATCATTATGTTACTGTTCTTTATGCACATATAGTTCACAATTGGTACTCGTGAGCAAGGAGCCAGCCTTGCTGCTTGCTCGGTGAAGCAAAAAGCTGGGCTTCTTATTTGTGGGAAGATCTGCTGACTGGGAGGACTCCAGCATCCTCTTTGAAATGGAGCCATCTTTAGCTGGCAAATGGGCTGCATACCTTTCAACTGAGAGAGGTCTTGTTTCAAATGGGAGGCTGGTGCTCTCCCTGTAGCAATCTTAGTTAAGAATAAGCAAACTTTTCAGGGTGGTTGAACTTAATGTCAGGTGGCAGACAAGAGCATTTCCAGCCAGCCAATCTGGTGTTCTCTCAGTGTCTTCTCAGACATTGCAGGAAACAATGTAGGCAAGTGAAGTTGCTCTTTTAAAGGAACTTTCTCTCCACAACTAGCCTGGAAGTGTAAAGCAGTTTTGTGACTTCATCGGAGATATAATGCAAACACTGCCAGATCCTACCACGTCATACAGTCAAGAGTAACCTGCTTTGATGCCTGAAGTATTATAGCAATCATGTTTCAAAACAGAATTTGAAATCCTTTGGAAGAACAGTAGGAAAGACTATGTGCATCGAAGCTGATGGCACTGTTGGCATTACTAAGCCCTGAAAAAGGGAAAATAACAGCCTACAGGAAAATTCACAGCCAAAAGCTGGCCTGACTTTGTCATATACAATCAGCATGTACGCCCCTGGCAGCTGTGCCTGTAAGTGAGCAGGAGGGAGTGAAAACCACAGCTGCTCTTTGCTGTAAGATCTTTGAGAATAGGCTCTTTAGATACTGAAATTGGATGAATGGGGCTGCTATACAAACTGCAGTTGGGCTTGATTCACAGAGCAATCTCCTACATCAATTACTGTTACACTGTGGGCTGCAGGAAAAACAAGATAAAATTTTTAAACTTTTTTCTTAAGTGACCAGAGAGCTGAGTGAAGGTGTTACATGGAAAGAAAATATTACATGATTGCCTCACTTGGGATGGTGAAGCATTCAGTCTTTCCCCAAATCTGGTTAAACAGTAGTCCTTACAGAAGTGGTAATAATATCATCTAAGGTGTTTTCCACACGATCCAAATATCCCGGGATGGGGCAGTGAATGATCCCAGTTTGTGCAAGATTTTCACACAGTTCCTGGTCCTAATTTGGGGCTGCCCCGCAGCATTTCCTTTATCCCGGGATTTTCAAAAATTGCCAAATTGGCGGTTCTAGCTGGCAGTTCTTTTCAAATATCCCGCTGCCATGCAAACACTGCGAGAGCAGGACAGGTTGATTTTTCCTGCCTCGCCGCCTAATCTCCCTGCCCCAGCAGCCTGCCTCCCTGGCCTCCCCTTCTGATGTCATGTTCTTTTCACCCACTAACCTTTGCAGCCTGCCTTTCCCGACACATCCCCCCAAAGCATGTTTCCTGCTCATGGCAGCAGCTGGCCAACATTCCTCCTCGGTTAATGGGGAGCGCGGGTCCAAAATTTCCCCGTTCCCTTCTTTGTGCATACTGTGTGCTCGTGTGAAAAAAATGAATTTCATCCCAGTCTTAACTCAATTCCTTCATTGAAACGCACAGCCACGTGAAGGGAGGAGATGGGATAAAATCGCCCCAGAATTTATGATCCCGGTTTTACCAAACGATATTTGGATCGTTTCCAAACCTCAGCAAACAAAACCCTTTCTACGGCTTCCATGAATAATCCTTCCTCTGAGCCTGGGATTTTCAGAGGAATCCCACCTTAGTTTTATGATAGTTTGCTATATGGTTTTGTGTAGACATTGTCCGGGCGCGGGCGGAGCGATAGTAGCCGCCCCCGCGCCCGGACTGAAGCCGACGATCCTGAGGCTGGCTGGGCAGGGGGGTTCCTTGGGACCAGCGCGGAAACGCGATGAAGTTTCGACGTGAGGATGCTTCAAAGAAACGAAGCTCCGTAGCTCCGGCCGCGCCTGGAGCGCAGCTGAGCCCGATTGGCTTGGCAGGGACGTGCTGTAGCTGGGCAGGGGGAGGGTTTTGAGTCTGGGAAGGGGATTTAAGGGAGAGCAAAGGGAAGCTCAGGAGCTGCCGCTGCAGCAGGGTGACGTGGGAGGGGTGTGGAGTGGTGGAAGGGTCAGACAGCTCGTAAGGAGGGTGCGTTGGGAGGGTGTGCCGGGGCCACCTCCTGTCAGGCGGCAGTTGCTCGTCCAGTGAGGCAACTGGGTGTGGCACGTCAGCTGTCTAGTCCCAGCTCCGGCCCAGATTGAGTGAGGCAACTGCGGCGGGGCTGGGCCTGACACGCAGGGGGGGTTTAGGGAAGAGACAGCTGGAGAAGCCAGAGGGGGCAGCCTTCAACACCAGGCGCCCTGTGGGCTAAATTGTTTCTTGGCCCCTCGGGCCAATTGGAAAAGAACATCTCTGGGGAGGACAACCCCCAGGACAGGGAAGGAGGGAAGGTTCCATCGCCCAAGGGCCCTGCACAGGGAGGGGAAGCGCCACAGACATAACACAACACAATGGTTTATTTCAGCTATTGTTACTTTGTGAAGGTGGGATATGATTCACAAACAGTCTTTCAAGAATGCAGACTTCACTGCCTTTGCTGTTTTCTCTATCAGTCACCCAGTTAATGTTCCACCTCACATTGTGGGAAAGGCGCAGTAAGAGAACAAATAACGATTAACCCAAAATGTTTATAATTATGTGAAACTATAGTTGAAATTAACTTCAGTTACTAATCCAATAATACTCTAAAAAACCATTGTTAGAGAAGTTGCCTATGCATGGTTAGTAATGATAACTATAGTTAGTTTAATGAAACCATGACTTTGCATCAAGCCCATGTAACTTTCTTATCTTCTTCTGGGCATGCAGAAGAAAATTTTCTTCTATAGGGTGAAATGTTTGTAGACCTGGCTCTTTCGTCTTGGACTTTATATGCATCATGTAAGATAGCTATCAAATATATATCAAAGATATGCAATCATCATCCATTTCAATCAAGGAGGATCTTTACCTGAAGAAGTGTACTCATGCCCGCCTAGCAGGGAATGACTAGATAAAATCTTCTCAGGATAATCTCACTGTCCAGTCGGTGGGTGGTCTGGACATGGCAATGGGCATTCCCCCACCTCCTCCAGCCTCCCACAGGGCTCAGGAGCCAACATATGAAACCCCAGAGGCCTCTCCCAAGACACAGAGGCACTTACCCAGGTGGGGGAAGCTCCAAACAGCTCAGCCCAAGCCACTGCAAGCACATGGAACAGAGCAAGATATAGCAGAAAGACAACAAAGAACAGCAAAAGAACATTGGTTCCTACTATGATAAGCTTACATGTACCTGAGTTTATGCAAGAAACCTGAATGTTTATACATAGTTTTCTGTGATTGCAAACATATGAGTGAGTGAAGAATGCTCGTGTGTGCCTAGATGGTTTTAAAGATGGATGGGCATGTGATAGAGTACAGAGCATGTATGCACTGAAAAGCAAAATAGTAAAAAGAAAGTAAAGGGAAGTGGTCAGAAGAAAAAAACTGTCAAAAGAGAAGAGAAAGCCAGGAGAGTCAGATAGTAAAGAAGACAGAGACAGAGAAAGAACTGTTTTTAAAAGCAGCATATCACTGAAAACTATAACCTCAGTTTTTAAGTTTTAAAAATCCTACCTAAAACTATCCATGTATACAATCTCTATGTCAAATATGATGAATTATGATACATATATAAAACCATAACCACAGGGCCACCCATATACAAGACAGGATTAGCTAACATTTAGGGAATTTTGAGGTATGCAGAAAAATAGGAGTTTGTAAATTAACTAAAACATTCCCTCTCCAATGTCCTGATGAGGAATGACTCCAGGAAGCTCAGAATGTTAACAGCCGGTGAAAATAAGTCAAAGGGGGAAAGAAGGGGGGCAAATTAGCTTGCTTGGGTCCTTAAGAACTTATAAAAACTGGGGGAGGATTTTTAAAACTACTCTTTTGCCACAACAGTTTTCAGCACCCTAGCTTCTGTTTTCAAAGTGTGTGTATTGGTGTGCTGGGTACCACAGATGAAGAAGAGACAGGCCTGGAAGGGATACCTAGAGGCAGGAGAAACACCTGAGGTATGGAGGAAATCTCTGCTTCCCATTGCACTGAAGACAAGCTAGTGAAGACCTTGGCCTCTGCTTGTAAATTGCCTCCTTGCACAGTTCAGTACAGATGCAAACCCACATGCCGTTGCCATTGGCTTCCCTTCAGCCTGAGTTCTAAAAGGAAGAACTGTATTGGGAGAATTGCTTTTTCAATGTATCAATGCAATTTAAAGCACCATTGAAATACTTAAAGCTGATGTGTTTTCCAGCGTACCCAAACCCACATTCCCCCCTCAAAGGGACACATAAAAGCCCCTTTGTATCTGGAGTATAGTTGAAAGGCACAAACAGCAACTCAATTGAAGCCAAGCAAGTCTAGGTCAGGTCAGTGAAAGGAAATCCTACATATAATGCCTGGAGTTTTGCGATGGAAATAAAAAGAGGAGACTCAAGGTAGCTTACAAATCCTTCCCTTCCTCTCCCCACAACAGACACCTTGTGAGGTAGGTGGGGCTAACTGTGTTCCAAAGAATAGTGACTAGCCCAAAGTAACCCAGCAGGCATCAGTTATAGGAGTGGGGAAACAACTCTGGTTCACCAAATAAGAGTCTGCCACTCATGTGGAGGAGTAGGGAATTAAACTCTGTTCTCCAGATTAGAGTTCGCTGCTCCTAATCACTACAACATGCTGGTTCTCAAGGTGAGATATAAGTGAGATATAAGTGAAAATAAATACTTTTAAAATGAAAAACAAAAAAATCCCCTTGTATTTTAACAACAGGGAAAGGGACAGAATTAGCTTCAGAGGACTCTCAAGACTAACTTTACTCACATATCATTCCTTACATTGCAAATTTAAAAGATTGTAAATACACCAGATGTGCACCCAAACATTTCTTGCGATGCAAAATCAATATATGTGTGCTGCATTGCTTTAAATGGATTCCAGTCTGCATTGGGATGTATATTAGGGACATGCTGCCAAGTACACATTCCACTGAAAAGAATGGAGTGTGGATAGAAAACACTTGCACTTCTGTGCACATACTTATTGATTCCTGAAATTCCTAAGACATCAAATGATACATAAAAGGAGTATCACTTCTGAGTGCAGTTTTTCTTGGTTAGATCTTCCATGTTGTCTTTTTTCTCTTGCATTTCATGGATCCTACTCCTTGTATAAACCAAATTATGATGGTCAGATTGGCCATTGAATTCTATACAGGACAATTATTTAAGCTAACAGAAACCAACAATAAAATACCTTATACCTTATTACAGTAAAAAGGCGGCTACTGTTTTGACAATATCATTTTCAGATACTCTTGGAGGCACCTCTAGAATTCATCTTAGATTCTATAGATGAGTCTATAATGACTTTTGAAAATAACTGTAATAACTCTAAATAACTGGTTGCTATTGAGACTGGCCCTACTATGTCTATGCTGATTTTGGAAAATGGTTCAGCCACTAGTAGAATAGGTTGTGAATCGACTTTTCTTTGTCCTTCACCTTGCCCAATAGCTGGCACGCTGGACAGGACCGGCAAAAGTCTCATATATTCCTCCCCATATTTGGCCAGTAGAATCTGGTTTGCAGCCGATCACACGTCTTACTTATGCCTAGATGTCCTGACATAGGGGTTTCATGGGCCAGTAATAACAGCTGTATGCTATATTTCCTGGAGACAACAAGCTGTTTTTACTTTTCCCAGACAGCAGAACATTTATGCCTCATTGGTCGTTTCTGCATGGTCCAAATGTAAGAAGTTTGGCCAAGAAGTTCGCAAGGTTCCCTAAAGCTGGTTTGTCCCGCAATATTTCCTTCATCTCGGGATTTTCAAAAATTGCCAATTTGGTGATTCTTTTCAAAAATCTTGCAGTGAACCCGCTACTGTGTAAACACCACAGGACAATTTTATTTTTCCTGCCCATCCCCCTGATCTCCCCACCTTGCCCCACCTCTTGAACTCCCCACTTGACGTCTTGTCAGTTTTCAACTTTGCTGAGCTGCCAACTGTTGCAACCCACCCTTCCTGAAGTGATCTCCAAGCCAAGGACGTAGGTAAGGGGGGGGGGGGGTTCTCGTGTTCACACCTCCCCCATTGCATGTCCAAAGCTCCACCCCCCCGTCTGTGGGGTTTTTTTATTTTTAAAGTGGTTTTTTTTGTTTTAGGCCTGCAGGGGGTGCAGTTTTTAGGATAGCAGCACCAAAATTTCAGGCTATCGTCAGGTGACACTCCTGATAATACCAGCCAAGTTTGGTGAAGTTTGGTTCAGGGGGTCCAAAGTTATGGTCCCTCAAAAGGGGTGCCCCATCCCCCATTGTTTCCAATGGAAGCTAATAGGAGATGGGGGTTACACCTTTGAGGGTCCCATGACCTTTGGAACCCCTGAGACTAAACTCCTCACCTCAAACCCCAAGTTGATATCATCAGTAGAGGAATCTCCCAAAGATACCCTGAAAATTTGCTGCTGCTAGCTTAACAATTAGTACCCCTGGACAGCAGGCACCAACCAAATTTTCCCAGATTTCCTCTTTTTAAATCCACCCCCTTCAGCATGGATTTAAAGGGAGAATCTGAGGTCCCCAGTTTAAACATTGAAAGTGATGCTGTTTCAGGGTGGGGGATAATCCACCCCCAAACAGCATCACTTTCAATATTGTTTTATCTGGGGATCTCAGATTCTCCCTTTAAGGATTTAAAAGGAGAATCTGGTCTCCCTAATTTAAACACCATTGAAAGTGATGCTGTTTGGGGGTGGATTCCAGCATCACAGCAGTCGCCCATGGGTGTGTGTGTGTGTGTGTGTGTGCGCAAACCTCACATTTTGCACTGACCTCCATTTTCCCAAGCTACCCCTCTGCCTGGAGGGGAGAGAGAAGGGACTGTCGGCTGCCTGCTGGGAGCCCAGCCGGTGGGGGAGGCGGGGCGGGCGAGTCACGGGAGTCTGCCATCCCTTGCCTCGGAGAGCTGCTTTTATAAGCACTTAGGCTGGGGGTGGGGCTTGGGGAGGCATGGCCACGCCCCCAGAGGCAGGTGGGGGGTGGGCTCACCCTCGACCCCCCCATAAAAAAATCTATACCTACGTCACTGCCCCAAGCACATTTTCTGCTCATGGTATTGTCTGGGTGCCATTTTGCCGGGAGTGCCATTTTGCCTGTTTTCTTTTCTGTACATGTACTGGTTGCTCAGAGTGCATAGCTAGGGAGATGTGCACTTTGGGCCAAATGTTAATGGTCATATCAGGGGGGGGGGGGAATCTCTTGTTCTCCACAAAAAGATGAGAACATGAGTGGAATGTGATGTGATGCTGCGCCCAATGTTTTTTGCTGCCGCTTGCCATGTTGAGGACTGCGCTGAGCCCTATCCAGAACTGAAAAAAGGTGGGGGGCCTTGTTTTTCCCCCACTGCTGCCCCAAAACAACAGCCAATCAGAAGGTGGGACACCAGGGATGTTTGCGCATGCGTGGATATGCTTGTGGTGTAAATACAAAAGACCCGGGCTTATGCAAAACAAACTGGAGTATTTCCTCCCGGTCGTCACTCGAATCCTTCACAGAAACGGGCAGACATGCAAAGGGAGAAACTGGGATAAAATAGACTTGGATTGTAAGATACCGATTGTAGCCTGGTAAATTGTGCTGTGCAGAAACAGCCATAGAAATTCTATAGAGTCTCTGATAGAGGACTATGAAAAGACATGGTTGTTCAACTGTCACCTCCTGAGAAGTTTCAGTCCTTAGCCAAAATTCTCACAACGTTTCTTCTTGTCTCTGTTCATTCAGAAATTCTGCAACATGGATTCCCTGAAACAAGCTGCCCATATCAATCACACTAGGCTCATTTTGTAAATTTTCTGCTAGATGGCTACAACTGGTATCCATAGCAACCTCTAGGTTTCTGGCCTAGTTTGCTGCTCTGAAGCCTGACTTTGTGGCCTACTTTTGGTGGCCACATTTACAGTTATTGGCTATTTACAGTTTCTGGCTATTTACAGTTATTACAGTTATTTAAAAATATTTACAGTTTCTTGTGACTTTTGAAAATTAGTATATATAACCTTCGGAGGGGGTATTCAATTGCCCCACCCTATATTTCACTAAAGAAAATGTATAACTGATAAAATTTCAGTTTGTTGCAGATTTCTAAATCCTTTGAAATAAGACAGACTTTCTAGTTGCTGGACAGCTTTGAGTTAGACTTGCACTCAGAGTGTCAACTCTTGGGTCCGAAATCTAGAAGGAACAGAGTATTCACCCAACTTCCCTTTCCCCTTCAGATTTCCCCCCAACTGTGGGATCACTCCAAAGAGTATGGCGGTTTCCGCATGGCCAAAAGACAGTGTCCTAGGGACGGAAAAAGCACCATCCCTGGGGTGCTGTTTGCACACCTGGCGTTGCTGCATTGCAGCAGCACCATGTGCCGGCCCCCGAAATGGCGGGAAAACGGCGCTTTTGAAACTTGCTCAGGGAGCGGGTTTTTCCAAAAGCGCCATCTTCCATACGGCGTGGTGTGAACCACACTGGCGTGAGGGCGCTGCTTTCGACCCCTCTGGTGTGACAAAGACACTTATCTTTGCTTCCTGTGCAGCTCGGGACGGCTGGAAAGACACGCCCACACTGCCCTGGGCAGCGTGGGTGTGTCTTTCCAGCTGTCCCGAGATGAACAGGAAGCAAAGGTAAGTGTCTTCCTCACACCCTGGGCGGCTCCATGCGGAGCCGTGAGAATGATACCAACGCTCCACCGGCTTAAATGAAGCCGGGGGAAGCCAGAGGTAGGGAAGCCGCTGCCTCTGGCTATGCAGAAATGGCCAAAGAGAGTTTGGATTTATACCCTTTCCCTCTCTAAGGTGTCTCAAAGCAGCTTACAAACTCCTTCCCCTTCTCTGCCCATAACAGACACCTTGTGAGGTAGGTGAGCCTGAAAGAGTTGTGAATGAGCTGTGACTAGTCCAAGGTCACCCAGCAGGAATGTAGGAGTGGGGAAACACATCTGGTTCATCAAATAAAAGTCAGCCATTCATGTGGATGAGTGGGGAATCAAACCAGGTTCTTCAGATTATTGTTCACTGCTCTAACCCACTACTCCAGACTTTCAAAGTAAATCTACCTCAGAACTAGGGATGGAAATTCTTTTCCCATACAAAGTTTAAATTTCTCTTCTAGCTAGAGACTGGTCCCTCTGTGATACTATCTCTTTCACTCATCCAACACCCTCAGTTCTACACCTATAGTTCAGGAGACGAACTAACTGTACAACCTGAGCTAGGATTCTTTCACTGGACATTTATTTTCCTCTTGACTAGAGTAGGGTCCTTTACCCCAAATACGCTTTCTCTGTCAACACCACTGGTCTATATACAGAAACTAAACAGCTGAAACCTCTGGTTCCAAGAGTTCCAGCCCATAATCCTATCAACAGCTCTGACTGATTTCTAAACTCCCCCTTCTCTCAGCATGTCACTCATACACAAAGACTCTGTGAAGAATTAACCCTTCACAGTCTGGTTTTTCTGCCTCTGCATGATCCTAACTTTGAAGTAGCATTACATGGAATTGAGTTTTTATACACCATTTTCTTTGGGTCCCCATTTTCAGATATTTTTGGAGGCACTTCTATAATTCATCCTTGATTCTATACAGCTCTCTATAATAACTTCTGAAAATAAGTTACCTAAGCTACTGAACTGTCACTGTTTTGAGAAATAACAATGACTACCTACATCATGCTGTCTATGCTGGACACTTTCTTTCTTTCTTTCTTTCTTTCTTTCTTTCTTTCTTTCTTTCTTTCTTTCTTTCTTTCTTTCTTTCTTTCTTTCTTTCTTTCTTTCTTTCTATATCATGTTATCCCTTACCACCATCAAATTCTTAGCTTTTCCCTTCCCATTTACTCAAGATCAGCATTTGTTCAGCTCTCCTTTCCTAGGTTGTAAATATACCCGTATATACTCGTGTATAAATTGACCTGCATATAAGTCGAGGTACCTAATTTTACCACAAAAAACTGGGAAAACATATTGACTCATGTATAAGTCGAGGGTGGGAAATGCAGCAGCTACTGGTAAATTTCAAAAATAAAAATAGATACCAATAAAATTACATTAATTGAGGCATCAGTAGATTAAATGTTTTTGAATATTTATTTTCTATTTCCCAAAGAAAACAGTAAACTAAAAAAAGCTTCCTGGGTGCAAGGAAGGGTCAACTAAAAACAATATGGTTCTCAACAATAACTTTAAAAGTACAAAAACCTTAGCTCAACCAGCAACCAAGCTAAAACACAAGAGTTAAAAATTCTTTCAAGAACTGGATTTTTTGGTCAGGGTGGAATGTTTATGTAAGCAGTAGCAACATTTCCAAGTATCTTTAGGAGACCCTCCTGATGAAACCACCCAGGTTTGGTGAAGTTTGGTTCAGGGGGTCCAAAATTATGGACCCTCAAAATGTAGCCTTATCCACTATTAGCTCCCATTGGAAACAATGGGGGATGGGGGCACCCCCTTTGGGGGTCCATAACTTTGGACACCCTGAACCAAACTTTACCAAACTTGGGTGGTATCATCAGGAGAGTCTCTTGAAAAATCCCTGAAATTTTGGTGCCGCTAGCCTAAAAACTGCGTCCCCTGGTGGCCAACAAAGTAAAAACCCTAAAATATTTTTTAAAATATACTTGACTCGCATATAAGTCGAGGCGGGCTTTTTCAGCACAAAAATGTGCTGAAAAATTCGACTTATATGCGAGTATATATGGTACATGTATTTCATGACCCTCCTATCTGAGCAAGTAGTTATAATATAATACATGCCTAGAATTTTGTCACCATTCATAATATTCAGCAATGATATTTCACAGAAATTTTGAGCCCTCCTATCACTTGTGTATAGGGATAAAAGTAGCCTTGAGAGAGGATATCCTTTTAACTTTTGCAAATATAATATTTACAATATGACTAATATCTGAACTCCTGTTCTTGGTTTATTAAACATAACATGAAAATGAACAGAAAAGAGTAGTTTCACTTGCAGCTAGCAATTTGATCTTTCAGCAAAGAAGTTTCTGGTTTCCTCAGCATATAGATAACAGCAAAGCTAAATGAAGAAGTCTTATTAAAATATAATGCAAAGTTCAAGAAAGAGTCAAACCATGTTTTATATGTGAGAAATCCAATGATTTAGGAACCTAGTAATGTATTAAAAATTTGGAGAGCCTGCAGAAATCTAGAATTATGAATCCTGTAAGACACAAGTGTCAAACTCGCGGCTCTCCAGATGTTATGGACTACAGATCCCATCATCCCATGCCAGCATCATGATGGCGGGGGATGATGGGAACTGTAGTCCATAATATCTGGAGGGCCATGAGTTTGGCACCTATGCTTTAAGAAAACAAGCGGTAAGAATACTTTCACATTATACACACAGTATCATAGCTTTTAATCCACACACACAACCTCAGCCTTACCTACATTACAGGGTTGCTGTCAAGTGACGCAGGTATGGATTTTTTATGGGGTGGACTTGGGGGGGGCGGGGCCATGCCCCCACCCACCCCTGAGGGCGTGACCCTACCTCCCCAAGCCCTGCCCCTGGCCTCAGTGCTTATAAAAGCAGCTCTCCAAGGCCAGGGACAGCAGACTCCCCTGCCCCGCCTGCCCCATCCCCGCCACTGTCCCCCCCAAATAGCATCACTTTCAATGGTGTTTAAACTAGGGAGCCCAGATTATCCTTTCAAATCCACCTTAAAGGGAGAATCTGGGGTCCCCAGTTAAAACAACATTGAAACTGATACTGTTTTGGGGTGCATTCTCCCCCACCCTGAAACAGTATCACTTTCAATGTTTAAACTGGGGACCTCAGATTCTCCCTTTAAATCTATGCTGAAGGGGGTGGGTTTAAAAGGAAAATCTGGGGAAATTTGGGGGGGGGGTGCCTGCTGTCAGGGTTCAATTGTTAAGCTAGCAGCACCAAACTTTCAGGGTTCCTTTAGGAGACTCTCCTGATGATACCACCCAGTTTGGTGAAGTTTGGTTCAGGTCCATAACTTTGGACCCCCAAAGGTGTATGTTCTATTAGCTCCCACTACCCCACTATTAGCTCCCACTACCATCTTCTGTTAGCTCTCATTGGAAACAATGGGGGATGGGGCACCCCCTTTGGGAGTCTATAACTTTGGACCCCCTGAACCAAACCCGGGTGGTATCATCAGGAGAGTCTCCCAAAAAATCCCTAAAATTGTGGTGCTGTTAGCCGAAAAGCTGCGCCACCTACAGGCCAAAAACTGAAAAAACACTAAAAAATACAAAAAAACCACAAACGGGGACGGAGCTTGGATATGTAATGGGGGGGTTTGAATCTGGGAACAACCCCCCTCTCCTGACCTATGTCCTTGGTTGCTGTAAAGATAATATGGAAAAGAGGAAAATATTGTAAGCTACTTTGGATTCCCACAGGATAGAAAAGTGAGGTATAAATGAAGCAAATAAAAATAAAAATTCAGATTAATTAAACTTGAAAAACCATCAACCACGGTTCTGTGCTCACAGATTAAAATCTCAGTTAATTTACTGCCTGTATTAAAGAGATGCAGAAGCCTGTTTCATGCCTTAACCACCCTAGCTATATGGGTAAATTACCTCAAGGGTTAACTTATCCGTTAATTGTATGGGTAAATTACATCAAGTGTTAACTTATCTGTTAAATGATGATGAGTATGTGCCCTGAGATTTAAAACAGTAACAGGGGATCATATGTCAGACGGACTTTGCATCTAGATTAGAGCTTGAACGACAACAGATGAAATCACAGAAAGGTTTTTATGTACATAATGCCAGGGATAAAAATCCATGTTAACCCCTCCCCCCTACCCCAAACGTGTTGAAACAGAAAACTGGGTTCTTGAGGTGACAGAGAAAAAGGGTGAGCAACGGGAATAAGAAATGCTTACATAGCATGCAGTCCAGTAGAAGCACATTCTTCTGGCTCAAGAAGGCGTCTTAGGAAAAGCTGTATGTTCACGGGTGCATACATCATGAGCGAAGAAGGAATCAGCATAATCTTGTAGCCACTGAAAACACAGGCAGAAAAGGAAAGAACACTTTGTAACTGTCAGCTGACAAAGCCAGCCATCATCACCACCATCACAGTTATAACCCCCTCCCTCCAAGACAGAACTTTCACTAATTCAGTTGGAGATACACTATAAAAATCAAGTAGGATTCATGACTTCTCCATCCCTTTTTCACATTTGCATTAAAATCTAGAAGGGAATTATCTCATTTCTAGCTCCAGGGAGATGTGTTTATGCATTGTGGGAAGTAAGACTAAAGAAAGAACATGCAATACTGGCACTCATAGTGACACAAAAAGGCTGGGGAAGGAACTCTCAGACAATAAGTGCAGTCGCAACATATAAGCCATCTTATCTCCTCCATCGGAAAAATCAGAGTAACTAAATGCAGTGAAGCAGCAGTGATTTCAGAGTACCTAAGATCCTCTATAAGTATTAGAAATCCTGTTTTCTTTGCAATGGATTATCAGCAACAGAAGTGCTGGAAAAAGACTGGAAGGGCTCTAGGCCATCAGTCCCTTTTTTGGCACAGTGAAAACAAAAGAACACACAGAAGGGGCCATTTTCTCGGTAAAAGAGGAAATTGACTTTTCAAAAGAAGCAGTGTCTCCCAGGCTTTTTCAGTCACTGATTCTCTATGAAGCATTATATGGGGTATGGCAGAAAGTGGAGGAGGGGGCAATACTGCAGGGTGGAGGCTTAAAGAGCCACAAATGAGACCTGCTTAAATGGTATAAAGAGTTTAGATCAATCTAGGAGATTAAGTTAAAGGCAGCCGGTTACTAGATCAGGCATTAGTGGCAGAGTACTCAAATAAATACAAATGCTTGAAGACAAGTTGTAGAAACTGGCTTACACATATCCCATTAGACTTGAGATATGTCTTGTGAAGTACTAGCACTGCTGTGCCATTAGTCCAAAGTTACTCATTCCCAACTATTTAAATGCAGAAAAGAAATTAATCACATGTTCAGTTTAAACAAGAGAGGCTCCACGGCTTTGCTATGCAGAAGGTCCTGGGTTCAGTCCTGTCATCTCCAATAAAAAGATCTCAGGCCCTAGGTGTTGAGAAATATATGGGTAGTCTTAGGGCTAACTCTCACAATAGAGTCCTCATGGCCTCCACAGGAGCTTTGTATCTGACGTGCACTAGGAATTGCTTCTCTGCATATGGTGCCAGTCAGAGCCATAGGGGTAATACTATGATCATGACTGCAGCATACACAGAGAAGGGGTTTCAGCCTTCTTCTCCCCACTACCATTTTGGACAATTGGAACAGCCAAGAGAGCTGCTATTTGCTCCAACTGGAAAACTACACATAGCTGTCATTACACGTGTTTCCCAAAAAAGCACATAACAACTTGCCATGGCTGCTTCAGTTTGCAGACATGGTGCTGGGGTAGGGGTGGGGGAGGCTCAAGCCCCTTCCTCATATGTACCATGGTCATGATTGGAATGCAGCTCTGTGTGACCAGGAGACTTAGAACTCCTGGTGGATGCGAGATATAAAATTCTGACCGCAGTCACAAGGACTTTGTATCATGTGAATTCACTCTCAGATTCATGGAATCTCTAGTTAAATGGATCTTGAGTACCAGGGCAGAGGATAACTACTACTGGAAATATGCTGCCAATCAGAGTAGAGAATACTGGGATATATGGACTAAAGTCTTTATAAATTTTCCTTCAAAACTTATTCCTGCACTTTTTTTGAGAGGGAGAGGTAAAAATATCAGCTGTTAGTACACAGAAAGCAGAGATATCCCTTAATACAAGAACTTTCGATAACTCAATGGAATTGTTGGACAGCTAATTCATAAGAAATAGAAGGAAGCTTGCCTGCATAGGGTTTCCAGATCTGGCTTGGGAAATCCCTAGAGATTTTGTGGCAGGCCCTGGAGAGGGCTGAATTTTGGGAGGGAAGTCAGCTCAACCGGGATATGATGTCATAAAGGCTAACCTCTAAAGCTGCCATTTCCTTCAGGGAAACTGATCTTTGTTGCCTAGAGATCAGTTGTAATAATGGGAGATCGCCTGTCACTACCTAGAGATTGGCAGCCCTTTGCCTGACACTCCTGTCCATCCATCCCAAAGGATAGAGGGAGTGGGTGGGGTTGGATTTGTCCCAACCCCAAGCAGTCCTTAGAATGTGCACCCTGGGAGAGCCATGGAGGAAGGGCCAGACCTCATTTAAGGTAACCAGGGAGATATTAATGGCAGGAGCAGTAGAGGGAAGAGGGTGCTGTAAACACCCCATCTCCCAAGCTTTCTTCTGAGGTTCTTCTCCCAGGTCAATCCTACTAAAGGAATACTGGAGGAGGAAACAGCACCAGACTCCAGTCTGACATCAGAGCCAGGCATGGCCATTCTGGGGCATCTGAGGACAAACAAACATAAATATCTAAATAATTGAATTATAAACTACAGAAGTACGTGCCCAGTAATAATTTCCCCCCATAACTACCTTAGGTTTGCAAGGGTAGTCTCATTAAAAACTCTCGATACTAAAATTATAAAAAATAGTTTATAAAAATGGCAAAATTATCTTTTTACATATTTCAGGTGGTCTGCAATGAACAGTGGCTCAGTGAACAATGGAGCACATGGGGGTGTGTGTGCATGTGAGTGTCCAAGAGTGTAATCACTATGTGGAGGTGAAATGGCTGTTGAATAAGCGCACATGGAAGAAAGACCAGGTGGTGTTTCTATGTTTGCTTATTCATGAGGGGAGACAGAATATTGTGGCAGGAAAATGTCAGAATGTGTTAAAGACAGCTTATGATGTATATGGATGAACATACAAAGAAAAGAAAGGGTTAGGGTTACTGGGCTCCCTCCATTCAGGGTCTTAGAGCCTCTGAAGAAAACAATTGGAGCCAGAAATATGCTAACCCTAACCCTCTACCATCACACTCAGCATGCAAAGTATGTACATATGCCAGCCCGTAGTGTTTTCTGTTTTCCCTTGGTTAAGACAAAAGCATCGTGGGGTCACTTTTGCCTGTGTTGGACCCTTTAAAAAATAATAGCCAATTCAGGCTACAACAAAGAAGTACTGTAAATGAATGTCTATAAACAAATTCAGCATTAAAAAGAGAAGGAAAGACCCTTAAAACTGAGGACCAGTCGGAGAAAATGTAGTGCCAACTTATTCAACTATGAGTAAGGAACTCTGCAAATTTGTACCCTTTAATCTGCTAAGGATTGGTAACTTCAGCCTTATGAGACACACGCATGGGAGCCGCTTGGCCAATTTTTTCCAGGGCCATTCCATTTCCCAACTCTGCTGTGATTTTTTTCCCTTCCTCTTCCCCTTTCTGTAATGCTTGCCACATGTGTTTGCTTTTAGTTAATGGGACCAAACTTGCCCAGCTGTCATCCCTCCCATAGCATCCAGATTTTGGGTTTAACGAGGGAAGCCACATCTAACTGCTGTAATGTGTGTGTGGCCAAGAGTGTGAATGCGTGCAAGTGCATGCATACACACATACCAATGCTTAGCCTTCTGGTTGCCTTCCCTCATCTCTTTGCTGGAGTCCTGGGGGATGCTGGCAGCTAGCAAATGGATGCTGGCAAACTGCCCTGAAAGTTGGACTTGCCTCCAGCCCTCCTCTTTTAAATACACATTACAGGCCACATTACAGCTTGATCATCAGGTCCTGCTCCCTCTATAATGTATAGCTGGCCTATATAAAGCTGCCCCAATGGACATGGGTTACAGAGAACCATGAAAGCCAATGCTGGGCACCATAGCTTCCTACCCGTCCACCTGGCTAAAATGGTTGCTCCAGCTTAAGGCTGTGATTTAGTCTTACAAGAATACTAGTATTTCTTTTATAAGATGATGCAAACCAATCAGCAAGATGATTAGAGACAATCCAGGACTGGACATGTTGTTATAGACTGAACCAATTTTTCATGTCAATTGAAATGCAATAATTGCTTCAGTCCTGTTAGAGGGCAGATGTGGGTGGAAGGGAGCTTCAGCATTCACATTCCTAGCCAGATAAGCAACCATGCACCTAATGGGTGCTGCCTGCTTGAATCCCCCCCTGATCCATGGGCCATGCTGTGTGCACACCGTTCTGATTAGACAACTGGCAATAGTCCTGATTGGCTGTTTCAACAGGAAGCGTAATAAAGGCCTGGATTCAAACTAGAGCTATCACTAATTATCTGATTCAGCTGCTGCATATGCATGGAGACGGGTTACGGTCGGTGTATGGAACTGAAATGCACTCTTAACTCTTTGCAATTTAGAGTGCTTTTTATACTGCTCCACAAAACACCATACAGAAAGCCAATTCAAAGTGTCCAAATCTAATTCTACCTTGTGGTGCCAACAGTTACACAAGGCTGTAAAGTGACAGTATGTTAGGGACATCTGTGGTTATAAGTGATCTGCTCTTCTGATGAGTTTGCCATTTCCACCCACAAATCAGACAGTAGGCTGAATGATACATATTTCAAGGCATTACAAACTGACAATTCTGTCAACTCTGTGGTGGTTGGACCACCTGCTAACTGCTGGAATGGCCAGCAACATTGTTCTGATGGGAACTCATAAAATGAGACAGTTCCATATCAGTTTTCAGAAAATATCAGTAGACCAGTCCTTTACTTTCATTGTTCAGTCTACCAATATCCTTAAATGAATTGGTTCTGAGTCCCAGTTATACACAAAGATATGTGCACATTTTCTGGCCACGTTATAAGAAATTTAGACAAATGGCCACACTATTCACAAAGCAATTCTGGTAATTTAAGCTTGTGTAACCCCCATGCCCAGAATGGGTTGGCCCAGAATGGGTTGACCCAGTAAGGGGTGGAGACTCGGAGCAGCAGAGAGGCTGAAAGAGCTCTTTTGCAGAAGAACAAGGCTACCAGACTCGGACCTTGATTTCTATAAGCCCTTAACACCTTGTTAAGGTAATTTCAATATTGTTGGGAACTACTGGGAAGGTAGTTGTTGTTTTGCTGTGTTGTAAATGTTGGAGTTTATTGTTTCAGGGTTTCTTTTGTGGTTATAATGGGTGAGAGTTCTCCTGGAGACCTTCATCATGTTGCAACCTGTTCATCAAGCCCTTGGAGTCTTCAGGAACCAGCCAACTTACCAAAGATTTGGACTTAGCAATATCAGTAGACTGTAAATAGAGGGACTTGAAATGTAACCTGAACAGGACCTTGAATTATAAGGTTAAAGGTTGATGTTTAATGTTATTTATGCAAAGAAAGTAAACTGTTTTGTTTAAATTTGGTTCTTTGCAACTCCTTCAGGCTGCCCCACAGAACCCTGGCTGAGGGTTACAAAATGGCGCCCAACTGGCGTGGGGCTTGGAAGTGAGATTGCAAATATAAATTACTTGCAATGGAAGTGTGCAGCAAGTTGGGGTTTGATCCCCATGGAAACTGTTTTGTTATGAAGAAGAGTTCAAGAGATGTTGCTGTGTTAATTTGAAACACTGTTTGGCAGTTATGAAGGAAGGGATTTAGTTGCAATCCCCATCCCTTCACCAAACTGCTTTGCTGAATTGCAACATTTGCTGAAGAGTTTTACCAAACTTCCAGTGCAGCTAAGTTTGGAATTGATTGGAAATCCCTTGCAAGGGAAAGACAGTATTTCTGCATTCAGATGCACACCAAATGTGGTTCCTCAAGTACCCAGGAATCTCTAGGAAATCATTGTACAATGATTTCCAAAAGTTGCAATTACAATTACTGTGGGACGAGCCAAATTTTTAGTGGGGGAGAATGTAACCCCATGCAGAATGGAGTTGGCCAGAATGGAGTTGACCAGTAAGGGAGTGGAGACTCAGGAGCAACAGAGGCTAGAAGAGCTCTTTACAGAGAACAGGCTACCAGACTCGGACCTTGATTCTATAAATACCTTAACACCTTGTTAGGTGAATTTCAATATTATTTGGGAACTACTGGGAGGTGGATTTGTTGTTTTGCTGTGTTGGAAATGTTGGAGTTTATTGTTTGAGGGTTTCTTTTGTGGTGATAATGGGTGAAAGTTCTCCGGGAGAGCTTCATCATGTGGGACCCTGTTCATCAAGCCCTTGGGTCTTCAGGAACCAGCCAACTTACAAAGAAGATTTGGACTTAGCAATATCAGTAGACTGTAAATAGAGAAGGACTTGAAATGCAACCTGAACAGGACCTTGAATTGTAACGTTAAATGTTGATGTTTAATGTTATTTGTAAAGAGAAGTAAACTGTTTTGTTTAAATTTGGTTCTTTGCAACTCCTTCCAAGTACTGCCCCACAGAACCCACAAGCTGAGGTTACACTTGCCCTACAAATTTGAAAATACTTCCACATACTCCCCCTCATCTACCCTGTTGCATCATTCCACCACAGCATGTTTCAAAGCCTTCACTGCTTCTGAGGCCTATGTCTAGAAGAGTCTCCTCACCTTCGCCCCAGTCTCTGAAGTCTCCCATGTGAAATGGATAATGTCAAGTCACTTCATCAAAACTTATAAAAGACTAACCATATCAAAAGCCTGTTGTTATACTCATTTCTAACCTGTGGATTTTGTAAATCAGTCTCAGTAAAACAAGAAGACGTTTCTAAATTTATAAATACAGTATCTTCTTAACCTTAACAAACATGTACTCATTTTTGCTAGAAAAGGTTTGTTCATTCTGTGACCCACAAGCCTCCACCCATACAGGCATGGCAGGTAAAGTACATTGCCTGCGGAATCCACCAAACAATATTACCCTGACTACAGTTATAAATTCTCACTTGTATTCACAAGTACCCCAGGTGGTATGCGCTTTCCATATCCAATTCAAGAGGAATCAGCCATTAGAATCTGTATAAAACATCATCAATCCCCAGGCAACTTATTTTAAAGCCCATAAATGGGTCTCTTTCTGTCTCAGAAGATGGCTCTTCATAATATGGAGATTGTTCTTCTATGGAGGATATGATTTCATCTTTAGGAAATGTCTTCAGTTTGTTAGGGAAGGCTTTGTAGCCTATGGCTGCTCACAAAAATAAAAGGTTTTTAAAACATTAACCCTGAACAAATCTCACAGAATATGTTCTTGGAGGGCTGGCTCTATGAAAAGAAGCTGTGCAATAAATTTATTAGTTTGCCCAGCATGCCCATGGCCATTAGTGCTACTTTCAGGAAGAAACAGAAGGGAAGCACATTCAGCATCAGAAGAAAGTCTTATGCTAATGCAAGTATACCAGTCAAACTTGAAAAAGATGTGCAACACAGTATGACTCCCAACACCATGGAACTGGTGAAAAATACATACACTGGCTACTGGGTTACTGTTAAGGCTTCTCCAGATGACTGATTTATTTGCAGACAGTGGATTAGAAATGTCTATTTCTAAAATAGGATGCCTATCTGTGGACAGCTCACAGTGGATAACACAGGAAGCGGGGAATCAAATTGCAGAGATTCAACAACCTCTCTTCTCTCTCCTTCAACCCACCAAAACCACCACCATGGGATCTGTAGGACACAGGAAAATAGAATAGGAGAATAATGATACATGACTCACTCAACCAGCCCAAGGTCTCACCAAGTAGGATGACTCTAATCTGACCAGACTAGCTTCATCAAGTTCTTTCTGCCTCTCAATTCCCTTTTGTCCCATGGTCACTTTGGCACATTCTCCTGAACCAAACACCCATTTTTCTTAAACCCTTGCAGACTGTTATTTACATGAACTATATAAGTAATAATGGAAATGCAATTTTAAAGCAGAGGTCTTTCTGTCTGTTCCTCTTTGCATTCCTTAAATGAAAAAGATGTTATTTCTGTTATATCATACTATATTATATCATACTATATTCTGTTATATCATACTATATTCTGTTATATATTCTGTTATATCATACTATATTCCCATGTTAGTATGTCACTGTCATCTGTAATTTTGTATACTTCATGCCAGACAACGCAGGAACTTTCAAAGGTTTGACCAAATTCTCACAAAGCCTAATGTGTCATTCCATCTCAGATGAATTCTTTTGCCTCATTCCTGTTAAATTAATAGGCACCCCAAACTACACCAGATGGCAACAAGCATTTTCAGATTTTTCTTCTATGAAAGGACATTCCCGAACACACACGCACACACACATGCCAATAAGGCCGTGACTGGCCTCCTCTGCATATTACACAATCTGAATGGAGTGCTGTATTATCAGTACCCTCAGGATATTTTCTTCAGAAATAAAACAGATAAATATTGCCAGCCAGGGCACTTAATAGATCTGTTTCTTAATAATATGGTCTGCAGATTCAATTGTGCTTATGAAGAAACTTTAAAAAAACCTTGGAAACCTGTGTTCAGAACCCTTGGTTCCCTGCCTTCTTTGTGAACTCTAAAAAGTTCCAAACAGAAGAAGGGTTGGAAGAGCTGGAGAGGAAGAACCCCTTGTTAAAACATGAATAGTGCACTGTTGGCGACAACTCTCATAAATCTAGTCAGAACATGTTATTAACTCTCAGTATCATGTGACAGTGAAAAAAATGTATATGAAGATCAGTAATGTTTAGACTGAGTTTAAATCCAGCAAAGAAGTTTCAAGATATATAGCTATTAGTTCCAGACAGAACAATTATGCATAAGATATTAACTACAACAGGAAGAGGATGAAGTTAGAATTTGGTATTATCAGAGTACATCAGATAATAATAATAAAGATGTTCTAAAAGGAAACTTTCTGGGATCCTATTCCTGTTGCTATTAAGGCCATACTAAATGTGCTTGTTTTTAAGGAACTGGGTTTGGGTTCCCCTGCTCAGGTTCCCTGCAGCAACTCAGCAGCTGAAGGTAATGGCTTTTTAAAGATAAAAGAGATCTTGTTTGGGCTCAAAGGCAGCTCCTGAATCTGCAACTCAGAAAGGCTGGAGAAAGGGCACAATTTGCCACAGAAATAGGAGGATGGGCCAAATGGCAGGATGCCACTTTCTTTATGATGGTTTTGAGGGAGGGGGATGAAGTCTTTATAAGAGCAAGCTTGAATCCCACCCCCACCTCTTTCTGACCACCAGCAAGGGAGACAACCAGTGGTGGGATTCAGCAGGTTCGCACCACTTCGGCGGGACCGGTTGTTAAAATGTTGCTTGTAAACAACCAGTTGTTAAATTATTTGAACCCCACCATCGGAACTGGTTGTTCAATTATTTGAATCCCACCACTGGAGACAATCACCCTTTCTCCCTTTATTTCAGACTGGGTGCAAGATGGTCCATTGGGGGCTGAGTAGGAATACGTTCCCCTCTGTCAAACTGGTGCTAGCCCAGGTGGGGTTTTGCCTACTCTATTCTGAAAAGGGTAACAGGAATTCTACCATTGTGAAGCCTAGACATTGTTACTGCATATTGGTGGCAGAAGTGCAGATCAAGTTGCTTGAGTAGTATACAGTACATCTTAGATGAGCGCCATGAAGAATCATTTAGATGGTGAAGGGTTAACCTTCAGACCAGACCTGTGGCATGAGTGCCTTTATGGACTTGGACAGGACGCTTGGACAGGAATGGTCATTATCCTTGACCCACAGACCATGCAGCTAGGGCAATAGGAAGTGACACACCTCTCTCAATCATCACTCTGGCAGATTCCGCATGGGCCAAAAACAGTGGTGTGAAAACGGTGTAAACCCTTTTACACCCTTTTACACCCTTTTACACTGTTTTCACACTGTTTTTGGCCCGTGTGGAATCCGCCAAAGGCTTGGCAAGGAAAAACCTGAGCCATATACATGTGACTGCTTAAGGCTTAGAGCCAAGGTGGCCTCACCCATTAAATACAGGATGTGCAAAAAAATGAGACCAGATCCTTCTGAATCCTACCATATGTATGCACTGCAAATGGGTTTGGAATGTGGCTTGGCCTGCAAGCATCACAGATCCCTTTGATCAATGTAAATAAACAATAGAATAAACTTGGCCCATTTCATCTCCCAGCTGATGTTTTGGCTCTCCTTGTTCTGCATCTGTAGGAGAATGCTGCCACAGGGGAAGAATGGCTCCTGTCTCCCCCCCTGAGCCATTTTTCCACACTGAAATAGTGATGGGGGTATTTTCCCAATTTTTGCTGTTCACAAGTAGTATTCTGTGCATGTGGAACAGTAAAAATGGAAGAAATAACTCTCCCCCTTTCATGATGAGAAAACAGCTGGAGGGTAAGGCTAATGTCCCTCCTCCTCCCTTGGCAGCATTCTGAGTCCAAACAGGCTTTTAATTTTTTTTGACAGTCTTTCTCCAAAAGGACGCTGTGAAGCTGTAGGGAATCTGAGTTGGGTCTGGACCCAGCTCTTTCAAATCAACACACCTAGTTTGTCCCTTAATGTTCACCAGAAAACCATTCCCCCTAGAAACAGTTCCCATACAATATGACTTGTAATGCATAGGAATCAAAAGGCACAGTTTGCTTTGGACTCATCCCAAGTCTACTCCCTTTAAGAAAATGTCCTGGCCTCTTTAAAAAACAAAGTAATCTTGTCTGGGCAGTCTGTGAACTGAACTCACACCAGTCAGAGCTGAGGGCAATAAAGCTGACATACAGCAAGTCCCCATCAGCCCCATAAGGTCTGCTTTTCCAGTCCTTTAATTTCCAGGCTCTTCTTCATTCTTTACCATTGTAACAAGCACTGTGACTAAGGCATTCCTTCATTTCCAAAGCCTGAACCTGTCCAGTATCTTACAATGCTGACTGCTAGGAAAAGGCTACCTATGTTTCCAACACACAGCAACCCCTCATTTCACAACAGCTATACTTTCAAGAAAGTTTTCAAGAAAAGGCCCACATACAATGAGATGCAGTATTCCAGCCCTGAATTCACAGAAGCATGGGTCAGCATAGGTAGGTCTGAGAAACTCAGGGACCATTTCGGTGGAGAGCTCACAATCGCTATCCTTTCTGGATAGATGTGTAGGCCATGTGGTTTTATTTTAACCGAGAAATTATTTATCAGTGTGTTCACAGTGTCTTAAGAATTTAGATAAAATGCCATTGTTAGTTTTTAATCTAAAATAATGGTATAGTAATAAGTTTGTACCTTTTTAAGTGATTCTGCAAACATATAAGGCTGCAGCAGTTTATTATTCTGAACACCACACCTAAGACCACCTCCACAAGCTCAGCCAAGGCTCCTTTTACTAATCTAGGCAAATGGTATACCAGTAGAAGATCCACACTATCCTTTATACCAGCGGTTCTCAATCTTCCTAATGCCGCGACCCTTTAATACAGTTCTGCATGTTGTGGTGACCCCCAACCCTAACATTTATCCATTTTACAGATGGAGAACACTGATGCAGAGAGTCTTAGGCGACTCCTGTGAAAAGGTCGTTAGACCCTCAAAGGGGTACCGACCCCCAGGTTGAGAACCACTGCTATATACCCAATACAAAGTACATACAATTAAGAAAAGCAATCTTCTCCATGAGAAATCCACAAAAGGAGGAAGACTCCTAGAGAACACCAATTTGAGTCTGATGAATGACTACGAACCTCCTGAGGTGATTTGTAATGGATTTAGATTGACCATCTCTCAAAACCAAGATATCAGGTCAGCCACTTTCTCCACCACTAACAGCCCCATAATAGGGAGGACAATTCACCAGTGGGAGCAACAATTGCCATGACAGAAGGGTGAATCCGCTGGCAGGCAGCTGCCACAGCCCTCCCTGGTGGTGGAATGCCATGCTGGATGGCGTGCCAGCATCCCTGTGTCTTCACAACTGGCATTGCAGGGGCAGCCCAGGGGCATGGCTAGGGAAGCAGCCCACACTAGTTGGCTTCCACTCCCCGCTACGTTGCTGGACACAGTGGTACCTGGCTCCTGAACTTATGCTTTTTCAGTGCCATAAGTCCATGGAAGTCCTATGGAAGGTTTTCTGGTAGTGGGGGTTTTTTTTACCTTTGGGGCTTCCATGCCACTAGAAAGCCCCCTGGGAATGGCAAGGTCATACGGCTACAGTGCCATGGCCAGGCATCCTGCTGTTTGGATGGAGCTGTAAACCATGTAAATAAAAGATCTTATTCTGAAAAGTATCATTGAAGTGGGGGAGTCTGCTTTTTGAGATGAACAGTATACTAGACAACTGGTAAGCTCCCTCATGTCTCTTCCAGAGGCGGGGCTACCAGGGGCGGGGGCGTGTGCCACGCACCAGGCGCACAGTTTTGGGTCATGTGGGGGGCACAAAATTCCCCCCCTCCCCTTCCCCCTCCCCCCCACGGCGCCCTCCCACTTCCCTTCCCACACTTACCTTAGTTCCTTTCCTTTTCCAAGAACGTTTTCAGGCTGAAAAAAAAGGCCTATTCACAGTACATGCTAAAAACGGCCTGAGGAACTACAATTTCCAGGAGACCTTGGGGCTTACAAGGTCTTCTGGGAAGTATAGTTCCCATCAGGCCGTTTTTAAGCCTGAACTGTGAATAGGCCTTTTTTTCAGCCTGAAAAAGTTCTAGGAAAAGGAAAGGAACTAAGGTAAGTGTGGGAAGGGGGGAAGCTGCGGGGGAGTGTGCTGTGGTGGCTCCCCCGAAAAATATAGACTGCGCACCAGGCGCAGTTTGGCGCAGCTACGCCTCTCGTCTCTTTAATTGTCTACACAGACTGACACCTCCCACCACCCCTACTTGCCTGCTTCACAACCTCAGAATGGTTGGGTTCCATACCACAGATTATCACAGATTAGCAAACCCACCAAAAAGCAGCTTACTAGACAGCGCCCATAATTTTATTTATTTATTTATTTATTTATTTATTTATTTATTTATTTATTTATTTATATTATTTATTGTCCTCCTTTCTCACTAAGACTCAAGGAGAATTATACAGTGCAAGTCAATGCAATCAATAGGATGAGACATCTCATGAACATGGTAATAGGATTGGATTACAGAAATGTGAAACACAGCAGAAATCACAAAACACAAATAACGGTAAAGTGGACACATTCACGTCTAAGTTAACTGGACGAAAGGACTGACCTCAATGATCTCTCTGCTGGACTGGAAGTCTTCCATTAATGTATGGATCAAGCATCCACTGTGTTAAACTCTGTGTGACTCTGATTCCTTAGGATACCATCTTATGAATTCCTGGTGCTGGGGTAAGGTATTTAGTTTGATGTAAAGGAGCTGAGGTCCAGTTGCAAATTCCAGCTCAACCACATATTGTTTTCCAAGTTCTAGATTAACAAAACAAACGTCATTAATCAACTCCATACAAGATAGAGGTGATGCTGATTGACAAGACTGATGGTCAGAATTATATTTTTCTGCTCACTCTTGATACGGTTCGTTAATCTTCACCTAATTCAGTTAAAAATCTAGGTGTGGTAGCTAAACTTGTTTTTTCCCCCATTTTACTTATTGCACAGTTTAGTCTTTTATCTAGATTCTGCAGATCTAGCAGCTCTGATCCATGTTACAGAAATCATATGGCTAATCAATAGTAACACACGAAAGTATGGCTCTATATGAGGCTGCTCTGGAAGACAATCAAGAAACTTCACTTGAGGCATAGTATGGCATAAGACAGAATTTTTAAAGAGGGCTTTTGGTTATTTGTGTTGTGTTTTTCTTTGTGTAGTACTTCTGGCCGTTTATATGATGTTTTCTGCATGAAGCAAGACACTATATCAGGAACAGTACAGGTAAAGCCCTGAAGCAGGACATGAGATACTTGTTGTTAGCTATCTACCCAAAGGACTTTGCGTTGCATTCTCACCTCCTCACATACCATGCCCACTTCTACTGTTTACCTGTACTTCCATTAGTCTATTGTTCCAAGCTCACTGGCAAGTGGCAGGAACAGAGGGAAAGACCTGGCTGTCCTGCTGAAATAGTTACCAGTCAAGGATGTAAATTATCTCTGGCAGATGCTCATTATTTTTAAATGTCCTCAAAAAGTACACCCATACCAACAAATACTTTTTTCAATTTACAATGTAAGCAATATTGACTTTCCTGGAGCTATTTAAATCTATTCCTTTTGATGTCCTGTCCTTTGTGATTATGATTCAGTAGTTAGTCAGATGACTTATCAGACCTTCCCAAATTCTAAGGAACATGGCTTTTTAAAGAAAAATCCTTTCAGCCCTGTACTAGTCTAAGCTACATGCCAACATCAACCCAGCATTAAGGAAGTAGTGTTTAAGTGCCAAAGCAATCAATATACCATAGGAAGGGAAGGAAATACAACCTTACTAATATTCAGAGATATGGAGCAGAAATTATTCCAGAAAAAATCAATTTCTAAAGATTCATGGTCTACAAAATTAGTAATGTGATGCATTTGCCAGTACACTATAGGCAGCCTAGACAGTTTCAAAGTTGTACTTTATTTTTTGAGATTATTATCCCTCAAAGTTGTGCGAGATAGTATATATTTTGATTTGATCTGCACACCCAAAGTTATAATTCTTATTTATATGTTCTCACATGGCAGAGGGGATACTGTAATAGACAGTTGGATATGGAACAAACAAGCAGTGCAGGTGATGAATCCCAGAGACCTACATAGAGTTAAATTTTCCTGAAATAGATGAGTAAAAAACCATGTTCATAGCCCATTATGCAGAGTTCCCTGGCCATGCTAAAATTACACTGCAATTCTAAGCATCAGGGCCGCAGCTGAAGAAAATGAAGCCTGCGACAAGAACAAAAAAATGCACCCCTCAAACATCAGATACACATTTTTTAGATAACTGTATCAAAGCAATGTCCCCCTGTTCCCTGAAGTACTTCCACAAGTGTATCTCCATTCATATACAGCATAGGCATAAAATTAACACTATTTCTACAGAAGACATCACTAACTACTCCAAGGAATCTTTTCAACTATCCATCATTTCCCTGTCATAATTCTCTCCCCCACCCCCACAAAAGAAACCAATTCTCATAAGTCTTCCATATTATTGGAAAAGAAAAGCCTGTGAAGGTTAAGACAGTGTTGTGAGGGGTGGGGGGTGGGGAACTTTATTTTGCGTTCTTGAGATTTACTAATATTGGTAATAATGTTATGATGTTCTGGAAAAGATAGGATCTGCAATTCTGGGAAGGGAAGGGAAGGGAAGGGAAGGGAAGGGAAGGGAAGGGAAGGGAAGGGAAGGGAAGGGAAGGGAAAGAAAGAAAGAAAGAAAGAAAGAAAGAAAGAAAGAAAGAAAGAAAGAAAGAAAGAAAGAAAGAAAGAAAGAAAGAAAGAAAGAAAGAAAGAAAGAAAGAAAGAAAGAAAGAAAGAAAGAAAGAGAAAAATGAAAAGGAGACAGAAGGAGAAAGAGAGAAGGAAGAAAGGAGAGAAATTTCTTAGATTGGTTGTGAAACTATCCTCTGGAGAGGTATCAAGGCCTATATTTTTGTTCCCACTTGAGTAAGTAGCAGTAGCAGATCCAAGGGGTCACTTCAAATTAGGCAAATGGGGCCAGGGGAAAAGACTTAAACTTCCCTCACCATACACCGCTGTTCTAGTTTGTAGTCAGGAAATCCAAGGTACCTTGCTATGAAAAAAATCCAAATGTTTAGGAATGCTACACTGAGAACTCTCATTGCTTCATTTTAATTAGGCCATTATTTCAAAAATGAGCCCATGTGATTTAGTGGTTTAGTGGTGGACTCTAATCTGGAGAACTGGATTTGATTCCCCACTCCTCCAAATGAGTGACAGACTCTAATCTGGTACATGAGGTTTGTTTTCCCATTCCTTCAAAAGAAGCCTGCTGGGTGACTTTAAGCCAGTCACAGTTCTCTCAGAACTCTCTCAGCCCCTCCCGCCACCCCACCCCACAATCTGTTGGAGGAAGGGAATGGTGATTGTAAAAGTGGCATCAGGGAAATAATATGTGGCCATGGAGATGGGGCAAAATATTTTGGTGACGGAAGCAGAAATCCAAATGGCATTGCTCCTGCCCCTCTGATGATACAAATACAAATCATATAATCATTTACTTGGGGCTCTCTGATGGCCTCAGTCTCCTGAGGCAGGCTGCTTCTCTCCGTTTAATTGTATTGCTATTCCTGAATCCAGGTAAAAAGGAAATGCAAAAAAGCAGAGTTTGTGTGGACTAAAAGGCCACTTACAGGGAGAAAGCAGAACTATCTAGCACATCACAGGGCTATCCACACAATCCAGCGTGTAATACAATGCCAGGCCTCTTCCGAAAAGCCAAAAAACCCCCAACCCATCAAGTCCCAGCTGATTTATGGTGACACCATGGGTTTTCAAGAGTTTTCAAGGCAAGAGGCATTCAGAAGTGATTTGTCCACTGTCCCACTCTGCTTTATGACTCTGGATTTTCTTGGTGGTCTCCCCGCCCTCAGTCTCCTCCCGGCCACAGCACTGCTCAACAGAAACGAAAGTAAGCTTAATTTTAAAGCCACCCCAGGCTTTGGCGATGGGGGGTGGGGACAGGTCCCAGGAGTAGTTGGCAGGGAGTGCAATGCTCTCCTTACTCCTGGACCTAGAGGGAAGAGAGGGAGCTGGGTGGCCAAATGTACCCCCCACATGGCACACAGAAGTTGTGCTGGGGTCTTGAGCCCCCTCTGGACCTCCCTCACGAAGCTTATGCTAAGCATGCATGCTCAGAAATTGGACTTACTTCCTGGTAAATATACTTAGGATTGCTGCCTGTGAGTCAACACTTTCCAGTGCCTTTTACTCTCTTGAAATAAAACAATGTACTGGAAATGCATGTTATATTATATTTAAAGTTTACAAGTATTATTCCAATATAATAATTTCCACATAAAGCTTTCAATTTGTTTGAATGTAACTTTTAAACCACCCTCAATTGTTCGTATTTAATTGTTTCAGTTTAAGTATTTATTAATATCAGAATATAAAATTTACATGGGATAAATTTGAATGTGTTTATTAAGCATTTGTCAAAATAAACATACTAAATCAGACCATTAGGAATCAGATAATTTTCTGGAACCCTTCCAAAACAGTTTACAGTTCTAATTTTTTTTAAAAAAATGTGCTGACATTGGACTACAAGTATAATTCACACTTCTTCTAGATCTTCTTCAAAGAAAACAAGAAGTTATTCCATTTTCACAAAGAGCAGTGCTACAGAATTGTTGTCTTTTTAAAATAAGAAGCTGGTGGGTGTACAATTTACAATGTGTCTTCAACCACCCATTTTAAACTAGTATTATTACTCTCTGACAGCCCAATCCAAAGTGGGCTGGCAGACGGGGACGATGCCACTTCAGCACTGCCCCACCCTCTCCAAGACTTTTCTGGGCTGTCGGAAGTAAAAAAAAAAATGGGGGGGGGGGAACCCTTGGGAGAATCCCTCATAGGGAATAACAGAGATACACCACAAAAAATGTGGCATATCTCTGATGCAAGCTCTGCCAGCGCACAAAGGCTGGGCGGGCAGTGGAAGCTAATTAAGATCAGCTCTACCATCACCACCACCAACCACAGCCTGGCTCTGGAATGCCTGGGTACTTTGCCTCTCCACTGGCACATTTGCCCCTTGAGTCAACAGGGTGGGTACTCATGCCAGTAAAAGACTGCGCTAGCTCCAGAGAATGGTCTGCCCTCCCACTCTGGATTGGGCTGTCCACCTGGTACTCTTACTCTATATTAGCTATTCTGCTTTTATAGAAAGATAATAAGGGGGGAATAAAAAAATGAGATCTTGCATTACCAAGCCAAAACCATCTACCATCAACTGTGCATGTATATGTTAATTATATGCATAATATAGTGGCCTTATATTTGCTGCATCCAGTGAGCTATGTGGAATGGCTTCACATTAGCAAAAAGGTTACTTAGATTAGCAAATACAACTCTGGGACGGATAATTGATTTTAACATATTATTTGGAAAAGGGACCTTGATTGGGAATTCCAGTCATTGACAACTGTGGCCAAAAAGTCCTGCTGACCCATAGGTTTAGCAATCCCGCCCCCCCCCCCCCCCACTCAAGGCCAAATAGCTAACTATCTAATCACGTTGGTCAATCCAACACAAAGATGAGCTCTGGCTCTATTCGATGTCATGCCCTTTTCTTTTCTCCACAGTAGGTTCAACAATCTCAAGCTTAAAGATTATGCTCCTGCAATCAAAATCAGATTGAAACCATAGCCCACTCCCTCCTCCATTGTCTGAGAACTAAGGGAGTCAGAGCCACATATGTAAATTCCATCCCATTACTTACCTTGGCTCTTGCAGACTCAGTTGCTAATCCAAACCTTTTGACTAATTCTGATTCTATATTTACTGAGATAGTTGCAAATTTTCTCCTTGAAGTAACTGAAAGCAAACGATTGACTAAATGGTCTGTATTTGCATGTATAGAACAAATGTATATAACCTTCCCCACCCCCTCTTTTTATTATTCCAAATTTTATCTTAATATTTTATTTTAATATTATGATATGCCAGTAAATGCTCTGAAAACTGATTTGGAAAAGGACATGAAGGATAATAGGAGTTCTTTGGGTTTAGCCAGGGACTCTGGCAAACAAGGTTTTGTTCTTGAAATGGAACTAGAACACTATCAAATAAATTCTGCAATCTGTACTTTGGAAACAAGCAGGAGAAACTGTCTAAGATCCCCTAAAAGACAAATTTCTCTTCTCACGGTAAAGAATGTTGTCTTTCCAGTAGAAATTTCCAACTCCTACCCTTTTGACCTTCTTCATGTAAAATCACTAATTAAAATGGCAATCAGAAGACAGCACAGCAGGGAGAAGAAACTTTGCTCTCCAGCTTACATAAATGACAGCTCCAAAAAACTTCTCTGTCCTCTGATTCCAAGGCTGCTATAAATAACAAGCTTCAAGACTTGGTACTAGGGCACAGCATCCCAGTACCCCAGTCATTTCATCAAAACTTACCTGAAACCAGCACTCTTTCAGCACAGAGGGCATGTACAGTGTCCATTAACTCTCTCCATTAGCACAGTCTTTCCCCACCCCCTTTCTCTTTCACACACACATTCAACCCTCCCCCCCTTCATACAAACAACAGATGCCCCTCTTCTCTTTTTGCATTAAATCTAACGGCTTTCTTTATTATCATTCTGTTCCTTCATTGCTTTGAAGATTTTTGTAAGGCTTGTTTTATCTCCTTTGTTTTTATCATTCAATCTGTCTTTATTTCTGACACTTTTTTCCTTCATGGTTCTTCCAGCTTCTGATCCTTAATATTTTTAATATGTAACTACCTTAGAATACAGGTGTGTAGCGCCAAAGGGGCGGGGCGGGGTGAGTGATGCTCCGGGCACGTGCTCCTGTGGGAGTGTGGCAAGGGCATTCCAGGGTGTTTGGGGGGCATTCTGGGGGCAGGCGGGGGCAGAGGGCACACACGTTTCCTGGGCGTAGTTCCCCCTCGCTCTGCCCCTGTTAGAATATCATGATGCACTATCAGTTCTGTGCCTGGTTGCCAGATTCTAGTACCTCAACTGATGAGAAAGGTCTTGCTTCTATTGCACTTGCAGATCCCAGATAACCATGCAAATAAAACACCAAGTTCAAACTAAGAAAACTCCCTATGCTGGCTGTACATCGGGCATAGTTCTCATTATCTAATGTCTTCCAGTTTAATGATCTTCAGTCATTATGCCGCTACAGAAATAGTAGTGGACCACCCACCAAATTTTGATTCTAAAGACATGTCTGTAAGGCTAGCCATTTATAACTTGCTATGTCGTTACTGCAAGCAGTGACGTAGGTATAGATTTTTTAGGGGGGGCTGGGGGGGCACGCCCCCACCTGCCCCGGGGATGTGGCCACAACTCCCCAAGCCCTGCCCCTGGCCTCAGTGCTTATAAAAGCAGCTCTCCAGGGCCCGGGATGGCAGACTCCCCTGTCCTGCCTGCCCTGCCACCCCCACTGGCTGGGCTCCCAGCTGGCAACCCCTTCTGCCCTCCCCTCCGGGCAGAGGCATAGCTAGAGAAAATAGAGCCTGATGCAAAATCTGAGTTTTGCGCCCCCTCCACCCCATGGATGGCTGCTGTGATGCTGGAATCCACCCCCAAACAGCATCACTTTCAATGGTGTTTAAACTAGGGAGCCCAGGTTCTTCTTTTAAATCCACCTTAAAGGGAAAATCGGGGGTCCCCAGTTATAACAACATTGAAAGTGATGCTGTTTTGGGGTGGATTCTCCCCCACCTTGAAACAGCATCACCTGAATGTTTAAACTGGGGACCTCAGATTCTCCCTTTAAATCCATGCCGAAGTGGGTGGATTTAAAAGGAGAATCTGGGGAAATTTGGGGGGTGCCTGCTGTCAGGGGTGCAATTGTTATGCTAGCAGCACCAAACTTTCAGGGTATCTTTGGGAGACTCTCCTGATACCACCCAGGTTTGGTGAAGTTTGGTTCAGGGGGTCCAAAGTTATGGATCCTCAAAGGTGCAGCCCCCATTGGAAATATTGGGGGATGGGTCACCCCCTTTGGGAGTCTATAACTTTGGACCCCCTGAACCAAACCTCACTAAACCTGGGTGGTATTATCAGGAGAGTCTCCCAAAAAATCCCTGAAATTTTGGTGCAGCTAACTAGCCTAAAAGCTGCATCCCCTGCAGGCCAAAAACCAAAAAAACACTTAAAAATATAAAAAAACCCCACAAACAGGGGGCAGAGCTTCAGACATGTAATGGGGGGGGGGTTGAACCTGAGAACCCTCCCTTACCTATGTCCTTGACTGCAAGCAATTAATTAGAGATGGGAATACAATAAATCTTTCCTATATAAATACCAATTATATGGTGTGCAACATGGATCTCGAATAGGGTGCCTTTTGGCACCATGGCACCATCAAACACCTTTCCTGATACCAAGTGTTTTCAGAAAGTGTGTAATGCCAGGTGGGATTTTTGCCCAGATTTCATTGTCTGTGCACAATTTCTTGGCAGCAGATACCACCACAGCACAAAGATCTTCATTTCGTGACTGAAGGTAAACTGCAGCAGGCATTTTATGGCTGGCTCTGCTCACAGCAGAAGCTACTCTGTGGATGCCATTTTGTTGCTGCACCCTCCATGCTGTATCAGAATTCCAATTTGCAGGTTCAGAAATGTAGATTATTAACAAGGCTCCTGTCACTCCTGGCCTTGCACAACATCTCAGTAAGCCTCATTTGGACTTTTAAGGGGCAGATATAATCAGATGGGAATGGCCAGGAATGTCTTTTCCATCAGTCTTTGGATAGTGCATGCTTAGCTACTATCACCCATGTTCTTATTATCTTGGAGTCTAACTACTGCAGTATGTTTTCTGTGGACCCCCCCCCCCCAAAAAAAAAAATTGATCAGAAATCAGTACAACTATCTTTACTTAATACTTCTTGTTTCTTACGGATATAGAGCAGCAGCACTACATATGATATAACTACAGTGTATGCAAATAAGGTTACAGTCCCAATTAAAAATACAGATTATAATCTCTAAAGCCTTAGCAGCTTGATTCCAACATCTGATGACACACTTAATATTATAGCTGTCCTAACCTTTAAGAACACAGATGGAGATCCAGCTAAATGTGCAACTATATAGATGAATATGGTCAAAGCACAGGTAGTGGTGGCTTCTTTGTTGTGGAAATGCCTCTTCAATAGACATTTCCTTAAACCTGTCTGCTTTCTTTTGGACTATTATTTTTCAAAGGATACTCATTTTCATTGTTGTTTTAAAGTAAATTTTAGGCTGAATTTTACATTTAATATTGAACTTGTATATAGCAGCTGTAATATCACAGTTTGTGTTAGCTTTACTGTATGGTTGAAATTTTGTAGACATTTATTAAGAAAGCAGATTTCTGCCAGCTATGTATGCACTTAGTCAGCTGTGAACTTCAACATCCTTAAATTTGCAAAACAGATCTGGAATCAGGTAAACAGTTTCACAGGAGATCTGAAAAAATGATAACACAAAGAAAAAGCCAAATTGTTGATTCTGCTTTCATGTATGCAAGTGACGTTTAATGTGCTACGAATCCTGTGCATTTTTGAATCGCACATATATTCCTTCAGCAACCCCAGAGCTAAACGGCTTTTCTTTTTGCACACAGATTCTCTAATGACTGCACTTCCAAACACTCAGCACATACTCCTCCTACTCAACGCCCACACATGGTACATTGTGCACAAATGTACAGCAAGCACATAATCTGCATGCACTTACCTTCTGCATAAGCCCGTTTAACAGGGGTCTCAATGTAACTGTGACTTGCATTCCTATCACACAGAATGTGCTTTTTAGATCACCCCTTATGTTCTTTCCACCAGAAAGATTATGGGAGAAAATTAGAAGCTGTTTCTAGTCTAATTATTTAATTAGATAACCCAATTTTTAAAAATATCTTTTAATTCCCAGTTTTTATCGTAATTCAGGACACTGTAATATTCTGCAACAGTTGATGGAGTATTTTTCCAAATCTCTTCATCTCTTATCTTAAAGGTCTTGGTTTCTTTCCCATCTCTTGCCTTCCTCTGATCAGCTTCAATTTTGTTTGTGAGCATTTGTAACAACTCTTAGGCACATGTCATTAATACAGCATCTGACAAAGTCTAGTACCACTGTGAAACAGTTACTCACCACCACGAACTCACTGGTCTTTCTGACACCTTTTAGTTACTCCTGTGTATAATACTGTATAGAGTGTATAATACTGTATATAATACTGTATATAATAATAGATTATAATACTGACTGTTCCTGCTAATCAGCAAAATTAAATACCCAAAATCAAAATGTTGGCCGTTGCTGGCAAACTGGCAACTATATCTGTGAACCTCTGGTTACCACATCTTTTTGTTGAGGTTGTAAGTTCCAGTCATCTGAACTTCCTCCTTTTGTCCAAAACTCTAATACAACAGAAGAGGCTTCTCTCCATCGTCATTAATAATATTAATAGGTTTTACCCCAACTTTCTGCCCCCTGGGGCCACCAATGCAGTTTACAGATTAAGCCATACAAATTAAAACCTCACTTTAAAGGACAAGAAAACCAACATACAATTACAACATGAAAACAATTTAAAATGCGAGCTTAAACTAAATACAAAAGATAGAAAGGAAGGGGGAATTTTATTAGAATATAACATGTTCAGGAATGTTTCAGTGTCTTGAATTGTTACATGTATTTCCTACACATAATTTTCTCTTCTGCACCTTTCCCATATACCAGCGACTTGCCTTTTCCCACTTCTGAATGATTGAAGAGGTGACAGCTTTGATGAAGAATAATAAACTGAAATTCAATCCAGATTGGGAATTATTGGTCAACAGTGTAAATAATCAGCAACTGAGAATTCAGTTTATTTTGGATATGGCTGTACTCCACTTAAAGGGGGTCTTGTATTCTGAGGGTGTAATTAAACCCGATTCTGCAGGAAGAGGAATAGCTTTTCACTGTGGTGCACAGCAACTTTTAATAGCTTTGCCTGTTAGGTCAACTAAGAGTCTTCCTTGAAAACCAAGATCAGGCCATAGTTATCCATGCTGTGATCCAAGTTAGATCAGTATAATGTGAAAATCTTCTAGTAGCTTATATTAGTGCAAAATGCAGTTGCCAAATTGCTGACAGCCATTACCTATGGAGATCACAGTATGCCAATCTCATGACAATAGTCCCATCTACCATTAGCTTCCACTGGAAACAATGGGGGATGGGAGAACCCACTTTGGGGATTCATAACTTTGGATCCCCTGAACCAAACATCACCAAACCTGACTGGTATCAGCAAGAGATTATCCTGATGATACCACCCAGGTTTAGTGAAGTTTGGTTCAAGGGGTCCAAAGTTATGGACCCTCAAAATGTAGCCCCATCTACTATTAGCTCTCATTGGAAACAATCGGGGATGAGGGCACCCCCTTTGGGGATCCACAACTTTGGACCTCCTGAATCAAAATTCACCAAACCTGGCTGGAATCATCAGGAGTGTCATCTGATGATACCCTGAAATTTTGGTGCTGCTAGCTAGCCTAAAAACCGTGCCCCCTGGCGGCCGACAAAGTAAAAACCCTAAAATATTTTTTTAAATACACCTCACTTGCATATAAGTTGAGGGGAGCTTTTTCAGCACAAAAAATGTGCTGAAAAATTCGACTTATATGCGAGTATATACGGTATTTTTTTCTAACAGCAGATCATGTTGCTTCTCCTCCAACATCATTTTGAAAGGAGTTCAATCAAGATTTGGTGACAAACTCTGAAATTAATAGTATCCCCTCAAAAAATAAGTCTGCCTAATCCAATAACAACCAGTGTGAAAGAAGTTGTACATCAGAAAATGTAAATGAAAGAACTAATCACAGTTCTGTTGCAGGTGTTTCAGATAAATGTATCATACAATTGCTTTGGTGAACAACAATCCATCATGATTTTCAGTTCTGTCAGATCTGCTATATCTACATTTTGTTGCTCTGGAGATACAAAGGTTATTGCAGCTAAAACACACAAATTTTCAACTCATGTAATACATGACTTCCTGGGACCCTCGCATTACCCCATATGTCCCTTCTAGGCCTCTGCATTCAGCAGAGGCCAATTTGCTGTTGGTTCCCGGCCCCTCCATGATGCGGCTGGCCTCCACTCGGGCCAGGGCTTTTACGGCCCTGGCCCCTACCTGGTGGAACATTCTTCCTCCAGCTGTCCGGGCCCTGCGGGATCTTGGTGAGTTCCGCAGGGCCTGTAAGACAGAGTTGTTCCGCCGTGCTTTTGGAGAGTCTGGCAGCTGATGTGCCCCCCTCCTGTTCTAGTCTCCTAAGCTGGGGTCCCCTTACCATCTATGGGACCCCTTCTTCCCCCTCTCCTTTTGGGAAGGTTTTATCAGAGATTTTATTGCTGACGCTGTTTTTATATGTTAACTGCTGTCTTTATTTTAAATGGGTTTTAATTACTTGTTGTTTAATTATGTCGTTCACTGCCCTGAGCCCTTTGGGGGTAGGGCGGTATAAATAACTCAAAAATAAATAAATAAAACAAATAAGCAGGTCACAACTATCATTAATGCAGAATACTGTAAATTTTGTTAAACAATTTGGCTTTCAAAGTAAACATTACTTCCCACTAATTTAACTAAATTTCTGCACAGATACAGAAATAGACGTTATCCTTCATTCCACTGTGTGTCTCTCCTGGTCAAAGCTATGTCCTGTAGAAATGAAATGAAGGCATTAGCATGCTGAGCCCTGTTTTGATTGAGGAGACATTAATGTTACCTAGTCAAAACAGAAGCCTTGCTGAGAGAAAAACCAGGAAAGCTATTAGAATTAAGTTATCAATAATTCCCAAGGAATCCAGATAATTTGATGGCTTAAAAGAAATTGTAGGCACTTGGGAGAAATTCACAAAAAGGTTACCTAACCAGTATGTATCAGGCCAAAGGGAAGCAATCAAAATAACATGTCCATACAGAAAGAGCTCACATTTGGGCATGGCAGAGCATGTAAAGTGTGGAAGCACTTTAACTTCTGAATAAGGTAACAACTATCACATGAAAAATAGGCACCTGTAAACCAAGCTCAGGTTGCTGAGGATTCTGAGGAGACAGAGAAAGAAAGCTAGAGAAGAATGTAGAACTGGCTGCTTATCTTGGCAGTTTCTCTTCTTGCTGTTCTTAACAGTGAACTGTTCTCTCCCAATCATTAGGGAAACTTAGCTGCTAAAGGACAGATAAACATAGTCATGAATGAAAATCATGAATGAAATAAGCAATGAGAAAGTACTACCACCATCATGGCAAGAAGCTTATATAACATTAATCCACAAAGAAGGTAATGATCAATCACAGCCACACTCTTATAGACCCATCTCAATGCTAAATGTAGACTATAAACTTTTACTTCAATGATGGTGAAAAGATTGAGGAAATTTATAACTAAATTAATCCATGACTATCAGTTAGGCTTTGTACCATGAAGATACATGAAGGATAACATTCATTTTGTAGTTAATGCAACAGAATTTGTGAAAAAGAAGAAAAAATAATTTAAGATGTCGAAAAAGCGTTTGATAATATAGCCTGATCTTTATTACCAAAAACACTCAGAAATCTAAACTGTGGTTCAAAATTTATGAACTGGATAGAAAGTATTTATACAAAACATGCAAAGATTTTAATAAATGGGGATTTAACTGATGAATTTCAAATTGAAAAAGGAACACATCAAGGATGTTTATTGCTTCCACTCTTATTCATTGTCATGCTAGAACTGTTGACTACTAAGATCAGACATGCTTCTGATATTAAAGGAAGACTGGACAAGATTCTACGATTAAAGAAATAAAAAACATTGTTAAGATTACAAGTTGCAATGTGACCTAAAATCCAATTAAATACTTGTGAATAAACTTGACTAGACAAAAATGACACACTATTTAAAGATAACTATAAAAATACATGGATGAAGATATAGGAGAATATGCAAAGATGGTCCAAACTTCATGGCGAGGAAAACTTTCTACTGTAAAAATGAATGTACTGCCAAAATTAAATGTTTATTTCAAATGCTACCAATTCTTATACAAGAAAAAAACCTGAAGGAATGGCAGAGACAGAAAAACAAGTTTATATAGAATGACAAAAAGCCAAGAATTAAATTTAAAATTTACAAGATGAGAAAAAGAGAAGTCGACTAGCAGTGCCTAATATTAGGTTATACTATCAAGCAGCTGGTCTGGTTTGGATTGTGGATTGGATTAGAAACTCAGACTAGAGAGTAATAAAATTAGAAATGGCACACTACAAAGGACCACTGGACAAAGGATTACAGCAAGTTCTAGCAAGAAGTTGATAGTATTTTTCTTTTGTGCTATGTGATTATGGTTTATTGCAATTTATTATGTTTATTATTATTTGCGGAATTTAATAAAGATTATTTATTTAAAAAGAAGATGATGATTAGTGAAATAAAGAAGACAATATTTCAAGTCTCTCATGTGTAACTGGGCTGAAAAAAATTTTAAAGACATTTTGTTTAACTACATAGGTTAACAAACATGGATGTTTAAGCAAATACAAGAATACATGTGCTATGATGTTAGTGTTCTGGTTAAATGAAAATGTTTAAATTGTAATTAAGGTAATAATTACTTTCCCCCTTTCAATAAAGTACAGAAAAGTTGGTCAAATATGAATAATTAACCTATTAAATTGAAGATAGTTCCCCTTGCAATAATTTCATAATTAATGATCTATGTATTTCTAACAATAAAACCAAATCAGTAATTTTGATATAACTATAAAACTAATATGAAAAGTTATTTTTCAAAAAATGAACCCTTCATATGGTTGTAGATATTAAGGTTATACTAGCAAGAATGAGTTTTTATGTTAAAAAATTTTTTTAGTGATTTTAATCATGGTTCAAATTTTGATTTAAATCAAATGGATGAAGGCCTTCTAGGTGCAGCCATGGATCCAGGTCGACTTGCCAGCATAGCCTTCACCACCTGTTTAGAGATCCCTGGATTTGGTAGTACTTGCCATTCAATTTCCAAGTGGCCAGGTGCAACTATGCTAGCTCCAGGTAGCAAATCAGACTCTGAAACAGACCACCTGGAAAGAATAGAAGTGTTCATGGAAGTCCATGTCAGGACAAACATTTAGAAAAACTGTGGACTTCAGTGGGCAGCCCCATCCAATCCCTAGAGCCCTTTCAGCCTCCCCCCCCCCCCCCCTGGGGCTGTAAATGCATTTGTAACAACTGGCTTCTCACTTTTTGTGTGTGTGCCTGAGTCAGATTGGCTGTTTTGAATTTGCTGTGTGTTTTATATCGCACTGAATGCTAAATTATGAGGTTTGTTTTACTTATATTTTGCTAGCTGCCTTAGTAAGTAAGTAAGTAAGAATGAAATATTATATATATATATATATATATATATATATATATATATATATACATACATACATACACACACACACACACACACACACACACACACACACACACACACACACACATTCATTTCTTAAGCTTAAGAAATGAATGTGGCAACCCCTCCTTTCAAGGATGTTTTGTTTGTTTCTTAACCAAATTGTAGTGCAGATAAAGGAAGGGGAAAAGCCCCTGAAAGGGAATGCTATTTTGCACACAGAGCTCACACACCTGTACCTGTAGTTTCTATAGAAAAGCATCCAGAAGGACAATCTAGCCATAGCCACACTTTGCCCTTTGCTATGGAGAAAATGTGATTTACATTATCTCCAAAGTAAAGGTAAAAAAACAAGAGCAAATGAGTCATGCCAACATCTGGATACTCTCCTTTACTACAAGGGCTTCATCCTGTTAGTGTGTGTGTGGGATTCCTATATGGCCGTGGTGGCGAACCTTTGGCACTCCAGATGTTATGGACTACAATTCCCATCAGCCCCTGCCAGCATGGCCAATTGTAGTCCATAATATCTGGAGTGCCAAAGGTTCGCCACCACTGCTATATGGTAACAGTCTCCCCTCCTTTACTTGGTACAATAACAGATGAATTAACTAAATTGAAATACAGTTCAATTTAGTCCGTATTGGTTGTCTGAGTTCTACACCACTATAGCAACAACTTTATTGGTTTCTGTGTGGCCTATCTTTTCTCTTGCAGTTCCATAAAGGCCCCTCTGATGCTGGAGAACTTGGCTAGAGTATGCCTACATCTTGAGTGAGTCAGTGCCCTCGCCTAGGCAGACAAGTGAGTGGGGGTGGAGGAAATGTAAAAGATTTTCAAGAACTCTCTCACACAGACAGCATGTCAATTTGTCAGCCATGTATTCTGTTTGCTGAGGTCCTACTACAACTTTCTGTATTAAACAAAAATTAGGTCTCACAAGCCACCACTGACAGTTGTACCAGAAAGAACCACTCGGAATAAATACATGGTAACATTTTTAAGCATGCTTTTTTTGTTACTGTTAACATGGCTTAAGTGAGTCCTTGGTTTGTGAGTCCTCAAATTTTAATCTCGGGTGATGGGGGAAAGGAAGCAATTCCAAGAAAGCTCTATGGATTACCTTCTGGCAGCTCACTATAAGAATACAATACAGAAATCAGAAGAACCAAGCAGAAAAAAACCGAGAAGAGTTTAGGAATGTGCATTTGGATACACCCAAGTCAAAAGTATACCTGAAAAATAACTTTTTTCATGTATATTCAGGATCTCCCAAGCGTATCTGGGATTTTTTTGGAATTCTATACCTTTGTAATAAGAAAACTATGCAGGTGTATTTTATCATATACCAGCAATGAAATTATCGCTGACATACAAAGTAAAGCAGCTCTCATCTCCTGCCATACTTAATTGTAACTCTATGAGGCTGCCATACTTGTTTGTTTTTCTTTTAATAACACTGCTTTAGATCAGTTTAACAGCATCCTGACAAATGGAAATTCAATAAAATAAACTCTACTCAACCCGCAGGGGCAGTGATCAGAAAAGCCGAATTTGATAAATGTCTACCTTTAGTGTAGCTGCTAATGTAGCACACACACTTTTATAATCTTGCTGTTATGTATATTGTATTGATGCTGCTAGTTTTATGAATTTTTGTATATTGTTTTAACTTGTTTTAACTGATTTTTTGGTGTATGTTGTTTTGGCCATTGTATGTTTGGCCCAGTGTACACCGCCCAGAGCCCTTCGGGGGTGGGCGGTTTATAAATTTGATAGATAGATAGATAGATAGATAGATAGATAGATAGATAGATAGATAGATAGATAGATAGATAGATAGATAGATAGATAGATAGATAGATAGATAGATAGATAGATAGATAGATAGATAGATAGACAAAGCTAGAAGCCAATGAAAAACTTTAACGGGGGAGTCATTTGTTTGCTTTTAAACAGGCTTATCTAGTGGTTTTCAGTGATAAGGCACAGAAGCTCTACTAAAGTTTTCTTTTTCTTTCACAGAACAAATGATTATATTAGGTAAGTGTATCAGGTGGCCTAGTGAACATTTTGTAGGCCATTGATCAAAATTATTTTAAATTATTTTGAAGGATAGTTTCTGTTCAGATTCTTTTATGGTGAGAAGGACCTTGGATTTACCAAGAGTTGGTCTGACACAGAGATGGGATTCAGCCGGTTCCAGATGGTCGGAAAATTTTCTCAGTTCGCAGAACCTGTTGTTAATGATTAACTCCATAAGGGACAAGGGGGCAATCTCTGTCCCTGGGTGCAACACAACTCATCAAGTAGGGGATGCAAAATCACCCCCAGGGGCTCCCCACGCTCCTCCGCTGGCACCCCCCCTGCCCCTCCATGGCAGGTACCTTCCCTACTCCCCTTAACCCCACCTCTGCGGCGCTCTACCCCCCCACACTTACTGCGTTTCAGAGCGAGATAGAGGAAATTTGCAGGCGATCCCAACTTAACTTAGTCTCTTCTTCTGCAGCCTGCTGCCTGGCTGTCTCGTCTCTCAGCCTCTGTCCCTCCCCCGCCCACAGCTAAGCTGAGCAAAGCAGAGGGGAGAAGCAGCTGACTGCCAGGGGAGAGGAGTCCAAGGATTGCGTGAGGGGTTAGAGGAGGGAGAAGCAGGCAAGAGAGGCAGGCTGGGAAACTGCTGAAGGAAGTAAGCAGAGCAGCCAGAGGACTTTCTACCCCAGAGGAGGAGGTGGAGGAGGGATGGGCGTGTTAGCCTCTGAGTCCCAAAGCAGCACCTAGAACAGGGTCGTGGAACCTTTTCCCCTCAAAGAGCCATTTGGCTCACCCTCCCTCGCTGCCCAGCCTGCAGGGCAGGCGTGCGAGATAGGCCCAGCCCGGCTCCGGCCATCACCCGGCCGCCCGGGCAAGGTGGGCACCCGCCCCTGCAAGCGAGCAGAGGCCGTGGCCCGAGAAGAGGGTCCCGGCGGCTCGGCCTGGCCTGGCCGGGCCGAGGCAGTGAAGCGCTCAGCCTTCTGCAAGGAGCAGAAGCGGCTGGGCGGCGAGGGTCTCGGCTGGGCACTCGGCCTGGCCGGAGCGCCCGAAGACAGAAGTGATGCCTCCCCGCCCTGCAAGCGAGCAGAGGCGAGATGAGGCGCCTCAGCCTCTGCAAGGAGCAGGAGGCGAGCTAAGAAGGGTGGCTCGGGCGGCCGGCCCTGGACTCGGCCGCCGCCGCTTAGTGCCGGAGCGCCTCGCCCTGCTCCTTGCAGAGGCGGCGAAGAGCAGCTGGCCAGGGCGCCTGGCGGCCCGCCTGGCGAAAGTGAATCAACGCCAGCCCTGCCGCCAAAGGCCCTTAGTGAAGCGCCAACCCTGCTCCCTTGCGGGCGTGGAGAAGAGGGTTCCGGCAGCTCGGCCTGAGTCCGGCCACTGAGCGAGTGAAGCGCCAGCCCTGCAAGGATCATTATTCTGTTGTTACAGTGATAAGTCAAAATGTATTAAGTGAAAGCTCCGCCTCTGCAAGGATATTATTCTGTTACAGTGATAAAGTCCAAAATGTATTAAGTTTAGACTTTTAATGAATTTAAGATGGATGTTTTTAGTTTCATCTGTGTTTTAAAATAGTATTTAATGTGATGATTTTATTGTTTATTATATACTGGAAACTTCCTCTGAGCCTGGGAGGCCGAAGGAATTTGGCATGTAAACTGTATAAAATAAATGCATTAAATAAAGTAGACTGGAGACTATGTGAGGCATTACTACCAGGAAAGCCAGTATGATAGAAGTGAAAAGTTTAGGATCTGGGAGACCCAAGTCTGAATTCCCACTCTGATATGGAAACTGGGCCAGGAGCACTGTAACCAGAAGGGGATAATGTCGTAAGCTACTTTGGGTATCCCAGATCCTAACCAAAAGCTTGCACTGCATATCACCTCTATAAAAGCTCTTTGAAAAATTTAGTGTTTTGGCTATCTTCGCATTCATGTTTCTGCTTTGTTCCTTGATTGTATGCCAAAGCAAGATTGTCTTGATAGTCTTTCTGGTAACGGACCACAAAGAATCATTTTTTTTTTTAATGCGAATGTGTGTTGATGAGGTACATGCCTTGAAGAGTGTCAGTTGATGGGCAGAGTTAAAGGGTAGAATCTAGGAAAAAGCAGTTAGAGAGCCCTGGGGACTGGGGAAGAGTTAAGACTAAGAGCATTGTCAGTATTAAAAATTCAATGTGTGCAACTACTGTGAAAAAACATGACTTGAGATTTGTCTCCCTGTCCTCCCCTCCCTCCCCTGGCTCTGTGCTGTGTTTCCAATGTTGGGGGGGAGGCAATTGGGGGTGTTGGATATAATTCCATAAAACGTTTTCACGGCAGTAATAAAACATTTTGAAAGCATTTTGAAAATGTTGTCAACAAATTTTATTTTTTCTGTGTGGCACGGCCCCATTGCTGTGTTCAGATTTGTGAGTTGGGGCATGTTCTATATTGTGATTGTGACTTTGATATGACCTGGGGCAAAAAAAAATCATTGTTTTGTCATGGTGGGAGAGGGCAGCCACCCATGGGGGTGGGGACACAAAACTCAGATTTCTCTGTTAAAAGAAAATATGACCTTCTACTTTCAGTTTTGTAGAGGCTAAGTTCTGCCTCATGAGGGAGGGAACTGGGCTTGAAAACTGGTGAAAGTACCAACAACAGTACTGGAGGGGAGGTACAGAAAAATCCAGAGGCGGAGTGAGGGGGAACTGCACCTGGGGCGCGCAGACCCTGCGCCCCTGCTGCAGCACTGCCCACCCTGCTCTGGAATGCCCCGCCCCCAGAACGCCCAGGCCACGCCCCCACCGTGTCACTCCCCTCTTGGTCCCGTTGGCCCCACCACCATCGGAACCTGTTGTTAAAATTTTTGAATCCCACCACTGGTCTGACACATTAAGAGAAGAATTGTGTTTTAAAAGGGAGAGGGATTAACTCTTCAAAACTTTTTAAAACTGCTTGTAGACACACTGTTACCAGGAGTCAAAGCACATATTACAAGCTCTGAGAGTCATCTGTTGTTGCTACAGCAGGTGACTTATATATTTCAGATCCTGCTAGATTTTTTAAAACTTGTATTGGGTTTTTTTAAAAATATCTTTTTTCTTCTGTCTCTAGGGCTCATTCCGCACATGCAGAATAATGCACTTTCAAACTGCTTTCAGTGCTCTTTGAAGCTGCGCGGAATAGCAAAACCCACTTGCAAACAGTTATGAAAGTGGTTTGAAAACACATTGTTTTGCGTGTGCAGAAAGGGCCATAGGGAAGAAAGAATATACTGTTTCACATAAAGATGTTAGTTTGGGCAGTTGAGGTGCAGCAGTTGAGAAAATTGTATGCATCCGCATTAGAATATAGTTCCAAACGAATATGAGAATTATCATTGATTTTTGCACACAGCCTTGTCAAAACTATTACTATTGAGTATGGTACTTTGATACAATTCAGCAAAATACAGACCAGCAGTAAACTGGCTTTTTAAACAACAGTCAATTTGTCCCAGCAGCAATCAGAGCTTTCAAGGCCAAGTTGCTTCCTCAAGGGTGCCCATTTGGATAATTAATTCTATCTCTAGACTGGAACAGAATTCCCAACTGTGTCACATATTTTACCCTTTGCCTTGAAATGGGTCTAAAACTTCTGGAGACGAAGGCATGACTACTTACTTTTAAATTCTGGCTGCGCCTCCATTTTGGATCCAAACCCAGGAGCCTAGTTTAGCTCATGCTGACTCTTTCTGGCCCTTATCTCCATTTTGGCTTTGGAGGCTTCACACAGCCTGAGAATGTTTCTAGTGATTTCATCGCGCTGGGGTGCTGAGGGAGAAGCTGGATGGATGTTTGGGGAAGTAAAATTAACCAGAGGTTGTATAACAGAACTCATTTCCAGCAAAACTTGCTTGAATTTTGTTCATAGTGTTCCTGTCAATAAATTGATTTCCGAGCCTAAGAGTCCAGTTACTGCAGGAAGTTGACAGATCCTGACACATATACTTCTGGATAGATTCAAACTTCTGTTTTTCCTGTTGCAAAGGCTGTTTCTGCACTGGCCGAAAACAGTGCCCTAGGGATGGTAAAAACACTGTCCCTAGGACACTGTTCGTACACGCCAACCCTCCCAAAACAGCAGGATATTGCCACTTTTGAAACTCACTCTCTGAGTGAGTTTTTTCAAAAGCGGCATCTTCCCACCAGCATGAGGGTGCCACTTTTGGCCCCTCTGGTGTTCCATTTACTTACCTCTCCTCCCTATGCAGCTCTGGATGGCTGGAGGGACATGCCTACACTGCCCTCAGACCTCCAGGGTAAGAGGCGAACAAGACAAACACAGGGTGGGTCCTCTGCGGTTCGCTGCAGCTTTGGAGCTGCCCGCATGAGACTGTGCATGCAGTCCCAAGCCTCCACCGGCAGTAATTATGCCACTGTGCAGAAACAGCAAAAGTGTCTCTTCACTGTGGAATTTGAACCAACTTCATATATGCCTTCTCCCTACAGTACCATGATCTGAGTTATTCCTATGATTGGAATGGTTTTTCTTACAACCTTGTGTGTACCAGTTTTTCCGCTGAATAAAAAGGCCTTTGTTCTAAAGGGGGCTGCTGGGAGGAACTGAACCCTTGATAACAAGCTCTTTGTAGTTGCTGTCAAGCCTGGGTAGCCATACCCTGTTCTATATCAGTAGGGGTGCTATACCAGCCTTCTGAGAGAGCACCTATTCTGAGGCAGGAGTTTCATTTAACATATTTCTATGCTGCTTTCTTCTCAAATACAGAACTCAGAGCTGGTTGAACTAAGGACAATCTAAAATGAGTACAAATCCTAATATATCAAAACATCCATGCCTGCAGAATGACTGTGATATCCATCTTCAAGATTCCAGACATCCCCCAGTATAGACCTCCAACTGGGCATGCCATACAGCAGGGATCCCCACCATGGTGCCCTCCGACACCTTTTCTGGTGCCTGTCAAATGTTTTTAGGAAATGGGTGGAGACAAGTACGGCTTTTTGATTGGCTGTGCAGATATTTTTAATGTTGCCTTGGCAGCATGTGTTATCACAGTACAAGGATCTATGCTGTTTAACTGAAATTAAGCTGTAGCAATCATTTTCCAGCTTGCTCTACCTTCTGGGGCAGCCATTTTGTGGTAGTCATTTTTTTGCTGTGCCCACCATACAATGTCAGAATTCCAAACATATCCACAAGCTCAAAAATGTTGGGGACCCCTGTCATACAGTCTTCCAGAAGGCTGGTGGTGGGGGAGGCAGCTTCCCTACCCTGAGCGAGGAGCTGTTTCCAACAAGTTGGGCAGTGAGGGCTGGTGGCAGGAGCCCCCCAATCCCAGTTTGAGTTCCAATCCCAGCCCTACTCACCCGGTGTGCAGCTCAGTGTGCTGGGGTCCAGTGGTTTGGAGGGCGTGGTGGGCGCTGTGTGGCAGCTCAGCACTTAGGAGGTCGGAGACGCCGAAGTTGGAGCCAGAGGACCACTTGTAAAGCTGCCGAGGTAAGCTGCAAGGCTGCTCGGAAGTGCCACACAACACGGAGGATCTCAGCGGCAGAGGCGGCGGTGACCCTTGGGCCACCTGTGGGGAGTGAGGAGATCAGAGAATCCCTACTTGGGCTTGGCTTGCCCAGTGAGTTCTTGGTGGGACGAAATCTGGCCAAGTGGGAGACATTTGGAACTGGAGGCGGCCAGCATGCCTGGCTGGGAATGGAGCTTTTAATGCAATGATCTGCATCCCCCTCAGCAACGGTGTCTTAGCCGATATCAGCCTGCCGACAGTGCAAGGGTCGGAGAGGCTGAGATCAGCAGAGGGCATGAGAGCTGTGTGGCCCAATGGCGGGAGTTGGTAGTGGAGACTTCCAAACTCCACTTCCTTAACAGTATTCCATAGTGTATGTGGAGTGTCATTGGTGGATGGCTCCAGGAATGGGAACAGTGATTTCGAGATGATGAGAGGGCCAAGATTTGTTGCTCTCCCCTAGACTTTGGGATTTTTAGAGGAGGTTGGGAGCAGGTGGCAGCAGCTCCTGCGCAGTTCTTGATCAGCGCCCCTCCTTGGGTTATTGCCATCGAAGCTGGTGCCCCTCCCTCTAATACACTACCATTTGTGACATTACTGCCACCTGAGACATCATTCTCTAAGATACCACTAATTGTGACATCACTGCCAAGGCCATTACCATCTTGTCAATTGTTGTGTGGCATTACCGGCTGCAATCCCCCATTGGTGGGAGCTTTGGTGGGCTGGAAGATCCTTTCCTTTCCTCTGTGGACCCTGCTGTGCTGTGTGAACTGTGTCCTTCCGAGGGCCCCACTACCTCCACATTGTAATCTGATTCTTTCTCTGTTCTCAGTCAGTTGTAAGTAAGGGCTTGTTAACTCGGTTGTACGTTGATATGTTTTAGTTTAGTGGGTAGTTGGATTGTATAGTTAGCACTGTAGGTGGATTTGTTTAGTTTAGCTTGATGGATTAGTTGTATGAATTGTATTAATGGCTTGGGTAGTTTATAAATTGTAGCAGTTAGGCTTAGCTTTTAGGATTAATTTATGTATTCGTGTAGTTGTACTAGTGGCTAGACTATAGTTTGCTAATTATTAAGTACTAGATTTGTCCTAGGCTGTGGTGATGGGAGGGGATACTGGGGACAAGGGGGTGGCTTTATTGGGGCAGTGGATTCCAGTACTGATGGGACGGGGTAGATAGGATGGTAGGTGGGCGCCTTATAAGAGAAGGCGGGTAAGAGGCGGTTATGCTCGCCCCCCCTTCTGACCTCTGACCTATCTCGAGGAATGAGGGCTGTGGAGTTCAGGCATTCCCTGCTTCATCCTTGGTGTTGATCAATGCCAGGTCTATCAACAATAAAACCATGACGCTCCGAGATTATCTCTGGGCTCAACAAATGGACCTAGCTTGCATCACCGAAACCTGGGTGCGTGATGGCAAGATGGTTGCCTTAGGTGAAGTCTCGCCCCCAGGTTTCACATGTGTCCACCAATCACGAACTCATGGCTGGTGGGGGGGGGGGCAGAGTGGCAATGTTCAGCTGGAATTTGATCCCTTTCAGGGCTATCCCTGTCCCGAAGATCACCAGTGGAGAGGTTGGCTGTCTTCCTGGTGTACCAGTCGCTTAACGCACCAGGGGACGACCTACCATGGTTGACGGAGGTGGTGGCTGACTGGGTGTTGCAGTTCCCTAGGCTTATTGTCTTGTGTGATTTCAACATCCAGGTTGATGCTGCCTCATATTCAGTGGCTGTGGATCTAGTGTCATCCATGGCGACACTAGGCCTCTCCTTGATAAATTTTGGCCCCACTCATGAGGCTGGTCACACTTTGGATTTGTTCTTTGGGTCAGGAGTTGACATGGCCATATCCTCTGTTGATAGAGTGCCATGGTCCAAGCATTATGCCCTGAAAGTTTGGGTGGACTTGCCACGCCAACCCTGTCTAGACAATGGGCCTATTTAGGCCCACCCACAGAGACTTATGGATCCTGTTGGATTCCTGAATGCTCTGCGGGATCCTGAACCTGCTGGCACCCTTGATGAGCAGGTGGAGGACTGGAATTCCAGGCTCTCAGATACCACTGAGGTGATTTCTCCCAGGCATCCTCTGTGCCCTCATTCTCGGCCGGCTCCCTGGTATACCGAGGAGCTACACCGAATGAAGTGGGAGCTCAGATGTTGAGGATGAGTGTGGAGGAAGTCTCATGACAAGGCTGCGTGAACATCTTATAGGACGTTTATGAAAGCCTATGAGATGGCAACAAAGAGGGTGAAGAGGTATTATTTTTCGTCCTCTCTCACGTCCACTAGCTCTAACACAGCACAATTGTTTTGTATAATCCGATCACTTTCCTCACTAACCAAAGGTTCTAAAAATACCTAATTGGCTATTGGCTGTGAGGCATTTATGAGCTTTTTTGCAGATAAAGGCTCGTCGCTCTGCCATGACCTCCCTGCCACCTTTGCTACAATCAGGAAACTGGAGGCCCCGTTGCCATCTTCAGGTCTTTGCTCAGACCAGTTTTCCCTGCTCACTGAGGGTAATTTTGACAGAGTCCTGGCTGCTTTTAGACCTACTACCTGTCCTCTAGATCCGTGCCCCTCCTGGCTAATTAAAGTGTGCCAGGAGGAGTTGCGACCCCACCTGTTGGATATCATCAACTGCTCCCTTGAGCAAGGAGTGTTTCTAGGTGGGTTGAAGGAGGTGGTGGTCCGCCCACTCTTAAAAAGACCATGTTTAGATCCTAGTAAACTGGCCAATTACCGCCCCATCTTGAATCTTTCATTTCTGGGGAAGGTGATTGAGCGAGTGGTGTTAGAGCAGCTTCAGGGCTTTCTGGAGGACACATTGGCTCTCGATCCCTTCCAGTCCAGCTTCCGTGCTGGGCATGGGACGGAGACCATCCTTGTCGCTGTCACAGATACATTCCACATGCAGCTTGACCAAGGCAGATCGGCACTGTTGGTCCTACTACATCTGACTGCAGTGTTTGATGTGGTCAATTACGACCTTTTGACCTACCGTCTGGCCATCTCTGGAGTACGAGGCACTGTCCTTAAGTGGATTGCCTCATTTCTCCAGGACCAGAGTCAACAAGTGTGGTGTGGGGATCAGGCTTCCCAGAGGTGTCCGCTTCACTGTGCTGTTCTTCAGGAGGCCTTACGGTCCCTGCTATTATTTAACATCTATATGCACCCCATGGTGCGGAGTTTTGCTCAGCTGGTGCAGAGTTTTTGAGCTGGGTTATCATCAAAATGCTGATGCCACTCAGCTCATTCTGTTGAGGGGGGGGCGCTGCCCCTGCAGCTCTACAGCATTGTTTGGAGGTGGTCGCTGGTTAGTTGAAGCAGAGCAGGTTAAAACGTAATCAATCGAAAACGGAGATTCTCTGGTGTGTGTGTGTGTGGGGGGGTGGATTTGGGATTTCCAGCTGCCAGTGTTGGAAGAGGTCTCTTTGACGCCGACCTCCTTGGTTTGCAACCTGGGGGTCCACCTGGATTTGTCTCTTTCTATAGAGACCCAGGTGGCCCATGTTACCCAGGTTGCTTTTTTCCATCTTCACCAGGCCCGGCGGCTGGCCCCCTACCTCTCCCAGGCTGACCTGCCCATGGTGATCCACAAGACTCATCTCCAGGTTAGACTATTGCAATTTGCTCTACGTGGGCCTTCTCTTGTGGCTGATCCAGAAACTGAAGCTGGTCCAGCCTGCGGCGGCCCACCTTCTCGTGGGTAGCTCTGTTAAGGACCACATCTCCCCTGTACTGTGCTGCCTGCACTGGCTCCCAGTGGAATTCTGGATTGTCTTCAAGGTGTTGGTGCTGACCTTTAAGGCCCTTCGCGGCATGGGGCCCTCAAACCTTCGAGATCACCTTACCCCATATGTCCCAGTTCGGCCTCTGCACTCTGCAGAGGCAAATTTACTGGTGGTCCCCAGCCCCTGCAACAATGTGGCTAGTATCTTCCCGGACCAGGGCTTTTTCGGCCCTGGCCCCCCGCCTGGTGGAACACTCTTCCTCCAGTTGTACACCGCCCTGATCCCTCTGGGGGTAGGACGGTCTATTAAATAATATGGTTGAATGTTTTAATGAACTTGGTTCTTTTCTTTCCTTCTCTGGGTGAGTCAGGAAACCATGCCTGTGTCAGTGAGATCTTGCCATATATGATTAATATGGGGGTGTCATCATCATGTAACACCATAATTTGTGGCTACTGACAATGTCTGCTTGAATTCTAGAACTGTTGCTATGCTCTCAGTTCTTTAGGGTGCAAATTCTTTTACTCTTCCATCACTGTGCCAGCACCAGCACTGTACTGGCATAGCTAGTCTTATGACAGGCCTGTTAGTTTCAGTTATTAAATAAGCTTAACTTATGACTGCTTATCATTGAGCTTGTAAATAAGTTTCTGGATTTTATCATGTCAGACTATAGGTGGATATAGAGAAGAATGAGAACACATTTGCTTCCTCCAAATCAGTGTTAAGTACAAAGCACTTCTGAGAATTGAAGTCTGTCAAGAGGGGAAAGCAGAAATTATAAGCAAGTACCTACGGAATACTCATTCCTTGTGGTTGTAAGATAGGTTAGATCAGTGTCTGGCTATTTGTCAGGAAGAAGATTATCAGCTTTCTACTTGCTAAAGCATAGACCAGTGGTATGCAATTCAAACCAGTGTAATTCAAAATTAGAGAAGACACACAGTTTAAGTAATTGAGAAAGTTATCTCCTCCTAACTGACAGTGCTACATAGTTGCATGAACTTCTTTAGAAACAAATGCCCTTCCCCTCCATTCCTAACTGCTTTATTACCCAAGCAGTAAATTCTGCCCAGTACCATGATGATTCAAAGTCTCTGTTTCTAAGCAGTGGAGCAGAGCAAGAGAGCTACAGTTTCCTGTCTTTTGTTCAATTCGGGCATTATATTGCTTCATAATAGCTCTTTGTTTCAAAATGCAAGTTTCCTTTCTTTCCTTTTTTTAAAGTGGGAGCATAATAGTGTAAGTGTACTGGTAGTAAAATGCCTGAAAGGGAGGCAAATGCAGCTGCAATTTAGTGTACAAATCTGCTTGCTTCTTTCAGAAAGATGTTATCAAGACCAAACTGGACATTACTGGTACCGGGATGGGACATTTCATGTTTGTTCAGTGCCTAGGATTGTAAGGGTCTGATTCATTACTTCAAGTGTGTAACAATGATATAATGTGAATTTGGATGATATAATGTGAATTTTAGTAAGGTTGTTAGGCCCCCACAGAGAGTGATGGATCCCCTGCTCCCAGCTCTTGTTTCCAAAATGGCTGCCAGGCAGACAATGTGACCTCAGTCCTCTTTAGGATTAAGTCAGCAACTCTAGGGCTTTACTACAGAGTTTCCAGCAATACCTAGAGAGGTGTGACATCACTTAACAGGTTTTCCCAGAAGTTATGTCATATTGTCACTAACACCATGACCTAGCGCCCCCCAGTTTTCCACTAGTTGCCAGGCATAGTATGGCCATTCTAGATATGGCTGTAACACCATTATGAATGCTGAGTTTTGAAAATTGATTTTTTTTGTATGGCTCCAGAGAGGCAGAAGACTGTTTCCCATCTTTCCTTTATATAAATATAAAATGGTGACCAGAACATGGTAGGAAGTTATCCAGCAAAGTGACAACTACCTCATGTTAACTTTGTAACTCTTATGAAATGCATTTTTTTTGCTTTAAGAAATATGTAGATAGAGCATTAAAAAATACAGAAAAGTATACAACCCATCCACAAAGCTCTCAAAACCTATTACTGGGTCCGACCAACCCAGTAAAATGTATGCTTTATTACTGAGGTGGCTGGGGTGGGGTGGGGGGCTGTTCAAAAAACTGCTAGCCTCATATAATTTAGGGCTATGTATCCCTTAATATTGAAGAGTTTTTCCCAGATTTGCCAACCCACACAGAAGAACAGCAAGAATCACTTCATGTAGGAAACAGGCAACCTGTTATTTTTTTCCCATCACGCCACAACCAATTTATAGCACCCCCATAGGGTTTTCAGGCAAGAGTTATTCAGAAGTGGTTTGCCCTGCCTGCCTCTGTGGCAACTATGGTATTCCTTGGTAGTCTCCCATGCAAATACTAACCAGGGTCGACTCTGTTTACTAAGATCTGAAGAGATCAGGCTATCCCGGGCTATCCAGGTCAGGGCAACATGTGTTATATGTGTTTAGAAGTCCTAAATTAGAGGCCAGATTCCTGTTCCAATGAAAATGTAATAGCTTAGATACCTTCTGCTGCATATTTCTATTTTCCTCTTGGCTCTAAATGCACTATAGAGAATTTCTGGACACATTAAATCATCGCCATCTTTGCATAGCACATCTCAACGCACTAAGGCTAGATAAAATCTGTGTCTTACAGTTTAAAAGCAGAAAAAGCTAAAATGTTTCAAAGCCCCATGCCTGAAGAATACGTATATCATGCTGTGTACATACATCGAAGGTGTTATAACATTTGGACAGAATAGGACAGCATTAGCTATTTATGGACAAATGTTTTATACAAGATGATGTTCACATCTGTGAAGATTGGAGTGAGCAGATGCAAAGGAAGGACAGAAGCTCCTCTAACTTAAGTATTTGCATAGAAGAGGGAATTTTAGCAGGAGTAGCTTACTGTGCATCATACATTTCATAATAAGGTACCATACCATAACCACCTGTCTGCAAAAAAACCAGCATAATAGATATGTGTTTGCATTTGAACACTTCCACAGTTTATCCAAGGAAGAAGCTTTAAGATACACATATCTTCCCCAAAAAGTATGTAGGTAGGCTTCCCATAAAGCATGAGTGTACGACCCTGTGGATATATTCTTCACAAGCAATACTACACAGTATGAGACTGAGCAGTCATTCTTCGACAGAATAAAACATTTTCTTGCAGCAACCCATATGAACCCTTCTCTCCAGTCAAGGTTGTTACTTAGTTCAAGTTCTTTCCCCCTCCTTCTCTCATAAGATTCAAGGCAAGAGAACAAGTAGGTCACAAACATGCAGAAGACCATTGCATGCTGGACAGGACCGTCTTACCCATGTTTCAACAAGGACATTTTGCAGATGTCTACAAATCTGCCTGCCATTTTATGCACACCATTGTCTTATTTCCCAGGACTTCAACTATATTTTAGGTTAGGGTGAAAAAAAAGTATTCCACGGGCTAATTCATTGGAACTCCAGTGGCACCATGAAGACTAACAACGTGTATTCCACCATAAACCTTTGCAAGACAGAAGTCACTTTCAGATGAATGAAGTGTATATGCAGTATGCCTTCTTATTAACAACAGAAATTGCAAGGGAGAAGAGGTACTACAAAGATGGTCTAGTTTAGAACAAGAGCCAATCAAAAGATTCATCAGTTCACTCAGAGTGGATGAGGATTAACTGGATTGATTGCTGTTGCTCCAACATGCCACTGGACTTCAGTTATATATGTTGTTGCTACATATTAACACGGCTGCCCATCTGGAATTACCCTCAGGCTAAAAATGAACTTCCCCAAAAAAGGGGATCTGAGTTGCGACAACTTTGTAACATTATGGTATGGTTTAGGATTGGCTCTGTAGGGTTGATGGAAGCTGTCTCATGTTTGCAGGACATAAATAAAACAATGTTTTTTTTTAAAAAAAACCTTCAAGTTCAAGACAAACGTAGAATATTTAGCATAAGGCAAATCTCAAAAGACAACTCATATAGTTCTCAACACAACCTTAGTAAACAAGCTAAGACACATCAATAGAAAACACAGACTAAAGGCTGCCAACAGTTTGCAGTAAAGTTTAGCAACTGAGATTTTATTTCATGTACATTTTACAAAGCAATTGTACAGTTTCTGCCCACTTATGGTATATACTGTATTATATACATAGTGCAGGAGCAGTTATTTAAAGATAAAAATATGCAAATTCTAAAGTATATTGTCCAAAATATATTTATCTCAATTGCAAAATATATTCATACAGGAAAAACTGCCTTGTGACATTGGATAGGTTTTGCAAAAATCTAATTTGCAGAGTTATTCCAAGAACTTTGTATAGAATTGCACTATCTGTTACATTATAAAGTACAGCCGTGCAGACCTCGTCAAAAATAAACACCATTCACAGCATTGGAACGGGAACTTGATCACTGGGAATAAAGCTCAAATTTAAGGCTTCCCATTCACAGATGCCACCCATCCTTTCATTTATAACTGAGGGACAGTATGCCTATACCCACTACTCTTATCCCTAAATGCAAAACAAATCTATTTTATGAAACACTGCAAATGAAATATAAACATAACACCGAAAGACCTTTTTTGGGGAAGGAAAACTATTAATCCTCCTGATATGTAACACAATTATCACTTCTTCATGCTCTAGGAGCATCTCTCTGAATCTCATTTGACTCTTCTAACCTTAAAGAAATGCTACTGATTAATAACACATCTTTACAAATATATTTGTATACACAGAAAAGAAACAGTCCCTACAGAATGCTGTGGAGGTACAGTCCATCTTTACACTAAACCGATCAGACCAGACCGATCTGGCCACAGTGATCCATGCAACGGTCATCTCCAGACTAGACTATTGTAACTCGCTCTACGCGGGCCTCCCCTTGCGTCTGATTCGGAGGTTAAAACTGGTCCAAAATGCAGCTGCGCGTCTGCTTACAGGCAGTGCCACCTGGGATCATATCCAGCCTGTGATGCGCCAGCTGCATTGCCCCTGTGCAGAGTTCCTCAATCATCTCAAGTGTTGGTGCTGACTTTTAAGGCCTTACGGGGCCTGGGACCTCAGATTCGACACAGCATCGCCCCCCCACATGTCCCTATACTTCTTTTTTCGCTTCCCAAGTGGAGGCTAATCTACTGTGGTCCCTGGCCCTCGATGATACAATGCTGGTCTACACGGGCCAGGGCTTTTTTACAGCTTGGCCCCAGCCTGGTGGAACACCTCCCACCAGCTGTCCGGGACTCCCCAAGGGACCTACTGACTCATGAGGGCCCGTAACACGGAGTTGTTCCCCCAGGCCTTTGGGGGATCCAGCCGTTGATGGGGCCCCCCCCCCCCCCCATGGCCTTTACATCAGTGCCTTTGCCATCTGGTTTGCTGGATCTTCCCCGAAAGAGGGTTTGGAAATGATCTGTCGGATCACTAATATGCAGTTAGTTTTAATCTTTCTAATTAGTTTTTATTTTTACTGCTGCTTTTAATGGTTTTAGTTATTTTACTTGTATAATGCAGCATTTTATCTGTATATGCATTATTGTACAATTTCCAGAGTCTTACCGGGATGGGCCATAATAAATCGGAAAAAAATAAATAAATAATAAAAAAATAATAATAAACATGTCTTAAGTTTTTATATGTGAAAATATGAGTGATTCCAGCTATAGGTAAAACATTTTAAATGAAGAAGAAGAGTAGGATTTATATCCCCCCTTTCTCTCCTATAGGGGAGAGAATTGCAGAGTGTGAGTGCCAAACCAATAAGGCAGGGCCCTCCAATCATCCAGGATGCCACTTGACTAATTGTAGAAAGCAGGGGTAACAGGACTTCAGAAGATGACAGCAGTGGTCAAGTAGGTTCATGGGCCATCTCACAGCACAATGTAATAATGGGAGAGAACCAGCAGCTGAACCTGCTATGGGAGACAAAAGCAATGGAATCCTCATAGACATAACTTCTAAAATCTGTTCTGACATTGATGGAACAGTTGACAGTAGCATTACCAAAGAAGATGGGTGATCGCAGACCAACAATGCTTTGTTTCTTTACTCTGGCTGCTGAGAGGGGAACTACTTATTCTACATATTCAAATAATTACAGGCAGCTTACTGTAAACTGACTATATGTATAAAGCACTACTACTTATATGAAATTTAGAACATACTAGCGGGGCCCAGCCACGCGTTGCTGTGGCTTATTGTGGTGAAATGGAAAAGGAACAGTAGCAGCAAATCAATTGTAGAGGCCAGCAGTACATGCTCATGCAAACACGCAGCCTGATACTGTGCGATGTCATTCATGTGTGTGCCCGCATTCCTTGGGGGGGGGGGGGATGGAAAGGCACCCCTCCCACACATCTAGGCTGGCTGGTTATGATCCTTTACCTGGGAGTAAGTTTGGTTGGTGGCAATGGGTGTCGCTTCTGAGGAAACCCTCTGAGGGGCACGATGCAGCCATTCAAAGTATGTCACAGTTGCTGTACCGAGCTTACTCCTGAGTAATGTGTGCCTGGTTTTCTTAACTGTAACCGCAGTATTCAGGGAATCTAGGGTGCCTGGCCCCTCCCTTCCCTTGCATGTCGCTCCTCACTCTCTTCCCTCCCTCACTTCTCTTCCCTTGCATGCCACCCCTCCCCCTCCTTCCCTTCCCTTTCCTTCTGTTAGGGTGGGTGGGTCATATCAAGATGCTGGGCCCCCTGGCTCCCCTCCCTTGCATGCCACCCCTCACTTTCTCGTGTCTTCCCTCCCTCACTTCACTTCCCTTGCATGCCACCCCTCCCTCTCCCTCCCTCCCTTCCCTCTCCCTCCCTTCCCTCTCCCTCGTGTGTATGTGTGTGTATGTGTTTCACTTCTACTCGAGTTACTGCCTATGTACTGTTTCCACTGCTCATATCTGGCTGTCTGAGTGAACATTCTAAACAGCACGAACATTCTAAGGGTGACAGTTACACACAGGCAGCTGCATGTCCTTCACCAGGGAGGGCCAGGAAAAAGGTGTTTTACCTGAGCCAGGTGTGAAATTTCAGATATGTGAACATCTAAAAACACTCTCGCCTGGCTGACTATAGTGGCTGGGAATTTTCAGAGGAATTGGCCCAGCAGTTACTGAGGTATACTGTCATCAATAAAAACACTGTTAGCTTTTTATATATATAGATTAAAAAAATACTACCTCCGAGGGAAAAATATCACAGAGATGTTTTCTAACCTATGCTACAATTGAAGTGGATGGGAAGATGCAACTACTCCCTCTTGGGCATACCCACTCTCAGGTGTGTTTCTAAGGAGAGAGGATTTCTCTACTAAAATGCTGGCTTCCAAATCAAGCCTACATGCAGGCATAAAGTAGCGGCCGCAACTTACCGAGGCCGCCATTGCCGCCAGGGGAAGGGTGGAGCACCGAGCCTTCCCTGCCTCTGCCACTTGGACAGAGCGGCGTCAGAGAGGAGTTGTGGGCCTGTGCGGGCCTGCGCAGCCCATTGGCCGCAGGCTGGCACAGGATGCATTGTCCTGATGTCAGCCATGTGCCCCCCCCCTCTATCCTTAAAAGGCAAGGCCGGGCACAACGAGGCCCTCTTTGCCCTGCTGCCTGGAAAACGTTCCCGCCCACCACTCCCTATTTTTTCACGGTTTTGTTATGTGTTCTGCTATTTACTTGTCTGCTTGCCTGTCATAGCTATCTGGCTGTTTGTGCATGGGGGACTGATCCTTGGCTGGGGTAAGATGCTTGGTAACCCATTATGGAACCTCCTTACAAATTCTTTGTTTGTTTACGAATTCTTTGCATCTGTCTTCACCCAAGAGGAGGTGAGGAAAATTCCTGCACCTGAACCAAGCTTCTTAGGAGGTGAATCCGAGGAACTAGCGAAGATAGTGGTAGACAAGGAAGAAGTTCTGGCAGCCATTGATAAACCAAACGCTACCAAATCCCCTGGCCCAGATTGCATTCATCCAAGAGTTCTTAAAGAGCTCAAGCATGAAATTGCTCATCTTCTCACTTTAATATGCAACTTATCCCTGAAATCAGTCTCCATCCTCAAAGACTAGAAGATGGCCAATGTCACACCAATCTTTAAGAAAACATCTAGGGGGAACCCGGAAAATTTCAGGCCAGTCAGTTTGACATCTGTTCCTGGTAAATTAGTAGAATCTATCATTAAATATAAAATTATAAAACATGTAGAAAAGCAAGACCTGCTGAGGAAGAGTCAGCATGGCTTTTGCAGAGGCAAGTCCTGTCTTACAAACTTACTAGAGTTCTTTGAGGATGTAAATAGGCATGTGGATAAGGGGGAACCAGTAGACATTATCTACTTGGATTTCCAAAAGGCTTTTGACAAAGTTCCTCACCAAAGACTATTGAGAAAACTCAGCAATGAAGGAATAAGAGGGGAAGTCCTCCTATGGATTAAAAACTGGTTGAGAAACAGGAAGCTGGGTGTAAATGGGAAGTTCTGGGTGTAAATGGGAAGTTCTCACAATGGAGAGATGTAGGGAGAGGTGTCCCCCAAGGATCCGTTTTGGGACCAGTGCTCTTTAACCTATTCATAAATGATCTGGAAGTAGGGGTGGGTAGCGTGGTGGCCAAGTTTGCGAATGATATCAAATTAGATAGGGTAGTGAGAACCGTAAAGGATTGCTCCAAGAAGACCTTTATAAATTAGGTGAGTGGACTATGAAATGGCAAATGCAGTTCAATGTAGCAAAATGTAAAGTGATGCACATAGGAGCAAAAAATCCAAGCTTCACAAACACGCTACAGGGGTCAGTGCTCTCAGTCACAGACCAGGAAAGGGATAGTTCCATGGGAATGTCAACTCAATGCATGGCAGCCGTGAAAAAGGCAAACTCTATGCTGGGGATAATTAGGAAAGGAATTGATAATAAAACTGCAAAGATTGTCATGCCCTTATATAAAGCAGTGGTGCGACCGCACTTGGAGTAATGTGTTCAGTTCTGGTCGCCACATCTCAAAAAGAATATCGAAGAGATAGAAAAAGTGCAGAGAAGGCAACAAGGATGACTGAGGGATTGGAGCACTTTCCTTATGAGGAGAGGCTGTAGCATTTGGTGCTCTTTAGTTTGGAGAGGAGACGTCTGAGGGGGGATATGATTGAAGTCTATAAAATTATGCATGGGGTAGAAAATGTTGACAGAGAGAAATTTTTCTCTCTTTCTCACAATACTAGAACCAGGGGGCATTCATTGAAAATGCTGGGGGGAGGAATTAGGACTAATAAAAGGAAACACTTCTTCACGCAACGTGTGATTGGTGTTTGGAATATGCTGCCACAGGAGGTGGTGATGGCCACTAACCTGGATAGCTTTAAAAAGGGCTTGGACAGATTTATGGAGGAGAAGTCAATCTATGGCTACCAATCTTGATCCTCCTTGATCTCAGATTGCAAATGCCTTAGCAGACCAGGTGCTCGGGAGCAGCAACAGCGGCAGAAGGCCACTGCTTTCACATCCTGCATGTGAACTCCCAAAGGCACCTGGTGGGCCACTGCTAGTAGTAGAATGCTGGACTTGATGGACTCTGGTCTGATCCAGCAGGTTTGTTCTTATGTTCTTACAAGGCTTGAGGTGGAGCAAGCCAGGGGTTAGGATGCCCAGGCGTGGGTAGAACCGGCTTGTGCCCCAGAGCAAATGGGGAAATCTTCAGAATGCGGCCCATCTGGAATTTTTCCTTCATTGCTTCCCTTAGTTTGGTTATGTTCTATTTGTTTCTTCAAACAGGTGGGTTTGAGGAAAACAGGTGCTGGCATTCAGACCCCCATGCTGCGCTTTACGCTCGTTAGTTTTTCATGACAATAAAACGGACAGATATGGCCCATTTTATTTATCACAATAGAGTGTCTGGATGTTTTTTTCTGCAAACTATCAGGTGTGTTGTTATATTCAGCAATATCCCTCCCTCGGGTGGCAAAGTTCATCAGTGTGATTCACAGACACCACAAAGTAGTAAGATAATTATTTAAACAATAACAGCCATTCCAGGACTGATCCTGACTCTGAGAAGAAGAATTTACTATCTCAATCCTGTGTTTGCAAAATACTTGTCTGGGAACTTCCACTTCCAACTAGAGAAACAGGCACTAATAAAAAAGTTGCATAGTGGAAATCTAGAAGAGGTACATACTATAATTGATCTGATCTGGAAACAAAAAGTTCTTAGGTCACTGAGTGAATATATATATATATATATATATATGTTTTTGGATCTTTTGCATACATTAATTGGCACATGCATTGTCCCAGGAGAAGCATCTGTGAGCATGGGAGTGGCAATGAGCAGAGAAGATACTTTCTAGAATGTCTGCAAATTGGGGAAATGTATTGCAGAGTAAATACATTATTTTTCAGAGTTTTTATTGGCAGGGATTAGGGAAAAACTGAGTGGGAAGTTTACTTTTCTTACTCCAAAGCAACAGGTTTTTGGCTTCACCTATTTTTGAATTTTCACAAAGCCTATTCTCTTACCGAATAGCTGTATAGTTTGGTATTGGTGACTATGTAATTCTAAGTAGAAGACAGTGTATGCGAAGGCTACTGAAGTAATAGCAGGGAAGAACCAGTTTAAAAGATGAATTCCTCCAGCAGACAGCAAAGAGATGATTAATCAAGTTCTATTTGAAAATCTGTATCCTGGAACCACTAGAATCCAGGAAGTTATTTTAAAGGCCACTTGGTATAGATGAGAAATTACATTCCTTTCCTGTCAGTCTTACTCTTGCTCTTTTGCTTGTAGAACAGGAGACTTGATCGATGCCTCTCCCCAGCAAAAGTTGCTCGACAGTTCTATGACGATTGAGACATAGAGATAGTATGATTCAATAAAACAAAATAAACTTGAAGTTTTCCTCTGTATTGCCTCAAGCAAAGCTAAGTCTGCTGCTCAGTTACAAATAGAGTTTGTGGATGAAGAGACTTCTATTACTAGCATTACTTTTACTTATCATTTTTTAGCATTATCAGTATGCTAAATACTATGAAGATACTATCTACCCCAGATATTATCTCATTACAAAGTTTTCTCACTTCTTGTATAATTTGACCACAATAATATTCTGGCTAGGACTGTCAATGTTTTTTTCCATCATGGCTGCTCTGCCTTCAGCAACTGCAAGACAAGGAAATACGTAGCAGGTGAAGCATTTTCCAACATGGGCACTCAGTGCTAGAAAATGTTTCACTTTTTTCTTTGCCTTTCATGCAACTGTTAAAGCATGGAAAGCCTGTCAAAAAAGCTAGCAGGGACACATCTGGTGCTCTCTTAGGAGATTTACTTTTTGAAAATATTGATTATAAACACAGTGTGCTCCCAGTCCAGCCAAACATAGGCACTTATATTCAGTAGGAGAGCTATGACTGTGCTTACATCACTAAGATTTAGAAGAAGAAGGAGGAGGAGGAGGAGGAGGAGGAGGAGGAGTTTGGATTTATATCCCTCCTTTCTCTCCTGAAGGAGACTCAAAGGGGCTTACAATCTCCTTGCCCTTCCCCCCTCACAACAAACACCCTGTGAGGTGGGTGGGGCTGAGAGAGCTTCGAAAAGCTATGACTAGCCCAAGGTCACCCAGCTGGTGTGCGTGGGAGTGCCCAGGCTTATCTGAATTCCCCAGATAAGCCTCCACAACTCAAGTGGCAGAGCTGGGAATCAAACCTGGTTCCTCCAGATCAGAGTGCACCTGCTCTTAGCCACTACTGCGCCCCTGGTAAATTCTGCTGGTAAATTCTGCTGACTGATCCCACTACTCATACCTACAATAAATCTTTTTTGTTTAGGACAGGGGTAGGGAACCTGCGGCTCTCCAGATGTTCAGGAACTACAATTCCCATCAGCCCCTACCAGCATGGCCAATTGGCCATGCTGGTAGGGGCTGATGGGAATTGTAGTTCCTGAATGTCTAGAGAGCCGCAGGTTCCCTACCCCTGGTTTAGGATGTAAACTAACTCAGTTGGATCCCCTGGAGCATTTTTGCTCCCATAAGACCTCTGTGTGAGTGAAGCACAATAAAGTCATTGTTTTTTACTTTTTGAAATTTTGTTCACAGCCCACACTAATGAGAAATGAAAAATCAGTAGCTCTCACACTATGTATTGTGCAAACACAATTAATTTTTCCTCCATTATCACAAGGCAAAAAATTTTCCTCCATTATCGCAAGGCAAAATCCATCCCACTGGACTGCAGCATTTCATGTTTCCCTTCTCCTTCCTTTTATTAGATTAAATGGAATGATAGTATTTTCCCCAAATTTTAAATACACTTCTGCAGTTTCTAAATAAATGCCTATGAGGGAATTCATTTCATGGGCTGAAAATTAGGGCTGTGTTTTATGCAGAAAAAGCAACCTGCATGCAGAAAAGATACCATATTAGACTGACTGAGATATCAGGAAAAGGAGAAAGCCACATTTTTGTACTCATCAGCTGCTCATTGCACCACTGCATAACTTAGGCCCACCAAGTGCTTTTAGACCTGCAGGACTGGTTAAACAACATGAGCCCTCTCAACATAAGCTTCTTGAAAAGAAACAGCTCTCATATTCAAATTCAGCACTTCTGTGATTCATTGAAGCTTCCCTTTGGCATGGTATGTAAGAAGACATTCACTCAAAGGACAGAATAATTTATTTTCAAGCCATTCTCCCTGATGTTCATGTTACTGGGCAATGATCCACGTCAAACCAACCACACCCAAAGTCTGAAAGGAAAATTATATACTCCATAGCAATTGTTCTCATGGTTCATTTGTCCAGAAGATGTTGACATTCAAGTCCCAAGCCTATTGGGTCCCCACTGGGTAGAAAGGTGAGGTATAAACGAAGAAAACAATAAATATAGTGAGAGATGTGGGCAGATAAAAGGTAGGATGATTGGTAGGAAGACAAAAAGGAAGAAGGGAAAGGATATGAGAACTTTTAGGAAAGGGAAAGAGGAAACAGTGTCTGGGGCAGAGAGATGAGATGCTTCTGCAAGTCCTTGCGGGCCCCCACTTGTATATGCACAATCTTTCACACAGAATCATTCTATGCCTACTGTATATGCACTGAATTGAACACATGAATATCACAAGTATATACAGTACTAACAGCAGCTGCAACTAAATTTAGATTATAAAATGCATTTAAATATAGGAGACCTAGGAAATCGTATTTCCTCTCCCCTGCAAGTATCTTGCCTAACCGAAACTGTAACAACTGGTAGACGAGTTAACTGATCAGGAAGAGGAAGCACTGGAAAACAGGATGCATTTTAAGCCCCCATGCCTATCAGTCAGCCAACTTGTAGGGGGTCTTGGAGAGGAAAGTGAACAGGCCATACTTCAAGCTGTCCTGATTATCTGTCTGCCTATGCTAAGCAGGGGGTAGAGCTGAGAGAAAATCCAGCATGCTTTCTGCTCCAAGGTTCCCCAGCTGACTGGGGTGGGGGAGATGAAAGCACAGTCAGTTTTACAGGCTTTAGATTCCTCCAGGTTTGCAGAAACATCTATCCAATTCACAGTCCATTGGGCACATTTTAAAATCCATAAACTAGGCCAAGTTGCAAATTGGATAAATGACAAGAAGGAAATCCATGATGTTTCAGAGTAGGGAAATGGCATGCATCTACTGACCAATCAAGCCTAAATTAATTTTACTGCTTTAACAACAAAATATCATAAATATGCAATGTCAGACATATGTATGAATACAGAAGTTATAAACTTTGGGCAATGCAATCCATGGGGGGAGGGGGATGTTTCATGGAAGCCACAGATGGTGCCACTGAGGTGCAGTCATGCTGCCTCCAAAGAAGATTGGAGAGGCATAGAGAAGATGAAAAAGTAGAAAATCCAAAACCCCAACTAATCATTCGTCATCTGCTGTTTTCATGGCATGTCACCAGCAGATGCAGGGGATGTTCCCAGACTGAAAGTCCTGTGGAAGCTGATTAAAGTTGACTCCACCTCAAGGGACGCCCCCACCCACGCTGGAGGGTGCCAGAGGACCACCGGTGTCATAGCAACTCCTGTGTTCCAGTGCAGTGGAGCCGCGAAGCACCCCACAGCCAGCATATTTGCCACATCCATTCGTCTATCTTGTGCTGACGTTAGGGTACCCACCTCAAAGCCGCATCCATTTTTTTCAGCAGCATCCCCCCCTCCCCTCGGATTGCACTGCTGGTTTTATACAAGCAACTGCAAGCTGATGCACTCTATGCTATCATGGCACATATAGCTTAATTTTTGCTATATGATTACAAGCTCAGTTCACAATGAACTTTTAGACTTTTCCTCTGAAGTTTTGGTGCAGTTTCTGTCCCACCTCATTCTGATCCCCTCCCCTTTTCAAGCAAGATAGGGCAATAATCTACTTTTTATGCAATCTGTGGGTTTATATGTCACAGTGGTTTGGGGGACAGGTGAAAAGTTCAACCTCAAGTCAAAAGGACAACAGAAGGTATGCAACTGCTAAGAAGAAATGAAAGCCCTGCATGAAGATTAGGCATTCTTCTAGCTAAAAAAATACATTCTGGATTTAAGAACTGTTTGTGTCTATAGTATGCTTAGTTTGCAGGGGCAGAGCAAGAGGGAACTGTGCCTTTTTTTTTCAGGGCATACTGCCAAGCACATCTCTGCGCCCCTGCAGCTTGTGAAGCGTGCCTCGTCCCCTTAGCTTCTTTGCTCCAGCCCTGCCCCCCCCACCGGGTGGTCGGCTCCACCCGGGGCGACATGCCCCCCACCCCATTGGCGCTACACCACTGCTAGTTTGTCTTTAAAATCATTTCACTCATTTTGAAGAAAATATTTTATAGGTTTTTTTCCCAGTACTTCCCCAAATCTTCATTTTTTTCTATCAGAAAAACTGATTAAAACACTTGGGGGGGGGGGGTAGGGATTCTTCCTCCCCTGTTTTTATCCAGGCCTTCATATTTCTACTTGATTGTTGTTTTTAAAATTTAAATAAATGCATACGTTACAGGGCTGCTAGGCAACATCATAATGCTGACTGTGATGTCTCAAGGTCTCAGTCAGTTTCTTTTTAGAAAAATCCCATTTTGAAGAGATTGTAATACTTCTTAGCTTTGGGGATTTTTCTGAAAACATGTGGATTTCCCTAGGTATATACTATAGAAACACTTTCCTTTCTGTTCCTGGCTTCATAATACAGATTTTTAAGGCATACTTTGTGGCCAAGTTTGGAACTGGATGATGTTACACTACATCTTTATTACAGGCACACATACACCCCTTCAAAATCTGTAAACCTGAGCTGAAACTACGACTCATTTTTCAAGAACATTTTCAGCAATGTCAGAAAGCATTATGTGCTTTCAATGGCGGGGATGCATGTGGAAATACTCACCCTGCTCATTTACCTAGAGTGTGCATTCTCCATCTCTGTTAACTGTCTTCATTTGATCTCAATAATATCACTATGGAGCCAAATATAGATCCAAAGTGTAGTGATGTTAGTATATGATCCATGATTTACTGAGATTACCCATGTTACAAATCTAGGAAGCAACGGCCTCACTCAAAATTAATGTTGTTGCCCTCACAGGGCACAATCCAAATAGCTACTGAGCACCATGATGCCATTTCATTCATTTTATATCACAGATTGGATGAGATCAACCATATGATTAATCCAGGAAGAAGAAAGATACAGTAATGGGGGGAGGGGATGACACTGAAGCAGCAGATGATTATGGAAATAATGGCATCTTAAAAGGTTTTTGAAAACAAGTAATCTTATTAGCAAAGTGGTTTTTTAGGAAATATTTCTTTTGGGAAACTTCCTTTATCAATCAAGATCTCATAGTCCCTTGATTATCTCACATATAAGCACTATAAACAGGATCTCTTCTAGGATTACATAACATCCAGCATTATTATACAAACGAAGTCATTACAGAAATATTTTAAGTCAAAAAAGTAAAAGAATTCATGCTGAATCTTATACATCTTTTGATTGAGAGAGAACAATGATGATGGAGGATACAGAAAATCTCTATGGGAGATCCTAAGACCCACTGCCAGTCAGAGCAGGCAGTACTGACAGCGCTAGACCAAGAGTTTGCTCAGCGTAGGGCAATTTTATGTATTCATGTGTAGTGGATGCCTCTAATAAGTGAGCTGTGGAAACAAATCAGTGAGGTGGTCAAAGTAATAATTTCTTCATTGTGTATTTGCCTGGCAAAAAGGAGCAGGATTGCAGGAACAGAAGGGAACCTCACACCTACACAGTTCCCGGGAGTGTATTCATTCCAAAGCTTCTCCTGGTCATACCACAGTCCACCCTGTAGTGAGACGGGATGTATTTATTTTGTTTTCTCCACAGCTGTGTCATGGGCATTAGTGGTAGCAGTAGTGAATCTAAGAGGTGAATCAGGATTCTCATGCACTGGTTGGCTGCTTCCATCTACGGTCATCACAACAACATTGTCTAAAAGGTGGGTTGCAGTGGAGTTGTTATGGTCTCTGGTGCAATTTCTGTGCTCTCGGCATATCTGCACTGGGTCTTTTGTGGTACATATTTTCCAATTTCAGCAGCATAATAATCTGTAGAAATGCTGTAGTATGTTATTTCTAAAGAAAACATGAAACTATGAGTACCCTATCTGTATCTAACTTTGCCAGATTATTTCTTTTATAAGAGGACAGTATTTCTGAATCAAAGCAGAAAGTTACGTATACAGATATTATAGCTGCTTCAGTTAATTTTTCCCTTAATTACACAATTTTTCATTTCTTTAAAATTAAAAATTTAATCTTTAATTTTCAAGAAGGGATCTCTCCCACTCTCAACTCCCAAAATGGGGAAAGGAAAAAATTAGTCCCAGTACCTCACCTTCCATTTCTTCCATTCATTCACAGTTCTTCAATTTTACATTTCTATTGCATCATGCAGTAGCTGCTATTTACAAGCATGTATTCATTTATATCATCTGATAAGAATTCATTCGTATTTTCTTTATCTCAATACAGTAACCTATTTTGCTCGAATCAAATTTTATAAAGAGATTGATAGAGCTGAGTAACAGTCTGCTCCTTTAAGACAGAACTCTATCTATCCAGACAATAAACTACCAATACATTCCAACCACTTTTCAGCCTTTACAACAAAGTTCCAAAAGTCCCAAAATTCACAAAGCATGGGAAATATTATGCAACACACATAACATATATGGATAAGCCTGTTGTCGCAAAATCAGATTCACTTGAGACCTAAGTGATTTCAGCAGTGATTTCCACTGATTCCTCCCTCTCACTGCAGCCCCTCACTTTACCCCTCATGCTGTTCCTTATATAACCGGCCACCAGCGTTAAAATCTCAGAGAGCCAAGTGGGCTGTAGTCAAAGGGAGAAGTTAGAAATCACTGCCCCCCTTAAGAAAACTTAAGTGCCCTTCAGAGCTGCACTGAAGGTCCCAACACCAATATATGGAACTATACATATCACTGCACAGCAATCAATATAATCAATGGAAAAACTAAGAACTGAAATATTAGTATTTACTAAAGCCACATAACCACATTCTGCAATTTTGTTGTCTCCCAGGTGAACTACATGAAAACATTTACTACACAGCTTAACAGATGTCTGCGATATTTCTCCCTTCAACCAAGAGTAAAATGAAATTAATACTGTTGTCTTCTTACAGAGCTATTGAAATCTAGCATCAGAAATCAATACGGGGTAAGATTTTTAGTGACCAGAGTAACAGCTATATCTGTGTACAGATGGTAGCTTTTCATGTATCTTACAAGCAATATTCTAGACCTACAATTGCCAGACCGTATAGTTTCATGCTTTACATCCCATTACAGTCTCTGATGAAATAAATGTGGTTGATTCCATATTTCTTACAAGCTATATGCTGAAAGCAAATACCAGCAAATTGACAAAATCTTCTGCTTCAATCAGCACACTGAACATTTTGTTATGGGAATACTGTGGGTACTTACTGAACACTGCTTCTGTTCCTCTCCCCCCACTCGAAACACTGTAAGAGCATCTGTATCCCACTTTTCCCAAAGAGATCAGGATAGTTTATACAGGATTACTTCATTATTTTCTGACAATAAACTCACAAGGTTAACTAAACTGTGAGATAATCGCCAGTGGCCACCTAATAAGATTGAGGCAAAGCTAGGCTATAAGCTTCAGCTCTTCATTATCATAGCTGGTACACCACATTGAATCTCATCAAAGCAGGATAACTGGAATACCTCCAATAAATTTGATCCTCGCTGATCCTGGTGGAATACGTATTAAGTATATTAAAGGGATAGGAACAGTAAAATCACTGAAAGTGGATAAAGTACTGCCACAAGGTTTAGCAGACCTACAGGTGTCCTCCCACAATCAATGAGCTGTAAGTTTAATTTTGGGAGCATTGTTGTGGGCTTCATTGCCACTTTGCACTTTAAACGCGCTGCAGACTAGATTGCTGCAACATTAACAGTGCCATATTCCTGATTAGACAGTTCAGTGGGTATGGGCCTCAGGGCTGCGTGGAGGCTACGTAATCGGCTTTGGACCCATTCCTCAGTACAAACGACGACTTCCTGATGATGATGAAAAAGAGGTACGTTTATTACTTCAGATATTCCAGACATATCACTTAGAATTAAGAACAGATTCCAAGGCTGAGTGTGGCATCAAGGTAAACCTTGGTTATGGAACTATTGCGGGATGGGCAAGGTCTGGCACTACTTTCTCTCTCATTTGGAGTAATAGATTGTCACTTTTTTGAAAAGCCTACGACCAAAGATGGAAGGAAAAAGTGCAGAACAGCATGGTTAGAAGACGAGTGGTAGAGTTATGAGAAATGCTAGCAGGTTTCTTACAAAATATTTTTCTTACTACTATAACTACACTATTAAAATTTTTGCATGAATAAATCATTCCTGACCAACATGTGAAAAGGTATTTCACCGCATGGAAAAACCCTAATTGAAAACCTTAAGAGGGCTACAAAATTACAACCAAGGCCATACTGTTGATGTGCAAATTATAACTCCACTAACAGTGCATATAGATCAGAAAAGGTATGCCAGGTGGTGCAGCCCTGCTTGCTTTTAGCAAAGATCCCCACCCCGATCATCTCATCATCATTACCACCACCACCACCACTTCACTGTCCTATGTCTAGCAGAGAGGCAGCAAATGGGGTCCCTTACAGAAGGTTGGGGGTTCTGCATACATAGAGGACTCCGCAGTTAAACAAAAAAAAATTTCATTTCCAAAGAGAGGGGGGTCAAGCAAAAAAGAAAGACTTGACAAGCATTGAGAATGCTCACTGAACTGCCAGAGCCATGTAATATTGATTGAGGCTGAGAATCACGGGGGGAGGGATTGGCCTGCTTGAGCTCCTAATAGTATTTTTTTCTATTCTGGAAGAACCAGTTAGGGTTGGAGATGTGTATCATGACCACATGAAGCTGCCTTATACTGAGTCATACTCACTGATCTATCAAGACTGGTATGATCAGTAGCTCCCAAAGGTCTCAGGCAGAGGTATTTTGCATCATCTACTACCTCTTTTAATCAGAGTTGTCAAGGATTGAACCCAGGACCAGCTGTGTACAAAGCAATTTTTTTTGCTACTGAGCCACAGACCATTTTATAAGGATCATTCTAATTTCCACCCCATCTTTTCCTTTCCTCCCCTATCTCCAGCCCTAGATGCTAAAATATACACTTCTGAAACTTTAAAAAAGTGTGTGTAGGGGGGATTGATTAGAATTGAGAGAAAATGTCACCCACTCCAAGGATTCTTGAACTGTTGTGCATGCACACAAAAGATTATACCAAGAATAAAACATTGTTGGTCTTAAAGGTGCCATTGAACTCAAACTTTTTTTTCTGTTAAGACCAGAATCACTAACAGCTTATAGTACCCTTAAATGGAGGAAAGGTGAAATTTGGGTTAAGAGATACTTGCCCCAATGTACTGATCCAAGGACTCCCATGCAGTGCTAGAGGGAGAGAAAGAAACAGCCTCTTCCTTATACTGCATCATTCAGGATCAGAGCAGCTTTCAACCCTTCATCCTCAGCAATCTGTACTACAAGGTAATTGTGCTATTGCATCTGACTACCAATGAGGTTCAGGACCAGGTAAACCAGAAGCTACTCAACCAGTCCTACCCATCAGCTTCACACTAAGAAGGGGCAAGTGCTCAACTGTACCCTCACCCCTTGCTGTTCATAGTATCTTTCAAATTGGGGACTACCCATCAGAAGAACTTGGTTATGTCACAGGTGAAGCAATAACAGAAATATCAGATGATGGCATGGTACAGTGGCTAAATCTGGGACACCAGGAATCAAATCAAATTCTCACTCTTCCATGAAACGAACTGTGTGACTTTGAGCAAGTCATTCTCTTTTCAGCTTTGCTTACCTCATAAGGTTATTATGAAGATAAAATGGGGGAAGAGGACTATGTACGTCCCTGGGTTCCTTGGAAGAATGGTGGAATAAATGAATACATGGCAATCTTTGTTTGTATGAATGTAACATACTGGGCCAATCTCCTGACTAAAAATCAGTTCCCCTGGAGAAAATGGCTGCTTTGGAAGGACTCTATGGCATTATACTCTGTTGAGATCCTTCCCCATCATAAACCCTAGCCTCTCTAGGCTTCACCCCAAAATCTACAGGAACTGGGAGATGGCAATTTTTGTAATGGATAAATGAAACAAAATGTACATCCTTGAATCATAAAGTTGGCGAGCCTTTGGAAAAAAAAAACAGAGCACAGACCGTCCTCATAATCTTCTCAATTATGCATTATAACATTTAATTTTATGTCCTTCTTCATTTAACAACAGTTTGATAGAAAAAGCACAAAATTAGTCAATTGTTCCAGGTCATCAAATGTGGAAAAACACCTGATCCCATCACAAGCCATAATCTGTACATCCAGTATCAACATATGTACACTCCTAGCAAATAGCTCTATTATCTGTTTCCAATGTGAGCACTGTATAGAATTGTATCTCAAACCAACTAAGCAGTGTAAACCAAGCCGCTGATGTGGAAGTCCATCTGTTAAAACTGCATCAAACCTCTTCAGCAAGTTTATCATGTAATGACCCTTTACACTATATTACTTAATCCATAACAGATTCACAAATGAACCCCATATTTTTCTAGTTCTTCTACCACACAAACACAAATATTATTGTAAATACTCCTAGAATACCAAACTCCTATACAAACACATGCACCATAACTGGAATGTGGTTACAGGCCAGCCTGTTCATTCATTTTATTGACTTCATCTACATCTATGCAAACTTTACATTCTTTGAGAGAGCCCATCCTAAAATTCTCTTATTCCCAGTTTATGAACCCCTCTGGACAATAAACCTAGATGCAATATCCTAAAAAGATCTGCACATGCTTCAGTCTCAATCAAATCAGTGGAACTAAGGCTTACAATCCTATGCACATTCCTTTGAAAGTGTCCCACTGAACTCAGACTGACTGCATAGGATCAAAATGAAAAATGCTGGGTTGAATATTTAAATCTGACTGATTTCTTCAACATTTAAAGGCATGCAACTTTCAACAGATTGCACCTAGTAACAACATTACACAATGTTCTAACCTAGCAGATATATGCATGAGAGAAGACAATCATGCCACCTCAGAGGTGAAAGACCAATCTTTCATACATGGGTAAATGAAGAAAGCCCCCTTTCCCCTGTAAAACAGTTAATCAGTGTAAACCCATTCCCCATTGAGATTAAAATATTTTCTTCTGAACTCAAACCCAGGAACAGATTAAGTAATTACCAAGCAACAAATTCCAAGTCAGCGTGCAGCGATCTACATAAACGGATCTTTATAAAATGCTTAACCAAAGGCTACAAATTCCCCCTTGTCTCTCTCACGGGCGCGCACAAATCTCTGCATCGCCCAAATCCCTGCTCTTTAATTTCCCAATGCAAAACCCGGCAACCAGCAATACAGTACCCAGTGCTGCAAAAAGAGGCCCGGGGCTGGGGAGTCAGGGGGCTGCAACCCAAGGCCACACGCAAGGCCATCGCCACCAGCCACGCGAGGATGCGCTTCTTCCCCACCCAAGACGCAAGGAATCCCCCTCCCTCCCTCTCCTCTCCTTGGGCCATGGGGGGGGGGGGGGGGAAGGCTCGCCAGCAGCAGGCACCTGTTTGTGCACGAGCACTGAAGGGTCGCCTCTTTTCCACGAAACTCCCCTGCCAGTGGTCTCGGAGGTGGAGAAGGGAGAGGGATGCTTCCTCCCTCACCATGGCAACAGGGCCCTCCACTTCTGGCGGCAGGGCTGGAGGGCAGCCCTGTGCTCTCCCCGCGACGTTTCCATATGCCACGACAGGGACATGCCTCGCTGCCGCGCGGGAGGCGAGGCGGCCTCTGCCTGCTGTCAGGGAGGAATAAGGAGGTCCCTGTCGCCGGCGCCGCCTCCCTCCCTCCCTCCCCAGTCCTCACTCATGCCACGGTCACCGCTCACCCGCGGCAAGAGCGGGCGGCCGCCCTCTCTCAATCGCCGCTGCCTCTCAGCTCCCCGAGCCGGACACGTCATGGCAGCCGCCCTCGCCGCTCACCCCTTTGCCGCCGCCTCCGGCGCCGCCGCCACCGGGCCAGGGCCGCCACCGACGCCTCCATCTCGGGGCTCGCCGGGCCCCCAATTCTCCAACGCCGCCTCCGCCCGTGCTACTGCCGCCTCCGCCCGCCGGGCCGCCCACTGCGTCAGCTTCGTAAGCCCCGCTACGCACCCAGCGGTAACCATGGCGACATCGAGGCCTTCGAGCGCCCTCTGGTGCTGAGAATCGCGGATTGGCGGGGAGATTCAGCAAAAGGCGAGGCTTGGCGGCGGGTGTGTGAATGGGGAGTGGGGGGATGACAAGTTCGTGGCCGGTTCTTAATTCTGGGCGGGGAAAACCCTGCTCTTTAATTCTACATGCTGTCATAGTTTTGGTTACTCAGTGGCCGGAGCAGGTCTGGCTTTAAGCCAACTGGACCAATTGCTCCCAACTGTGCCTGCCCTGCGCCTGAGGGTCTCCCACACTAGGGTATTCATTCCAGTTTTGTCAATACACACAACTATACACTGTAACGTACAACTAACACCACATTGCAGTGTATAGTGGAAGGCTTTCACAGCTGAACTCAGTGGTGGGATTCAAATAATTTAACAACTGGTTGTTTACAAGCACCATTTAAACAGCTGGCTCTGCCGAAGTGGTGCGAACCTGCTGAATCCCACCACTGGCTGGACTCAACTGGTTGTTGTGGATTCTCCAGGCTATGTGGCCGTGGTCTGGTAGATCTTGTTTTTAATGGTTCACCTGCATCTGTGGCAGGCATCGTCAGAGGTGTATCACAGTGTAACACACTTCTCTCTGTGATACACCTCTGAATATGCCAGCCACTGATACAGGCGAAACATTAGGAACAAGATATACCAGACCACAGTCACACAGCCCGGAAAACCCACAACAACTAGTTGAATACGACCGTGAAAGCCTTTGACAATACAGCAAAGATTATAATTTTCTTTTGAATTCTTCCAAAGTCAGTACTGTGTTTATACTGTTTATGTATTGAATGTTTTTACTGTACTTGAATTAAATAATATGTTAATTACAGAAGGATTGCCACGTTGGCATGTAGAATGGTCATCTGGTTCCAGTCCCAAGTAACTTTTATATTTTAGTGTATTTTTGCATCTGTAAATTTCAAAAATGTAATGTTACATTTAAGATGCATTAAAACTGCTTTGGGGAAATGCTTGATATAGAAATGAAATTCACCCAGTCCTTAAAGCAGATGTAGCTCTGTTTGGTCCTTTAAACTCACATGTACTTTTATAAGCAACAAATGGGGTTTTGGATTGTTTTTCCATTCTATCCAAGTGGCTATCTAGGGTATGTTTTTTTTTATTGTCAGGGAGTTCGGGGGGTGAGGCCACGCCTACCACTCATGTCCTCTGGGGGGGGCATGGCCATGCCTCCCCAAGCCCCACCCCCAGCCTAAGTGCTTATAAAAGCAGCTCTCTGAGGCAAGGGATGGCAGACTCCTGTGACCCGCCCACCCCACCTCCCCCAACCTTCACCAAACTGGGGTGGTATCAGAAGCACACTATCCTGATGATACCACCTAGGTTTAGTGAAGTTTGATTCAGGGGGTCCAAAGATATGGACCCTCAAATGGGTAGACCCATCTCCTATTAGCTCCCATTGGAAACAATGGGGGATGGGGCACCCCTTTTGAGGGTCCATAACTTTAGACATCCTGAACCAAACTTCACCAAACCTGGCTGGTATCATCAGGAGTGTCACCTGACGATAGCCTGAAATTTTGGTGCCACTAGCCTAAAAACTGTGTCCCCTGCAGGCCAAAAACCGAAAAAACACTTTAAAAATTCAAAAACCCACAAATGGGGGGCAGAGCTTCGGACATACAATGTGGGGATCTCAACCCGAGAAACCCCCCCTTACCTACGTCCTTGATTCTATCATAGAGATATATAGTCTATAATAGATTTTATTTATATCTCTGTGATTCTACAGACATTGACTGTACAGACATTGACCCCCCAGCCCACAGATTCTACAAACACTGACTCGCAGTTCCTAAGGTCAGCTCTGACCAAAGGAATGCACTCTGTATGTGCTTAGAGGCACTTCCAGATATTCCAGGGGCCATTTCCAATAAGGAAAACAGATGTCATGTTCAAACAAAGAAAATTGGAGAAGAGAAAAAGGATGGCAGATTTGTCAATTTTTCTCCCCTGGTACTAATCAAGGGGTCGATGGAATGTATTGAAATTGGCCTTTTGCTGGTGATAAATTCCACGCAGCCAGTGGAATGAGGATTTTCCAGGTTTGCTTGAAAATCACATGGATTAGATTCCAGACTTCATCCGTTGCTTCTAGGGATAAGGAGTAGCGACATTCCACAGCTGAGACTCGAAGTACCATGCAGAAAACACCCATAGGCCTGCTTCTGACAGCATCTTCCATTGCCCTTTAAGCCTCTTCCATAACCCAGTGTGATTTTGAGGTTTCACACCCATGCCAGCAATCTTTATCCCATAATGAACATACTAGTATCCACTTTTTATAATAGCAATATCACTGTTACATTATCTGAATATTTCCTTCATCTCTAGCTGATGGAATGGTTTCAATTTGCTGCACAGCACTGGGCAATCTGTGTAGGTTTTAAGCCAGTAATTTTCAGTAGCAGAAAGCTGTACTGATTGCATCTTTTATCAGCACTTCAATCAAAATGACCTATAAGAAATTCAGTAATTGAGAAGAACTATTAGAGCACAATCACAATATAAAGGTTAACAACTGAATCGCTCTGGTCCAAATGCAGCCCCCAGAAAGGATGCCAGGTGGCCTGCATGTTGACAGTCAGTAGGAAGGCGAGGGTGGGGGAGAGAGGTATCTGTTGCAGAGTGTTGGTTTTAGAGATGGTGATGTCTGAGGTACTGGCTTCTCAATCTCTTCTCTTATTGATCCATCAGGAAACCCAGTCTCTAATCTTTGCTATAAATATTAAAACACCCCTCTACTCCTGCTTCTGTCAAAGCTCTAAGTAAATTGACTTGTTATACTTTGGTAAGAGAAAATGTTGTAGGAACACAAAGCAGAAAACACTACATCCGGCACTCTAGAACAAACTGTTTATTTAGCATGCATACACCCATCTAGTTGGAACCTTTTCCTTGAGGTACCTTTCCACCCACATCTAGATTAATGCTACAGTGCAAAATAAACTGTGAAAGAAACTCTGGGTGCAGCAGACGAAAGGGCAAAGTATTTGAACTGTAACAGGATACATTTTGCATTGTTGATAGTGACAGCAATGAGATAATTTTCTTAGGGAACATATTGTGATATGTTTGGCTGTCTTGTTTACTCTGAATTGGTCTAGCGTCATAGTTTTGCCAAATCTAGTAGATTAGTAGTGGATTAATAAATACATTAGATGATCCTTAGTGACTTAGAATATCTCTTGTCTTTGGAATGCATTGCCCATAGGAGTCTGGGGAGAAGATTCACATCTTTGCTTTTTTTAATTTGGACAGTGTCCAAGAGTGGGAGAAAGTCAGCTTGAAGTGAATCACCTTGAGGATCAATTGAAAATATGATGCAAAACCAGCAGCTGTGCTTTCTGCCTTAGTAGAGTTTTGATGCCTGCTTTATTTGTATATTTGTGAGGAAAAAAGGATTACATAGGTACTCCATAAGCCTCCAGTGTTTTACCATCAAAACTATATCTTGTAGTACTGCTCTGGTCTTTTCCTCAACTTTCCTTCCTTGGTTAAATTACACACGACATAATAACTAGCCAATATAAGACTTGGCAATCTCTGAACTAATGCAATGGTTTGCAGAAAACACTTGAGAGTTATTATATACAAACATGTGTCTAAAATACCATGGGGAAAGTAGGGTGTATATGTGTATTTAAAAGGTTAGCATGTTCTACCTACTTTTTTCATTTATTTCTCCACTCAGAAGAATTTTCTTGTAATAATGGGAGGAGACTTTAAAAACACTCCACTTGAAAAAACCCCCACAGTTGATTCATGTTCTAGTGTAAATAAAACATAATAAACTTCTTGTCTTAAACTCCAAAGCATTCCAAGGCCTTGCCCCACCTTTATCTCTCTGACCTCTTGTAAAGATATGTATCTACCCATGATCCTCGCTTCTCCAACTGCCCTCAGCTACTTAAATGTAACTTGCTCCTTTACAACCTGATTCTATCCGTGTTTACTCATAAGTACTTATGAATTACCCTGCTAGATCAAAACAAAGGACCACCTAATTAAACACCTTGTTTCCAGCCAGCCAGATGTCTCTGGAACACCATATAGAAAATAAAGCCAACAGTGTAATTAAAAGCAACAACAAAAGGGCAAATCAAGAGATAAAAGCAGAAACTTGATTTCAAATCCTGTGGGGGAAGGGTGAGATACAAATCCAATATAAATAAATAAATAAATAAATAAATTTAAAAGAGCCGTAATAAATTTGAGAAGATTTAAATAAAAAGGCAGTGATAAATATCATTTCAACAAAAGTTAACTTTTTTCATATCTGAAAGACCACAATTTGGGTGTCAAATGGCTCTCCAAGGTAAGGGAATTCTAGAATTTTCAAAGAGAAAGAAAGAAAGAAAGAAAGAAAGAAAGAAAGAAAGAAAGAAAGAAAGAAAGAAAGAAAGAAAGAAAGAAAGAAAGAAAGAAAGAAAGAAAGAAAGAAAGAAAGAAAGAAAGAAAGAAAGAAAGAAAGAAAGAAAGAAAGAAAGAAAGAAAGAAAGAAAGAAATGTCTCCCATGCCCATCCCAACTTATTTCTGGGAATGATGGCATGTAGAACAAGGTTTCAGAGATGATCTTAAGTGACTGGCAGGTTTGTATGGGAAGAGGCAGTTAGTTCATTCCCCTCCCATCTCAGACAGTGCAGAGTTGGTCTGGTCATTGTGTCCGTTTTCTTTGTGCTTGAGTGTTAATCTTTTGAAAGCTATAGTAGAATATGAACCTGTAGACTTGGGTCCAAATCTCTGAGTAATCATGAAGTCACAGCACAGGCTTGCCAAGTCAATAACTGAGGTCACAACTCATACAGAAAACTCAGTGTATTCAGGCTGCCACCAATGAGCAAATCAAGTGAAGGTGAATCAGTGTGCCAATACTTACAGACCTCCATCCTGCAGAATACCTGCAGGGATTTAGCCTGTGAGCCATTAATATGAACAGTTGAGGAGAGATGTATGTGTCACATTCTCCTGAACAGAGAACAGGCTGGTCAGAGCAGGCTATTGAAGCCCAGAGAAGAGATGATACCCACAGCGGTGACTAAACCAGTCCAGGAAGCATTTCTGAAGACTGGGCAGTACCACATGACCTACTACTAAATTGTTAAGGGCTTTCTTTGCCGGTTTGGCTGGTTACTTGGTAATTAACCAAAGTTTAATGGTGGCACACAGGCTAAATCATCACTTGATATTCTTTGACAAAGCGGCTAGCTCTGGGTTGGGAAATACCTGAAGATTTTGGGAGTGAAGCCTGGAAAGATGAGTGTTTGGGAGGGATCTCAGTATGGTATCATACCATCAACTCCACCTGCACTCCATTTTCTCCATGAGAACTGATCTTGATTGCCCAGAGATCAATTGTAATAGTGGGAGATCTACAGGTGCCACCTGGAGGCTAGCAACAATATTTTTGGAGGATCACATTTTTTTCATGACCTATTGTGGTTTATGTCTTGAAAATTAAACACAGGTTTAATGTATTGTCATAGGTTTTCACGGCCAGAATCACTAGGGTGTTGTGGGTTTTCCGGGTTGTATGGCCATGTAGAAAATGCTACTGGAACATGGCCATACAACCCAGAAAACCCAGAACATCCTAAACAAAAGTTTATTGAATAAGTCATAGGATAGGATTTCAAAAGTTTTGCTGTCTGGCTGAGCAATAGCAAAATGTAACTTCTTTGCTTCCAGAAATTCGTCTTTGTAAGAAATAAATCTCATTTTACTGCCACTACCAAGAAAGCAACAGAGATGGGATGAGTGCCTAGCCTGCAGTACAGATGCTGGGTCTTTTGCTGCACAATGCAAGTTTTGATCTATTACATTCACTTAGTATTCAATAAAAGTTGCATAAAATCTTGCACAGGCTTATGACTATGATGTGAAAAGTAACGTCAGTGCAGAATGCCTGCACACTCCCACTGGCAGACCCAGTAAAAGCTTCACCTGCATGATCTACCTCCCACTCAGGTACCAAATAAAAACACTTCCAGAACATTTACTTTTCATTGCCATCTTCTGGTTAACCAGTGTAAAGTCAGGTTTGGCAACCCACATGCTGCTTTGTGCTTGAACATAAGTCATTCCATTTTCATTTTAAGAAGTCAGATTTGCTGCCATGCAACAAAAAAGATTTATGCATAGGCCAGTGAGCTACACAGTTTTTGAAAACACTCTTTTATAATCCTTTCTTTCATTTAAAAATCAGAAATGACTCAGGGTGGGGGATTTGTTGCATTCTGATTGATCCCCACTGGGCTGGTCTCAGAGATGATCCTGTTTAACCTGTAACCTAGAGGTTGCTAAACTGTAAATCTAGAAGAAACGGCTCCAACATGGAAGTGATGCTAAGGAAGCATGTCCTGTTGTATTTATCACATGCACAGCATCAATATAAGCTTCTGCTGATCTCATATTGCATCAATACGGCATACTTCTGGTCTCTATATACAGGAGGCAAAATATATCATGGGTTTTTAGGTTGTCCACATTTTGCACTTATGCTACTTGTTCCAGCTAGTGTTAAATGCAAATGTTGCAGGTGATTCTGGACCTTCCAACTACAGTGTTGTATATTTCTTTCCCCCCACTAAGATACCACATTGCTGGTTGCAGTTTAATTTTTGTTGTGCTTGTACATGTTTTCAGCATCAAATATTGCTGCCATTTCTCTTCTAATGTTATAGCAAATTTTATATAATAGCAATCATATCAAGTAATGTCAAGCACTGTGTTACCTTGAGGAACTAACAGAAAATACTTTATCCTTTGACCATTTTCCTGCTGTCAAGGATGTTATTTTTTATTTACTGAAAACATATAAAAGATAAATACAATTATTCTTATAATAAATGAGGTACAAAACTAGTAAGAAAATATTTGAAACTTATTTAAAACACATAATTTAATGTATGTCCTCATCTGTTACAGTTTGGTAAAATAATGGTGACTTTTAACAAGCCATGAGTTTAACCAGAGTACGGTAAATTAGTCTTGTAAGTTTCTTAGCTGCTCAGTTGTACTTAGTTCACTTTTTCATTCCCCCCCAGTATTTGGTGAAAGTTAATATTGACACAATTATAGCGTAAACTGGCAACTACTGTAACCCTGTGAGGAATATCATTTTTAATATGATAACAAATAACAAAGAGTCTAAATGTGTATGAATGTTCATTATTTCCCTACTTCTTTCCTTCAGAATTTTCCAGAATGCATTTGTTCTGTCACTAAATACTATGGAGGAATAAACTTGCCTTCCAATTAGTACAAAATCAATTATCTTCCATTACTGCTTTTAATGAAACGGACAACATCCTGGTGTAAAATGTAATTCTATAACAGTCTTGAAATAAGTCTTTCCTATGTTCAGACTGATTGAAAATCTATACATCTGATAGCAATGTGTGATCCCCATTTGTGGGTACCTAAATTTGCTGATTGGAACCACAAATGCCATTAAATACTTTTTCTGCAAACTTGGGATACTCCCCATATTTGCAGAAAATCTGAAAAGTTAAAAAAGGGGGGGTTAAATTTTCCTCCAGGCAATACAGTTACCAGTTGAACTGGTGACTGCCACTGCAGGGATCCACTCTCTGCCTAGCTGCCATGGTAGAGGATGCTGGGAACCACTTTGGGCCTGGCTGCTTTAGCAGCAGATGCTGGGAGCAGATCTGCCTCAGCAGCAGTGGACACCAAAAGGGGTTCTGGGCCTAGTTGCCCTGGCAGAGCACTCTGGGATCTGCTACAGTCTCAGCTACAATGGTGAAGGAAGCCAGGAGCTGTTCTGGGCTCAGAGCAGCTCCTAAGCACCATCATAATTGGGCTTAAAGTGGGTGGTAGACCTGGAACCATGATGGGGGTGGAGGTGGAAGAGAGATGGAATCCCTATTTTGAGTTCTGTGGGTCTACCACTTTTCTATATATTAATAGCCAAGAACTGAGGATACTTAAACCCCGTGACTGGGCAAGACAAATCTTTCTACAAACCAGAAAAGGGCACCAAGTTTTTAGTTTGCAGAAAAAAAATTGAAATCTTAAAAAAAAAGGTTAGGCAGTTAGAACAAAACAAAATGAGCACCTGTAGCAATAAGCAATGGATTTCCTCAATGGCCACTGCTGGGCAGCCAGGCTTGATTTTGCCAGTGAAAGGCCTATTTTAGCCTTTCCAGGCCTATTTTAGCCTTTGAGGGAGGAGGACTCACTGTGGCCAGACCTGAGCCAGTTCCAGACTGGGAAATTCCTGAAGATTTCGTGGTAGAGTCTGAGGAGGGCAAGAGGGGAGAGGAGAGGCCTCAGCTGGATGTAATGCCAAAAGAGTCCATTCCCTAAAGCAATCATTTTCTAAAGGGGACAAATCTCTGTCATCTATACCTGGTCCTGGAAGCAACCCTGGTCCTGGAAGCAACTTCTGTGTGACTTGACATCACCCAACTTGCATGACTCAGATAGACCTGGATGCTTGCTACTGTTCAACAGAAAGCCTATGAAAGACAATGTGGTGTAGTCGTGAGAGCTTGACAGTAGGGACTGGGAGGCTGGCATCTTCAGAGGCATGTCACAATGAGATATGTTTCTCTTCATGGCACAGTCAGACATATCTCACCATGACATGCCTCTGAAGATGCTGGCCATAGACAGGGGTGAAACAGTAGGAGCAAAAACTAGAAAACCCACAACAGCCAGTTGATTCAGGCTATTAAGGGCTTTGACAGTGCAGGTCTTCAGGTTGTTCTGAAAGGAAGACCTGTAAGGACAGTGCCAATCCTGCCTTGTCCATGTGGATAGGTGCAATGACGACATTTTTACCCAACCTGATAACCACTGACTTCTCTCAATGTCTCAGTGTCATTTATGCATGGATTTGGCATTTCTATTTGCCATTTTCTCCTAGCAATTAAGTATTACTTTACAAGTTGTGGAGCAGGGTCTTCTGTTATCAGCCTATTACATTTTTATCCCACACTTTCCCCAAAGGATTTAGAGCAGAAAACATTATTTTTTGTTAATCCATATAAATATGGATTTCACCTTCTTCCATTCAGGTTATACTGTTGTGACATATATGGTGTTTCTAACATTTTGCAAGTATGAAGCTTAATCATCCTGTTCTCATTCTGGCCCACTTGTGGTCTGAGCCTGCTCCTTAAATTGCATAGCTCTAAATAGGCAGATTCTAAGTTCCCATCCATCCCCCCACCCTCACACACAACAGTCTAGCTGGTTCTATGATGCTAAGGCAGTGGGGTGTTATTCATCTTTCTAACAATATTTTTGGATTTCCCCTGTTGGATACCTTAAGAGGGAAAGAGCACTCTATTATTTGTGTGTCAACTTTGCTATTTTCAGCATTATAAACTATATTTGCAGACCTTTTGCCCATAACCAGCGTTCTCCATTGCCTGCATTTGGTAATTCAGTACGCATCAATTTCTAATCATTGCAGATACAAATTGATCCATTTGCAGTTCCTCATTCTTATTCAGGCTAAACATGGTAAGCCACAGAGATTTTGGTATAAATTTAGACTCCATTTTCCCCATGGTGTTGTCCACCATCAGTGAATCTGTAACTTTTCAGCTAAAACGTTTTCCACAGATGATTAACCTGGTTTAATGAGAATGTAAGACAACTGCTTCTCTCAGTGTCCCAAAGTCCCCTTTAGATCTGTTTTTTATAATGTAAGCACTGTTGGAAATTAATTCTTAGGAAGTGGAAGTTCGGATCTATGCTACTAAGAATATTTGCCTCAGTAATTTATCCTTCCTCTGCCCTTTGCAGATAATACACATCTCTTTATGTCTTCAAGTATTGGGTAATGGTTTCTCTCTCTCTCTCTCTCTCTCTCTCTCTCTCTCTCTCTCTCTCTCTCTGTGTGTGTGTGTGTGTGTGTGTGTGTGTGTGAGTGAGTGAAACTGGGCTGTCTCTTGGGATGCATGGGAGGAAGGTTTGATGTCTATCATCAGATGGACTTTTAAGAAATGAAATAATGTGCACAAGTTTTAATATACAATAAATGTGTGATTCTATAGTGCAAAAGAGCAAAACTGCAGAATAATCAGTTAGTAGGTGATGTACAAGTGCACAAAATTCTTTCTGGTGCATTTTATAACATATACCAGAAACAGCTGCAGAGTATCTAGGTCTCCCCTTCTTGCTGTACCCTTAAAACAAACTTATTAAATGAGTTGGTCTGAGAGATCTCTGAGAAGAAACCTAATGTATTCTGTTGATGATTCTTATTCTAATGTTCCAGTATGTCTGCAACATTTTATAAATTGACAAAAACATTTTTAACGTTTTATTTTTCTGGCTTTTAAAAACAAATTACCAAATTATGCATGATCTCCAATAAGTCAATTTCTCTTGCCAGTTTATACTCACACAGACAAAGTAGTAATTTAATTATTCTTCCATAGGGTTGCCAGGCACATGTCTGCAACATCCAGGTAATATTGGGGTGGGCATGGTGAACAAATGATGTCTTCATGTTGGCATCATTTCCAGCTACAACTTGAAAGTGATGCCACTGATGCTCTAGGATTTTGCTGAATCTGTCAAAGTGAATGTTGACTCTTGAAAGCTCATACCCCCAAAATGTTACAAATCTCTAAGGTTTATAAATCTCCCCCCCCCCCCTTAAAATTACCTCTGGTCCTCAACTGACTTGCTTCTTTTGCACTTGCTCCTTTTATGCTCCCATGTTGGATTTTAACGCCATCTGTTGTGTTTGTTTTAAATTTAGATTTTATGGTGTTTTAATGTTTCTATTCATTGTATCCATTGTGTATGTTTTTATTGTAAGCCGCCTTGAGTCGCTAGAGATAAGATGGGAGACAGACAGACAGACAGACAGACAGACAGACAGACAGACAGACAGACAGACAGACAGACAGACAGACAGACAGACAGACAGACAGACAGACAGACAGACAGACAGACAGATAGATAGATAGATAGATAGATAGATAGATAGATAGATAGATAGATAGATAGATAGATAGATAGATAGATAGATAGATAAGGTGCTACTGGACTCAAATCTAGGATAGCACCCATCTCGTAGATAAAACCATAGAGATTGGTTGTAGCCTGAAGTGATGTTAGCACATATACAACACACACACACACACACACACACACACACACACACACACACACACACACACACACACACAGAGAGAGAGAGAGAGAGAGAGAGAGAGAGAGAGAGAGAGAGAGAGAGAGAGAGAGAGATTTCTCTCTTCCAGTCACTTGAACAGCAATGGGGGCTGGGAGGCAGCAGCAGGAGGACACCTGCCATGGTGGGTAAGTTGGCAAACCCATTCTTGCCCTGTAGTAAAATGCTAACAGTTTGTAAATGCTAACTTGCTTCTTTTCACAGGGACCATCACATATATTCTGCAGTCAGAATATATTGTGTCAAAAATGTATAGGGCTATATATATTTCACTAGAAATCAGACGCAACTTTTTGTGTGTGTGAATCTCATTTACATGAAGGTGTTTCACAGCTTGGATCAAAACAGCATTTTCATCGATTACAAGGGGAATGCAGGAGGCTGTCTTTCCCCCGTAGATAAAAACAGCTATGGGATTGCTGCTCCAATATTCAATCACCTTTGTATTCAATCATAAGAGGTTGTGTGGGTCCCCTCAGTTGAGTGAAAAGACCTGTCAGAGGGAGTAAGGACTAAAAGACTATGCTGGTTGTGGAGAAATACCTTCCACCCAAGAATTCACACCCCTTGTGACTGCATTCTGTGTCAGACTTAGAACCTGGCAAAATTAATTAATTGATTGATTGATTGATTGATTGATTGATTGATTGATTGATTGATTGATTGATTGATTGATTGATTGATTGATTGATTGATTGATTGATTTATTTATTATTTGGGTTTATAAACCGCCCTCCCCCGAAGGGCTCAGGGCGGTGTACAACATAAATAGAGCACAGCATCAAGTTAAATACAATAAATATAGATTAAAACAGCTCTACTAAAAATAAACCCTACCCCATTTAAAATGCAGCATTTATTAACTAAAGATGGCACCTGCTATCAATTCCCATAAACCCCAAAAAGAAAGGGGTGGCAGGATCTCCGATGTCATAGAGGAGGGAGAAGAAAAAGGAGGGCCCCTTATCAACGGCTGGTCTCCCCAAAGGCCCGGTGGAACAGCTCAGTCTTACAGGCCCTGCGGAACTCAGCAAGATCCCGCAGGGCCCGGACAGCTGATGGAAGAGCGTTCCATCAGGCAGGGGCCAGAGCTGTAAAGGCTCTGGCCCGGGTGGAGGCCAGCCGTATCATCGAGGGGCTAGGGATCACCAGTAAATTGGCCTCTGCTGAACGCAGGGACCTATTTGGGACATATGGGGTAAGACGGTCCCGCAGGTATGGAGGTCCCAGGCCGCGCAAGGCCTTAAAGGTTAACACCAACACCTTGAAAATGATTTGGAATTCGATTGGTAACCAGTGCAAGCGGCGAAGCACAGGGGTAATATGTTCTCCCATGGCACCCCCTGTGAGCATACGGGCCGCTGCATTCTGGACCATCTTCAATCTCCGAATCAGACGCAAGGGAAGGCCCGCATAGAGCGAGTTGCAATAGTCTAACCTGGAGGTGACCGTTGCATGGACCACAGTGGCCAGGTCAGCTTGGGAAAGGAAGGGGGCCAGCCGTCGGGCCTGGCGTAGATGGTAAAACGCGACCCGGGTTATATGGGCCACCTGGGTCTCCATAGAAAGAGACAAATCCAGGTGGACCCCCAGGTCACAGACAGAGGGGGCTAGTGCCAATATAGCCCCCTCCCACACCGGCGGCTGAAAATCCCCAACCTCCCCCTCCCGCCCCAGCCAGAGGATCTCCGTCTTTGCTGGATTCAGTTTCAACCTTCTCTGTTTCAACCAACCAGCCACGGCCACCAAACAATGCTGGAGAGCCGCAGGGGCAGCGGCCACTCCCCCCTCCATCAACAGAATGAGCTGAGTGTCATCAGCCTATTGGTGACACGTCAGCCCAAAGCTCCGCACCAACTGAGCAAGGGGTCGCATATAGATGTTAAATAATAGCGGGGACAGCAGCGCTCCCTGAGGCACCCCACAGTAAAGTGAGCACCTCCGGGACGCTTGGTCCCCACACCACACTTGCTAAGCGTCCGGTCCCGGAGAAACGAGGCAATCCATTTAAGGACAGTGCCTCGCACCCCGGAAGCGGCCAGGCGGTGGGTCAAAAGGTCATGATCGACCACATCAAACGCTGCGGTTAGATCTAACAAAACCAGCAGCGCCGATCCGCCTCGGTCTAGTTGTAAGCGGAGCTGATCTGTGACGGCGACGAGAACAGTCTCCGTCCCATGCCCAGCACGGAAACCAGACTGGAAGGGATCAAAAGCCGATGTATCCTCCAGGAAACCCCGAAGCTGCTCCAACACCACTCTCTCAATTACCTTCCCCAGAAACAAAAGATTCGAAACGGGGCGGTAATTGGCCAGATCCCTAGGATCTAACGATGGTCTTTTTAAGAGTGGGCGGACCACTGCCTCCTTCAACCCATTCGGAAAAACTCCTTGCTCAAGGGAGCTATTGATGATACTCAACAGGTGGGGTCGTAACTCCGCCTGGCACGCTTTTACAAGCCAGGAGGGGCACGGATCCAGAGGACAGGTAGTAGATCTAACAGCAGCCAGGGCCCTGTCAACAGCGGCTTCCGAGAGCAGGGAGAACTGGGCCAAACAAGGGCCAGAAGACGGCAAGGGAGCCTCCAGTTCGCTCATTGTCTCTAAGGTGGCAGGTAGATCTTGGCGGAGCGACATGACTTTGTCTGCGAAAAAGCTCATAAATGCCTCACAGCTAATAGCCAATTGACAATTTGTAGACCCCTTGGACAATGAGGTCAAGGACCGAATAATACGAAACAATTGTGCTGGGCGGGGGCTAGCAGACGCGAGGGAGGAGGAGAAGAAAACCCTCTTTGCTTCCTTCGTCGCCATCTCATAGGCCTTCATAAATGTCCTATAAGATGTTCGTGCCGCCTCGTCACGAGCTTTCCTCCACACTCGCTCTAGTCGTCTAAGTTCCCGCTTCATATGGCGTAGCTCCTCGGTATACCAAGGAGCCAGCCGCGAGCGGGGACGTAGAGGACGCCGGGGAGCAATCACCTCGATGGCATCGGAGAGACGGGAGTTCCAGTCCTCCACTAGCTCATCGAGGGTGCCAGTGGGTTCAGAGTCCCGCAGAGCATTCAGGAAACCAATAGGATCCATAAGTCTCCGTGGGCGGACAAAAATACGCCCGTTGCCTAGACAGGGGTTTTGTGGCACGTCCATCCGAACCTTCAGGGCATAATGGTCAGACCATGGCACTCTATCAATAGAGGATATGACCATATTAAACCCCGACCCGAAGACCAAGTCCAATGTGTGCCCGGCCTCATGAGTGGGGCCAGAATTTACCAAGGAGAAGCCCAGTGCCGCCATGGATTACACCAGGTCCGCAGCCACTGTACATGAGGCAGTATCGACATGGACATTGAAGTCCCCCAAGACAATAAGCCTGGGGAACTGCAACGCCCAGTCCGCCACCACCTCCAGCAGCCATGGCAGGCTATCTCCCGGTGCGCTAGGCGACCGGTACACCAGGAGAACAGCCAACCTCTCCTGGGCCAACCACTCCAGGCCGACACAATCTAGACCAGGGGTAGGGAACCTTTAACACTCAAAGAGCCATTTGGACCCATTTTCCACAGGAAAAGAAAACACTTGGAGCCGCAAATAATTTTTGACATTTAAAATAAAGATAACACTGTATATATTGGGGGTTTTTTTACCTTTTACTCCGCTCATTCTGAGAAGCGCATGGATGCGTCTGCCCTGCTGCCTGCAGGGCGGGCAAGGATGGGGCCAGCGGTTCGGCCTTGCCGGCTGCCGGGAAAGCGCCTGCCCCGCTCCAACGGGACAGGCGAGAGGGGAAGCCCACGGGCAAGGATGGGGCCAGCGACTCGGCTCGTGGAGCCGCAGTGCAAGGGCAGAAGAGCCGCATGCGGCTCTCGAGCCGCAGGTTCCCTACCCCTGATCTAGACCATCGATCTCCGGGACAGGGGCTGCCCTAAAAGGGATGGCATCACAGATGAACATTGCCACGCCACCCCCCCCCCCGGCCCCGTGTTCGTGACTGGTGCAGGCACGCGAAACCTGGGGGCGAGACCTCGCCTAAAATTGAAGCAGGAAGACTAGAAGCAGGCAGAAAAGAGTGGGCTGGGGGAATAAGCCATCAAGATCCAAGCGCAGGGTACTTGGGAGCATATGCATGTTAATGGCTCTGGATGAAGTAAGACAATGGTCCACCATCGCAAACCTTGCTAGAATCTCATACTATAAAGGGCAGGGACTGCTAAAAGCTAAATGGCAATAATGAAAACTCTTCCTCTTGAATAGGGATGCCAGCATCCAGGTGGGAACTGCGGATCCCCTGGAATTACAGCTAAAGAGATCAGTTGCCTTGGAGAAAATAAATGTTCTGAAGGGTGGACTCTATGACATTGTACCCCATGGAGGTGCTTTTCCTCCCTAGGCTCCAACACCAAATCTTCAGGAGTTTCCCAACCATGGATCTAACAATGCTACCCAGTGGCATAGCTGGGGGAATATGGGGAGGCTGCAGCCCCGAGTGCCAATCTCTATGGTCACATTGAGGTATGTTGTAGGGCCCCCCCCCCCCCCCCCACAAGCCATCCCCAACTACTATCAATTTCAAAAGTCCCCCATAAGAGAAATGAACTTTATGCTGGCTGTTGTAGACTTGAAGCCTGCAATTTAAAACTCGGGCAAGCTGAGGCCAGCATCAAACAGGCCCATGCCACTCCCGAACTCCACAGGGAGTTTCAGGACAGGGCCAGTCCAGCTGGAAAGCATCCAACTGTACCCCTGCCTCGAACTACATGGGGAGTTCAGGGCGGGGGGACAGTTGCAAGGAGGCAGCGGCAGCTGTGGCATACAGTGCCCAACAGAGGCATAGCTCCAAGGGAGAAGGGGGTGCGCAACGCACTGGGTACGCGCCCCTGTGGGAGCGTAGCGAGGGTGTTCCAGGGGTGTGACAGGGGCGTTCTGGGATGGAGGCAGAGGATGCACTGGTGCACCGGGTGCTTTCCCCCCTTGCTACGCCTCTGGTGCCCAGGGTGATTCCCCAGTGCCATTTTACTCACCTATGCCCCGACACTATCCCACATTCCCTGCCAGTGACCAGGAGGGACCTTGCAACCCTACTCTGAATGACCTGGTGGGTGGGGAGGACTCTCTCAAGGAGTGATTATACATTATCTGCATACAGAGAAGAAACTGTCTTCCATCAGGCTTTTTTCCATGGATGGGCCCCATCCATGAAGGACTAAAACTTTACCTGAAAGCTTGAACAAATCATATATAGTTTTATTCATTTATTAAACTTCCTTATATTTCTAAGTCTGATCTCTGGAAACACATTATGCCTATTTGGTCCTGCTTTCTGAAGTGCAGTAATGGGAACGGGGCAGTGGGTAAGCTCATCATCCCTAGAGTGAAAGTACATACCTTGCAATAGATCCAAGCCAGTTTATAGGAGCAAAGTGCATGCCAACTAGGTGGAGCCTCTAAACAGCAATGTCAGAAGCTTGACATGCTGTCTCTCTCAAAATCACACACACACACACACACACACGAATGTTAGCATGTACATCATAACAAAGGACCCAATGGAGAAGACATGTCACATGCCTACGTATGGAATGTTGATGGCAGTAGCAAACAAGAAAAAGAAGAAACAAAAGTGTCAGTCAGACTTTGCTTGAGATGCCTCACCAAGGAGAAGAGAAGGACCAGTTGTTGCTAGGGGAAATGTGACAGATGGTTGGAACAAACAACTTGCTGACTCTTCAGGCCTCAAAAGTCTCCAGATCCTGTTGGGAGAGAAGGGAAAAATTAAGTGGCTTAGCAAAAAGAAAATGAAAGCTTTCCCAACCTATGTTTTCAACAAGAATTACTAGTGATCCAAATGAATAGATAATAGAGAGAGATGTTGCTTTTGCTCTGCTCAACACTTTATGAAACCTCCTACCTTTTCTTTCCCTTTTTTCCTGCATTTTCTCAGGTTCTACATCCATCATGCCTTCTCTTCTGCCTCACTAATCGCCACAAATGGCACTGTATTTAAACACAGCCAGTTTGTTCTTGCTAGTGGTTGTTTGTGTGGCATTTCAGTTATACTCTTCATCATTCTCACTATTATTGTGCCCAAGGCATGGAGGTAATTTGTGACCCTGGACTTCAGAGTGACAAGGTTAATATCATGATTCCAGGGTACCCAAGGGCAGCTATGTGGACTGACGGCTCAAGCATTCAGATCATCTGCTTGTAATGTCATGGCCCTAGGACATATTGTCTCCTAGGGATTGCATTTTGCACTTCATCATGACATTTAAAGCCATCTGATCCTTTGGGTTTCTGCCTTTATCAGTGTTGTGCTAGGTGCTGCCTGGCTTACAAGCCTCTGACTTGGATGAAGCTTTTGTGATTAAGAATTGTCAACATGACCATAAAGCTTTCACTTCAAGCTAAACCATAGCGGGGTGGGAGCTGGGAGAAACTACCTGTGTCATTTGTATTGGGGGTGGATCGGATCATAGCCAATAATTAGTCAAAGTTGTTGAAAATAAAAATACCAAAAGGGACCTAAAATATATGCCTGAAATCTGCAGTGGTTGTGGTAATTATATTTAACCGCAGTTAATAAAATATGTGTGTTCTATAAATGCACTCCATTTCTTCTTTGTAATTTAGTTGAAACATTTAACAGTGACCGCTACTGAAGACAGATTACTAGAACAGAGTGGCTCCAGGAATGATCTAATATAGCAGCTCTTATATTTTGCCCCAAATATCTTTTTAAAATGTTGCTTTATTCTCACCATCTGATTCTAGTTCTACATTTGAAGCATGTTCATCTGGGCATTGTCATGGTTTATGTGCTTGTTTAACATACCCAGTGTCTGCAAGCCATCCAGTATTTCTGACAAAATGTGCTTATTTAGAGAAAGGAGAATTATTAATGCACAAAATCAACATGACACAATGGGTATCTATTTTCAGAACACTGCTTACTGGCCTCCAGTTTTGCACTAAAGCATCAGAATAAGTTATTCATGTACAATTAGCAAGATTCGACCCAGACAGCAGATATCCAAAACAAAGAGGACAAAAACTGTGTAAGTTTGGAATGCCAAAATTACGGAAGTAGCAAGCTACAAATTACTGAAGTAGCAACAAAAAATGCTGTAAATTTGCAAACCCTATAAAGGTGTTTTATTAAGTCTACAAGCAGTGACCACTTCAGCTCTACCAATGCCTTCAGGGTCCTCCTAAACATATAGACTCTTTATGCATGCACTGCTTACCCCATAACTGTTTGCTTCACAGTGGTTTTCCCCCATGGATTCTCCTGCTGCAAAGTATCCCTAGCTAAGCCAGTCAACCATTTTGCCCACCCCCCTGCTTCCTTGTTCTTGCCATGTAACCTCCGTCTGGAGAGGCCTGCTGCCTTTTTTGTTTGTTTATTTTTGGGGCCATCTGTGATCTAGCTCCAAAGTTAATTTGCTAGACCGTTTAAGTCTTATGTTAGTTTTAAGGTCTATTACTCCAGTGATAGACACCTCAGTGTGAAAATATCTCCAAGCAAACAGCCCTTTTGATCCTTCAGAAGCGGAGGCTGGAAGAGAGGGAGAAACTGCTGTTGTGTGGGTAGAGAGAGGCAGGGACAAGTGAGAGAACCCAAAGAAAGCAAAATTCATGCTGTTTTCCTTACATCTTCCTGCGAAGGGAGAGGAAAAGCTGCGCTTGCAGAGCTTTTGGAAACTGTGGAGCTCCTCTAATCTGAGAGCACGGATACCGCCAAAGAGGGGGAAATGTATGCATAACTGAGAATCCAACACTTTGGCCCCTTTCTCACAGTATAACAGGTTGCAGTCAGAATACAGGAACCCATTTTCCTGTTTTTGCATTCACATGCATCCGTGCAGGCAGTGATTGGAGCCCATGGAAACAGTCAGGTTGCTGTTGCGCCTTTGCACACAGATGCATCTCTTTTTAAAAAAATTACTTCCTACCAATGCATAGCTATGCAAGCATGCACAAATGAACCCCCACAGCCCTGCTGATGTCTCATGATACAACTATCTGCACTTGCGTAGCTATGCAGATGTAAGCAGCAAAAATTTTAAAATCTGAAAACAAATGAAGTCAATTCAGAGTGAGGACAATATTTCCTGAATAGTAATATTTTCAAACTATTATTAAAAATCAGCAAAGGGTATATGTGCTTCTCAACAATGCCCAGAATGTTAGTAAAAATAGTGTTTTTCAGTCCTAGTTTTGATCAAGTTGTAATTTCACACTTGTAATACAACCAGTTTAAAAATAAAGATTGCCTCCAGTTTATTCAACTGTGAGGGAAAACATGCCACCTTCAGCCTAGTATACTTGAGGTGCCAATATCCCCACCCCAGCTCTTCTTGATATGGGATAATCTTGGCTAGACAACCCCCTCTCCCAGTCTAGAATTTGGAATAGCTGTCCTTATCTTAACCCTCTAAACTCAGAGAAAACTTGAAAATACCCGGAGAAAGGGACATTATCCTGCATTTTCACTAGCCTCAGCTTAGCCTAACCTTTTATTTGTTGGCATCTCTAGTATAATTAACTTCCTTGCCAAATGATTGGAAGGCAAAAGCCAACGTCACATGAATTTTCAAAAACAGATTCAATGGTGAACGGGACTGAAGAAATGGTAGAACATTTGCTTGGTTATTCAGAAGTTCTCAGGTTCAGTTCCAGGTATCTCCAGATAAAAAGATAATTTTGTATGTGGTAAGAGATAACTTTACCTGAGACCCTAGAGAGCTGCTGCCATTCTGAGTAGACAACGCTGACCTACAGTAGAAGGCAATTTCATGTACTCATGTGTTGTGTTCAAATTACAGCAACAAGTCATGGTGGCTATCATTGTTCTTGTTCGGATGAGGGCATCTGGCTGTAGCCACTGATAGATCAGAGTGCTGAACCAGATGAACCAGCAAGTTAATTTTAGAGGCTGCTTAATGCAGTTTATGCAGAATATCTGGCGGAGGCATACATTTTTGTTGACGACATTCAGTCAGTCTTTGGTCCTTCCTTGCAGCATAATAAATGTGGCATTTTTCACAATGCAGCTTATTCAAACCCACCGAGTGACTAACAATGGGTGCCTGGCAAGGGGCCACTCAGTTGCCAAGGAATCCCGGATGCCTTTAGAGCACAAGAGGCTGTTACAAGGAGCTGTGCAGTTTAGCTACAGAACAAGGCCCCTTATTTGAAACTATTTTGAGAGAGGTGCACAGTATGAAACACAGAGGAACATGCCTTCCCAAAGATTGTGGCAATTTGCCATACAGGCGACGGGCTGTTCTCTTGCTCTGAAACCACAAGACTAGAAACTGATCTCTCCATCCCTTTGTTGGATTTTACAGATGCCCTGTATTGCCTATGAACTGAAAAGACATCCTTGTTCGCCCAACACAAAATGCCTCGTTCTTGTAGGCCTTGTTTCTAGTTTTTGCTGGAACAGCCTTAAGACATTTCCATGAACAAGCCTCTCGTCTGATGTAAAAATACAGAACAACATGGCTTCCTCCTTCATGTTTTACCTTTCAACCAAGACAGATTATTTGACTGAGACCCCAGTGAGTTGTTCCCTGTGACACTGTTTTGTTCCCTGTGACACAGTGACACAGCCTTGATCTAATTGTTATACTGTTTGCCTTGATCAATATAATATAGAGAAGGTCAGCTGGTCGTCCATGAAACTAATTTAGCCTTATCCAGAGGTGGAATCCAGCAGGTTCTCACAGGTTCCCGAGAGTAGGTTACTAATTATTTGTGTGTGCTGAGAGGGGGTTACTAATTGGTGATTTTGCCACATGATTTTTGCCTTAGTTATCCCCCTCCTCTCAGCAGTAGCACGCAGAACTTGAAGCAGTCTAGCAGGAGGTGCACCGGCGTGCGTGGCAGCCTGGGCCTGCGTGCATTCGTTTCCCGCCCAAGGACCGGCGCAGCGACTGCATCCTTGCCACAGCCCCGCCCACGGAATGCCCGGCCATGCCCCCGTCGTGCCCCACCCTGCCCCATTGGCGCTACGTCACAGTTTGAATCCCACCACCATGGGAACCTGTTACTAAAATTTTTGGATCCCACCACTGGCCTTATCCATTGTTTCTTATCTATATTCTGCCTTTCTAGTGAAGTTCAGGATATCTTTTCCTCATTTTATCCTCATAACAATTCAGTTAAGCAGGTTATATTAAGAGATAATGTCTGGATTAAGGCAACCTAATGAGCAGGGACTAGAACTCAGGTCTACTTTGTCATAGTTAGACACTTGATCCACAATGTTACCATCTATCCCTCATCAACCCTGTGACAGAAGATTTGTTCACAGTTTTCTTAGACGTAAAATCAAAATTGGCAGGGTTATTCCATTCCTGGTCTTTGAGGTACTCTCCCAGGCTGAGGTTGAGAGTTGAGATGCATCGTTGATAAATTATACAGAAATAGGAACTGGCGGTACTCACATCAATTCCATAAATACAGCTAAAGAGCAGACTTCAGTTTCCAGGGAGGCAATGCCAGCATCTTTGCACCAATAGTAAATTGACTTTAAAAAGAAAAAAAAATATTTTAAAAGCTCACAGAGTCATCTCTCCATAACAGATTGTTGATGCAAACACTTCAGTGATAGATGGACACACAAATATAAGTCTTTTTCTTTCCTAAAATGAAGAATAAAAAGGGCAGCTAGAAGAACTGATATTTATGTCAGTTTTCCAAAGCTGGGATGAGTGAACTAACAGGAAAAACAAACTACAGGTTATTTAATGCAGGTAATGTTTCAACCACAATAACTTAGCAGTCACAAGCAGACTTACACCCTTCTAAGCTTATTGATTCGGGGGATTTAGAAGAGTATAACTGTACTTAGTACTGATGCACTGTAAATATTTCTTTGAGGCATATAAAGTATGCAACTGCTATGGGGTTGTCCACAGTGATGATGCCTGGGAACTCATAGATAAACTATATTATAGTGCTAAATAGGATGCTAGTTGCCCCATTAAAACTTAATTCCAACAAAAATGTTTATGGATTGAAATCAAGATACTGTAAATGTTGGCTTGTGTAGGACCTGTTGTATCCTTATCACTAATGGTGGCTTTACTTTGAAGCAACAAGAAGTGCCTGCCCCTGGCAGTGGATTTGCGGTGCCTCTGAGGATGGCAGAGTGGGAGATTGACAGACAGATTTTAGTGCTGGACATAATCTACTGGGAAAGCTTTCCCAATATACAAGACTTATTGAAATAGGTAGGAGCTGCCTTGGGCACTATTAATTACATTAAATTGTAGCAGGTGTATCTTTGTTTTTTCATTCCAGAATATTTTTCTTTCCTTATGGGCACATTTTGCCAAACCTTAAAATATAGTAGGATCACCAGGAGCCAAGTAAAATTGTTTCGCAGTGCAAATGTATCCCACAGGCCCAACTGTTCACTATCTCTTCTAATGTGTCTACGACAAACATGCTGTAGGCAACAAACATCCAAAGAGCACAAAATATAAGCAAGGTAATTTTCTAGGCATGTGTGTCCTTGTTCTCTTTATAGGCTCTCAGATATCATTAGTTTAGGCCAGTAGTTCTCAACCTTCCTAATGCTGTGACCCTTTAATACAGTTCCTCATGTTGTGGTGACCCCCAACCATAAAATTGGTATATATAAAATATAAAAAGACCATTTTCCGATGGTCTTAGGCGACCCCTGTGAAAGGGTCGTTTGACCCGCAAAGGGGTCGCGACCCACAGGTTGAGAACCACTGTTTTAGGCCTTGTTTACATGGTCGAGCTGGAGTAGAGAAACACAGACAGAAAAATACTAGTTAGTGTCTTTATTTGTGTCTGACTGCATAGTTCCGTATGTATGCACAGATGCATGAGGGAGTTACTTACAATGCATTTATTTCCCAATCTTATTTGCATTTTTTCCTGAATTTACCTATTATACCAGAAAGGAGTGAGAAGATGTCATTATGAGCTGCTGCAGAAGAGGGCTAAGGGGTTAGGGTGCTAGTATAGGGATCAGGTAAAATGATGACAGTTATAAGATAAAGTCTGTTCTTATCTCAAAGTGCAGTGGACTGAGTATCAAATGCTTTCTTCATTATGGTTGCAGTTCTGCAATCTGAATCAAGAATGGTATGGACATATAAGTCTCCCAACTGATACAACTCTTGAAATCCTCAGGGCAACTTGTAAAGTACCATCTTTTGCCTGCCCCCCTCAGTGGAAAGTCAGTAGTAGTTCACATTCTTGTTGAGATGTTTGTGGAGAGCCATTGGTGAGAAATTGTGAACAGACCATTCCTAACCAATCAAATGTGAAGGGGATTTCTGTGATCTGCATTCAGATTTCATAATAGAGAAACTGTGGAGCACGCACACACACAAGCGCGCGCACACACGCGCACACACACACACACACACACAGTGGGTAGCCAATGTGCACAACCACAAATATACCCTGACACTCTTTTGCCTTCTAAGGCATTCAAACATTAACAGAAACTAAGTACCACAAACAGTTAACACTAAAGTGGCAGTAAGTGCGTTTAGCTGTTAGTAAATCCTACTGATATAATTTGGGCTGACTTCTGAGCAGCTGCACAGGAGTATGGTACAAATCACTCTGCATCCTAAATTCTTCCAGCATGCCTCTTTCTGAGCAAGCAGCTCTTTTTCTTTCCTCCTGGCATATAAATACATATACTATTATTAATTTGTACTCAACTATATATGATCACCTGGCTAATCACACATTATGATGACCCCACTAATAAATATGGAAACTGAAGTGATTATGCATTTGTTTGATCTGGAGCTTGCAAAATTCCTTTTAGACCTGTTGGACAGTTATAATGGAATGCAAGGTCATTGTAAGATTGGCATGGTGCTTGTTGATACTTATTCTTTTTCACTGGGGGCATGTGAGCTAGATCAGGGAAATTTCATTGGGGAGAGGAATAAATCCCCTCTCAATTAGTGCTGCTGTCCTGATCTAGTTTTGAGTCTCTGTAACTCCTTTTAAATAAAAATAGAATCATCAGGAGATTCAGTAATAGATCTTCTGTGTCATCCACTGAGATCACTTTCACAAGTTGCATAATAGGTTTCTTTCTTTTCTCAGGTTTGTACTGAAAAACATTGATTAGGAAGTATCTTTATTGAATTTATTAGACATTTATAATAAAGGACAATATTATATCAAATATTTCATTCTTGAAAGAAATCCCCCTAGAAAGGGATTTGATGACCTCTGGGATATCAGACAAAGACTCTGCTTGGACACCACAGTCTGCTTCTGGCTAAAGGAAGAAACTGCCAGCCAAGCTTGCAAGGAAGCGTCTTTAATTCAAAGGGCCAGAATAAATTAGATTAGGGGTATCAAACATGCAGCCTGAGAGCTGAATGCAGCCTCTTGAGAGGCCAGACCGGAAGTGAGGGTATCCACCTCAACTGGCTCATGGGTCTAACAAGCCCTCTCAAGCCACCACACTGGTGGTGGCCACCCCACCAGTGCCAACTGGGGCTAGCAAGTCTGCTGGTGACTTGTCAACTGAGGCAGCCACTCCCTCTCCCCCAGGTCCTGGCCTGACCAAGTCTCAAATTATGTCATATCCAGCCCTCATAACAAATGAGCTAGATGATAATCGCAGACTTCTGTCAAGGTGTTAGCCCAGAGACCAGACACTGTAAAATATCCAGATGCCAACCATATCTTCACAGCCCTCTGATAGCATACCAAAATGAAGGGCAGCATGTGAAATCTAGAAATATCAAAAATAACATGTTGAGAAAATCAGATGGAAAATGCTTCCTCACTAATCAAATAAGCATTTTAATTATACCATTTGACTGTACAGCTAAAGCTACACATATTATATATTTTTTTTCAAAATTAGTCAATAAACAGAAATGATCATAAGCATAAATGTGATAAAATCAGACCAAGAGTAAAGCAGCTTTTAGAGATCCAACCACAATGAGACAACTTCCAAAATAAGTTCACAGTAACTGCCAAAATATCAAAATCTTCTTGTTTGTTAACAATGTACAATATTTTTAAGCCTATAGTACAAAGTCTTCGTGCTTATTAACAATATGCAATATTTAAAAACCTATTGTAGCAATAGTTGCATAGAGGTGAATTTTTCAGTTCCTGTGTTTCTCTTCAAAAAATCCTCAGTGTCTTGATCTACAAAAATTTCATAACTCACAATAAAGTGTATTATACAACAATTCACAACCTATTATACCAGATCACATAAAAAGTGTACCTCAAGAGCTTGCATGCTGAAGGAGTCCAAAAATCAGCCTTCTTTTCACTTTTCATTTGTAGAACTGGCTTCCAGGAACACACTATACACCAGTGTGCTTAAAATGGCATCCTAGAAGCCTAGCTAACCTGATCAATATAACACAGGAAATTCCACAGGTGTGTGCCATGGACTACTTAACCTGTGAAAACAAATAACTTATGATTGAGTGTGTTCTCGGATATAAACATTATCAGTGTGGTTAACCCTTAGAGTCTCACATTAAATGGGTCAAAAAGTATTACTTCTTTTTTAAAAACAAGACTCTGGAGTCCTTAATGTAGTTTCTTTAATTTATATTGGGTTATGAATAATGCTCTAAGAAACCTTGTCATCAGTGTCAACACAGTGGCTCTTTATCAGGGACTAGGTGATAAACTTTATCCTAAGGTATGTCCAACAACTTCCTCAATGTAATTTCTAAATAGGGATTGGGCTGTAAAATTACTCTAAAGTATACCCATAACATCCTTATTCTAAATTCTGATTACCTAGGACTAGGTCATAAAAACCACATACATACATACATACATACATACATACATACATACATACATACATACATACATACATACATACATACATACATACATACATACATACATACATACATGCATGCATGCATGCATGCATGCATGCATACATATGATGGTTGTCCATGGCCTTTTTACTCCCAGAGTAATAGCTACATATGAGACATATAGATGGGTACACTTTAGAGTAATATTTACCTCAAAGGGAGATTCCAGTTGGAGTACTGAATTAGCACCTGGATTTGTCTCTTTCAATGGAGACCCAGGTGGCCCATATAACCTGGGTTGCGTTTTTCCATCTCCGTCAGGCCCAATGGCTGGCTCCCTTCCTCTCCAACGCGGACCTGGCCACTGTGATCCATGCAACGGTCGCCTCCAGGTTGGACTATTGGAACTTGCTCTACGGGGGCCTTCCCTTGCTTTTGATCTGGAAACTGAAACTGGTCCAGCATGCAGCTGACTCGATTGCCTCACAGGGGGCAAGCCTTCTGAGACCACATACAACCTGTGTTGCGCCGTCTGCACTGGCTCCCAGTTGAATTCCAAATCATCTTCAAGGTGTGGACTTTGACCTTCAAGGCCTTATGCGGCCTGGGACCGCTTGTACCTTCGGGACCGCGATTACCCCATATGTCCCCAGCTTCGACACTCTGCACTTCGGCGAGAGGCGGGCCCAATTTACTGGAGATCCCTGGCCCCTCAATGATGCGGCTGGCCTCCACTCGGGCCAGGGCCTTTACAGGCCAGGGCCTGGTGGAACACTCTCCCTCCAACTGTCTGGGCCCTGCGGGATCTTGGGGATTTCCTCAGGGCCTGTAAGACCGAGTTGTTCCACCGGGCTTTTGGAGAAACCAGCCGCTGAGTGTGCCCCCCCCCCCAGGTTGGAGATTCCAATATTAATGGGATCCATTATTAAGATCTATGAGTCCTTCATACCATCGGGACCCATTACCCCCCTCCTTCTAAGAGGATTAGGTTCAGGTGGGACGCCATCTTGGGTTATTATAACTGCCGGTTTTATTATAATTTATGGACGCTTATGATGTTTTAATGTGATTTTATGTTGTACACCGCCCAGAGCCCTCCGGGGATAGGGCGGTATATCAAATAAATAAATAAATAAATAAATAAATAAATAAATAAATAAATAAATAATAATAATAATAATAATAATAATAATAATAATAATAATAATAATAATAATAATAATAATAATAATAATAATAGCATTAGAATTCAATGAGGACAGTGGACTACCATCAAGATGTCTAAGATGGCTATGCCATGATTTAGTATTGCTTCAGTGGTTACTGTGCTTTCCTTTTGTATAACTGAGTGTTGTTTAGAAATGTCCTAGACTGTACTTTTCACCTTTAATTGCTTTTAATCCCACTTGTGATGACTTTTTCCCTCTCTGCCTATGAATGTATGTATGAGATCATACATCTGATGAAGATTGCTCTACTCCATAAAAGTCTATGCACCAATAAATGTTTCAGATTTTCTCAAAATTCCTTTTTGTTTTCTTCACGTCACTTGTGCAAATACCTCTTGTCTGTCCAGACAAGCAAGGCCATACTGTAACGCAGTGTGACAGGATGTTGAGATTTCAGTGACTGGCAGGGCAAATGCCAGCTGCTCTGGGATCATTCCCCAAAGCATTCTTTAGCCTGGACTGACCTTCACTTAAGGAGGAGCCTGCCTGATGTCCTCCCAGGTACATGTAGTCATGAATCACAAGGGAGAGCACGTGAGTCTGAAACCTCAAATCTCACTTCTCACAGCGCAGCTCAAACAGATGGGAGTATCTTGCATTATTAAGCAGAAACTGGAGCTGCAGCAGAATCTCCTTGAAATAGCTCTTGCCTGGCCATTGCACTGTGTCGCCAGTGACACTGACTCATTCTCTAATAGACTCCGACTGCCAGTTTTACTTCCAATCATATCTGCCAGTAATTTGATCATCATATCTCCACCTGCCTTCTTTCCCGCTGTCACAGGCTCCTCTCCTTGTCGGCCTTTTGCATATCCACTGTTAGTAAGACCAGGATTCCAGCATCAGTGGATTAAATCACATTTTCTTCTTACCAGAAATAAACAGATGATTTCAAGGAAAGGGCTCAGCATTACACTCCCACTAACACTTTTCCTGCAAAAATAATCCCTCCAGCTCTAGCAACTAGCTTCTCTATAGCAAAATGCCATGTGAACACAGGAAGTCACATGGATGGTCCCTGTAGCTCATTTTTGTATACTGCGATTGAAAGGAGCTCTCCATGGTTTTAGGCATAAGGAAGTCTTTCCCATCCCCTTTCTCTCAGATGCTTTACCTAGACAGAAAAGGCAGCAGCCATGACCAGTCTACTTTGCATGCAAAAGGCATCTCCAGCTAAAGGGACCAGGTAGTAGGTGAGGTCAAAGGCCTTTGCTTGAGATCATGGAAGGCCTCTGCCAGTACTGACCTTAATAAATCAATGGAGTTGGGGTGGTTAGGGAATAAAAAAATCCTTCTCAGTGGCGCCAGGACAAGGAACAGAACCTACCCTAGCAGGTCACAGGACAAAGGGTACAGCACGTTCAAAGGGCACAGAAATGTATGGAGCCCAGCACTGACAGGAACTGAGGGGGGTTGCCAGTGTGGTATAGTGGAGAAAGTGCTAGACTAGAATCTAAGATGCCCAGGTTCAAACCCTCACTCTGCCATGGAAGCTTGCTGTGTGATCTTGGTCTAGTTACACACTTTCAGCCTAATCTATTTTACAGGATTGTTATGAAGGTAAAACAGAGGGGAGGACAATAATGCAGGCAGCTTTGAATCTCCATTTAGGGATAAAATAAAAAATAAATCAAAATAAATACAATTAATTCAACAAAAATAAGAATAAATAAACCATCCTGGGACACAGAGAAGGGGATATAAGAACTGGAATGAACAGGAGATGGAGGCGACAAAACAGAAGCAAGCAGAAATCAGAATGGAAGGTTGAACTGTTTCTTTATCTGTAGACATTTCAAAAAGTAATGAGGGTGAGGTTGGGAGACCTATCCTGCTCTTAGCTTCTGGGCCAGGGTGGCTGCTCTGAATCTGGCTTGCTGGTTTCACCTCTCTCAGGGGCCTAGGAGCTGGCCAGGACTACTTCCGGAGAGGTAGCTCTGTTGGTCTATTGTAGCAAAATAAAACAAAAGTCCAGTGGCACCCTAAAGACCAACATTTATTCTAGCATGAGCTTTTGTGATTCAGAGCTCAGTTCTACAGATGCTACAGAGGAAAATTACAGAAGGGAGGGGGAGAACATGAGCTAGAAACACAGAAAAGCTTGGTGTGAATTTTCTGTTGTGATTCTTTGTGTAATTTTTTTTTAATTTGCTTTCAAAACTTCCAATGTAGCCACTTGAGGGACAGACACATGAAACAATAAAGCTTGCCTTTCCACAGCCATAAGGACAGAGGCTAGCTGGGAGATTTCCTGGTTAAAGCAATGGCCAATTCACCCTGATGGTGTAACTCAGAATAAGGCAGCTTCAAATGTTTTCATCTGTGACATGTCAGGTATTCAATGTGGAATCTTCACACAAAGTGGATGTACAGTGGAACCTTGGTAATCACCGGTAATCAGTCTGGCGGCGCTCGGCAAACTCTGAAACCAGCAGAAACCGAGGCTACACCATTTGTGCTTGTGCTACGCAAATGGCGTAGCAAATTTATGTAAAAAGTATAAATTTGCACAAATGGTGTAGGTGAACACCGAGGTGCCCAGCAACAGCCGAGGAAGAAAAATGGCCGGGCGCAACCAATGAACTCCAAAACCAGCGAAAACCGAAGGCGGCAATTTTGATTTTTTTGATTCAAAAGGGAAATATGTGCACTTCTGTCAGAAATGTTCAAGTTAGTTAACCTCTCAAAATTGTTGGTCTTGGTTGTGTTTTTTTGAAAAAGCTTTGTGACAGGAAAAAACTCTTTACCAATGCTTCCCTGGTCCATGAACAATCTAATCTCTTTTGTATTTTAAACTTACTTTCACTCATTACTTTCACTGTGATGCTCCATGAGCTCCCAACAAAGAAGATGCAAAGACTTTAGCTTTTTCTACTTTCTTCCACTAATATATTCCTCAATGGTGTGTCTGGAGGTTTGAGATTACTTCCCCGCCTTGCTTCTTTCATAAAATCCATGGACTGCCACTAGACTTTACCAGTATCTCTGCTGATGCACCCCCATGTGGCTGCTATTTGCTTTTCTACTCCGTGAAGAGCTGCCTGCTCAATTCACGACTGACTTCCCAAATGACGTCTGAATCGGTTTTTGATTTTCCTGCATTAATAATTCTAACAGATAGACTGAATATTTGATTGGGAAACTGGCCCCTTTTCATTTCTTATTAGAAAGAAAAATCTGCACAGTGTTACAGAGGATCTTACAATGAATTGCGGAAGTGTCCTGAACTGACACTGAATCCAGCTCTTCCAAAGATGCCGTTGTGCAAGCACAGCCCTCACTCATTACACAAATCCTTCAGTTCTCTGAGAGGTGACAGCATTTAGTATGCTTACCAGGTAAGGCTGAATCCTGGCACAGGAATTCTGTAGCATCTAGCTTCACATAGGGCACACGAGTTTTTAAATACCCCTTCACATTTTCTGTATACCCACTCCCCACTACAGGTCCTCTTCGCTGGTCCTCTCTTCTCTGATCCTTTCCCTGCTGTGCTATTTTTTTTAACTTTCAGGGAGTCTTTTATGATGGGGAAATGTTTAAAAATGTGATCTTCCACCTACAATCTGAAGTGAATATAATCCACTGCACTATCACAGAACTCTACTTCTTGATGATATATTAAGATAACACTCCTTTCAGTAGCTAAGATGTCCTACTGCTCCACCTACCAACTACTATGAAAATTAACCAATAGAAAGAAAGAAATCTGTAGCTAAAGAGGGAAAAGGGGAAAATCAATGTTTTTTGGGCTGATTTCCAGCCTGCAGCTTTCTCTGTCTAATGGAGACAAATTCTTCAGCTATCTCAGCAGACACAGCTCTCACTGATGGGACAGTCCTAAGGTGGTGAATATAATGTGTACTCCATGTCTAGTAGCTGCTAATTCTTTTCAGTATCCTTTAGAGAACAGCTGCATATTGATGACTGTTTCATAACCAGACCTTCCCTGCCCCCACGCACACCATAAGAGTCATGAAATAAATATTAAACAGGAATAATAATTATGAAGACATAACCTCTCAGTATCTTCTCACAACAGAATGTATTGAGTCCAATTCATCTTGACCCCAAGCTTCCTCTTTGCTTTGAACATCCACCTGGAGAATTACTCCAAGTTCATAGTTTTCACACAGTGGGTAATGCTGAGATAAGAGGGGTGGGGGTTCAGGTGAACAGAACCCAGTTTTTGTGCTGCTGAATACTGGGGAAGCAGTTTGGTGCCCCGCTGGCACCTATTAGTGGAACTGAGGACATGTGAGAAAGATAGCAGACAAGGAGTTGATGAGAAGGAGTGGTGGGGAAACAATCCTCTGCAAAGCATTCTAGCACTTACAACCTGCTCTTGCTCACAACAACTTCTGCATTCACTGTTCCGCCATTCTGCCTGTCTCCTTTTAAAAGCCCTACCCAGTCGGCCTCCCTTGAGAAATCACACAGTTAATTTAACCAAAGGTCAGTAGTTTCAAGCTGGGCTTAAAGACAGATGCAAGTGGGGTAGTGTTCTATAAAAAGGAATACTGCTGCTGTTTTTAACATTCAGCATTGATTTTTCCTTGTGTATCTGTAGCGGTTATTATGTACAGTGCATGGCAAGACAGGAAGAGTTCTCCAATATTGCTCCTTGCTACACAGCCTGGTTTGCAATTCATTAAGCCAGATAAAGATGACTGGATGCGTTAACCGGGGGCATTGGCAGGGATAGGTCAATATTGCTCTGTTAACATCAGGTCAATATCCCCCTATTTTCATCAGTGCCCTGAGTTGACACATCCACTCATTTTTACCTGGTTTATCTGATGTATTGGATATGATATAGATCAATTTTGCTTTGTATGCTATTGGGTATTCTGTTAAGCCTGAGTCAGCGATACGGTTATATTCAAACCTCATCCTTTTGTTCTCAAAACTTGTTCTTGGCAGGGAAAGCTGTGCAAGTCTAGCACATCCTGCAAGAACAAGAAGGGACTATTCAGAAGCAGTGCTGCGAGATAAATTCAGGGGAAAATGCTCATTCTTCCATGGATCCGAATTCTTGTAGCTGATCTGTTTGGTTTTAACTATGAAATATCCTCGGAGGGCTACTGCTGACTCCCCCTGTTCTCTTGGGGTTTAACAGCTTTCGGTTCCTGTTCAAAATCTAACAAGAGGACAATCTAATAACTAGCTATGTAGTCTTTTACTTGTATGTTCTTTATGCATACTTGGTTCCCTTGATTCCGATCTCTTGGATGGTCCTGGCTAACCTGAACTCATCAGATGTTTGCAGCTACGCAGGGTCGACACTGGTTAATATATGGATAGGAGACCACCAAGGAAGTCTAGGGTTGCTGTGTAGTGGCAGGCAAAGGCAATTCACCTCTGTTCATTTCCCACCTTGAAACCCTATGGAATAGCTGGAAGTTAGCCGTGACTTATTTTATTTATTTATTTGTTTGTTTGTTTATAAATAGTTATACTTTGTCTCATACTAGTGTCTCTAAGCAGCTTACACAGGATGGTATTTTATATACATTTGTTCTGTCTTGGTGATTCTCAAGCCCCTAAAACTGACATTAGCACATTCTGCACAACTCAAATAAAGCAACTTGCAGACATTCTAAAAAGAGCCATTTGGGTTTTTTTTTTCCTTCCACTCAAAGGGGGAAAATAAAGTATTTCAGCTCAAAATGGTTATTTTACTCACCCCACCCACCCCGGTTAGAACTCTTACTTTCATTACTGTGCATATTTTGAGTCATTGTATCTTCGAAGACACCTCCCTCAACACACACACACACACACAAACGACACATGCACTGAATCAGCAGTGAAAACTAATTGTATTCATGTATTTTTCAGACAGAAATTGCAGGTGGATGAGCTGCAAGCAGAGGAAACCTCCATGGGGACCTTCCATGAATTACTGGCAGCACAGAGAATCTTGCAGCAGCAAAAAATGGCAGGTGTGAGCTGTGACAAAAATGAAAGCAAGAACTCCTAAAGCAGGGTGGAGAATAAAACATTTCCTGCTCTCCACACAGGAGAAGGAAATGTTTTCAAAGTGACTTCAGGGGAAAAATGGCTTTTTAAGCATTTTCAAAACAAAATGCTTAGAGGAAAGGGGAACTGTTTGGGATTCCACCCCAAAACACTTCTTTAACATCCTGAATACATTTTATTTGTTTTGTGAGGAAAGGGCCATTGTTTCCTCAGCCAGACCTGAATAAAACCAGTCTTCAAGGTCTCTCTGAGTGAGAGTTTGCCTTCCCTGCTCACTCTTAGGTTACTCCTATATTGTGGTTTGTAGAATTTTACAGAGGTAGTAAATATTTGATATCTACAGCTTTTTGGCTGCATTGGCGAGGGGAAAAACAGGCCGGACCATTGTGAGCTTATGCTACTGCAGAAGGTATACAGCTAATTTCATTTTGGACAGCTGTTCTTTACACACCACATACTGGACTTACTCTCAGTTTATGCAGTACTAAGGACCATTTGCCACCGAATGTGGAGGTGTGTTTGTTTATGTGAATACATAATAAATGTCTAACTAAATAAATAATAAAAAAGAGATTAATAGACTGTGTGAATACTGTGAACAAAGAGAAATATCAAGGGAGAGGTGTGGCAAAGTCCATAAGGCAAATGGGACCTAATCAATAATGACAATGTGTCTACCACAACCTTCCAGCACAAAGCAGTCAATGGCTCCTTTGCAAGCTACTGTTAATAACTGAATCCCTTGTGTGTCTATGTGAGCTCAGGGTAGTGGTTGTCCCAGGAGAAAGGAATTTGGAGGGAATTAAGTCAAAGAATGCATGCTCCAATTGATCTTACTAATGAGACCAAACCACAGTATGATAGAATGCACTTAAATGTGCCATATTTGCATAATTTATCCTGACGGCTGTGTTTAAGTTTTCGTGGCATTCAGAAAACCTGGCAAGAAAACAAGAAGCCATGAGCTAGAGAATCAGGGAGAGAGAACATCAGAGAACTACAAATTGCTGCATAGAAAGCCAAGAGGCCCACATGCATTTGTGAATTAAGAAAACACCTCTCTTGATCTCCCTTGGTTTTTCCCCCTCTTTCAACAGTCTGAGTTCCTCTGCTGCTCTTTCCACTAAAGCCTGCACCACATTCAAGCTGTTTTCCTCCTCTAAATACCTGGGAGAGTTCCAAAAGTAACCTGCAGAGCAAGGCAGCAAGATGAATTGAATTTTGGCTATATGGGGTGGAGGTGGGGGTGATGGAGAGAAGTCCTGGTGACCATGCATGAGTTTTGAAGTCATTTATAAATGACTAACACTTACAGAAACTTGTCTTTTACAATAATTGAAGATGTTCAAGAAGTCACATTTGGCATCAAGATTCTGCTTTTCGTAGCTTCCGTGGAGGTTTGGAAGAAAATTGCATTACTGCAGTACAGGTCCTTAGCCAGAAAAATTTTATGTGAGGGGGCAAATGAGTATATTGGGGAGTATCCTTCACTATTTACTATATTTATAGATTCATTTTCTACTTGAGACTCAAGGTGAATGGTAGAAAGCAATGTAATCAAATAGAATGAGATCTCTAAAGCAATGCAACAGGTTTGAAAAATTCAAAAAGTGCAAAAAAAAGTATCAGACATGCTATGTCAAACAATGCGGAAAATGGAATCAGAAAAATGATAACAATGCTGTAAGAGCATGGTGGGATAACATACGCTGTTGCGTAGACTTCAGTCCTGTTCTCTATTAGCTCTATAAAAATGTTCTCCCAACCAACTAATTTACATAGTTTGCAGAATTAAAGAAATGGGGGAGCCTTTCTTCCAGTTCTTGACACCTGAAACTGCAATTAGAACCTTCTTTTCTTCATAAATTTTCTGCAAAGGAAACAGAAAGCTCTGTCAATCAAAACAGAGTTTTCAAACCAAGAATGCCTATGGTACCATCTGTAGATAACTGTGCAGCATTCTTATTTTATTTTGGCGTAAACAAGCTGAGGTTGTGATTTTCTGTACAAATTAATTCAGTTCTCTAAAAAACCCTTGGTCTCTGCTGTAGTTCTGTGCTTGAAACAGAGCTACTGTTGGGTTATAGTTGGGGCCTGTCCATTTTCTTACAGGATTTAGTTATTAAACTGATGCCAAGTGAGACCCTCAATATTCAAGTCATGGTTATAAAAAGCTTTTTTAAATGATTTAGGCCCCTTCCGCACATGCAAAATAATGCGTTTTCAAACCACTTTCACAACTGTTTGCAAGTGGATTTTGCCTTTCCTCACAGCTTCAAAGAGCACTGAAAGCAGTTTGAAAGTGCATTATTTTGCATGTGCGGAATGAGCCTTACAAATTGAACACAAAACTAAATCGTTAGCTCAAGGTTAATCTCCCTCTCTTTACTCCAACATACTCTATCGCAGTAATGGCGAACCTCTCTGTGGGCACGCACAAACAGAGTTCATCATGTGGGGAGGAAATCACACACCTCCCCACACACATCTAGGCTGGCCTGGGCTGCTGGGCTCGATTCTTAGCATTAAACCTAAGACCTAGTTTTGGGGAAGCAGTATAGGTAACCCTGTTAAGTGCTGTTAAACTCCACTGATTTTCATGCAAAGAACTAAAGTGCGATCCTTTACCTGGGAGTAAGCTCAGTTGCTGGCAATGTGGCTTGCTTCTGAATAAACCCCACTAGGGTCGTGATTCACCCATTCGAAGAGTTGCATGGTTGCTTCAAAGCAAAGCCACTGACTACCACCAACCTTACTCCCGAGTAATGCACACCTCAGAGCCAACCATTTTTTCTAAACTGAAACCTCAGCATTCAGGTTAAATTGCCGTGTTGGCACTTTGTGATAAATAAGTGGGTTTTGGGTTGCAGTTTGGGCACTCGGTCTCAAAAAGGTTCGCCATCACTGCTCTATCACTTGCAGGCTTTTAAAATCAGGACTCTTCAGCCTTGGTAACCATTCATTCTGTTTTACCCAACTGCATAGAGAATTTGCACTTGGAAAGATTTATGACAGGATTCCCTCCTTTTGCCTCAACTCTTTCTTTTTCCCTTTATATAGAGAATTTACACTTAAAAAAACTTGTGACAGATTTCACACCAACCCATAGTGGCTGATTGGAGGGGCATGGCTAATGACTGATGAAGAACCGCCCCCTTTTGCCCCACCATGGCTATGGGCCTGCTCCGGCATGCAAGCAACAGTGCCTGCAAGAGACAGGAGAGAGAGAGCAGAGAGAATGCTTAGAATCTGTCTCGGTAGATGGACATCTGTCTGCCAGATACTGATCTACTTCCAGCTTTCTCCCTTTTTGAGGACCATCATTGAGGTGATGTGGGAAGGGGCCGTAGAGCAGTTGAAGAACATACAGTTTGCATGCAGGAGGTTTACAGTTCAATCCCTAGTACCTCTCCTAAAAAAAATGGTAGCAAAGTGAGCTAAAGCAAAAAAAAAAAGCAGCTGACAGCTGAAATAGACAGTACTAACAGTTGAATCCCAGTGACAGCTTCATGTGTGTGCTAACACGTAGGGAGGAAGAGCAGGCACAATCACATTAACTGGGTCTCCCACCTCTGAGTAATCTACTAGTTTTTTGCAGGGTGCAACCACACTGAGTGGCTCTACATACTTTTCCTCTCCTGATTAGTTACTCTCAGAGGTGTATCTAGGGTGGTGCAAGGCAGGGCATGTGCCCTGGATGCCAACCCTTAAAAGGGGCACCAGCCCACTCTCCACAGTCTCTGAGCATTTGCCATTGAACTGCGTCCCACCCTGAGCTCCATGTGGAGTTCAGAGGATGAGGTGCACAGTTGAACACTGAACCTGGCAAGATCAAGCTCAGCATGGAGTTCGGGGGGTGGGGGGCAGCAATTTCTGCTTGTTCAATGCTGAGTTCAGCCTGGCTGGTTCTGGAGCTGAAACTTGGGGGAGGAGCCAGCAGTATAAAGCTGGAGCCAGACAAGGTGATTGCTCAGGCTGAAGCTGAGCTCAACATAGCTAGATTGAAGCCTGTACTTTAAAGCTGGACCTAGCCAAGGTGAGCCCATCATTGCTGCCCAAGCCATCCACTTCATGTGGAGTTGGGGAGTGGGAGGTGGGGTGATCCAGTAGTCCTTGCTCTAGGCTCCATTTTCCACAGATACGCTCCTGGTTATTCTGCTTTCTTAACATCGCTTATGAAGAGGGAGTGTTCACATGGCCACTTCATCTATTATGTCACCCCTAGAGATGACCAAGTGATCATGTGGGCATGGAGGGAGAGCCAGTGCTCTATTTCCTGTTCTCCCTCCCTGTGCGTTCAGTAAATGTGTGGGGTTGTTGCCTGCACTATGTCCCAGCTTTCAGCTTCTGGTCTGCTAGATTTTTTACTCCAAATGACTAGGTCCTACTAATAGGACTGCCAAGCCAGGAGATCTGGGATTATAACTGGTCTCCAAACAAGAGAGATCTGTGCCCCTGGGGAAAATAGCCAGTTTGGAAAATGGGCTGTACAGCATCATACCCTACTGAACTGCCTCCCTTTCCCAAACTCCACCCTTCTCCTGCTCTCTCCTAACATGGAGCTGGCAACCCTGCCTGCTAGACAACTGCTCTTGGATTTAATTGTAGCAATTTGGTAGTTGGGGGAATTGTAGCATTCAAGCACCAGCTATCATAAAAACATAAGAACAAGCCAGCTGGATCAGACTAGAGTCCATCTAGTCCAGCTCTCTGCTACTCGCAGTGGCCCACCAGGTGCCTTTGGGACCTCACATGCAGGATGTGAAAACAATGGCCTGCTGCTGCTGCTGCTGCTCCCGAGCACCTGGTCTGTTAAGGCATTTGCAATCTGAGATCAAGGAGGATCAAGATTAGTAGCCATAGATCAACTGTATCACTAGGTTAATCTGTTTTCCACTATTTAGGTTGAGAGTTTTGAAAAAGAAAAGTTATGCACAAGAACAAGTAATGTAATTGGGTACCCTTGTATAACCAAGTGTTTTGTTTTTCCACACATTCTCTCAAAGGGCCAGCTGAACATCATTGTGGGGGGTTATTTAAAAGGTGATAAACCAAAGTAGAGCAGGCGGTGCCCCAGAATGAAGGCCACTCCACAGCCACCTGAATGTCTTTGTTCACTGGAAAGCTTTGGGCCTTTCCCCACTCCCTTCCATCCCCCCTATGCCGTGCGCTGCTTTCAGCAGCTATCAACCCTTGCGCGCGTCCAGGCGTCCCCACGACCCCGCGCTCTGTGCGGGGTCGTCAAAAGGCGCCGTTCGGAAGAGCGCCTGGGATGCCGCGCGCTAAGGGGATGCGACAGCGGCAGCATCGGGGCGGCTGCGCTGTGGCCGCGCCTGCCGTGGGGAGGGAGGAGGAGCCCCGCACTACTCTCCTCAAGTAGCGCGGGGCTTACGGTAAGTGGGGAAAGGCCTTTCATTTCCCTGGCATTCTGCAGCCACATTCTGAAATGTAACTGAGCTCAGCCCTGGTGGGACTAATTGTTCAGCTTTCTGATTTTTGAGTTTTTAATAAGCTTTCGTCAGCAAGAAGGGGGGGGGGGAACAGCTGCTACCAGTAGAAGTGATTTTCTACTCAGAATTCCAACCTCCTCTCCCTCTTCGTCCAGCTGAACATCATACTTCATGCATTGACTTAATGTCTCCCTGGAAGCAGCCAGAAAGAAACCTTAGCTTGTGATGCAGTTCACATGGGGTTATTCTGGGGCAGAGACATAAGCTGTTTATAAAGATCCTTGCCTCAGCTGAAGAACTTGTAGCTCTCCCTTCTAGGTCCCTTATCAGATTACACTCAGCAAGGCAATTGGAACAGCAAGAGGCAAACCTTGTCTCACAGTCTCTACCTTAGTTATTATCTCCACTTGCTGATTGGTAGCTGTATTCTCAGACTTGGAGGGGGAATCTTGAATGCAGTGGTCAGCATGCAGTACAATGGTAGCAACCAGGCAAGAATTTACCTAGCTGCAACAGCTGCATTTTCTAGTAATAAGCCTGTATTCCTCAAAATGATAACAATGGACTTTGCCATTAAAGGAAGGGAATATGTGTAAGAGAGTACTATTTATCTATTTAGGTGACTCATTGCCTCACTTTTCTTCTCAGTAGAGATACAAAGAGGTTTATCGAAGGCTATCATTTAAACAAGTGACAATTTTAATAAGTAAAATAGAGACAATGAAGACAATAAAACTAAACATACAAAACCACATCCTGCACAGGATTTGAATTCTGTGGTCAGGTCATTCAGTGGCCCAAGGCTGGGAGCCACATTATATGAATAATGTAATATAATTAGACTTGACGCCCCTATGCAACTTTCTTCAGTGGCCTTTACTGGACAGATCAGCTCTAAAGGGTCTTCCTATTGTAGACTTGCCAAACATGCTTTTGTCTTGGAAGGCACAGTCCCAAGAGCTAGAGAAAGTCTATTTCCAAAGACAAATGTTGCCATATGCACAGGCATAATGAATTAAGGACAATATTTCTATTGCTGCTTGATCCAAAGTGGTGCAGCTGCTTGCATGCAGATCTTCTATCAAGGCATGCAATAAATCATTTAAAATAATGGCAACATTTTTTAAAATCTGGAAATTACAAACACACTCCAAAACAACCGGCAGTAAGCAAAGGGATGCTGCATTCACATGCAGTTCAGTGAACAGCCCTTTGAAATAAAATTGCATTACAGGATTTTCTGAAGTCCAGCAGCAAGGATTTTCTTCTAATCTCTTCCAGTTTGAGATAATGACTGAGCCAGAGTGGTGTGTAGTGGTTAGGATGTTATACAAGGATCTAGGAGTCTATGGATTCAAATCTCCACTCTGCTTTGTACTTTCCTGGGTGTGTGACCTTGTGCTCTCTTAGCCTAAGCTATTTCACAAGGTTGTTGTGAAGATGGGAGAAGGGGGATAATGTACACTGTCCTGAGCTCCTTGGAAGAAGGAAGGGATAAACATTTGTCAATCAATAAATCTCTGACTGGGCTGGTGAAGACTAAACTTTTCAAAAGAATTGCTCAGAAAGCAAGAACTGTTGGGAAAGAGAAGAACTAATGTATTGTCGAAGACTTTCACAGCTGGATTCAACTGGTTCTGGTGGGTTTTCCGGGCTGAGTGGCCGTGGTCTGGTAGATCTTGTTCCTAACACTTGTGTAATAGACTTCCCGCTGTGATACACCTCTGAAGATGCCAGCCACAGATGCAGGCAAAATGTTAGGAACAAGATCCACCAGACCACGGCCATACAGCCCAGAAAACCCACCAGAACCAGGAGAACTAATGTTTGGCTCATATAGGGAATACAAGATCTTTTTGCACTTTCAAATGCAAATACACAAAAATTCAAGGTTGCTTAACTTCTGCAGCATTGTGGCTGCCAGTGTCACTCAAGTAAGAATGTGAGTGGGTTGGGATTTTTCTCTGAGTGAAACTGATGCTTGAACCACCGGGTAACTTGCAGAGTGTCCCTGCTCCAGCAGCAGCACCCATAACAAACCGGGAGAAGAACTTCCTTTCCTCATGCTTGGCTTAATGAATTGTGGGTTGGTCCCCTTTGGTGGTGTTTCTGGGAAGGTGAAGTGGAAGTGCAAAGGGGAAGGCTGAGATTTTGCAGAACAGCCAGAAAAAACAGAATCCGGTACCTGTATGTGTTAGGGCCAGGTGGCAGATATGCCTGGCTTTCTGCTGCCTGAGGTGAGAAATTGCTGAGGAATGTAGCAGCTGTGTTCCTCCCATGTGCTTTCTTGAGGTGAAGTGTTTATAGTTCTGCTGTGAGAGGCTATGTGTGTGTGTGTGTTTGTGTGTAGGAGTCTAGTGCATCTCCCCCATGACAGCTTTGAGCAGAAAAACAATACTTTTGAGGCTCTGCTACAAAGACTCCAACTGAATAATCTGCAAACACTGCTGCAGAGGAAAACCATCTTTGAATTGTCAGGCATGGTTTCCTATTGCCTCCGTTGTGTGCTGCCAGCGCAACATGAGTTCGCCACCTTGAGTCCAACTCTCCCCCCCAACTTTGGCATTTTGAAGCCACCACTATGCCCTCCTAACGGCTCATTTTTCACTTGATTTATTCTAAAATGAATTTAACTGCCGACCAACATCATCCGTCAACCCCGCAGACAGGCATTTCCCTAAACAGGACAGCCTTCTTTTCCAGCACTTTCCTCTAGAATTAGCAGGGCCTGGCTCTCCTTATACAACAGTTAGGGGGAGATTGCAGATTGCAGGCAAGTGTGTGTATGTGTAATGGAGCCCAGGCATGCCTGATCTCATCAGATCTCAGAGGCTAAGCAGGGTCGGTCCTGGCTAGTATTTTAATTGGGGTCCACCAAGGAATACCAGGTCACTATGCAAAGGACGGTGATGGCAAATCACCTCTGTTAGTCTCTTGCCTAGAAACCCCTATTGGGTTGTCACAAGTGACATGACGGTACTTTACATGCATACAATGAAGTCCTGACTTGTTTTATTCTTTTTGAATGAACAGCAGTCTCAGTAAGCAGCGATTTTAAGATGGAGGGAAAAGGTGTGCAGAAGCCTGTCCCCACCTACTTTACCCTCATACAGACATATTTGGAGTGTAAGGAATTCCATAGAAGCAGAAATAAAAGGCTTTTTGGGAGTAAAAGTCCATTTATTAAGACATCTTAGAAAGCTCAAGTACACGCAGTGGCAGGAATGACACTTCCCGCCAGAAGCACAGGTTATAATACCATTCACCCCTTGTCCCCTTCCCTGCTTCCCATGGGAGCCGGGTCCTACACTCACTCAGCCCTTGAGGAGATAAGGTCTCCGCAGCCGAGAAGAAACTATTGTCCTTCCCGGGCTGTGTGGAATGCACTCAAGGTTACTTCACCATCAACACCATTGAATCCTTTACACTCTACTCCCTTAAAGAAGACCCCTCCCCAGGTTTATCTTGGCGAGGAATTGGGGTGGGAAAGCAGAAATAAGGAGTGGGGGCTTCAATATTTTCCGGAATAAACCCATTGATTATACCCAGAGGAATATCCCACCCAAGAGGCTAAATATTGCGAGCGTTTGCGATTAAAGCGAGAGTCAGGGAATAAGCGTCCCAATTTCGGTAGTGCTTGTGACCGATATCCAATAATAGTCGATGGGAAGGCCTCTCGGTGAGTCGTGCAAAAGAGCATCCGGGCAGAGGAGCCTCCTTGAAGCGGAAAGCTGGAATGGAAGACAGGATAAAGATATGTACACTAAAGAGAGTTAAGGCAAATCTAAGCGAGCAGTGACATCATTAATCCACTTTAGTAATCTGAAAAGGTCCCCTAAAATCTTTTGCCAAGTTTGGAGTATTTATGCACCGCGTCTCTGAGGAGGTTTTTTTGTAGATAAATACACCCAGGAAGGCCCACACGCATGCAGAGGGAAAATCCGGCGGTGTTTATCCCGGCTTGCATTTTTTTTAGGAGTCAACTTTGCTTGTTGTAAAAGCCCCGGTCTGGACCGTTTTTCCATCCCTCGGCTAGGGATGAAATCCTGCTAGTGAAACTCTGGGGAGTCCCAAAGCTGCTGCGGGTAGATTACGTAGCAGCCGGTGGAAAAGGAAGCTGACCAGACACAATGAATGATTTCAAGGGGTTTTGTACTACTATGAAAAGACTGCATTGTTGTGGCGTACTCTGCAAGCGGAATAAGCTTCGCACCAATTGTCTTGGTGGTAGTTGGTGTAACAAGCCGTAAATACTGCTCCAGAGGTTCTGTTAGGTTCTCTCCCGTCTCGCCCGTCACTTTGAAGGCGTGGTAGAAATGGCCGGCGACTACAGGCGACCCCAACAACCCCAAAAGCGCTTTCCAGAACTTTACAGAGATGAATTGGGGGGCGCTGATGGAGACCACCTTAATAAGAGTGGCGGAATGGAAGCTGATAAATATGTTGAATGAACAGCCCGTGCCAAAAAAGCTTAGGAGGCGGAGGGATGTAGGCGCACATGGAATAAAAATGGGCTTGTTTAGAGAAATAAAGTCTACCACCACCCATGAAAACGTGTTGCCAAAAGCGACTTTCGGGCAAATCTGTAGCCATAAAATCCATGGAGATGACTTCCCAAGGGGCGGGAGGCCACCAGGAGAGAGGTTGCAACAGCCCATGGGGCTTTCCCGAGGATGGTTTGAAAGGCTTCTGCACAAACTGAGCAGCCCTTAATGTAATGCCTCAATGTCTTTAGCATTAAGCCACCAGAAGACTTCTTACGTGAGATAGAAATGCAGGAGTTGCAAAAGCCAAAATGTCCAGCCCGGTGACGGGCATCGTGGCAAGCTTCAAGAACCTGCTTGCGGGAGGCCGGAGAGCACGTGCCAACAGTCCCCCTCCGCCATGAATCTCCCATTCTCCAAAGCGCCGGTGGGGAGTCACTTTCTTCCGCTGAGAGGCTCGTGCAGCCCGCCTCTTCGAGTTCCGCAGGGAAAGGAGAAACCCGAGGCTAGGAATGGGGGGGTGGAGGAGGAGGGCCGAAGCACGTTTGGTCGGATGCGGGAACCGGCCAACCCAACTGGGAGGAAGAACAGTCGCGTAGAATGTCTAAGTTAAAGTGCAGCTCCACCCCCCTCGGGTAGAAGCGAGGTAGCGGAAATCCAGCGCCAGTTTATTGGTTTTCAGGGAAAAATGGACTGTAAAGAAAGCTTGAGAAAAGAAATGCATTGCTATGAAGTTGTTTTGCGAACATCTTGAGGGGGGGGGGTGGAAAGAGCTGCCAAGTTTTATGATCCGACCAAACCTGAAAGGGGTGTTTGGCTCCCTCCAGCCAGTGGCCAAAAGTGGAGAGTGCCACTTTGATGGCCGCTGAGATCTCTTTATCTCCCACAGTCCAGTTGAGTTCAGCACCAGAGAATTTCTTAGACAAATAAGCACCTTGCAGACCAGCCTACCATCTTTATTTTTTTTTTCTGCAACAGGGCTTGCCCCAAGTGCTTTGTCCGAGGCATCCACGTGAACCACAAAGGGGAGATCTGGGTCAGGGGTGTTTTAGGATAGGTTAGGTGGTAAAGCAGACTTTAAGAGCTGAAAGGCTGGTACGGCCTCCCTCAGACCAGGAAAAGGGGGCCCGGGCTTGGCGGACAGTGGATCTTTCCCTTAGTGCGTAAGAGGTCTGTGAGAGGGAGGAGTCAGTTCAGCGGAGTGGGGAATTATAAAGTCCACGCGATAGAAATTAGCAAAGGAAACCAAAGAAAGATTGGAGTTCTTCTGCGGTTGGTGGGGGGCAGAGCCATTGGAGGAGGTTGCGTCAGCATTTTAGCAGGATCCATTTTCAGAAGCCCTCGCGAAGGATCCATTAACCAAATAGTCAATGGAGGTCACGAGTAGAGAAACTGCATTTGGAGAGTTTGGCAAAGAGAGAGTTGTCGAGCAAAGCGTTTCCAATACCTCGAACCAATGTCTCATGCTCTTCCATGGTTTTGTGAGTAAATTAAAGCGTCATCCTAAGTATGCACACAACTCCTTTGTACAATAAATCATGAAGAACTTAGTTGATAAAAGGGCCATAAAAGCCCGGGGGGCCCCACTTAACCCGAATGGCATTATTAAGTATTCAAACTGTCCAAACTTTGTGTTAAAAGCGTAGTCAAAGTGTTCATAGCCTTCAGCAATTTCTGACTCTGTAGTAGTAAGCTTCTCTCAAGTCCAATTTTAGTAAAAATGTCGCCCTTTGCCGAGTGCATCTAAAGGTCCTTGATCAAAGAGCAAAGGATATTTGTTGGACAAGGAGGAGACCCGTTGAGAGACCTCGATAATCATATTACCGAAAGCCGTGGGACCCATCTTTCTTTTTACAAAACAAAGCTGAGCAGCGTGTGGCTTCATGTGTGTTGGTAATACGCCCATTATGAACCAGCGAGCAAGGTTCTTGTCCAAGAAGGCCGCGGAGTTCTTTCTCCTCATTGGGACTCATGCGATAGATTCTACCTTTGGTGATTCAAGCCCCCTGGTTGTATAACAAATTTTTTGCAGTCCAGTGTCTCTGTGGGGTGTGGCAACTGATGGCATTCTTGCTCCCTGAAAAAAACTCTGGCTAGATCATGATATGCAGGTGGGATGCCAATAAGATGGAGACAATGTACAAAGAAGAAGAAGCCAGGGGAGGGTGTGTCAGGAAGAAGTTAGGTTTTCCCCAGTTCATGTGTTCCCATAGGGAAGGGTCGAGTAAATCGTTAATTCTAGATCCGTTCTTTCCAAATGAACTTTGGTTCATGCTTAACAGTAACCAAAGGCATGCCCAAAACTATGGAGTGTTTTGGCCACTGAATTTGCCAAAGATAAAACTAATTTTCTCCCAATGTGGTGGTACTTAGCGGAGAGGAGGGAACGGCTGTGTTTTGTACTGGGCAGGTCCTTAGCCGTTCCCCAAAGGGAGCTGCCGTCCATTTTGGAGTGAATGGTATGGGCTTGAGCCGGGGAATTTGAGTCCAGACCTACCGGCTCCTCACCACCACCTGGGGCGCGCATTAAGCCAGTGCGAGACAGCCAGAATCCACAAGGCGAGGAGGCTATGATCGCGAGGAGATGTGTTTAGCGGGGAGTTGGCCAGAAATGCTTGGACAGTAATGGGAAGCTGCCTTCCTCCCACTCACGCAGCGTCAGAGAGTCGGGCCCGCATGTCCAGGGGGGGGAGGGCGGAAGAAAAAGGCAAACAGCTGCTTCCCCTCCTCTGGGTGTAGCCTTCGATGACAGCTTTAAGAGGCGAACCGGATGCGTGGCGGCCCCTGACCGTGCGTGGGTAACCCGGCGAGATGGGGTCGCGCGAGCTGGAAGCCGGTTAGTTTCTGCTGTTTTCTTGCAGGACAGTTAGGCTGACTAGAATGGGCCTGGCCCCTGCGAGTAAAGACACTAATCCCAGTCGGCGTGGCTGTTCCGAGAGTAGTTTCGGTAGGGGGGCAGCTGGAAGCTTGACTTGAGTGGACACAGTAGTGGAGTTTCCAGGCGTGGGCTGACCCGTACCCGGCCGCGGCGATGTCCAAGCGAGATGCCCTGCCTGGGATCCCCAACTGGATCAATCTCTGCAATGAGTACGACGGACCCGAGATTAAAGCTTACGTTTTCCCCGCGCCAGCTTGCCGTCCACAGCATCCGAGGAAGTATTAGCATTTCATGCGTTCAGGCCACTCCGGGGAGGAAGTCGAGCAGCTTCGCCGCAAATGGGGTCGCAGGTAAAGGAATTCTGCAAGCGGGCAGTTGCCTTGCTGGATAGATTTTGATAGTGCCGATGATAGCCATTCCATTCTCGGCCGCCTGGATCTTGGAAGCTGTCGGCCCCAAAGGCTTAAGAGGAATCACGGGCACCCGTGCGAGAGTCTTCATCCTGCAAATCCTAGAAGAGTCCACGGAACCAGTTGCGGCTGCTGCCCATCGGAGCGGGCGATGTCCCGATATGTTTTTTCGCTCAGACCGGTATAAATCATCATAAAGATCTTCCAAGTGGGCATTTAGAGTTGCCAAGATGAAGTAAGGGAAGTTTGGAAGCGGTCCCCATCAAAAGCGGGCTGGTATCGCCGGGGGCCGATAGGTAGCCCGTTCAAGCAACTCTTAGTGCCTGCCTGCTGGGGTGGTGGTTGCGGGTTGGGCAGGCAGCTGTTGTTATGCCGGGGGGGCGGAATCGGGAGGGTGCTGGCGTTACCCAGCTGAAGGCGTTTTGGGTGGCTTGGGACCCGAATCGTATGACCCCCTGGCACCCGGCGTGATCAGTAACAGCATAGACTCCAACTTGGGGGTTCCTGGTCTGCTGCCTCCCTTAGCTCCCCTCTCCAATGCAGCCAGCTCCCCTCTCGCTTAGCGGGTCCAATGCATCCTGGAGATGCGCATGCCGAAAGCAGCTTTCTCGTTCCAATTTAGCCGGATTCGTCCCGTTTAAGGGCTTCCAGTGGAAGCTCACTTGGCGATGCGCGCGGGGCCTGAACAGGCTGAACGCTTTGGCGTTGCCGTTATAAAATCCAGTCTGGAGTGTTCCAGGACTTTATCATGGACTGACAGATTCTGGGCATATTAATGATTCGGAGGCGCTTTATCTTTTGTACGGTCCAACTTTCGAGTTGGAACTTCTTTCGCGTTGCGTTCGGTCCCCTCTGCAGGTTCCCCAGCTCTTGCTGCAACTGTGCCCGTTCTCTCCTCTTAGCAGCTGGCGTTCAAGGTCCATAGCTTCTTGGGCATCTACGCCAGTCGCCCTACTTCCTCATCCCAGGTCTCCTTCCGAAGGGAGAGGAACAGAATCCGGCTGGGAGTGCAGGGCTTTCTTCGGACTCTTCTTCATCTGGAAGCGAGACGCCGGAGACACTTACCCGTAGCCCGCCCGTATGCCACCCGGTGGCTCCCGAGGCACCTCAGAGTCGCGATTCGCTAGCCAGGATCAGGGGGGGGGTCGATTGGGAAGGCGGAATGCGGATACCCTCCCAATTTCAGGTTTAGTCCGGTGTCGCTTTTGGGCCAGGCCCCAGTGCTGTACCCGCGGTGGTTCTTTGGGAGCATCGCCAAATCACGAGTCCAGGAAGCGTTCAATGGATTCCTGGAGTTTGCGCGCTACATGAAAGAGTGGTCAGGGCGTCTCTTCCATGACAGGTTGCATCTGAGGGTTTGTAATCCACCACGAAGGCGGGTAGAGATCCGATCCACAGGCGCTTTCGATCCATAGACAAGCCCCGCTTTAAGCGGCTCATGGGAAGTCCCCATGGTAGGTCGTCCGATCCCTCGTTCCAGCGGAGTAAAAAAGGAAGACTTCGTGCTGATCACGAGGGGCCGAGAGAGCCACCAGCGAGCCCACGTTCTCCTGCGGTGCCTCCAGATCCAGAAAAGGGAAAGGTCGAACCCTCTTTGGGGAGCTACACGCTGCATTTGTCATGAGAGAAACATTCCAACCTCTCCCATGTCAAGACACCAGAGGTCCACTGCACTAGGAATATAGGATGTATTAGATTCCTGCCACAATGTAAGAGGAATTCCATAGAAGCAGAAATAAAAGGCTTTTTTTGGGTAGTAAGAGGATCCATTTTATTAAGGAGCATCTTAGAAAGCTCAAAATACCACTTGCAGTGGCAGGAATGACACTTCCCGCCAGAAGCACAGGCTATAATACCATTCACCCCATCCCCCCGTCCTGCTTCCCATGGGAACAGAGTCCTCATCTCCAGCGGAGATAAGGTCTCCACGCCAGAAGAAGCTGGCCCGATCGCCCCGGGCATGTAGAATTGCACTCCAAAGGATTTACTTCACCATCAACACCATTGAATCCTTTACATGGAGTCCTCTAAGGCAAAAGCAGCTGGGAAATTGTTAGCAGAAAGCATGGCTGAGAATTACCTTGGCTGCCAATGCTGCCTGGGAGCAGGCAGGGAGAGGGGCGGCCTCGGCACCAGCATCTAGCCCAGCAGGCGGGCCATTCTGCTGCCAGTGTGACCACATGATGTAGGTGGAGGGGCGGGGCCGCAGCCTTATATGGGCAGGCTGGGTCTTCCCGTGCCTCTCTTCTGCTCTGACTACGACGGCTTCTCTCACCCAGCCTCCCTCATTTTCCAACCTTGTAGTATTGCCCTATTGTTTGTCAGGCTTTGTTGTTGTTTGCATTCATCTGACACAGCACATGGGGACTGATCCATTCAGGGGAGGAAGAGCCTGCATGCTGGGCCTCCTCTTTTGGTGGGGACCTCCAAAAGAGGCCTGGGGGGTGGTGGCGAGCATGTGTACCACATGCCCAGGTGGGGGCTGCTGATGGCTTGTGCCCCCTGGCAGCAAGGGGAGTTCATCCAGAGGCCAGTGCCCAGATGGCTTCCACCTTCGTTCCTTTGTTTTTAAATACATAAGAAGTCCCCAACCTCTTATTTCATGACTTCTAAGCTAACTCCAATTGTTTGGTGAAGTACAGTGAAAAGCCTTTTGGAAGTCTAAGTATATAATGGCTACCAGATCACCCTTTCCCACGTGTTTGCAACCTGTTCAAAGATCTCCAAGAGGTTGCTGAGGCAGAACTTCCCTTTACAGAAGTCATGCTGATATTCCTTCAGTGGACTTTGTTTAAGATTCAGCATAGAGACAGGGTCTTCTCTTGAATATGTTGCCCAAAATGACAACTTCATGGCAAGGCTCACCTTGAGGTATTCATATGACCTCTAAGTTTTTTAGCACTACTTCCCATTACAAGCTTGCCATCCAATGCTAGAGAAGTGAGGCTGGCTATGGCTATTTGACAGTCTGAAAGGAATTGTGTGCATGCTGACATATGCTCTTACTCTGGGTTAATGTTCACACATTCCACAGAACTGAGGCATGGCACAAAAGTAGCTCCCAGGGCTAAGTTTGGATAGAAGAATCTATTCTGACAAATCCAGGCATGCTCAGTCTGCCCCCTTCAATTTTCAACCTCTCTCGCCCTCAGTGTAGCTTCACTCCTTGCAATGTGTTTGAGTCTTGACTGCAGGAAGAGAACTGCCATTATGTCACACAATATTCATCTGGTTACTATTATGTCACTAAAGAAGTAAATTTGATGACTGTGTTCTTACAAAATCTAATAACCGTTACTAGGAGACCAGTGACACTCATTCAATATGTGGGCAGGAGTCAGGTCTTCTGCATTCCATCGGAAATCTTGTTCAGATCTTAATGTTTGTATATTAGCATGTTAGGACCTCTCTCTCTCTCTCTCTCTCTCTCTCTCAGATCTGAAAGCCTTTTATTTTCCTCTTATTTTAAAACATTCTTGACAACTTGGGAAATGTGCTTCTGAGCATATCTGAGGAATCTATTGTTCTCGCCCCACTAAGCGGGATGCAATTGTTTTTTAAAAATGAGAATTTTGGGGAGTTTCAGGAAGCTTCTGGATGTGTATGCTTAAATATATGCATTCTCTTCCTTTCTGAGACTATGCATTTGAAAGTCAGAACCACTCCATGTAGGCTACAAGCAATTTAAGCAGAGGAGTATCTTTTATGTGGATCTGAGGAAGAGTTGGCTGTGAGCAATTTTGAGCACTGCAGGAAGTTGAGCTCATTCCAGAGAGTTCCATGTGTGTCATGTCACACAAGATTATCTCACACAGTGAATAATAATGAGGCCAGGATTCCAAGCATGTCCCCTGGATATGACCATTCACATTCAAGACACATAATTTCTCATATCAGATTTACTTTTCTCAAAGCAAGGGCAATACAGAGAGAAACGCCCATTATGGAAATGGATTAAGCTAGTTATGTCTATTGCATTAGATGTCACAGGATATTCAAATCATCCACTAAATATCTGTTCTCTTTAACTCAGTATAGAAGATTCATACTTGAGGGAGTACATGAACATGAATATGGAGCAGATGCTTAAGGATGGGGTTCCTGTAGGCCTAGAAGTCAGCTAGTGCAAGGAGAAAGTGTGCCGGAACCAAATCCTGTCTTCTGTTCAATGGGCAGTGCTGGACAGGGCAGTCTGTCATGCTAATACATCCTAATCACATGTTACAGTGTCCTTATTTTCCTCACAGAGGGTTGCCAACTGTGGGCAGGAAAAATTCTGAAGGTTTCATAACACGACCTGGGAATGCATGAGTTTGGGGAAAGGAGGGAGCTCAGCAAAGATATGATGACACAGAGTCTGTTCTCTGAAGCTACCATTTTCTTAGGGTTCTCTTATTCCTGTTGATTACCTGCACTCCAACAGCAAATGGGAGAGAGACCATTTTAAAAATTGCCATTGGCAATGACATAATGTATCATAACACCGCCCTAGGAATCACCAGATACTCTATGGTAAAAAACCCCTCATGTACAGAAAGAAATGTACTGTACTCAGACTGCTAAATATAATCAACAACTTAATGTATGTGCAAAGTGATCTAATGCAAACAAAAGGTGTCAATGATAAACAGTGTCAATGATAAAACATAAAGCCACAATTAAGCATTATAATCACATCCAAGAATCTCAGCATGTAAACCTGTAAGGTTCCAAGCTATAAACCAACAAGTTTCCTGTTGTGCTGGAACCTAGTAGACCTCCAATCTGTGGACCAATGTAAATACCACTCAAAGCAAATGAGTTATAAATGTTCCCTTATCTTCAGCTTTAAAATGTGTGGAGTTCTTTTTCAAAGACATCACAGCATCCAGGTAAAAGAAAAAGGCTCAGTTCAATGTAGAAACTCCTGAAATGCTGGCAACTAGAATGTCTTCTGTGGTTAAACAATGTTTTAGAAAAGATTCTTCATCAGAATGGAAGAATTAATTTCCTTCTGTATTCCACTATTTTAAATTATTTCAAAAATATAACTGATTTCAAAAATATAAATATTTTTAACAATATGTATGATCTAAAGTTAGTTTTCAAAGATGAGATAGCTAGAAGTCATCATATGGTGTGTAATGGTTGCATTTTGTTTTGATCTTTTTTCTTTGTTTTTTATTTTTGCATATGTGTGTACTTTATGTGTGAGAAAATTTTAAAAAATTGATAAAAAGAACAGGTAGTACATTTGATGTTAACCAAAAGGTGATGGCATGATGTCACTTCTGAGGAAAACCTGGACATGATTTCAGACTGCTCTAGGAATCAGCTGAAACTCAGTGGCTTTACCATAGAGTGTACCATAGAGTTTCCAACAAATCCTAGAGGAGACTGATGTCAGTTCCATGTTTTTTTCAGATGTCACGCTGTCCCCCTGATTCCTGGATTCTCACCAGTTGCCAGGCTGTGCCTGCCAACCCTACCAAGGAATAAAGCATTTCCCCTGTGCCATTTTCCCAACTCCCAAGTGCACCTATGAGCCACTGTTTGCTTTCCTGGGAAGACACACATTTTCCCAAAGGAACTAATTTGAGCTTAAGCCTCACACCCTCCTGTTGCACAATGATCCCAATCCAAACTAGACCAACATATGCCTGGGAATTGGTTAGGGTTACCAATTCCCAGGTGGGGACTGGAGATCTTCTGGAGTTACATCTGATCTCCAGACTGCATCAATTACTTATTTATTGTATAGCTGAAGGCTTTAATGCAGTGGTTCTCAACCTTCCTAATGCCGCAACCCTTTAATACAGTTCTTCATGTTGTGGTGACCCCCAACCCTAAAATTTATCAATTTTACAGATGGAGAACACTGATGCAGAGAGTCTTAGGCGACCCCTGTGAAAGGGTCATTCAACCCCCAGGTTGAGAGCCACTGCTTTAATGGACAGAATCGTCTGGCTATTGTGGGTTTTCCAGACTTTGTGACCATGATCTGCTGGTTTTAGTGCATAATGTTTTGCCTATATCTGTGACTGGTATAGGAATGTCATGGTAAGATGTGTTTCTTTCTGTGGCACAGTGTAAAGTGGTTTCTGTGGCGGGTATGCATTTGTATCTCTCAGGGGGAAGGAGGAGAGGTGCATTTGCAAGTGTTGGTGGAGCTCATTTGCAATTGTGTTTGCATGAGTCCTGGTGGGTGAGTCCCATTCCCACCCAGACACTTGCACCAGGACACATACAAATGCAACTGCAAATGAACTCTATTCTGTATTGTCAAAGGCTTTCACGGTCGGATTCAACTGGTACTGGTGGGTTTTCCGGGCTGTGTGGCCGTGGTCTGGTGGATTTTGTTCCTAACGTTTCGCCTGCATCTGTGGCTGGCATCTCTGAAGATGCAGGCGAAACGTTAGGAACAAAACCCACCAGAACCAGCCGAACTCCACTCTACCAATGAGCTACCAATGAGCCACAGCCCACAGCATGGTCGCAGTGATGGAAGGATGACGATATTCTGGGCAGGCAGGAAGTGTCCAGAGGAAGGGAAGACAGATTTAAGAACGGGGAGAAAAGCCTGGTTCTTACCAGTGCATGCAGATACCAAAAATCATCCTTAGTGCAAACTTAAGAAAAAAATTTGCTTTGTGTATTGCTACAGGTAATTCTCTGAACTATGACTTTGTATGGCTCTAGTGTCAGCCCTGGCATAGTAGCAATTGACACAGCAGAGGACCAGGTTGCATGAATTCTGCCAAAGGATATATGATGCAACCTTGTTTAAACAACCTTATTTAAACTAAGCAGGTCTGGGTATCAGCAGTGCCTGGATAGCAGATTGCCTGGGAACCCTCTATGCATCACCTCCACTTCCATAATGGAAAGAAAGCAGGATATACATGTAACAAATAAATATTGCTAGGCTTTTCACCAGCCTAGCAGCAGCCACCCACCCACCCCCTGAATTCCCAAGGCTTCTCAAGTGTTGCCCTCATATGTGCTGGGATCTTGAATAACTAAAACAATGAAAGATGGCATGCTGAAAATTGAGGAAGACTGTGCCCAGTATATGTGTTCATGGAATGGCACCAAACACAGAGACTTGTAAACTATGAGTTACTATGGCTGTGAGAATCACATTAGTGCCAGCTGTAATAAATGAATCCAAATCTATTTAGTCACTGCAAAGCTTCCACAGTTTTTTTTTATTGTCAGGTATGCAGCTATTGCCTGAAGATCCAAGAAATCTCAGAAAACAAGCCAGTGACTCCTTAAGAAGTACCCCAATGCATCCAGCAGGAGGCGCTTGTAGACTGTGTCTAGCGGGTTGATCAGCCACCAGTTCTGTAAGCAGCAGGTTTTCCTGCTACTTTCTTTTCCTCTAGTATTCTTCTCCTTCCCTCGATGTAGGAGTGTTTGGAGGACATTATACAAGCCATTTCTTAAGTGGACTCTTGAAGTCAACTTATTGCTTAAGAGGCCAGAGAAGGACAGGAAGATTTCCCAGGAAGCAGCAGAGGAGAAAGCAGCAGCAATTGTTTCCTCTGGAATCGAGGGACACGCCTGCCTAGATATGGCCCACACTGAGTCACCAGCATTCACGCTAAAGGGAAAGTGGAGGGAGAATGGCTGTATTAATGAAGGAACCATATTGTGGGTGGGTGTGTCACACAATGACAATTCTGACACTTGCATTTGCTTCACGATTCTTGTCTACCAGGGAGGCTAGCACAGAGCTAGTAGGAGTCAATACATGTGTTGTATCACTGTATTGCCTGGATTGTGCACCTTTCAGCAGTTGATCTGAAGTGTCACTAACAGCAGTTTGACCTTCCTTGGCTGCATCTAAAGCATCAGAGGATCAGATCAGGATTAGTGTTAACTGAGCTGAGAACTGTACTGGTCTAAGCAATGCATAATTCCCTATCTCAACGTGCCACACAACAAAGCTCTATGTGGTCAGAAAGCCAAGGAATCAATGACTATAACTGTTATCTTTAGCAGAGTCAACTACACCGCTGCTCTCCACCCTTTGCTCTGTGTACATAATTCACCCATTCCTAACCTGCTTGTTTTTCTTTTCTCCGGTTTATTTGTGGTTTCTGCTAGTACATTAATGGGAAACAAAGGTATTCTAGCTCCTGAGGGACAGATTGAATAACCAAACGAGCAGATTAATCAAGGCTAAAAACACTACCTTACATGACAAATTTTGGACAATCTCTTGCCAACAGATGCCAACCCAGAAGTCCTAAACGCTAGTTTCTCAGGGTGCTGCCAGTAAAAGGGAAGCATTTCCAAGAAGATGCTTCTGGTCAGCAGTATTATCAAGATTAGAAAAAGTGCCTGAGATCTAATTGAGCTTGGATTATTGCATCTTGTCTTTTTCCTGTGAAGCTCTAAGAACCTTGCCATTAAAAATTGTTAAGTTTTGAGAAGAGATAGGAATTGAACTTCAATTCTCCAAGTTCTCAGTGGAAAGAGACTTTAAAGTCTGGAGAAGACTCTGTAAAACCCCTTTACACAGTGATGTTAGCACATCTCCACCATGCTGTTAACCCCTTGAGGGCTATCAAGCTTCTTTGCTTCATACAACTTTTCCATAAAGGAATATAATGTTCAGAGAAGTTGGCAAGGTCTGTGTAGAAAGGCAGTGGCTTGGGTATCCCCTCCACTTCTTTCACATCACACATGGTTGTGATTTCAGCACAAAATTATCAAAGCTCTGTTAATGAGACTTGGATTCCATCTCCACCTTCTAAAGCATGAATTCCAGACCTTTTAACATTTTGGTTGCCTTCCTCTGGACCCATTCTAGCTTGCCAATATCCTTCTTGAATTGTGGTGCCCAGAACTAGACACAGTATTCCAGGTGAGACCTGACCAATGCAGAATAGAGTGGTACCATTACTTCCCTTGCTTGAAACAATATACTCCTGCTGAACCATAAGCTACCTTTGAAGCATCTGCATGCATTATTGAAGACAGGACAAGATTTCAGTCCAGTACATTATAGATCAACCAGATTTCTAAGATATAAGCAGGACGAAGATATAAGCAGATATAAGCTTTGACTCTTAAAAGCTTATACCCTGGAAATCTTGCTGGTTTTTAAAATGCTATTGGGTGTGAATCCCAGTCTTCTACTGCAAGCCAACATGGATACCCACCTGAAACCATTAAAGATAGTGAGAACATAGGGGGTAGACTGGGACAAGTACCCTTTTTTTTACCTCTTGGTATCAGGCTGTTGTTTTTAAGATGATATAGTGTGTACTTGTACTATAGAGTAACCCATTGGATGATACCCTTAAAGCTTTTTGAATGGACATACTGCACATACATAGACAGCAATTGTATCATACCCCCTGCATCTATTGCATGCTTACTGAGAGGAGCATCAGGACAGTGAAATAAAGTCTACCAGTAGTAGAGAGGATTTCTCCACAGTCCTAACCCTTGACTTGTGCTTCTCCACAATATACCTTTTGATGCTTGCCTCTCTTGATCTGCTGTCCAAGTTCTGACCTTGACATCAGTGAGTTCAAAAATCTATCTTTTTTCCATGTGATTCTGATGACACAGGACTTTTTGTCACATGCTTGCAATATTGTGGGTCCCAGATCTGGAAAGACTGAAGACCAGCATTACAGACCAACTCATTCTAGAAAGAATAAAATGTGCTTATTCTTAATGCTGTACAAATGTGTGTTTGGGGTGGGGAGTAGGGGTGATGCTGTTTGTTTTTCCCCTTGTTTCTTCAGTTGCATTCATTCCACATGCTACTGCTGAAAATATATTATTCCTAATGGTGGTGGGATGTCATCCATGATGCGAAAGAACAACCCTCTCCCTTTTTTCTTTTGTGCAGGTGCTCTAATGTTACTGCACAGTTATGTTGAAGTGACTATTAAAAAAGTCTCAGCCTTCATTTCTACCATTGAAAACTACCCACACAAAATGGAAGCCAACCCCCCACCCTCATACAACGACTACTGCAGCAGGCATCATTACCTGGAGGAATAGAAACATGGAGCCCCCCACACCCCACAAAACCAACTTAGAGCTGCAGTAATGCATGTTCATTACTGCAGAAATTCCTTGTCAAATTTGTCCTGCACAAGCAATTTCCCATGTCAATTTCACTTGCTCCTGACCTCAGATACAGTGTAACTTAAGGTTACATCATTTGTTCAATATGAAATTGACAAAGCTGATCCAATCAATGTGGCTTGAGTCTGTGCCCTAACCTTAAATTGCTAATGCAATATGACAAAGATTTTTTTAAAAAAAACCTCTACTTTTGAAAATGGAGGACAAAGGGGAGGAGAAGATGACAATATGAAGGCATGAATAAAGCCCAGGTGTTTTGTGGAGGAATAAAGACTATTTGACATAATTGTACACTCAAAGGAAGTTAGCTTCAAAATGGATACAAAAAATATCATGGTAAAAGTGCTCAGGAAAACAATGGTGGAGAAATGAAGGGGAAATGTTTCTGGAACCAAATGGAGGAAAAAATGTGCAGAATTAAAAGAAAAGAGTGTAGCATTTGGCAGCAAGATACACTGGAAAAAAATTGTATGAAAAAGGCCAAATGTTAGGTTTACCTGTATCAGGGCAGTGAGCTAGTGAAAAAATAATAATGTATTAATCATCCACATTTTAGTAAATTAAGTGATTAAGCAATTAAATTTCAATAATGTGTGAATTGCTGAAACATCAAAATAGGTACATTTTTGAGATACTAAAGGAAATGCAGATTAACTTATACCAATAGACACAGAAGGAAAGGCCATTGTTAATCTTCTCTTTTCATTCCTGTTATGTCAGACCAAAAGCCATATCAAATAGAAATAAGTCTGCCCTTAATTCACATCCCAATTGATTAAATTAAAATGGGCCCCACAGTTTAATCAGTTTAATCAGCTGTGCCATAATGGAATAGCTGTACAGGATTTTGAAGCATGATTTTGAATGCAAAATCCCAGATTTTTTTGGAAACGTATATGGAGAATCTATTCTCTCTGAATTTGTAGGCCAAAAGGAATGGTTTTCCCAGTTCACCCTTGATTTAATTCCCATTTAAACTCCAGTTCTTATGACTATATTGTATGCAATATTTGTTTTGGCAGATAAGTGTATCAATTTGTAGACAAACATCAGCGAAAGAAGAGAACACCACTTTTAGTCTGCAGTATTTCAAATATATGAATATGTACACATTAGCAATTGCACAACAGGTATGTTCTGGCACTTTAAAAATCTTACATTAGTTTTCTGTCTAGAGCACACTTGATCCAATGTGTGAGGTAGTTCGGCCATAGTTGTCTACAGGGGCAATATTAGCCAATTGGCAACAGAGGGAGTTGACTGGGTTTCACACTTGGCCCCATTTGACCCTGAATCCCCCCTCTCAAGTATGGAAAAAAGTAGCGATGGCTCCTGCTGCCACTTGCACCTGCTGTGTCAAAAACTCAAGCAGCTGGTTTCTGGTGGCAACAGTGGTTTGTGCCAAGCCACAGCATAGTCAGGCAGCCCAGGAGTCAGAGCAGGCAGAGGCATGGTCAGACAGACTCCATGGTCAAGTTGGGCACAGGCAGTTCAAGGTCAAAGCAGTTTGGGAGTTCCAGCAGGCAGGCTAAGAGCAGAGGTCCAAAAGAGCTGAGCAGGGAACCAAGCACATGGAGCTTCCCAGTGAAGTGTCCCATGCGTGTGCACACACTTAATATGTGTATAGCAAAGATCTAGTCAGTATGGAAGAGACTGTCCCAGCTTGAGTTGCCAGGCAGAGATATCAGGTTAGAGCAGGGAGCTGAGTCCAGTCCAAGAGTGAGGTTTCAGTGTCAGAAGTCCGGTCTGAGGGTCAGAATAAACAGAATCCACAAGTCAGAGGAAGCGTTGTAGCAGTCATGTGCTTTGTTGCATCCAGCCAGGGCTATTCTGTGAACCTGCTTGATATAAGTTCTTCCAGCATGTTGGGCTTCATCCTGTGAAGACTCTGCCTCCCCCTGCTGCAGAAGGTGCCTTCTCTGAGCTAGCAGGTGTGCACTTCTCCATTTAACATGCAACAACTCCCTCTGTCTCTGCCTTTGCTGACATGTGGGCTCAGGTGAGCTAGGTGCTTGTGTCTCTGCAGCTGGATCAGGGTTGGATGCACGGCCTGCTTCTGCAGGCACTTCTGGCTCTGAGTTTTGACCTGACTGTTATTCATGCTGTAAAGCTTGCTGGGGCCCTGGCTGCTCCAAGCCCAGCCCTTGTTGGTTCCCAACCTGTTCTGGGCTCTGCTCATCCCCTGAAGACTCATCGCTCTCCAGGGGATGGCCCATGACAGAAACATCATGAAGTTGGCCAAGATGTGCCAACTGTTAATTGGGTTTTTTTAAGCCCCTCTCTGGCCCTGTCATTCTGCAATTTTACGTGAAGTGCCTTTCAAGCAATAGATATATTGCAAACCAAACACAAATAGCAGTTGGGTGCTGTGTGGTTTCCGGGCTGTATGGCCGTGTTCTAGCAGCATTCTCTCCTGACGTTTCGTTTGCATCTGTGGCTGGCATCTTCAGAGGATCATGCGAAACGTCAGGAGAGAATGCTGCTAGAACACGGCCATACAGCCCGGAAACCACACAGCACCCAAGTGATTCCGGCCGTGAAAGCCTTCGACAATACAACAAATAGCAGTACTTCCACAGTTTAACATGAGAAAAACCTATTATAAAGCATGATATGCCTCTTATGAAAGAAGGACTGTTTACATACTCAGGTAAAAGTATGCTTTCTATTTCCTTGTTTGCCTAGTTCAAGGAAAGCAAAATACACTCAACTGTTCACACACTATCAATAACAAGAATGTTGGACTGGAGCAGCTGGAGCTGTTCACACTCAGCAGGATGCTATGAATTAAGCTGGACAATGCTGGGGTTCCAAACCTTGTTCTGGAGTAAAACAGTTCTGGCTTCATCACACCTGCAGCTGTCTTCTACCAGCTCCATCAAACTATCCCTTTCCCTGCCATCATCATCAACAACAACAACCTTTCTTGGCATTAATCATTACAATTACAAGTCCTGAACAAATAGGTTTTTTTGAGAGGTCGGTCTAACATCAACCACTGTGCTGTGCTGAGCCACCTGGCAGAAAAACACAGTGGCCCAAGGGGAAATAAACTATGTCTTTCCTCAATCTGAGGAGCACATCTGGCTCAGTTTCCAGGAAGCACCTATGGCACAAACTGGCCATCATGGGAATGGATCCACTTTTACTTTTTTTTTCATCTGTAAACTATATACCACCATCAGATGCCGTGTTTGCTGCAACAACTTCGGCTGACTAACACCTGAAATCCCCTCTAACAAAAGTATTAAACAGGGTTGCATATTAGCTCTCTAACTTTTTAATCTCTTTCTAAACTACCTTGTTTTAAGACTTCTGCAAGTTGAAGGTCGCTTCCCCAAACTGGGACTTCAGGCTGTGCCTGTACTTTTTTACACTGATGCTGCTGCGCTGCTTTCCCTGCACTGAATAAGGCCTTAGTTGCCTTCTCCAGGCATTTGCCAACTATTATGAGTGAAACATCCTTAATATCAACTTTGATAAATCTAAGATATTGGTGTTCTCCAAATCCTGGAAACCTCTAAAATGGAGAATTAATGGGAACAGCATAGAACAATTTCATTACCTAGGAGTTTGTTTTCAGTATGCTCTCAAATGGTCATCCCAGTTGGGCATGGGATACCACACACTGGTGTGTATCCATGTAAAATCCCACATCCTGCCATCTCATAGTATCCTCTAGCAGGTGGGCCGGGGTGTAGTATGTCTATCAACTGGCAAAGGGTCAGCCGAACCTTATGCTGTGCCAAGGCTCTGTCAGTAGGGTTACTGTGTACTCAGTTTGTTTGTTTGTTTGTTTGTTTGTTTGTTTGTTTATTTATTAGTCTTATAGACCGTCCAACCCCCGAAGGGCTCTAGTTTTAAACTAGACAATTCTTTCTGTCCAGTAAATAAACCAAGAAAATATTGGACATATAAATATCCAGTATTTTCTAATTAAGTATGCCTATGACCATGGTGGCTAAGTTCCATGCATGCATTTTTTTTTTGCCTGATGCTTGATGAAGTGGCAACATCGCCATCTGGGCATTCTTTATTGCAGCCAGCAAGATTTGAAGAGAAATGAATCCACCATTCTGTGGCCAAGGCGTATGCTTCCAGAGAAATCCTATTAGTTTGTCTGAATAAAACTGGAAAGGGAAGGACTTCGGTGGCACCAATTGGTCTCCAGTGTTGGTTCCAGCTGACTGTGGGGTAGTGTCAGGATGCCATTGTTGGGAGGGGGGAATTACTGGGGGTTGCTTTTGCTTTTTGCAGGTGCAGCTTTATCTTCTTGTTCTGGCCTTGAAGGTCTGCGGCTGGGATGGGCCTCCAGGCTGGACACTTCTGACTGTCTTGTTTCACATGTGGGGGTGGGGATCTGCTACACCATATTATCAACTACTTGGCGCCTTTTTTCGCCAGAACTGTCTGCCTATGTTCCTTTCATGTCTTCAATAAAATCCTTGAAACCAGTAAGTGATGTATTGCCTGATTGGGGGAAACTGACAGGTAGATAGTGGCAGGATCAGTGGTGGGATCCAAAAATTTTAGTAACAGGTTCCCATGGTGGTGGGATTCAAATTGTGGCATAGCACCAATGGGGCTGGGCAGGGCACGATGGGGCGTGGTTGGGCATTCTGGGGGCGGGGCATTCCTGGGCGGGGCTGTGGCAAGGATGCAGCTGCTGTGCCGGAAATGAGCGGGAAATGAATGCACGCAGGCACAGGCTGCCACGCACGCTGGTGCACCTCCTGCTAGACTGCTTCAAGTTCTGCGCGCTACTGCTGAAGAGGAGGGGCGCAAGTAAGGCAAAAATCACATGGCAAAATCACCAATTAGTAATCCCCTCTCGGCACACACAAATAATTAGTAACCTGCTCTCGGGAACCTGTGAGAACCTGCTGGATCCCACCTCTGGGCAGGATTGAATCTTCTAAAGAAAAGTGGGGAAGGAATCCTGAGGGGCTATGGTGGCGGAAATGTCTAGACTCGAGTTCAAGGTAGTGAGTCCCTCAGAGAGCAATATGTAAACAGTCTTCATATTTTGTACAGTCCTGGTGACTGTGGGCAGTATATTGTTATAAGGTATGTCAAAGCTTTCCAAACTATGCCCATGTACTCACAAATAAGCACCATTTTACTCATTGAGGCTTACTTCTGAGTGAACATGGTTAGGATTCTGTGTATTGAGAGAGTTAAGCACATGCTGCTTCCATTTCAGGAGAAAGGGGTTTTTAAATGCTTGGTTTTGGATTGATTGTGCCTCTTATTATGCCCTTTTAATACTTTAAAAATGTCATTTGCTAGACTAGCTGGGTAATCTTAAGCAGAAGTGCTGCTTTCTCATTATTTCATTGATTTCAATACATTTAGACTGCAGTAACTCCACAGGATTGCACTGTATATTGTGGTAGATATAATCATGATGCTAGAAATATAAGATTTTTTAAAATGTAGAAATGTGTAAATACAACAGATTTGGTCCTCTCTCTCCAACCTAGTTCTCACAGAAATGGTAAACCTAGGTCTGGACTTCACCATTTTCAGATTAAAAATGGAACACTCTTCCATATTCAGAAAGAAAGACGAGAGAGAGATGGAGTGATGGTAGGACTAGGATTTGGGAGACCCTGGTTTTTAATCCCCACAGTCTTATGGAAGTTTGCTGAGTGACCTTGTAACAACTGTCATCCTAACCTACCTCACAGAGTTGCTGTAAGGATAAAAAAGAAGAGATGAAAATTATGCAAACTACATTGAGTCCCCATTGTGGAGAAGGGAGGGGATTAAATGAAATAATAAATATACCTGAAAATGGAAGGCAGATAAAGGTAGATTGTTGGGTGAGTAAGAAGGAGAGCAGGAGAATAGGAGTGTCAATGGAAGGTGAAAAAAATAGTGGGGGGATGAGATGCCCTCCAGAAGTCCTCCTCACAGGCCCTTTCATTTATCTATTTATCCATCCATTCATCTGCACACACATGAGAAGAACCCATGAGTCTCACAGAGGGGAATCCCAATCCCCACCCCCCACCCCACAATCATTGCCAATACTTGGCAGCTCCACCATCCACCTTTGTGACTGACTGCAGTGTCAGTGGTGGCTCCCAGCATCTGCCGCATCCAGTCCGGGAGCTCCTCCTGAAGTCTTCCATTGCCACAGCCAGGCCAAGAGCAAATCCCAACATCCTTTGTCACCATGGATGGCTCCATAACTGCTTGCAGCCTCTTCTGCTGACTCTAAGTCTGAAGCCATTCACAGCTTCCACCAACATTCCCTGAGCTACTCCCAGCCTCCACCAATGCAACAGATTAGTCCTGAGTCACTCTTGGCCTCCACAACAGACAGTTACTGAGTGGCTCTGCCACAGACAAGCCCTCAGCCACTTCCAGCCTTTGCCAAAGCTGTGGACAGGACACAAGCTGCTCACAGCCTCTGCCACCACCAGCTCTGTAGGTACATGTTGTTATTTGCTCATGTAAGGACAATCTTGTTTTTATTGTTGGGGGAATTTAAACCTCCCATGTGTTTTATTTGTGTTTTCAGTTTTTCTGCAAACCTGGTGGGGAGTAGAAGTCCCCCAAGTTTGCAGGAAAATCTGTTTAGCATTTATGTGACCCCTCAATCCACAGATTTAGATATTCACAGATAGGGGCCACACATCATTAATAAGTACATATATCTGTCAGTTGTAACCAATAAAGTTGTGGCCATTTTAATTCCAATATTTTAACTCCAACAATGTATTTGTGGTACAGTCTGTTTAGTCTTTCACCTTGATCTCTCCCCTCCCTTTTCAGTGCTGGGTTCACAAGAACAACAAAGTCATATTAAGTTCTTTCTCAGGTGTCTGCTGTCTAGGTCTGGTGAATGGTTAATTTGCAATTTCTCAATTAGCCATAGAGCTTCATGTCTTGTCAGCTCCATTTTATTTCACTCTTGAGATTCTGTCTTCTCGGAAAATTAATTCAGGTGTAGGTCCGACATCTTGAACAGTGAAAAACAATGCAAAAATTCACTCATCTTCTCTGCAGTCTCCTAATTTAACTCCAGAATATATATTTTCTAACTATCCAAAACTTTTCTGGATGATTTCCCACTTCTTAAGTTTTTCAAGAACGTTTGCGGTTTACTACCTTTCAAAAATATACCCTTCAATTTTGGGTGGTTGCCTTATTGTCCGCTGAAGTTTGTCTGCCAGAGTTTGTGTTCCCCTTTTTTGATATCACTACTTATAATTTAATGGACTTTTTTCCTACGAACTACAATGACATACTTTTTTACTTGATTCTATCTTTACTACGGTATACATTTTACTACAGTCATACTTAATTTTTCTATTTTGATGTCCATGTGCCCTGACATGAAGAAGCAGGTAGAAGATGCCATCAGCCTCTTTCACTGTGACACTGTAGACAAGGGGCCTGGGGCTCAGGATGCTTTCTCCATGAATTTGCCTTTCCACATGAAAGTCACTGCAGTGTGGTGGTTAAATTGCTTGACTTAGATGGTGGACGTAGGTCAATGGCCTTGCCCCAGGCACCACCAGCTCTCACTTTTATTTATCTCTCCAGGTTGTAGGAGAAAAAAGTGGAACCATTTGCCCTGAGATTCATGGAGTAAGGGCAGAGAGTCATGTAGGTACTGTGTGTCCTCCCCTCCACACTGTGGTCTTGTTTGACCGAGCTGCTGAAAAGTAGGATTCCTTCATTTCCCCCCAAAGATTTAGGAATTAATTTGAAATAAATAAGAACATTTCTTCTTCCAACGCAGGTCAAGATTTTGAATTAAGGTGTTAAGGCAGGGACTTCTAAGTCTAGAATAAATAGCATTATAAAAAGATCCCAAAGCTACCACATCTAAATTTGTTCCAGTTGATGAATGTGGATTTCAGAAGGTTGTAGGAAGAAAGTGGGCTCTTTAATCTCACCTGCAACAATCCCAGGGAAACGGACTGAAACAGCAGTTGTTGGAGAAGAGGCAAGTCCTGCAACCACACAGAATGGATGTTAGGAGTGGCAGCTCCAGATTGGTCCAGTAACCATTTGTTCCAGGTTGGTGTTGATTCCTTTGGCCACTATTGTCACCAGGGATTACATGGTGGATTGCATTTTTCTATCACCCAGGTTTCTGTTGGGTTGGAGTATGTTGGATATACAAATTGTGCCCTGATCATTTACTGCTGAATGAATAAATGGTTAAAGGTTCTCATTTCCAGTGTGGGAAGAGGAGGGGTGAGCACTGGTAGGATTGTCCACTGTTGGAAACAGATACATTCAGTTTTTAATCAGAATCCTCTGGGAGGATTTGAAATCTTAACAGAGATTCTATGGGGATTTTGGTGGGGTCAAGAATATCACGCTCCACAGACAAAGTTGTTCCCTGGTGTGCTGTCCTTGGCAAGGAACCAGCTATTATTCAATATTTATGTAAGACTATTGAACGAATTTGTTCAAAGTTTTGGAGTTGAGCATTATTAGTATGCTGGTAATACTCATTTCGCATTTCTTTAAATAAGTCCCTTGGAAGCTGCTGTCTCAGTGCTGGAGTAGGGCCTGCATGCCATGGTTAAGAAGAAGGCGATGCTGAGTTGGGACAAATGGTGTTTAGAGGAGAATTGCACCCCCTATGTTAATATTTTTACTCTTTACTTTTCTACTTCAACTCTTTAACAAAGTTGTTTAAGAACTTAGGAGTTATGTTGAACCTGACTTTCCTTCATTATTGGGAAAAGTGAATATGGTGTCTAAAAGAACAGTTTAAAGTTAAATATAGTTCAGAAATTTTCTCCCTTTTTGGGCTCAGCATATCTAGCCATGCTACCATGTCATCAGGACTGTGTGACTGTGTGTCATCAGGACTGTGTCATCAAGTTACAGCTGACAACCGGCATTCCAGTAAAGTTTTCAAGGCAAGAGACTAGCAGAGGTGATTTGCCATTGTTTTCCTCTGCATAACGACCCTAGTATTGCTTGGTGGTCTCTGATTAAAGTACTAGCCATGGCTGACCCTCTTTAGGTTCTGAGAATTAACAAGATCAAGCTAGCCTGGGCCATCCAAATCAGGGCAGCGACAAGACTAGACTACTGTAATATACTTTATGTTGTGACTGCTCTTCAAAACAGAAAATACAATTGGTCTAAAATTGTTCATGTTACGTGTATTGTTCATCTCTTTTGGAAATCTTTACATTAGTTATCTATTTGTTTTTGAGTTCAGATGCTTGTTGTGAACCTGAACAGTAACTTCACTCATTTCAGCAGGGTTTTTAAAAAATCCATCCGTACTTTCAGAGTGGATAAAACTATTTCTGCCCAATTATGTACTTTCACTATTGTTGGCTCTGTGTCGTAGAACAATCTGCCACAATGTACCTACCTTTTGATATTTAAGGAAGCAGTATACGCTAGTAATAGAGAGCACTGTTCAGGAGCTGTGGACACCTTTGGAATTCCATCCCAGGTTAGTGAGCACAACTACAAAATACCTGCTGCAGAAGGCAGAGCAAATCACAAAATGGCTGCCACAAGAGGTACAGCTGACCATAAAATGCAGGGGCATGAAGTAATGCATACCACTAATAGTAACACTTCAACTTTTTAGGCAGAAGTTCTGTTTAACAGGACATCTTTTAAAATGAACATATTGTTGAAAAATATCTTCCTCCATATACACCTCACCTTTAGTCATGCAGTGAAGATCCTTGTGTTGTGCTGACAGCTGCTGCTGAGGCAACTTTTTAAAATTGCACAGCTAGTAGAAGCCTTCTGGAGAAAACCTGGCCCACCCACTTTCTAAAAGCAGTTGGTGGGTGTGAGGAAAGGTATCAGAAGGGGCCATGGCAGCCTTGGTTGCCACCCTGGAAATCTGTGATATAGCTTATTTAACTGGTCAGCTGATCAACAGGTTGGCCTTCAATCCTCTTTGACTGTTTTTAATTGTTGTTGTGATTTTTTTTTCTGAATTACTGATCTGTTCCACAGAGCACAAGAGGCATCTTATTTTTCCTGCCTGACCATTTTGCTCTCTGATCAGTTTCACCGTCAGCTGGCACCCAACATTTTGTGAGTTGCTGAAGGTTGCCCCACAATGTGTCCTGGGCACATTTTCAGCCCCCAAAATACACAGTTGTATTCAACTTGTCCTGCCAATTCCAGCAATATATAGTTTTTCTATTTTTTAAAAAAAATTGAGTGAGCTTTCTTTATAGCTATGCAAGCACGCATAAGAGAATTTTAGCCACTCAGAGGGCTGCTTTACCTCCCATTGAGAAGCATTGGGTAGACCTGCCCTCCATGGACCACCAGTTTTTCTGTGCAGTAAGCTCTTCAAAAATAAAAATGTGCCTGCAAAGCGAATATCCTGGGGCAACCTTCAGCAAATGGAGGCAGGGAGAATCCCTTCAGCAGTACACAAAATGTCGGGTGCAAGCTGAGGGTGAAACTGCCCAGAGAGTGAAATGGTTTGACAGGAAAAAGCTTCTTTTCTGATGCTTTTGCTGTCTGGAACCAAACTATCAGCAACCTCTTTTTAAGATGTTCCCCAGACATCTTATTTTGGGTGTGTTGAGTGAAAAGAAGCAGTTGCTTCTTTTAAAGTCATTCCACAGATCTTTTTTGTGCTGGGCGGAATGGACCAAAGTTTAACTTCCTTGGTGCAAGCTGCTTTGAATCTTTTTTAGGAGAAAGTCAGGATATTTATTACTACTATATTGATTTAAAATAAATATAAAATAAATTAAAGTCATACAGGGGAATAGAGTTGGTGGGATGGCCCAGGGATTGTTAGGCTCCCAGCTTGTGGAATTTTCTGTACATCCTGGTCAATGTTCATTGTGAAATGGTTTTTCAACTATTTAAAAGCAGTTTGGCAGACACAGGGAATGGGGCTAATTACTTCTGTCACCAGCTTCTTTTCTTCCTAAAGTGAGCAGGAAGCATATAATCTGGCCTGTCAGAGAGGGCACTGTGGAGGGCAAAAGACCTGCCTCCACCCACCCCCAGCCTCCTGCGAGCCCACATGCCTTTAATCAAAGGGCTTTTATTGGCAAATGCTGCTGACTCACAACAAATATTTTTACCAGACAAAGAAGGGGAAAGCTCATTAAGGTGGGATGGGCAATGTGGTTCATGGGATTAACTGGCAGTATCGATTCTAAACTGAAAAAGAGCAGCTGCCATACAGCAGCAGCTACAGATCACCCAAGGTCCTACATGTATAAGATCCCCTGTGTGTAGTAAAGAGATCTCACTTGCCATTCAGGGCAGTGATTTTAATTAAAGAAAGTGACCCTTGGGGAGAGGCTGCAGCTCAGGGACAGAACACGTGCTTTGCAGACAAAAGATCCCAGGTTCTTTAGTAAAAGGATCTTAGCTAGCTGATATCAGGAAAGACCTTTCTGTGCCTGAGTCTCCAGAAAGCTTCAGCCAGTTAGGGTAAACACTAAGCATTATAGATGAATGCTCTGAATTTGCCAGTGGTATATCTGGGAACCTGGCAGTACTATATGTTTTTCATACACCTGGCAAAGAGCCAGATGGCATAGTACATAGTCATATAGACTGTTGGACTTGGGATGGGAAGACCCTGGTCAATTTCCCACTCATCGATTGATGCGGGCTACTTGCAGCAAGTAACCCGGGGTCCAGCAGCACTCCCACTACATCAGTGGAGACAACACAGCCACCCCGATTCTGCCGCTCTCCTGCCCCCTCAGCGCACGTCATTTCTGATCCTGGTCGGAAGAGCACCTTTTTGAAAACCATGCACCAAGAGAGGGGGAAGTGGGGAAGTCTGGGAGGTGACTCTGGGTTTGAGTTTCCCGCCCCTAGTTGTGACATGGAGCCTTTTGCTCAATAAGGAAGCAATGGGCTGTGTGCAATGTGCACGCAGCCCTTTTTAAAAATTTCATGGAGCTGAGTTTGACGTCTATCTGAGGTGATGTCTATCTGAGGCAATGCAGTAAACCTTGCCTTCACTTAAAGCCCTTAAAGTACCCCTTCAGCCAGTAAGCAAGCTCTGGCTCAAATGGTTAAGTATTGCACTGGTATGTAAAAGGTTGGTGGTTCTACTCCAACCAGGTAAAAGTAATTTTTTATTTATTTTTATATGAAGGAACTGGGGCCGATCCGCACCCCCTGGATACTCAAAAATGACAATACAATAGTTATAAAAGAGGCTGACAAAGGAGGAGCAATAGTTATACAAGATACAGAAGATTACATTAAAGAAATAGAACGACAATTATCAGATACGAAATATTACCAAAAAATTCAACATAACCCCACCGATCATATTGCCTCTATAATTAGAATTACAGTACAAGAGGCATGGAGTATGGGGTGGATTAACAAAAACACTTCAGAATTTCTCATCAATAAATTTCCAAGAGTACCAATATTCTACACATTACCCAAAATTCATAAACAAAGCTTTCCACCACCGGGCAGACCCATTGTTTCGGCATCTGCCTCTATACTAGAGCCTATGGCCACTTATCTAGATCAATTTTTACAACCATTTGTAAAAAATATGCCTTCCTATACTAAGGACACAACACACTTGATTAACAAATTGGAGGGCAGGAAATATCCAAAAGGGTCTACTCTAGTGACTATAGATGTAGTATCATTGTACACCAATGTACCCAATGAAGAAGCTAGATTGATACTTCTAAACAAATTAGACACTAGAGAATCCAAACACCCCCCCACACATTTTTTGATCTCCTAATTTGAAATAATATTTGAATACACATATTTCAGATTCAAAGACAATTATTATATTCAAAAATCCGGCCTGAGCATGGGGTCACCCCTAGGTCCAAGTGTCGCAAATTTGTTCATGTCCAATTTTGAGAACCAATATATTATGCAAGAATCTAATCCATTTTTTTCTAAAATTCTATATTACTGCAGATATATAGATGACTTGCTATTTATCATGCAGCCCAATTGTGATGTGAGGGAATTATTGCACTGGCTCAATGACCTACATCCTTCAATTAAGTTTACAGGAGAACAAAATTCTCGGACTATTAGTTTTTTGGACACCTGGATAACTATAGATGACAGTCAAAAAATCACCTTTGCTCCATTTCATAAGTCCATTGAAAGAAATAAGATATTAAAATACTCTTCTTGCCATCCAATACACCTCAAAAATAACTTGCCATACAGCCAATTAGTTAGGGCAAAACGGAACTCAACCAGTGAAATAACATTTAGGGAAGAAACAAAAAGAATAATGCAAAAATACTCTTCGAGGGGTTATCCAAAATCTGTTCTAAGTAGAGCCCTTAATAGGATCAAAGGAGTCCCACACCAACAATTGCTCCAATATAAAAGTAAGAATATACAGTCTAGAATAACATGGGCATTAAGTTATGACTTTAAAGCCACCAGTATAAAAAGCATAGTGGAAAAGCATTGGCACATACTGGCCGAAATTCCAGGATGCTCACTGCCTCCCTTAATTGGGTTTAGACATGCAACTAGCTTAAGACAACAACTAATAAGAGCAGATATTAAAAATAGACAGTACACCAGACCTAGAATTAAAGGACACCATCGCTGTGGACACTGTGTCATGTGTCCACAATCACTAAACACGAAAGAAATTAAGGATCCTCGCACAAACAGAACATGGCAAATAAATCATTTCTCAACATGTGGAACAAAAGAATGTGTCTATATGATTATTTGCCCTTGTGACTTAGTGTACGTCGGAATGACAACACGTGTCTTGAGAGTTAGAATGCAAGAACACGCAAGTAATATAAGAACAAAAAAAGAAGATGAGCCACTAGTGGAGCATTTTACTTTGAAGAAACATACAGCCCAGGATTTCCAATTTGTAGTTTTGTACCATCATCAACGATCTGAGAGCAGTATAGATACAAAGAGAGTGCTCCTCCAACAAGAAACAAAATGGTCTTATATTCTAAAATCATATCAAACAGGTCTAAATAGAGAATTAGATTTTTCTTGTTACCTATAATGGACTTTGATGAAATGCTAGCTGGATGTGGTCTCTTTAAAACACTAAGATAGAAAAAGCAGCTGCAGCTGCAGCGAATCACATAGGAAATAGATATATAGAACCACATGCAATACTTGAATGACATCCATTAAGAGAGTAACAAGATTTGGAATGACAAGGATAATGCCAAATGTAAGTGCATGGTATTTATTAGTATTTAATTATTTATTATAGAATAGAATGAAATGAATGTGCACACATATATTTAACATATCACCGTTTGGGTAAATATTTATTAACACGTATTTATTAAATCTGTTTAAAAATAGACACATATAGATTTATGAGAATGTATATATATTTATAGAATTTTAATCTATTGTATTGCTTATTGAAGACGGAGCACTGAAGAAGGCATCGAAAAGCTTTTAGTTACGCGACTAGCTTCTGCTTGCTGAACTTTTGCTTGCTGAATTTTTTCTCCGCATTGCAACAAGGCTCCTTTAAATGGACTCCAGCAGGAGCTCACGTAAGATTTCAGCCACATATCCAGAATAACAACATACTCTTGAAGAATAAGAACTTTGTAAATGTCAGGATAATATCCTATGACTATGGTTTTGGATACAAATATATGAAGAGCAGGACTAATACGTTGGACTGTTTTGAGTGTGCACTAAACTGAGAGTGAACTGTTTCAGCACGCGTGAGAAAATCCCTGCGCTCCTTCCAAGGAAGTCCACTTGGAATAGAAATACAAATAAGCATTGTTGCACTTGTATTTTATGTATGATTAGAAATATAAGAGGGTAATACATTGAATGCCACTTTAGCAGCATACGTGTGTCTTGTATAATTTTTTCGGTCCGTTTTTTGACACGCTCTTTGAGACGCACGTTTCCATTCATAAATTTCTAGGTATCCCCCCCCCCCCCGGTGCCATTTGTCCTCTGTTGGTGCTGGCTTTGGAAATTAAAAAAAAAACCCTGCCCCAGCACAATGCAGCAGCCAATCAGCAGGACAGACCCTGAGCGGATCTGACAGTGGGGAGTCCTGCGTGGCTGCTGTGTGGCTGCCACGTTTATTGGACCAAGGCGACAGAAGCTGCAGTGTGGACCATGAAATCTCGCTCAAAAGGTGTCAAAGAAAACCAAACCGGTGCATATCTCCTTTCTTTTTAGAAGTGGAGAATTGACCCCTGCTTAAAGTCTCATATAGATATGAAACTCACTGAATGACCTCATGCCAGTTGTTTTCTCTCAGCCTAACCTATTTCACGGGGCTTTGGGAGACTAAAAAGGGATAATAATATACGCTACCCTAAGCTCAGTGGAAAAAGGGAAGGCAATGTAAACAACAACAAAAAGAGTGCTAGTATCTGTTACTGCTGTCTTCTCCCTTCTGGCTTTCTTTTTTAAAAGTGGGACTGACCTCTCCTTCTTATGAGCATTCTTATTTATACTCATGAGTGACAGTCACTATAACCCCTTCATTGCTTTCTGCAACTGCAGAACTCATAGTGGACTACTACGGCTACTAATACCTGCTCCGGTTATTTTGTCCCATAATTCTTCCCCACAGTTATTATATTTGAAATACATTTCGAAGGGAAATTTTGGAGGAAATTCTTCTAACTCATAATGATGAACTTTGTTTTATTTAAAGATTGAATTTAACAATGTAATATCACTGCTGCTTCTAATGCTTATAAAGAACTGAACATTGAGTTTATCTAGACTTTTTGAATTAGAACATCAGGAATTGATGGCTCATGCAAAAAAAAGTTCTGCTGTCCCCTCTCCCTTGGCATCCCATATGGCTGCCTAGGCATGGCCAGATATTTGTTCACTCTTTCTGATCTGGAGCACAGACGTGCCATCACTTTGGCCAGATGCAATGTGCTTCCTTCTGCTTTGAGGGATGGAAGAGGCTCCAAAGCACCCCATAGTGAGCATTTTTGCATCTGCACACTGAAAATGGCAGAAACCGTATACCATGTTCTGTATTATTGCCCCCTTCATAATCAGGCCAGAACAAAGTTCCTCTCAACCGTATTGATGGGGCTTAGAGTGCTGGACAGACCAGTAGAGGACAGTTTATCTGTTAAACAATGAATCCAGCAATGCTCATCTAGGGCAAAAGGCCAGGTTTTTATGCACAGTCATAAACAAACAATCTTAATTGTGCTTTGTATTTTGTCTTTAATGTTTTGTATTTTATTTTAAATCTATGCCATTAAAGGTTATCTGTATCTACTTATTAAAGTAATGACATTGGTGTTTTAAAATTCTGAATTATGAAAGTTCATCACAATCCAAATGGGCATGCTTTCATTTTAGCTCTGCTTATTATTTGTGGCAATGTATTGTCGAAGGCTTTCACGGCCGGAATCACTTGGGTGCTGTGTGGTTTCCGGGCTGTATGGCTGTGTTCTAGCAGCATTCTCTCCGGACGTTTCGCCTGCATCTGTGGCTGGCATCTCCTCTGAAGATGCCAGCCACAGATGCAGGCAAAACGTCAGGAGAGAATGCTGCTAGAACACGGCCATACAGCCCGGAAACCACACAGCACCCAAATTTGTGGCAATGTCCGTGGTATATCTGGGAATGTTTCTAGAGATTCAGCATCAACACTACATCCAACAACAAAACCACCTTTTAAATTCTCACTATGAACTTTTATTTATGTTAACAGAGACTGCAATCCTAAGAACATATAGCCCATAAAATAAAATAGTTCTGAGTAGACTTTCTTAGGATTGCCCCAGAAAACTTATAAACTGATCTTTTGTAGTCTGTGAGCACCTTTGGAATTTTGGTACGGGGTGGTGGGCGCAACCACAAGATGGCACCCACGGGAGGCAGAGCCAACCACAAAATGGCTGCCGCGGGAAGTACAGTTGCCCCACCCCCACACATACACAAAGGAAGCCCAAGCAGAGGGGCCATGAGAAGCAATTTTTAAAAAATACCCTTGGAAAGAGCAGTATGAGAATAAAACTAACACTAGGATGGCATCTGAAGCAATATGATTTTAATCTTTACAGCCAATCAGATTTCCAGTGGCCAATCTGAAGCCTTGATGAGCAGAAAACCCACCTGGCCCCATCCATTTTCTGAAAACATTTGGTGGATATCAGGAAAAGTGTCAGGATGCCCGTGGGCACCACACTGGGTACCCCAGTCTGATTGGGACAAACATTTAGCCTGAGGCCCTTCCTTGAAGTAGATTACATCCCATTGGTTGTAACAGTTCATCCATCCATTCTGTATGCACCTCCACTGAGTTTCTGTCCTCAGACACAGTGGTAGAATCAGAATACATAAGATTAGGTTATTACAGTTTTCATGAGCAAAGGCCATAGGCCAATTCGGCAAGGAAGGAACTCTAATCTAGCAAATCTTTATCATTCTTTAACTCCTGATCTTACTAAAAGAGATCAATTATGCACAGCACAAATAAGATGTCATCAAGACATTTTTAGAAAAAAAGCTGCCTCCTCATTTTTTGTCCAGTCAGCACAGACAAAAAAGTCATCAGAGGAAAAAGAGGCCTTTTCCCTCTGCCTGCCATTTCCTCCCACCTGAGTTTCAAGCTCTTGCGCCTGACATTTTATGGTGCTGCAGTGACTCTCTGTGCTTGCACTAATTTGCTGAAGGGATGTTTGCTCTGCAGGTTCCACTGCTGGGTGCCTTTTCAGTCCCAAAAGTACATGGTTGTACTCACCTCATCCTGCCAACTCCAGCAATATATAGTTTTCCTTTAATTTTTTTTTCAATCAGCTGTCTTTGAAGACATGCAGACATGATTTCAGAATCTAGGCTGATTTTTATATTGTGTCTTCATGTATTCAAAGGTATCTCATCGAAAATAAAAAAATGAAAACTATATATTGCTGGAATTGGCAGGACAAGCTGAGTATAACCAGGTATTTTTTTCAGGTAAAAAGGTGCCCAGTGGTGGGGCCTGAAGAGCAAATGTCCTAGGGAAACCTTCAGCAAATGGCTGCAGACACAGAGAATCACTGCAGCACCATAAAACGTCAGATGTCAAAAGTGGAGGAAACTGACAAGAGAGCTTGAACGGTTGGACAGGAAAAATAAGACATCTCTTCAGCTCCTGAGCTCCACATAGCAAGCAGGAGACAATTTGTAGATGACTTCAGGTCCACCTTTTAGCAACTTCAAAAAAAGATACCTTGAGTAGAAACAAGGTGTTCTAAGGACGTTTGGAGGAAAATCTGTGCAGGACATCTTATTTGTGCTGTGCAGGATGGGCTAGAGAAATTTAAATGTGTGGGGGAGAGCACTTATTCCTGTGTTAATCTGATCAGAACAGGGCTCTCTCCACATCTTACTAGGGTGCTTTCAGTCACATACCACAAAGCATTAACAATATGAAATTCATCAACGAAGGGGGAGTAATTAAAACAGCTGTTGCCGTGTAACTGCTGTGCATTTATCATTCCCAGAAAAAAGTGGAAAAGATGTACTCTGTTATACAGTTCCTATGTCTGTACTGCACAACCTACATGGAAATACGCTACTATTACACAATAGTGCCCCCTACAGTAAGTTTCCCAGTGCTACATAAGTAGCGTCACTAGGGGAATGACATTTTGCTGCCACAACATTTAAAATTTTATTCCTTACAAAATGTCTCCTTGTTAGTACTATTTCTGCAAGCCATTCTCCAACATAGCAGTTGTATTTACTTTTCCCATCATCACTTCCCATGGGCTTCCTGATCAGGCCTGCACCCTTCCAACTATAAAGTGTAAGAAGCAGGCAATACTACTATAGTAACACAACTTCCCTCCCCTAGGAAGGAGAGAATATTGCTCAACACTTCAACAGCCTCTCATTTTTTGTTAGATTTCGTTGCTGCAAACATCACCCACTTGAATTTTCTTACCAAATTGTTTAGCACTTGTTTCTTGAAAAGAAAAAGGTTTCCAAGGAGTGGGAGAGATCAAAAGGGTTGCTCAGCTAGTATCCACACATTTCTTGGCTGTAATTATTCACTTGAAATTCTTCAGAAGGATCATGTTGTTTTTAGACTAATTTATTAAACAGAGGTTTAGTTGCAAAGGTGGCTTCAGCATTTGCAGACCTGATGCCAGAGGAGACTTCCCAGTGAGCAATTCAAGTTGCCTGAATGTGGAGACCCGTCCATTATAATAAGTGGCTGTCAGAGGTCTCACTCTGACCACTTTGAGTCTGGTATGATCCCAGTTTGGAGAGTTTTGTTCAGCTACTACACTGGAACCTCCACCAGAGGCGTTGAGTCCTCCTGACCCTTGTTTGCAATGGGGGCTGCTACGGACAGATTCACTTATTTTATCAATGTGAAATTTGATAAACAAGCATGTCTTTGCTGTATGGCACAAGCATGTCTTTGCTGTATGGCACAAAATACTGTTTCATTGACATGGACACAACATATGCACATATTGGAGGGGGGAGGAGACAGAGATCAGTAAGTAGGTATCACATCTTTAGCCATCTTTCACAGATCTCTTATTAGACCAATGAAATGTTGATGAAGATTTCCATAATCTGATACCTATCCCTTCTCTGTATTCCATATGCTGTTTGCACACATCTACTTTAAGAGCTGTGCAAAAATCTAAGCTCGTAAGATTGGTTGGCTATATCCTTCATAAGTGAGAGTTTTGAACTTGCATCATAGTTTTTGATCAGTTATCACTTTGTAGATTTGTCCCAACCATCTAATTTGTGTGTGTTTAGCAATAAAGTTTTGAAAAAATACTTTGGCTGGGAGAGACTTTCTAGATCTAACTTTCCCATGTGCCTAACAGACTCTGTAAGCTAGTGCTAGTAAATTGATAGAGGAACGAGAAATGAGGAACCTAGCCTTTTCTCTTGTATACAGGCATGGAATATTTACCTCAGGGCTCTTCACTGCGCAGTGGGCTTTCATTTCTCTGTTTACATGTAAGGAGGCAGCCCACAGCCTGCAGTTCTGTCTGTCTGCAGAACTCTTCTGGGCCTTGTTTCTCTTACCTCCGCCCATCAACAGCTGTAAAGGCACAGATCTCGTCATATTCAGTAGTCCCAAGACTACTTGCTGCCACAGCTGCAGCAAAAGAGAAGAGAGAGGCTTGTTTTAAAATAGAGGCTTGTTGAAAATAAAGTTTTAAAAAGTCCTCCTGCTCATTGGGCAGGGTAAAAGTTGAGTGGGGAAGTGGGGTAGAGCCAAAAAGAACCCCTGCTTGTACCATTCTTTGCAAAAGTAAACTGTTATTATTATATCAATATATTGATGGGAGCATTTAGGAAAGTAGGAGGGAGCTGGCTACATGGAAGAGTGTGGGTGAGGAACAAGGAGGCAAGGGAGAAGGTGTGGATGGCAGCGTGAGGGAGTGGGAAGGCTGGCTGTGGGCAGAGGGAAGATATGATGGGCTCACTGGCAAATCCACCTGCTCTGTGAGTACAGTAAATTGAAAGTCATGCTAGAAGTAGTCTTGCTTGCCCCAGAGAGAACAGAAAGTGAAAGCAATGCTCCAAGAAATAAGTCCATACAAGAAATCTTGTCACAACAGACATTCTACTCCAACATTATGCACCAGACACCTTGTGCATAACCAGTGATTTCAGGGATTGATCTGCAGGATGCCTATGAGTAATTTGGCTCTGACAACTTTCACGTGATGGGAAGTGAACTACTGGGGTTTTTATTAGGAAAACAGCCAATTTTATGATGCTCCAGTGTAGTTCCATACTACGGCCTCATTTGGAATACTTTGTGCAGTTCTGTGTGCAGTTTTGTATCTGAAAAAGGACACTACAGAGCTGGGAAAAGTATAGAAGAGGGCACCAACATGATTAAGGAGTTGAAGTACCTTTCCTATGAGGAAAGGCCAAAGAGTCTAGGACTTGTCCATTTGGCAGAAAATTATGAATGGAGTTAAAAGAGTGGACAGAGAGCATTTTCTCTCCCTTTCCCAAAATTTTAGAACTCATGGGCATCCAAAGAAGTTAACTGGCAGTAGATTCAGGACTGACAAAAGGAAATATTTCTTTACTCACTGAGTGATTAAAATGTAGAATTCACTGGCAGAGGATGTAGTGATGGATATAAATACAGATGGCTTTTAAAAGGGATCAGAATTGAACAGATTCATGGAGGGTAAGTCTGTCAACGGCTACCAGCCATGGTGACTGAAGGGAACATCCCTGTTCAAAAGCAATCAACCTCTGAATCCCAGTGCCAGGATCAGTGGCGTTTCTGCCTAGGGACAGGGGGTACCCTATGTCCCCGGGCGCCCCCCATTTGGTCACGTGGGGGGGCGCCACTATTTCAGGATCGCTCAAGGGCATGCTTAAATTTTTTAGTGTTTTACAGCTTGCCTGCAGGTGGCGCATTTAAGGCTAGCAACACCAAATTTCTTGTGGTACCCATCCAGAGACTGTCCTGATGATACCACCTCAAGTTTGGTGATGTTTGGTCTAGGGAAGCTGTGCTATGGGACCCCCCCCAAAGAGGGTGCCCCCATCCCCATTGTTTTCTGGGCCGGGAGCACAGGAGATTAGTTAGCATTTGAGGGACTATTATATCTTGTTCTGCTGAACCTAACTCTCACCAGTCTCTCAGGAGAATAAGACATTAGATGATACTGTGAAATTTTGCGTCACTAGTTTTAAAAAATACACCTTTACAGGCACCCCAAGAAAGTTGCCCAAGATTCTTTGTCTTTGCAGTGACTTTGCCTCATTGTGTTGCAATGGGGAATTCTCTGAGTGTGTAAGCAGGCTGCACATTTTTGAAGATAGAGGCACCAGACTTTCAAGGCGGCTCAGGAGGCCTCCTGGTAATAAAGCATCCAGGCATAGAGACCTTTTGCTCTGGGGGTTCAATTTTATGGGCCCCCAAAAGGCTTATTTGTTTCCATGCTCCAGGATGGCTCCTGTGGGAAGAGGTTTCAAATGAGAGGCACTGTGGTAGGGTCTTGCTCCTGGTAGGCATTTGCAGGGCTGCTGCTGGGTGTGAGTCTCCGAAAGGAACCAACCAAATTTGCTAAATGCTGTGGGTAACTAAGTTGAATGTGAAGCTGATGCCCACCGCATCAGGCCATCTCAGGTAAACTTTAGTGCCCCCCCACCCAGAGCAAGACCACTACCACATTGCCTTCTCTGTTGAAACCTCTACCATGCCAGCTGGGTATAACAGAAAGTCTCTACTGAAGTCTGGTGGGAAAATAATGTTCATAGAACTTGCTGGAAGAGCCTGGAAGATTCTGGGGAATTCTGAGTGTGTGGCACTGACCACACATTTTTTAAGATAGAGGTGCCAGACTTCTCAAGGTGGCTCCAAGAGGCCTTGTACAGCATCCAAGCTTGGGTGAGCTTTGTTTCTGGAGTGGGGGTGTGGGTGAGTTGAGAGAGTTCTGAGAGAACCTCAGCCCGCAGGCTTCCATGGGCAGGGAGCATGGAAACAAAATAAGCCCTTTGGGGCCCATAAAATTGAACCCTCAGAAGCAAAGGTCTCTATGCCTGATGCTTTTAATTAGGAGGGCTTCCTGAGCCACCCTTGAAAGTCTGGTGCCTCTATCTCAGAAATGTGCAGCCTGCCTCTGTAGACTCCCCCCCCATTGGCTACAATGGAGCAAAAGTCACTGCAAAACAAAGAATCTTAAGTAACTTTCTTTGGGTGCCTGTAGGTGTATTTTAAAGCTAGTGACACCAAAATTCCTCACGGTATCATCTGGTAACTATTCTATGCCACCCAAGTTTCCAGGGTTAGGTTCAGCGGGGAGCAAAGTTATGTCCCTCAAATGGGTAGCCCCCATCTACTGTTAGTCTCTACTGAAACAATGGGGATGGGGCATTCCATTTGGGCATCCATAACTTTGTTTCCTGTCCAAACATCACCAAACTCTAGTGGTACCACTAGGCAGCCCTGATGACATTCGAAATCATGGTGCTGTTAGCTTTAAAATGCCCTCCCTGCATGGGCTGAAAACACCAAAATACCCCCCCCCCCAAAAAAGCCCTCCAAATAATTCTGCATTCACATTTGTTCATATTTACAGGACATAATTGGGACACTTCTTTGGTCCAAATGTACCTGAATTTGCCCAGACTCTGGCTGAATCTGGCATTTGTTTCATCTAAAGATTCAACCCCTCAAAAGTGATGTTGTTTTAGGGAGATTCATCTTCCAAACAGCATCACTTTCTTAATTTTGTTTTAACTGGGAGACCCCAGACCTCCCTTTAAGGTGGATTTAAAGAAGAATCTGAGCTCCTGATTTAAGCACCATTGAAAGTGATGCTGTTTAGTGGATTCCAATTGGAGGTGTTTCTTTGTGGAGAGATGAATTTGTTTTGTAAATAAGCCTTTGCTGGGGGTGGCTTCTAGAGAGGTTTTACATGCTTAATACCCAATTTGCACTGGCTTGGAGTTGTTTCTTGTGGCTAACAACCTACCTCATAGGGTTGTTGTGATTAGGAAATTAGGAAAAGAGTTGGTGGGGAGTGAGCCATGTATGTTATGCTGGGAGTGGGAGGTGTTTCTTGTTGCAAAAATCACGTTTGTTCATGGTGGGAGGCAGTGGTCAGCCCCATTCGGCTGGGGCGGCACCAAACCTGTGCCTTTGTCCCCGGGCTCCAGTTTGCCTAGGTTCGCCCCTGGCCAGGATGCAACATCAGGGGAAAACCTTGGTCTCCAAACCCCATTGATGGCATTCCAGAGGACCTGGTTGACCACTGAGTGAGACAGGATGTTGAACTAAATGGACCACTTATCTGATTCATCAGGGTTCTTCTTATGTTCCTATATCTGAGTTTAGAGAAAAATAAGGATCTCTGGAGAGCAGAGCTGTTGCATTGATGCACACTGAAATGCCAAAGACTTGGGATCTGTTACATGGTCAGAGCACCAGGATTCACTACAGGCTGTCCTTCATCTTACAAGGAAATTCTTTATGTCTCAAGCCAGCATTTCTTGGAGCTCTTGTCATTCCATTTATTTAGAAGCAAATGAGATAAATGTGTCAGGAAAATATCTTAGTAAAAATCAATTGCTTTGATGGGAGAACACTGACCTCACCTTGAAAAAAATGGTCAGTCAGACAGAGAAGATGAAAGCCTCTTCCACTTTTGGACCAACAGCTCAAATGCTGTGACCTGAATTTACAAGTAAAATAATCTCAGTGTAAGGCTGCAGATGTCCATTTCAGGCTTTACCGGCATTTGTCAAAAGCCTACATAGGTCAGCATCATAAAAGTCAATGTTGTGAAAAAGCTGACAGTGGCAAGAGACACATATGGAGCTCTACTGAGAACACCCGTATTTCTACTTCCAGGTGGCTGCACTGAAACTTCACTGTGGTAGGAAAAAGAAAAGAAAATTGCAGATAAACAATTCCAAAGTGAATGTTTCATTTCAGAGCTGATGGTGTATGGGTATCTGGATCAATCATAATATTATTGTCATCTGTCAATCTGATTGAGCTGCACAGAAGGCAGTGCAATTCTTGGATGTTACTGGGTATGGCGTTTCCATTAGTATTAATGAGGTGCCAAGCAGCAATTTCTCATCTGAAATGCCATGTGCAGCATTTTTGGTTCTCCGACATAGAAACAAAAATCTAAGGCTGGAGTGATGCAATAGTTGTTGAGAGGTTTGAAAGAGAGGCATCGTTTCCCATTTCTTTTGGGATGAGGGTATATACCACAAGCTGAAATTCATCTCAGGTGTTCTATCTCTGGAAAATCTCACTATGTCCACTGTCAGACCTGACAAAAAGTTGCAAAGAATAGTTATTAGAATGACTGAAGGAATGAAGCACATGCATTATGAGACAAGATTGAAAGACTGAGATGTTTTTAACTGAAGGAAAGGGGGCTGTCTAAGACAATGATAACCCTCTTCATCAGACAGCTAATGTAGTATAATCTTGGTAATGATGCAGAGGTTATTTCTGCAGCCTCGGCTATCTCTCAGGGTTATTGAGAAGATAAAGTGGTTATATGCTGCCCAGGTTGTGCAATTCTAAGGGCTCCCAGTGTGGCCCTGGCTAGCTGCCAGTGCAACTATAGTGCTGTGAGTCTTCTCCCTGAAGGGCTTTGTTAGTGGCCAGGCAGTGGGGAAATGAGCATGACACTGAGTTTCTGAAGTTTCCACAGCACTAGAAACCCCAGCAAAGGAGTCATGGAATCTCAAGCAGTTGTCTTGTTGCAACAGTTGGGCTGTGATGGACAGGGCAGGCACAACCAATCAGGTATGCTTCATAGAAATCACAACCAAGGAATAAGAAGGTGTGTCACCAGGGATTAAGACTCTATGCCTGCGGCACACACATCTTCCTCCTTAAAGGAACTGAGCCATGCCATAAGTCCCAGAGCAAATGAGGCCGTTTCCACATGGCAGAATTATACCTGTGTAGAACCAGTTCCTTACAATCCTGGTCTGTTTAATCCTGGTTTTTCCATTTGCATGGCTTCCCATTTTGTGAAGGAATCCAGTGAAGACCGGGAGGAAATGCTCCAGTGTGTTTCACATGAGCCTGGGACTTTTGTATTTACATTGCAAGCCTATCTGATTGGCTGTGGTTTTTGAGTGGCAGCTGCAAGTGTATCTGAACATGCTTGATGTCCTAGGTTCTGATTGGCTGTGGTTTTTTAGTGGCAGCTTGAATAAACGTCAGGGAGAGATCAGGCGGCTGGGTGGGAAAAATGAACTGGTTCTGCTCCCAATTGGTATTCACATGGTAGCAGGCTCTAGCAGGCTCACCCTGGGATTTTCAAAAACAACCAACAATCTGGCGGTTTTTGAATACCCTGGGATGAGAGAAGTATCATGGGGCAAACCCATTTTAGGATCGGAAACCATGCAAACATCTCAGCTGCAGAGGAATTTTTTTTTTTGCTTAACCCAGGATATTTTGACCTTGCGGAAATGGACTGACAGAGTTGGCAAGAGTTCCAGCAATCCCCTCCTCTGTAAACCCCTGCAGGCCTTTATGGTGCAAAGGGTACTATCACCTTGAAAGGGGCACAGGGATACATATGATGCAAGAGGGCCCTGGCCCCCAACACTGGAGGATCTAAAGGGCAGGGGTGTAATTTGTAATTTGCCATTCTCCTGGGTCACATAGGGGGTGCATTTTGGCTGTCTGCCCCTCTCCCCCCACGTCCAGCCCCCAGCTGAACTCCCCATGCCCTGCCTCCTGGTGAATTCTCCCACCAAACTCCCCCAACCGCTCCCCTAGCCATTGTGCCATCACCCCTGCAAAAAACCCTCAACAAACCTTTTCCTCCACCTGAGCAGCACTGGCTGTCAACACACTGGGGGCAGGGATCCATGGTGTTGACCCTGCCCCCAGTGTGTTACCAGCTGGTGCTACTGGGATGGAGGAAAAGGTTTGTAGGGATTTTTTTTCAGGAATGGCAGGGGGAGAGTTTGGCCAAGGAGTTGGGTGTCATTTTGTGGCAATATGCCACAGGCTCCAAAATGTGTCATAGGGACAACTGCCAATTTTTCGGCCTCAGAGAGGGTTGACTGTCCAGCAACTGTATTGTCAGAAATCTCTCATGCTTTCAGATGGTTCCTGGGCCCTCAATTCACTCTAGCTGACCTCTTAGGAGACCTTTGGACAGGGAGTCACACCCTGATGCCGCTGTGGATTTCCTTTGCAATGTGAGAGTGGTTCAATATCTCCTTAGGAGCCCCTGGGAGGCCCTTGGCTTTTAAGGTCCTCACCAGAACCAGAGGTCCAAGGAGTCCACTCACAGTGATGTGAGTGAGGTGGGGTAGGGAGTGAAGCTTCTATCATGCAGAAAGCACCACTAAAATTAGAGGTAAACAGTAGTGAAAGAAGCCTGCCAGGCCCAAATGCAGCAACATTGCAGCCCACCAATATTGATAGCTTCTGGTTTCTGGGTGAGGAACCAATATGGCCATGGGCTTCAACCAGACATGTAGCAAGGGGGGGAAGCGCCTGGTGCACTGGTGTGTCCTCCACCCTGTCCCATCCCAGAACACCCCCGCCATGCCTCCAGAATGCCCCGCCACACACCCCAGAATGCCCTCACAGGGGCATGCGCCCGGTGCGTTGTGCACCTCCTGGCCCCCTTGGAGCTACGCCGCTGGCTTCAACCTGTTCAAATGCCCCAGGCTCAAACCCCCATCTGAATGCTTAGGATGTGTATGTGGGTGGGAGGGGAACAGACAGTGCAAGCACTGTGATTGCTTGGAAGCTGTAGCTGCCTGCTTTTAGAATTACATCCAGTTTTTGTTTAGGAGTTTCTCCCCTACTTTTTACAAGTACTATGAGGGAGGAGTGGATGGTGGCAGGCCACTCCTCCCAGGGGAATGGAATGGCAATCCCCTATTCCTCCTGTCCCCCACTAGCCCTGTCCAGCAGGGCTTACTAAGGGGATTAATCACTAACACTGTGCGATAATAGGCCCTGGTGATCAAAACACCATTAAACTCCCATGTGGAAGTTTGATGCAGTAGAGTTATGACAAGGAACCCTAAACGCCCTGGCTATGCAGAGTTAATCTTCTTGGTGGTTGCTGGAACCTAAAAGCTCACATTGCAAATACTGCAGCTAGGAGTTGCAAAATGTACACATTTACGTGCTGCTTTCATTTTCATGATTGATGTCCTCCTTTGACTGTGGTACTGAGTGATTTTTCCATCCCCATCGACCACTAGCATATCAGAACCTCTTGCAGAATGCAAATCAGAGACCCAGGTTGCTAGGAGAGTTCCTTCTTGAACTCCTTCCCCAGTGATCATTCATTAACTAGGCAACCAGTTAGTTAGGCCTCAGGCACTGACCTGAGGGAAGGGGGGATGGGGAAATTTGAAACTGACATTTTTCAGTTGCAAGCAACTGTGGAACCATGCATCAGCCTCTGCCTCAGGAAACTTAGGAACTCAGGGGAAGGTGAAATGAGACTAGCCATTTCAAGGGAGACTTTAAGCACTGGCTGCCAAGGCGTCCTGATAAACCCCAAAATTACTGACTGTCTTCAGGGACCTCATTAGCACTCTCCATAGAACTGCCAGATATACACTGCAATTATGTGGAGAACAACTCCCAGGTGTTTCCCCCAAACAGTTCTGGAGTGTTACGAACAAAACACATATGCTTCAGTCAATCAGAGAAAGAGTTGTGGTGCAGAACAAAATGTTATTGGACTGCACATGGAAGAAGGGCCCGAGGACTCCAGAGAGTGCCACCAATGACCCACAAGGAAATGGACTGTTCTTCTCCTGGGTTGGTATGTGTCCAAGTGTGGCAGAGCTGCCCATAGAACAGCAGGCTGAGAACAACAGTTGACTTCAGAAAGCAGGCTGGATCCGTGGCCTGAGCAGTGCGTGTGTGTGGAGGGGGAGGGATACTGGCCTGAGCCAGTTTTTGCCCTGTTAGACTTTCACCTGAAGAAAAGAAAGACATACCATGCCAACAAGCAGCCACATGAGCCTTGCTGTGTGCAGTCATGTCCCTTGCAGTCTGCCAGGGACTTCTCTTTGTGGCTCATGGGGCAGAACTCCTCTTCAATCCCCGCCCCCCAAGTCACAAGTTATCACCATCCAAACCATGCTGATCTCTCCTTCACTGAAGTGTTCAGCAATTGCTAATGATGCATTCATTGTGACAGCTGCTGCAGAAGGCTCTGTTCCCGCAAGAGAATGAGTTTAAGGTTGTGTGGCAACCCATTCTACTTAGAATGGAGGGGACACACAGTAAGTGTCCTGTCTGGGGGTTGCCTGTCAAAGAATGAACTTACAGCCCAGTACAGAGCTGAAAACATTGGCCCCTCTTTCAGCAGCTCTCCTGGAGCACCCTATGCATCAATAACCCTTGATACCAGAGGCTATGTTGCCCCCACTCAACTGCAATGCCACTGGGTTCGGATGTGGGAGGCAGTATCGCCAGAGTGACTCCTGGCCACTAGCAAGGCAATGGAGAGGCAATGTTTGAAAACCAGGCACCTTGCTTACCTGTCCATGGGCAGCCACCCCTTTCGATCCTCCAGAGATGTATAGACTTTGCTCTCCCCTCTGGCTGTTGATCACCCAGTAAACCTAAGTGCCTTTTCTGTGCTTTCCCCATCATCAAAATGGCCTGCTGCTTTCTCTAAATCTGTATTGCAGGAAGCTCTGATACAGAGTGCTGTGATTTCGTGCTCTGTCTTGTGATTTCTGCTGCATCCTAGCTGGGGGTGGGCGGGCTGGGGAGCACAACTCAGCGCTGAGGAGGCAGGCTGGCCACCACAGGAGATTAAAGCAATTGGTCACTCCCATAGTCAGCATCCTGAACAGCTCTGAGCCTTCTGAGCCTATCTGCACCAGTGTGTTTGTGTGGGGACGGGGTGGCGGTGGGGGGATGTCACTTGGTTTTTCACTTCCATGGATTCCTATTGGCTATACCATGTTTTTGGTGACTTCTGGCAGGGAGCACTCCAATATCAAAAGGGCTTTGGAAGCCGACTAAATGCAGCCACACCCCCTGGTCCACCCACAACAATACCAGTGCAGGGGCCTGTGCCTCTGTTGCACTGATGGACAGGGCTGCAGTAGTGCCCAAGAGCAGCAGAGTGACGTGAGGGGACTGTGCTGGCGTAACTGAGCCTCACTCCCTGAGTGCTCCCCCCACCCCCACCAGATTGAACTGTTAGTTCCTTAGAGGGTAGATGGGGTGTAAGTAAGATTGCAAGTTTGTGGGATGACTTATCTCATTTTGTATCCCAGATTCTTTCTAAGATGCTTTACACATAATAATAATCCTATAGGTTTGATCCTATCAGTTTTTCTACTCTGCCTCACCCAATTCTTCCCATTCATGTAGCACCCATGGATTTATGCTGTAGCCTTTGGGGGGGTCCAAGAGGACTCCATCTCCCGCTTTTGATAGAAGGAAACCCAGTAGGATCCAACCCTTTGATTCACTTTGACTATGTGCTCCACTGGAGGAGAAATTCCTTACCTAGTGGAAGAGAGTTGTCATATCCGAGCCAATATTCTAGAAACTACAGAGGGGTAATGTAATTCAGGAAGAAGGGTGAAAGGAGAGGAGTGCATTATTTAGATTAAGGAAAACTGTATACATGAAGTACTAATGGTTATTAATAGATCTAAGTTGGAAATCCGAAGATTTCTGCCTAATAGGAGTGTACAGTTTTGTAACAGATTACAGCAGTTGTCAGACCAAATGTCGTCACTGGTTTGAAAACAGAAGCTGGATATGTTTATGAAGGACAGTTTGTTATTTTAAGCACATCATAGTCAGGAAGAGTTTTTCATCTTCTATTCTGTTTCCTCTTCCTCTACATACTAGCTCAAAGTCACCAAAAACAGAGCTGTCAAATGAGATAGGTTAGTGCTAGCTGGTCAAAAGTACCTTGCTCCTTAGTTGATTTGATTTCACATGCAGTGACTAATTTAAGTACTGGGTAAGAATTCGCCCCCAAAGTCACATTGCATGGGAACCTGCCCTTTAAATCCTCTTGTGTACACTTTATGCTTATGGTGCAGTATTATATGGATGGTGTGAGCTGATTTGTTGGTGTACAGAGGAAATTATGTGGGATTCGGCAAACCGACAGCCCACAATTTCATTTATTTTATTAAATTCATACCCCACCCTTCCCTAGCACCTGGCTTAAGGTGGCTTCCAAGATACATTACAGTATAAAATAAATTAAACCATACAATTTAAAACCACAAATCTTAATTTCATTTCAATAAATGGCATTCAGATTACATACATACTGTATAATATAATTTCAGTAAGTTGGTTCGCAGGGATGGTAAACAATGGCCACTCTGGGCAACCGGATCATCCAAAGGGTAGAGACAGGGAGGGCAGAGAACAAAGGGGGGAAAGGGTAAAAAGCAGGGGGAGTGGGAAGGAAAGGGTGGAACATCTCTATCTTGCGGGCCTTGCAGAATTGGGTTAAATCCTGCAGAATTCCACCAGGCAGAGGCCAGAGCTGAGAGGGCTTGGCCAAGGACAACCACATGGTTGTGAGGCTAGGGACCACCCAAGTTATATACCATGAGAAGGAGTCCCACAGATTCAAAGGCCTCAGACCATGGACGTAGGTAAGTGGGGGTTCTCGGGTTTGAACCCCCCCCATTCATGTCCAAAGCTCCGCCCCTCCGTTTGTGGGTTTTTAAAACATTTTAGTGCTTTTTGGGATTTTGGCCTGTGGGGGGGCATTGTTTGGGCTAGCAGCACCAAACTTTCAGGGATTGTTTGGGGGACTCTTCTGATGATACTACCCAGGTTTGGTGAGGTTTGGTTCAGGGGGTCCAGAGTTATGGACTCCCAAAAGGGGTGCCCCCATCCTCCATTGTTTCCAATGGGAGCTAATAGAAGATGGGGGCTACACCTTTGAGGGTCCATAACTTTGGACCCCCTGAACCAAACTTCACCAAACCTGGGTGGTATCATCAGGAGAGTCTCCTAAAGATACCCTGAAAATTTGGTGCTGCTAGCTTAACAATTGCACCCCTGACAGCAGCCCCCCCACAATATTTCTCCTGATTCTCCTTTTAAATCCACCCCCTTCAGCATGGATTTAAAGGGAGAATCTGAGGTCCTCAGTTTAGAAGAAGAAGAAGAGTTTGGATTTATATCCCCCCTTTCTCTCCTGTAGGAGACTCAAAGGGGCTTACAATCTCCCTGTCCTTGCTCCCTCACAACAAACACCCTGTGAGGTCCGAAAAGCTGTGACTAGCCCAAGTTCACCCAGCTGGCATGTGTGGGAGTGCACAGGCTAATCTGAATTCCCCAGATAAGCCTCCACAGCTCAAGTGGCAGAGCAGGGAATTAAATCCGGTTCCTCCAGATTAGAATGCACCTGCTCTTAACCACTACGCCACATTGAAAGTGATGCTGTTTTGGGGGGGGGGAATAATCCACCCCAAAACAGCATCACTTTCAATGTTGTTTAACTAGGGACCCCAGATTCTCCCTTTAAGGTGGATTTAAAAGGAGAATTTGGGATCTCTAGTTTATACACCATTGAAAGTGATGCTGTTTGGGGGTGAATTCCAGCATCACAGCGGCTGCCCCGGGGGGGGGGGGGGCGCAAAACTCAGATTTTGCACCAGGCTCCATTTTCCATCTATGCCTCTGCCCAGAGAGGAGGGGCTGGGCAGGGCAGGGCAGGGCAGGGCAGGGCAGGGCAGGGCAGGGCAGGGCAGGGCAGTCTGCCATCCCCGACCTCAGAGAGCTGCTTTTGTAACCGCTAAGCCAGGGGCAGGGCTTGGGGAGGCGTGGTCATGCTCTAGGGGCAGGTGGGGGTGTGGCCCCAACCCCAACCCTCCCCTAAAAAAATCTATACCTACGTCCCTGCCCCAGACCATTTAGGGCTTCAAAAGTTAATACCAAAACCTTCAACTTAATTCAGTACTCAATCTGGAGCCAGAGCAGCTGGTACAATGCATGTTTATATGTGCTGTCCATGTGGTCCCTGTAAGGACCCACACCACTGCATTGTGGAGAAGCTGCAATTTCTAGAGCAACTTCAAGGGCAGTCCAGTGTAAAGCAAGTTACAGTAGTGCAACCTAGAGATAACCACTGTATGGATCACTGTGGCCAGGTCAGTGCAGTATAGACCAGCAGCTGGACTTGATGGAGATGGAAAAATGCCATCTTAGCCACATTTTTTATCACCGCCGCCGCCGCCGCCTCTTGATGGTAGGAGCTGGTATTAGCTGTGTTCCATCAAGAGTGAAGAGCTGATCCAGGCCACCCCACTCCTCAGACAGGATCTGAACAGCAGGGTTCAGTCAGGCCACCCTGCTTCAACCATACCATCATAGCCATGCCAGAACTTCCAAGACAGGGTTTGGCTAGCCATCCATCAGCAGAAACAGCTGGGTGTCATCTGCATATTGATGGCAACTCAGTCTGAAACTCCTGACTATCTGGCCAAGGAGGGCACGTATAGATGTTTAAAAGCATTGGGGAAAGTATGGGACCCCTCTGGGACCCCACACATTAAGGGTCGTCATGTTGAGACCCTCTTCCCCATGCCACCCTCTGTTCCTGACCCTGGAGAAATTAATTCAGCTGTTGCAAGACTGTCCCTCATACTGCAATGCTGGCAAGGGAGTGGGTCAACAGATCATGACTGACCATGTCAAATGCTGCTAAGAGATCTAATAACCACCAGCAGTGCAGACTTGCCTCATCCAGATGTCTGTGGAGACTGTCTGCAAGGGCGACCAGAACAGACTCCATCACATGGCCAGGTAAAAAACTGGACTGGATTTAAGACAGATGCGTACTCCAGGAAAGACTGGGTCTGTTCTACCCAGAAATGATAGACTGAGACTGGACAGTAATTGGCTAGACCAAAAGGATCTAGTGTGGGTTCCTTTAGTAGCAGCCTCACCACTGCCTTCTTCAATATTCCAGGAAATGATTGATAACATCTTCCAAGGAAGCACGTTCCCCTCTCCTTCTCTGCCACTGGCTTTAACCAACCAGGATGGGCATGGATCAAGGAAGCAGGTGGCTGGTTTAACAGCAGACAGGACCCGTCTATACCAGTGTGAAAGCCATCTGAATTTATCTACTACTGGAGCCAAAGATGATGAAGGGGCCTCTGGTTCACTCACTGATTTAACAGGTTCAAGCCTCCAAAATATATTTCATTTATACAGGAAAAGACTGATGAGTCTTTCTGTTTATTTCATATTTTATTGCTATCTCGTGCTGATTCTGAAGAAGAAAGGATTCCTGTCAATCTGAAAGGGATCTTTCAGAAAGCACTTTCATTTCTCATCTCTCGGTCCTATTTATTTCTTCAATAAACAAACAGATATGCACATAAATAAATAAATAAATAAATACTGGATTTCTAAGCCACTGTCATGACAGGCTCAGAGCAGCTAGCATCAGAATTATGCATATCAATAAAATAATATACAACAACATATAAAGTGTGATGATGAAACAACATAACAATAAAAATCTGGCACCTTAAAATACAGTATCCTATGAAGGGGAAACAATTAGGATTAGAATGTTCTCCTCATATCCCCATACTTAAACAAATATCAATACCGTAAGCAAGAGGAAGGGGAAGGGGAGAAGGATGGCATCCAGAATTGTAATGATTAGCTGTAGTAATGCACTGCTGACCCAGCAGCACCGTGGTAGAACGTTGGGACGCCAACGGACCTACGGCCTTCTGGTCGCACCGCACCCCCACTCCTCATCCCCCTATGAGTCACGGGTCATGAACTGTCTGGCTCAGTCACCGGGCGCAGGGACAATGGTCTTGCCCCCAGGTGAGGATTAGGCTCAGACGCTTACGCTCCTCTCCGCACGTAGCCAGGTGAGATCATACATCACATGATGATCTCCCGACCTCCCGCCTCCCGCTCTCCTGGAACTCCCCCCGGTCCTCCCTCCTACACGCCCCCGATAGAATAACAATAAAAGGTGCCAGGAACCAGCACGCGGGAGACTCGCTAGGAACACGGACCTCCGGGCTCCCGCTGCTGGCGATCTCCACCAGATGTTATCTCCACGTCTCGTCTCGTTCTTACGCTGACCACGTGGGTCGACTACAATTAGCCATTTGGTGGGGCCCATGCCAGGCAACAGACCCAACAATCACCAAACCAGAGGCTTGCCCTTGCTCACCCACCCTCTGCTTGTGAACCCGGTCCTCACAGCCTCCAAAAGAAAAAGACAGGCACGTGAACAGGTGGTGGTGACTTCTGCTGGTCTGATTGCAAGGAGGAAGAACTGCCACCTTTCCAAAGGCTGCTGCCTCTCCTCCTCCTCCTCCTCCTCCATTGCAACTGCTTTCTTGATTTCCCAACTTTCCCAATATTCGATACTGGCTACTACCTGTGGAGGAGCCACATCTACAAATGCTGGCCATCCTTTGATAAGGCAGTGGGCAGAAAAATGAGGAGGCGGCAGCAAGCATTCCCCTCTTTGTTTTTTGCTGCCACTCTAACCAAGCAAGGCAATGATAGTCAGAAGGAGGAGGTACAGCTGCCACTATCCCTCAGAGAGAAAGAGGTGGATTCCACACCACATATTTATAATGAGTTGCAGTCGTTATAAATGAACTCATTTCCCCTTTTTATAAATGGGAAACAAATTTGTTTATAACAATTGCAACCCCTTATAAACATGCTGCATGGAATCGCACAGCTAGAGCGGGAGCACGCAGCCATTTGAGCAGCAGCAGCAGCAGTGTGGGACTATGGGAGGTGGTTCAACCTCATTCTGATGAGGTCCATTGAGCCTGTTGTCCCCAAGGGCCCCCTCAAACCTAATGCCATACTGGAAGACTATGCCATAAAAGCACATGTTCTCCTTAGCCATGCGGCAAATAGTGCTATGTGATGCCAACTGTGTCATAGAGCCTGGCCATTTATGGAGGTAGGTAAAGGATTGTTCTGATTCATGGGCCTATTGTACAGAAGATGGAGTGGCCTCAGGAAGTACAAATGTTGGCTCTTTTTTTGCATTAGATGACCATTTTTTTATGTTGTCTGTTTTTGATTTTGGTATCATCTGAACACAATTAAAATAGTGCTTATTCTCAGCATCCTTTCAAGCAGATGACCCCATTAAAGGGCAGAGAAGACATGTGATTCAGCAAGGCAACAAATTGTGGAATGCCACACTTGCATGGTCGCCCTTTGGCTGCAAGTGTTATGTCCCAAGACCAGGAGGTCCTTTATTTCAGAACTTTAGTGGTAGATGGTTGTTTTGGGAGTAGCACAATTCCATTTTCTTGATTATTCCAGTGTAAAATTACTATGTCAGCTTCACATGGAGAGTGAATGCATTGTCCATATGGATTTCATAGCCAGTAGTCCTGTGTGATGCCCAAATGCATGTAAAGGTACAAAGGTAAAGGTACAACCAGATACCAGGTGGAATTGATGTGATACAATCAACTCCTGGTACTTTATCATGCCAAAAAGTAACAAGTCAGCATTTAATCCACCATCTTACTTTTCACGTTTGTTTCCTGCCTTCTGAGGCTTCTAAGGCAACATCCATACTTTATAAAATTACTTGTCCAAAGCTACCCACCCAAAAAAATCTAACTTAGTTAATCTATTGTTCATTGACATTTTCAAGAAGATGAAATTGATCTGTGCCTAGAACAGTCATCCTACACCAGAGCTATGTAATGAAAAAAGAAGGGGGTACTGGAATAAGACAGCTATCCATCTCTTAGCTTCTGGGGGTGTCCAAGTCCTCTCTGCCATTGTCAATAACAAGAGTCTAAATCTGTCTCAGAGTTTTGTGGGGTGGGAGGATTTGCGTCAGTGGGTGACTTTTATAGCTGAGATGAGAAGGGGTGGGGGTGGGGAATCCTGGAATGCAGAACAGCTGGTGCTTGAGTCATGGGCTAAGAAGTCCTCTTCACTGGTAGGCTGCAAATTTGGGAGGGAGAGTATTTATAATCCATTTAGCTGTGACAATAATGAAAGCATGGGTGGTGGGTCCACCAACCTCTTCTGGATTTGGAAGAAGACCCTTTACTGGAATTCACCTCGGTGGGTTGCTTACGATATTCCCTTAGCTAGTGCATCAATGTTCCCTTAGCTAGCGCATCACCCTGATCTTCCAGATGTCATTTCAGCAAGAATTCAGAAAGCTTTCATGTGTATATATCCCAAGTCATTTTGATGTTTTGCGCATGTCTTAAGGAATTCCTCTGACTGTAAAAAAGTCCTTTGGGAAATCTACCAATTACTAACTTTTCTTGTATAACTGGTTTCCTTCAGTATATGCCCTAAGTTTCACAGAAAGGGACATGAAAGTAAACTGGGTAACATTTGAATTAGTACAGGGAAACATTTGAATCTTCCTTAGATGTCAATGGATGCCTTTCACCTCAGTTGAAAGCAGACAAACGGACTTTCTCTTTAGAACACATGCAGAAGCCTTTGCTAACTCTACCCACAACCTCAAGTCAGAAGACTAGACTACAGTGCTGCTCCTACTGCCTCATGCTAGCAGCTGTGTGTATTCCTATATCCAGGAACCTGGAATTTGGCTTTCTGGCAAAATATATATATCTACACCTGCTCAATAAGTTTACAACATTTATCAGCAATATCTTGCATCTCCAAGAAAGTGAGAAGTCAAAACAGGGGTTTCTAGTGGTGAGGGGATGGATTTCTAGGAGTGAATATAATATAGCAGTGAAAATAAGTGACTGTGATAGAGAACTTCTGACATGCAATGGGTGGGTTTGAACTCGAGAACCCCCCCCCCTTACCAATGTCCTTGGTCAAGAAAAACCCTTCCTCTTGGTCTGTTCTGAGGTTCTGTCCTGGGGCACTTGCCCAACTAAAGCAATCTTGAGAGGTGAGACACCCTCAGACTCAGACCTGACCTCAGTAGTGGCTGACATTGATGTAGGCCAGCTTTTAATAAACTAGTTAACCTATATACTGGTGTCCTGTGCCCTTATTTGGGGGTACTGGTTCCATATTCTTCTTCTAAGAAGTGTTCTTTAGAGATCTCTTTAGAGATCGGCTTGCTTGATCACACCAGAGGCCTCTCTAGTCCAGTGTCTGATTTCTCACTCAGGTCAGCTGGTGCTTCTGGGAATCCCACTAGTAGGGAATTAAGGAAACTGCTACACAACATAGTTGTCTCCCAAAATCCATTCAGGAGTATACAGTGCCTTAACATGGAGGTTCTCGTTGACCATCTATATATTTACTTCCCATATGTGCTCACTGTCTGCAGATACTTAAATGCCCACTTCCCCACAAGTTTGTCTGCAGACTCAGTAAATCCCCTGGGTTTGCAGAAAAAATCCAAAAAAGTTTAAAGAAATAAATACAAGAATATTTTATGCACAGAAATGGAAAACTCCAGCTATAGCTAAGAACAGTGGGTGAAAATATTGGAGTTGGCAGAGATGGCCAAGCAAATTTTGTTACTTAAAGAAAATAAATTAAGTTTTTGGACAGCTGGAAACTCTTGATAGAGTATTTGAATAAAAGGGGAAAATGACGATTAGTGGCTTTGAAGGTTAAGAATTGTTAAAATAAGAATTGAAATTGAATCCCAATAAGATGGAGGTGCTCTGTGTGCCGAACTCCCGTGTCTGGTGGTGGTACTAAAAGTGGTGGTTCTACCCAGTGGTGGGATTCAGCAGGTTTGCACCACTTCAGTAGAACTAGTTGTTAAAATGGTGCTTGTAAACGACCAGTTGTTAAATTATTTGAATCCCACCACTGGTTCTACCCCAGAAAGACCAAGTACAGGATACTGGGGTTATCTTGGATGAAGCGCTGTCTCTAGAAACCCAGGTGGCAGTGGCAACCATAACATCCTACAGAAACAGTGGAAAGACAATTAGAAATGCATTTAACCCATTCCTCCACCCCCCTCTGTGCATTTAGAAAGCAACAAAAGCAAAACCTATAATAACAGGCCTCCTGGCAACCAGTTCTGCTTTTCTCTAGACCAGGATGACTTGGCCTCGATTATTCATGCTCTGGTAACCACCAGATTGGATTATTACAATACGCTCTATGTGGGCTGCCTTTGAGGACTCTTCAAAAGTTTGAGTTGGTGCGGAATACAGCAGTTCATAGGCTGACCGGCAGAGGCGTAGCTAAGAAAAATGGAGCCCGGGGCAAAATGGAGCTGACGCGCCCCCTCTCCCCCCAGTAGGTGACCACCCTCACCATGACCAAACAATGATTTTTTGCACCAGGTCATTTCAAAGGGAATGAGGGGAGGGGGGATAGGAAACCTGGCTCTGCCCGTGGATCCTGTCATCTATTTTTAAAAAGCCATTCAATGCAGCTACTATGCATTGTCAGTCCAAGAAATGCAGACCCAGATCTCTAAAAACCCAGATATGCAGTTTGACCCTTAGTCCAACTGACCATCTTTGTCCTTGAGAAAGCCTAACTGACTGCTTGTCGGCATGTTGTACTTTGTTTATTTTCTCCCAAAAGTTTCATCTGAACTGTTCTAAACCATCGTGCCTTTTCTCAGCACCCATCACATCCTTATCCCCCTCACTAATTTTTAGTGAATATTGTCTTGATTCAGTATTGTAGCAAAACTATGATATTTATCTAGCATAGAGAATTGGCACAAACATAAAAGAATCTCTTGCCTTGCACTGTCAGCCTCAGGTAGCTTTCTCTCCCTTCCAGTAGGTCTCATCTAAAGCCTGTGCATGAGGGAAGACAATAGTGCACATACATATAAGTACGATCTGCAGACAGATTTGGTTTCCTTACATTATCTTTGCTCTTGGCATCTGGCCATTTAGAAATCTGCTAAACAGAGAAAGACAGTAAGTGGGGCACAAATAGAGAACAAAATAGGGGGGGAAAGGCAAGATTGACAACATTTTGGTACCTAAAATAATTTTTTACATGAGGCTGGTGACAGTAGGGGTTTTTTTGGGGGGGCGGCAGTAAAGTTCAATAGATATTATATGGGAGATCCATAATTGGATTTTTCAATGTTTAATGAAATGTACCTACAGGGGGCTGCTAATTTGTGCACAGCAGTGGCACAGAGGAAGAAAGGTTGTTAAACCCTTCCCTGTTGTACAATTTTACTGATCAAAATTGTTACCAGATGTGTGTTAACCCCATGGGTTAAAATACAGATATTTTGACTAAATTAATATTAGATTTTTTTTAGTTCTAAAGAATTGGTGATCAGCAGTTTTATGTATTAAGTTATATCCGTTATTATGGGGTTTCATTTCCAGGTTTAGAATTTTTTAATGGATACAAATAATTAAGTATTTTTTGGCATTTGCTGTCTGTTCTTAATATCCACTATTTAGTAAAATTTATGTATTCAATACGAACCTCATATAAAGTTTTAAGAAGAAAAAAATGGCAGCTGAGAAAATGGCTCAGGAGAAAGGGGTAAACACTCCGTCTTCCACAACTGTGACCTCACCCCACAACTACATTTCATTTAAAAACAGAAATGTCACGGGATTGCATCACAGATCTCTTACATTACATGGAATTTGCCCTTTAAAAAAATGTGATTGAAGTGTTGTTGCCCAAGGAATTCACACCCATTCCTTTTGTCCTACTATTACCCCTGGTCTAACAGATTTTGAGGGTTTGAAGCACAACTGAATTTGTAATGCATCAACAGCAATTACTTTCATATGCTTCTCTATTCAAATACACATGTATTTTAAGCTTAGGGTACTTAAATAGAGTTCTGGGTTATAGTTCGTCAGCATCAAGAGGAATTAATAACTTGTCCTTTTCCACAAGTTTTCTCAGGAAGCTCTTCATCCTTTCTCCAATCTGTCTTGTACATCTGTTGTTGTAGCTGATGGAAGACCACAAGGGAAGGTATGCATATTTTGGCTTTTTCTGTGCTTTTTGAAAGATTGAATTTTTGGCTGTAGAGAATTAGGGACACCAAACAGTCATCATTCCATGTGATCAACACCAGAAAACCAGTCAGAATGGGCTCCCTTCATTGAAGCTAGCAGCCATTGGCCACAACCAAGCTGAGGAGAAAGGCTTAGAAACTGGAACAACAGCCTTGAAAATGGAAGTCGGATCTCAGAAACTGATTAAATAGAGGTACTCCTTCAGACTGCCCACAATCTGAGCTTTTCTCCACATATGGGTGGGTCTACATATAGTGGCAACATGTGCCTAGTTATATACCAAACCTCTCTTTTTTTCTGCTCATCATATTTTGCTTTATGCTTCCTTTCTCTGCTCCACCAATCCTAGCTTTTTGAATCTTGCATCCGTTACCTTCCTGAATTGTGTCTGACAATCTTCACTTCTTTTTGTTTTGCTATAACTTTTAGTTTTGGCCATGAATCCTATAATTAGTCCTTAATTAATCTCCTATAATTAGTCCTTGCTGATCTGTAAACCTGCATAGATTTACCCTTACTCCCAGTTCTGCTAAGACAAATAGGGGTGGGGGTGAGGGCGGGCTGTGTCAAGTATGGCAGGATTCCTAATTGAACCAGGTAAAGAATTGCATTGAAAGAGGTAGCATTTCTTCCAGTCCTTACTACACATCCCTGCTAGCACCTATGAAATGCTGCCTTATCTGGCTATTGCTGGACAGAATACTCAAGAGGAAGTAATCTCATCTTTGAATTATGGAGCTGCATGAATTGAAGCCGGTTCATACAGTTCCAAGATCTACCACCCATCACCCTAAACATGGTGGCCAATCACACTTACCCAGGCTAACCTATCTCACAGGGTTGATGTCATTGCTGGTATGAAAGGGAGGAAAAGAGAATGATGTTGTAAAGTTGCTTTGGGTCCCTGCTGAAGAGAAGAGCAGGATATAAATGTCCAAATAAATGAATAAAGTGACCCTCAAGACTGGAATTCAGCAGCTATACAGAAAATGGAATGAGGAAAATTATTTTCCTTCTTCCGATTGTATCCAAGGAGATGAGCTCGGACCAGTGATGGGATTCTAACGATTTAACTACCAATTCCCCCCACCATGTGCCCCCCCGCTGTGCGCCCCTTCCCCACGGCCCCCCTGCTGCCCACTTGTCCGGCTGCTGCACCCCCCTTTTCGATGTTGTGCCCAGGGGAGGCAAGGGATGATTGCAGCTTTGGCTTGGCCCACGTGCCACCAGGTCGGCTGTCCAGCCACCAAAGGGGATGGGTTCTTTCACTGGCCGGCCTCGGAGTGGGCCGCATGCCTGGGGGCTGGCTGCGTGGCCTGGGTGGGTTTTCTCTGACATTGGTGGGGAGGCCTGAGGCATGCTGCCTTTGGGGGATCCCCTTCATGGGCCTCAGAGTAGCCAGCTTTCAAGGGCCACTCAGAGTCGTCGGCTGCTCCGGGCTTTAGAGCAGCCAGCTTTCAAAGACCCCTTGCTCTCCCTCCCCTGGGAAAGGGAAGAACGGGGCTCAGAGCAGTCAACTTTCAAAGCTCTGAGACCTCAGAGCTCTAAGGCCCACAGCAGCTGGTTGCTCTGAGAGAGTTTTCAAAGACCCCTTGCTCCCCCTCCCCTGGGAGAGGGAAGGACGGGCCTCAGAGCAGCCGGCTTTCAAAGCCCCCTCAGAACAGCCAGATTTCAATGACCCCTTGCTCCCCCTTTCCTGGGAGAGGGAAGGACCGGGGGGGGGGTTTAGCGCCTCAGAGCAGCCAGCTGCTCCAGGATTCTGAAAGCCCCCTTGCTCCTTGTCCCCTGGGAGATGGAAGGATGAGACTTTTAGCACCTCAGAGCAGCCCGCTGCTTTTAGCAACCGGTTCTCCTGAACCGGTGCCAACTGGCTGAATCCCACCACTGGCTCTGACTCACGAAAGTTCACACTGGAATAAATGTCATTGGTTTTCAAGGACTTCTCTCATGTTTTTTCAGACAATTCTTTACAAAAGAACATGACACTATTTGCAAGGAAGTTCTATCAGAGCCTCTGTGTCTTTGAGTACAACTGGTTGGGAACTGTGAAACAAGATACTGATCTGATCCAGCTCTTCTGTGCTTAGTTATTTACAGGGCAGTCAGCTTAAACTGGTAGGAAGAGGAAACCTGTTCTCATTGCAAATAAAACTGGGCCAACACTCCACTGCCATGATCCAACTGAAATAGCTGAGTATGTCAGAATGTGAATAGAATGTGTATGTAGGTGTATATCCAATTGCACATTCCATCCACATGCTCTCCTCAATTAATCATGCACAACCACACATGACAAAAGCTGTCTGCCCATTCCATTCAGAGTGAGGGTAACAGAAATAATTTGTTTGCCTTCAGTGAAACCATCACCTAGCCAGATCTGATGTGGGGCTGTGATTTAACTGTGTTCCTTACACGATCATTAATTGCTTGGGACCACATGGTGCAGAATCCCTTCTAAGACAGTATAGAAGATTCAGTTGATGAGGGGATGTGTGAACTAACCCAAGAAATGTGCAGAAGAATGGAACCAGGGAATTGCTGTTTTCACATGGAAAATGGAATCTCAAGAACATTTGGTGATGCATTAGTTGTATTGCGTATCAGCCCAATTGTTCAGAGAACTCATTCCATACCTGACATCTCTTATCTATATACTGCATAGGGTTTTTTTAAGCATAGCAGAAAAAGAGGGCCTGTTTTATATGGTGGGTATAAACTATGCTGTAATGCAGATTCTAACTTCAAATGACAAGGAGGGGCTGGAGTGATAGGGGAGGAGCGCGGTTGTAGTGTGACGGACTTGCCTGTGCCATAGCACGATGCAGATAAAGAACAGCAGAAGCATTGAAACCAGCCATTCTTCTTTGGCTTAGAGTTTGAACACCAAATTACTTGATTGAGCTTGATTGACTAGTTCATCACTGAGTAGTAGATCTCAGCAGAAGGAAGTTGGTGCCTTTAAAAAAAGTCATGGTCACACATCTCATCTGAGCAGCTTGCATCCATCTGGACCTTCTGTGTGGAGGAGACAATCTGTGTAAAAACAGAAGTGGGAAAGAGGTGCCAAAGTTTTAGAGGGTGATCAGCTTAAACTAGTGGAATGCTTTTGTGGGCGTTAAGCCTTCATAGGCAGAAACCGAAGAAAAGAGGTCTTTCATCAGGTGCTATACAAGGTTTTTAATCACATGTACAAAGCCAAACAGCATAGATGGCTGTTTAAATAAAATTGTATAAGGAGTGTCTAGAAAGAAGGTGAAAGTAAATAGATTATTTACATCAGCCAGCCATCATCAGTGTGATTAATTTCCTTTTGGATATCCGTATGCTTAAGAAAATGAAGGTATGGAGAAAGCCATATGGCATTTCCCATTCATACTTGCTTAAAATTTCAAAACTGAGGTATGTTTCAGGCTTGAGGGATGTGAAAAAGCTACCCATAATATTCTACAAGAATTTTGTAATAAGGGCCACCTTTAGTGTTCTGCGCTAAGATTGGTTGTTCTAGGAAAAGTGAAAACATTTGAAAAGGAGCTCCTTAACATGACATCACCAATAAAATATATGAATGACCTTTCCTTCCTCCTTCCATAGTATGACAGTTCTCTTCTGTATACTAGATTAATTCGATGTAGGTTCTCCCTTTTGCACCACTGCTTGTGTGTATGTCTGCATGTATATTAGCCAGAGGTCCCCAACATGGAGCCCATGGACACCAAGGCACCTAGGGACACCTTTCCTGGTGTCCTCCAAGTGACTATAGAATGTGGGTGAGATCAGGCAAAGCTTTTGCCTAGCAGGGATGTCGGTGGAGTTCTGATTGGCTGAGCAGATCTCAAAGCACATTGCTTTCAGCAGCAGTTGCACAAGGCTGTTCACTGCATGTCTGAAGGTAATCTGTAGTATAAAGCCTTAGTATTCTAGCCTTAAGAAGAACGAATATGCAGGAAAAGACTTAGTTTTACTTGTGGTCTTCCTATCATTTCTTCAATCATGTTATGAATCATCTCCTCTGTATTTATAGATTTGATATACAAGAGGAAACACTGTCAGTGTGATCATTTGAATCTAGCCTTCTTTAATGAGAGGCAACACTAAACCAAAGACGTTTGCTCAGTGATTCTCACTCCAACAGAAATAGTCCTCCTCCTTTAACAGTAATTAGAACTGAGATGGGAAGACTGAAGCCCCTCCTTCCTCAACACCATGTTCAGGAGCTTTTTTTAAAGCAAGTCCTCAGATGATCAGAGGTATAATGCCTGGATGAACCAATGTGGAAAGCAGTCTCTGAAAGAAGGAAGACCAACATGCTCAAGTTCTGGATTTTGGAGCAGAAGCCTCATCCATCCCTGTGTATACATTCTGCCCTGAGGCATTTCTGGACAACATCTTGATGTTTTTCTAAATACACATGCACATGTGTGTATTTGCAGGTTGGGCTGTGTTCAGTGAATGCCTACAAGTGTTCTGATGGAGTTGCTCCTTGTTCAGTAATAACCTTTAGATCACATGGAACTAAATATGAACAGATGGTTCTAAAATGCAGTTTAGTATGAAAAATGATTCCATCAGATATTCTCCTCCATTTCTGGCAATCTGTGCTTCTGGGAAATGGGGAATAAGACATATTAAAGAAAATCAGGAAGATACAGAGGTGGAGGAATGCAATTTTGTGTGCTTCCCTTACTGTGATCTGAGGGACTGCAGCATTAGCAAGACAACAAGGAAGGCATTATATTTATTATCAGCAAAGAATTAGAAATAAGTGACCCACTGGCAAGGAAATCCCAGTTTGATTAACTTGTAGTGGATGTACAAGAAATGTGAAATGATACCACATGCATTTTCTTAAGCAAGTTCTTGTTGGAAAATGTAGAGACCTACCTTCAGAACTGACCCATGAGAAGAAACTATTTTACCTCCATTTCTTTTCCCATCTCATTCTGTCTCTTTTACAACTCCTGGCAAAGCCTTTGGGCTTATTACAAAGGAAAACTAGTCAAGGATACTTTTGATAGGATTTCCTGAAACAGGGTATCAGAAAGATTAGGTGTTTTGTGGAGACAGACCGAATTAAAGTATAGCTGTCTCGCTCTCTGATAACACAACCTAACTGTCTAAAATTACAGGAGCTTACCAGTGTCTTAGAAAAATTCTATAGTACTGATATGAAGGAAGGTTGGAAAATATTATACATCAGCAATGCAACTGATGATGTAGTAAAGAATATTACAATATGTAAAACAGCATCAGCATTGATTAAATGTAGGTGAAAATGACAACATTGGTTCTGGTGAGATATTGTTAGAAATTGGATATGATGGACTTGTATGCATGGACATATATGAAAACAGAAATTGCATTCACACACACACACACACACACACACACACCCCTGTCTTCCCTTTGTTGGAACTTTCTCTACTTTCTACCCTGCTTCCCTGGTCCCCATACCTTCCATTGACTCAGCGTCTGCTTCCCCGCTTATCTCATGGCCACTGCTATTATGGCATTCTGAGTTGGTGACTATGCAATGTTTCCCACTCTGTCAGGTCTGTCAGGTAAGGTTACTCTCTCCTTGCCTGCAAGCCAGCCTGCAAGCAAGTAAGCATGATAGAACACTGTCCAGAAGCCAGGGGGAATTTGTTTTGCCCAAGAAAAACCTAATCTTCCTTCTAGGGATCCCTCACAGGTCTCTGACTTTCTTAATATGGGGGGGGGGGGGTCAACAACCACCAACATGTCCAAGAATTCATCCCTCTCACCAGTTTGATGTCAGGATCACTCTCAAATGTGGCTATTAGTAATGTGGAACATGGCCAGGCTCACAGGTAGGAATTTTAAAAAACATGCTTGATATCTTAAATAACATGTTTAGAGCATATACATCTACAGAAATCCTGGTGCCGATGCTAAGAAAGAAGATAGAAACAGAGAAAGATTTCTAGCCAAACTTAAAAACTTACTTGGCTTTTACTCCTTCTCCCTCTGGTGGGCACAAATGGGTGTATGGATACTTTGTCTGTCAGATACTTTGTCTGTCAAGTGTGCGCACATGTACACAGACAAAGAGAGTGAGACAGAGAGAAAAAGCATCTCCTTTTCAGTTCTCCCACACATACACATGCATAAAAGGTCCTGGCCAACTTGAATTCTGGATTCTGCCAGAATGCAGTTGTCCTGCCCCACAAGTGAATCTGTTTGAGGTGCCCTGTACTTGGCTAGGACAGAATGGGGGAGACACAAGCCAGGTTCAACAGTTCTTACAATGGGTTTATTACTTGAGAGAAACAAGACCCTAGCTCCTCCCTTGGTTCTATTTAAGTCAGAGTACTTGCTTGTCTTGAGCAGGTTTGAAGCTGTAGACTGTGTCTTCTCTTGGTTGCTTTAGGAAAGTCCACTGTGTGTTGCTTCCTTTCAGCTCTTTCAGTCTTTTTTTAGTTCTAACTGCTATTAAACTTGATTTGTACTCTATAGACCACCATATATTAATATGGACGTCAGGAAAATTCCGGTTTCCAACTACCCTTAACACCTCACTCTGACTGACTGGCTTGAATGAAAACAGGGGATTGCTGGGTAAAGAAAGGAAACTGCCTATTGGGAAATGTCTTAAAGGGACAGGGGATAACTGGAAAAACCCTCCCTTAGAAGACTGAACAATGAACTGAAACCATGCTATGGGGAAACTGACTCTTAATGGGGAAATAACAAAAGCCTCTGTGGGGGCATGACAGCAGTAGCCCAGGTGCTATTTACATCAGAGGGATTCATTGTTTTTCCACAGGATGAGAAAATGCATAGTCCAGGAGTGATGAGGTTTCCTAGCCTGACTATCTTCAAACATTGATTCACCTCCATAAATATTAGCCCTTCCTAAGATGAAACTGTTTATTCTATTCTCATCGATGACAGAGGCAACCTCTCACAATTCCAAGGACTCTGCCTTGACATTGTGCTTCAGGGAACTGGTTGTGGGTTTTATTGCTCTCTCAAGCGCTGGCTGCCAGACGAGTTGTCTGATACTTGGGAATGGCACTAAGCTGGTCAGTGGATTCCTGAAAACACAGTTCAAAGTGGAGGCCTTGATGTGATAACTGAGATTCCACAAAGTATTCTCATGAGATCATGTACAGTAAGGAACTCTAGGTTTCTTTTTGAAATATCCACACATGGGCACATGTCTTTGATATTGTGTTTAGATTTTTTAAAATCTTCTGCCTCCATATTTTCTTCTATACAATTAGATTTTTTGTAAAAAAAAATAGGGGGGGGGTTTCTAAGATTGCAAAAACAAAACAAAATCTCTCTGTATCCTAGCTCTGGGGGGCCATGATGTGTCAGTTTTTGTGGTAGATGTATGGAGTCAAACATGGCTATTATTGTATAAGAACATAGAACTAATTTGTGGGTTGAGGTGATTTTATTTTATTTTTTCTGACGATAAGGCACTTAGATATATAGGTACACGATCTGCACGCTTTTTAAACTGCACCCTTACCTAAGCGTTTACCAATAAAACTCTGGTGCACATATCAGAACACCAACTTGTGACAAAAGAATTTCAATGAAAACATTCTGACCTTAAATTAATGTATACATAAAGACTTCCTCCCCAAGAAGCAAAGCTAATAAGGAACAGAAAAATGAGTTGCTCATTAAGGAAAGCTACAGTGAGGAGGTCAAATAATATAGGAATAAAGTAAGAATTGCTAAAGGATAAAAGGACCTGGATACAGGCCAGACAGCTATTACTGACAGCAAGCAGTTTTTAAGTTCCATCAATAAATAGAAAGCATTAAACAGAATAAGTGAGATAGCTGCATATTGAGGTTTCAATAGCATCACAAATACCTAATGCATACTTTGGCCTCAGTTTTTTGTAAAGGTATTGACATTGGTCACACTGAAAGAATAATTGATGTAAAGAAGGGTAAAGGATGCGTAAGTTAATGTACCTGAGACTGCAAACCTCTCACAAAACTTGTAGTCCAATCGTTAGCATTTAACCGTGGACGTCTTGCTCCCAAATCATTATGTAAAAGCTGTTGCAACCTTAATAAAATAAAGGTTTTGTTATAACTTTATAAAAATTGGCAGTCAAGGGTCAGATGTTCTCCAGGTGTGAACAGTAGATATTCACATGGAAAAAAGATCAGCGTGCACATATTGCAACAAATCGATTGACTCAAGCATGGAACCAGATGTCCTTCTTATCCCTATATTTCCGAAATTGAACTGAGGTAGCCTACTTCAGGGCCATGATTTCAATTTTAAACTATGATGTCTCAGAAGTAGTATGGATATTAAAAGAAAGAATAATTAAATTTATTAAAGGAATGGCAAATTGAATGTAACGTAACACATGATCACCAAAAGCAAAGCTTGCCAACTAATCTGTTATCCTTTTCTGGGAGTATGATTTTTTTTTTTTGTTCAGGGGAAATGTGGTCGATTTAATCTATTTAGGTTTTGGCAAAAAAATGGATGCAGTTGTCACATGGGAAATTATTATTTAAATTGGAAAAGTAGGACCTTATACACATAATGAAAAAGGAGGCAACAAACTGAATAAATGGAAGAAGCAAATATCTTTGCTGATGGCAAAAAAAGTCATCAGTGGCATTTTTGATAACAGAATCTACAATACGGAATCATCATTTTCTTCTTGGCTACTAGTGTTCATTGTGATTCAGAGGATTTGAAGCACATAAGGATGTTCCTGGGATCCTAACCGTTGCTAGTTTTTCCAGGGAAGAGAGCCATAAAATGCACCAAGAAGGCAGAGAGATCAGATAGATAAGAGATGTATTTCCACCCAGAGATAACCGTTTGTCAGGTTCCACTGGGGTCAGGTCTGAGTTCTAGGCTGTCTTCAACTCCAGGGTTGCTTTTAGTTGGGCAACCCTAGGATAGATCCTCAGAATATAGCAAGAAGAGGAGGTTTCACTTCACCCAGTTTCCCACTCCGTTCTGCTATTTGCCTATTCCCAACTGCCAGAGAATGACTCCCTGGCTACTCTTGGGGGTACCCTTTAAACACTTGGCCAAATGAAAGCTTCTGCTGCTAAGCATTCTGCTGAGAGCCAGCTGGGCTCTTTCAAACTGGCTGATTCCTCCAACCTGGCTGACTCCCTTGCCCACTGTCTGCAACCTGACAGGTGACTACCCCAACCTTGGGTCTTGCTGGCCCAGTGTGCCTTTACTGAGGATTGCAGTCCCCTGGGATAAGTTGTGGGGATGGAGGCATCAACTCTGGACAATATTTGCCTATCTGCTGGGGGTGGGCGGGCAAGATGGTTAGCTGTTGTAAAACATGATTGGGGTATTGAGATATGTGGGACATGCAGCCTAGGTTGATTGGTGTTCACCTCCCTCTGTATGAGTGAGTTTCCCAAATCGGGATTAGGAGAGGCTTCTCTCCAACAAAAGCAGGAAGGATTAAAAGATTTAAACATATGTTAGTCTTTGTTTAAATGCTGGAGGTTGGATTCTCCCATATGGAGCAGTGGGAGTTAGGACGTGCAGATGTTCCACCCAAACTGGACCCATAGAAACCAAAATTAGCTTTAAAAAGAGTTCCAGAAAGGAATAACATGAAATCTTGTAATCTATGTATACCCAGATGGATCTCAGATGGATGTATGGATACCCAGATGGATGTATACCCAGATGGAATACCCCAAAACAAAATTATTAAATCAGAGAGAGAGAAATTGTAAACGACTTTGATGTATACAGTTTTTTTTAAAAAATATGCAAAGAACCTACACAAAGCATTTGAGAACTGATTCCCTAAGCACTCATTCACACACTCACCAGCAAGACAGTGCATATGAATAGTGGAGAAAAGGGGAAATTGGTGAGTTTAGGGAAAGAACCTTAAATCCAGGGCTTGAGGTCTGGAGAGGTCCAGGGGTAGAAGAAGTGGAGGTCCGAGGAGCAGAGTGAGGATCTTGCAAAGCAGGGAGACATATCTGAAAAATAACATTCACTTTGTAATCAATGCAATAGAATACATGAAAAAGAAGAAAGCAATGTCTAGTTTTTTCTTTGCAGATAAAGTTTTTGACAATATAGTTTGGCCCCTTTTGTTATAGATGTTTGAAAATTTCAATGGAAGATGGAGCATCCCCTTTAGGGGCCAATAAAATTGGACTCCTCCTGACCCAAACTTCACCAAACTGGGGTGTGTGTGTGTGTGTGTTTCATCTAAGAAGAATCACCTGCAACTACATTGTAAATTTGGTCATTGAAAAACAGCCTTTACCCCACTCTTGAGCCTCAAAAATTCCTCAGACTTTAAAGGACCCAAATTTTTTAGGATGTCCAGAAAAAAAGCTGAAAAAACCATTTACCTGTATTGGGTATTCAGTTTCTTTCAGCTTTTCTGATTTTGGGGGGGCAGCGGGGGAGGGGGGTGTCCAATAAATTCAAATCAGAAAAATCATTAAAAAATGGTACACACCCTTATTCTGGGTTCACATAAACTTTCACCATCACTTACAAGCCTCTTCTATGTTTTGCATGAGCATCAGCTTCCCACATTCCTTCACTTGGATCTCTTTCCTCCTTGATGTCACAGAGCTTACATTCTGTATGGGGGCCCACAAGGGTCGAATCCCCACTTGAAATTTGCATGCAGATTCAAACCTGTTCATTGTGAAACTGTGTCCTCTTCATCGAAGTTTCTCCCTCCCCACCGCAGCGAGCACACAGCAGACACACCCAGTTGCAGAACTCTTAGCAATCCCCACTACCAGGCTAGCTCGCTTCGCCAGTCTCCCCTGATTGGCTGGCATGCCTTGATGGGGCGGGACCTTTTCCCACTGCGGAAATGTACATTGTAGGGGTGTGATCAAAAAAACCAGCATGTAAAAGTTTAACGTTTAACTGTTTAACTGTGCAAACAGTTAATTGTTACCTGTGTAAACCATGAACGATTCAAAGTTACGCGTTTGACTGTTTAATGTTTGCATCCCCTTCAGCTGGCCGATTGTAAAAGCGGAAATGAAACCAAGGAAAGGCTGCGTGGTTGCCCAAATTCTGCGTCACACTACAGGGCGGGAAACAAGTCAGGGTTTCAACCCTCATCCCTCCCCTCGGATCAGCTCTGAACCATGTTAATGGGGTCTATGCCACTTGCAACCAGGTCCTGCCGGAACGCAGATTAATGGGGAGAATGAGCACCAGAAACGGAATCTGCCACGCAAGCAATGGGGAGGTTGTCCCTCAAACCTGGTTAGTTTGTGTTCTGAAACCTGGCTAAGACAGTAGTGGGGATTCGACCTAGGAGGTTTGAAGGAAATGCTTGAAAAGGGAACAAAAGATTTTTCTTGTCCATGTGCACAGCTTCCTGGTGACATACTGCATTGCCTATATGACAATCAGTTGAATTTCCTGATGGTGGGCTTTTTGAGATGGCTGCTGAACTGGGGCATCATGTGAAGGTGATAACATTGGGAACAACAAATATGATAATATTAAGTCTGTAGTTAGACCTTCACAACAGTCCCTCCCATCCAATAACTGAACGCACTGGTTGTAGCTGATGGAATATATTAATAGATAAATGAACAAAAACAGAAAGAGAGAGAGAAGATGGGAAAGGGAATCAGAGGAGTTCCGATTACATTGATTATCAGAGAAACACTAAAATGTTTCCCTATATCATCTAAAGTTTTTCTAGACTATCCCTTTTAAATACACAGTGGGAGTATCTTTTCCAGAAATGAAAGTAACAGGTCAGACATTGACATTTTCTCCAAAGAGATGTGTAAACAAAAGTTTAACTAGACGCTGTGATTGCAAACAGAAACCATTCTTTCTGGGAACAATATTCCGATAGGCTAATGTGCATTTATCTTTTCCATAGTAATACTCTCCCAGTTGTTTTATCCCATATGAACTGAAAAAATCTCTCATGGGATTCAGCAGGACACAAGGCAAAATGATACCCTTAAGGCTTTTATTAAGGCAGGGAATTTAATCCAAGCATTTTGTAATGTGTAAAGGAAGGAAATAGTGAACAGGATCCCCAGGAAATCAAAGGCCCTGTTTGTGACTTCCAATAATACAGAAGTCTAATGAAAATCCATGTGTGAAGAATTCAACGAAACCTGTTTTTGAGTCATAATCCTGCATTTTGTTTATTTCTGACTGCCAGGGACAAGCTGACATATTAAGCTGGCAGGATGTCCCTTCTCTTGCTTGTTAAACTTGTCTGAGCTTCTCTCTGCCTGCAGCTCCTTGGCATGCCTGTAACAAGGAGGCAAGATGAGGTGAGTTCCATTTCATGGGTCTCATGAATTTGACCTCATGTGGTTAAGTTAATGATCCATACTCTTCCTTCTCACTAACCCTGGGGCCTCTCCAATATAATACAAGAGAGAAGATGTAAGGGGAAGGTACCAAAAAATAGAGAAAGGAATGAAACAATGGCACAAGGAAATGGGTGATGATAGAGGTGAAGATTGTGGAAGGTCCTATCTGCACAAGACCCTTTAAAATATTTTGAGGCAGAAAATAAAATGTTTCCTCTGTGGAACTAAACACTGGTTTGCCCCAAAATGTTTTATCTGCAGCATCAAAACATTTAAAATGAATGCCCTTTTTAAACAATTATTTTGTTGAAATGTTTCGGCTTCCTTTGCATGTGCAGTCCCTTTAGGATGTTTCCCAAGCCTCTCTGCCTTCCTTGCACTTCCTCATTGAGAGCATTTTCTCAGCTCACTCCTTGCCCCTTGCCTTTTTTTCCTGCACGTTTTTCCTGCATTTCCTTCAGGCTTCTTTATTTAGGGGGTGGGGTTGGTAATCACTGCAGGATGGGCTTCAGAAGGTGCAGAGAACTGCAGCACTCCTCCATGAAGCATAAAAGTAACGTTCTCAAACAAAAATGGAGGAAAAAAGGATACATCATCACAAAATGGTGGCCAGGAATCATTTGGAGGAGGTCAGTGCAGACATACATCATGGTAAAGGGTGAAGGATTGAAAACATTTTCAAAACATTTTCAGTGATTTGTGAGGAATGGGCCAAAGAACCAAAGTGTACTTCCTCAACAGCTTTGAGTTTAGCAAAGACTCATTAACTCTTACAGAGAACCCAAAGGAACTAACAAGCAAGCAGAATACCTGGGTGGAGTTTTTCCCCCATGTCTCCCCTGTTCATGCAACCCCCCCCCCCCCCGATTTGCCAGAAAGGAAATTTTCTTTATCTGAGACTCAAATAACATGTTTCACATTGTAGAAGTCCCCCTTCCTTCTCTTTCAGCTTTAAAAGTCACCCACTGACGTATATACTCCCACTCAATCCCCCCCAAATTTGAGAGACAAATTTAGAAGCCTATTATTGACAGTGACAGAGAAGAACTGGGTGCTCCCAGATGCTGGGAGACGGGCTGCTGTCTCACTCTACTAATCCTATCTATGCTCCAGCAGCAGAGAGAGCAAATTCCCTCATCCCACTCTTGGAGGAGGGGAGATGAGCATTAACCAGCAGGAAGGAGATGGGAGTCAGTGGAGGAGCAATCTTTGATTGATGATATGGAGGCAGGGGTGGAACTATCTGTCTCCCTGTGTTGGATAAGGATGTAGAATAGCACTGTGCTCTCTGGAAAAGAACATCAGTCTGGTGCATTTCTGGAGAGAAATTTGGAGATATGGTTTGATAAAATAAAGCATATCTGTGCTAATTCTCTAGGGTAGGGGTTGCAGGCTCGATGTGGCCTAATCCGAACTGGACTAGCATCTTTCAAATCTGATGACACTTTACCTCCAATTAAATGAGAAGTGATTTGCAAAACAGTATGTTGACAACCGATCGACTGTGATAAGGACTAGACAAGTCCATGTCAGTGGTCTTTGCCAGCTGGGTATTTACTTAATTATTGACTCATTTTTATTTTTATCTCACCCTTCTGCCTACTTCCTTATGAACCTGCCTCACCAGTACGGTCATCTTTGGAGGGCCTGCTTCACATGCGCCCACCTTCTGACATTAGGCAGGCAGCAACCTACAAGAGGTTCTTCTTGGTCATGGCACAAAACTCTGGAATTCTCCCCAGTGAGATTTGTCTGTTCCCTTCTGTTGCCATTTTCCATCAGTGGCTGGAGACTTTTTGCTATTTCCTCAGTTATCCCTCCTTCCTAGTTTGAATTGCTGCTTTTATGTTCTGTATGTATACTAACATGGTTTTAATTAAAAAAAAATAATGTCTGTAGTGTGTGTGTGATTTCAATGGTTTTACTATGTGATTTTAAGAGCAACAGGCTTCTTCATCAGAAATATCTAAGAAAGCTCTGCATTTTCTTTCTTCTTTGCAGATACGAAGCATGGCAATTCAGATTTGTACAGTTGTCATCAAATGTTCGTGGAATAAGAATTCTAGGACACAAAAGTATGCTCATGGGAATGGCTGTTTGGTTTTGCTTCATCTGTCTTTTTGAGCCATATCTCCATTCCCTCTGTTTAGGTCTGTCAGCTGATGTTCCAACATCAGCCAACAGCCAGCTGCAACCACAGAAACTGCTACTGGCTATCTTTCACTCAAGCCCTTCATGCATGGCAGGTTCCCTTTAGAATGTATTATCTCCATGTGACAAAAACTATAGGCAAAAGATGTACAATATATATGTATGTCATATACAATGCAAGTGTCTGAAAAAGAATCTCAGAAAGATGGAACACGCTTGTTTTCTGCTGCTCCAGAGATGAGAACAAGGAATAATGGGTTCCTGCAGGAAAAGAAATTTCACCAAAACATTAGGAAGAACTTCCTGACAGCAAGGTCTGTTTGACAGTGAAATGTGCTGCCTTGGAGGGTTGTGGAGTCTCCTTCTTTGAAGGTTTTTAAATAGAGGCTGGACGGCAATCTGTTAGGAGTTCTCTGATTATGTCTTCCTGCGTAGCATGGGGTTGGACTCAATGGCCTTTGTGGTCTCTTCCAACTCTATGGTCCTTTCCACATGGGCCAATAACAGCGTCCTGGGGGCGGCAAAAATGCCATCCCTAGGGAGCTGTTCACATGGGGAGCGCAGCTGCATCGCAGCAGCGCCGCTCTTGCTTCCCCCCAGCGGCGCAAAGCCGCTGTTTCCCAACCTCGCTCCCCGAGCGAGGTTTTCTGGAAACAGCAGCTTCCAGCTGCTGCCGTGCGAACAGCAGCGGCTGGAAGGTGCCATTCCCCCTTTCCCAAACGACTTATCTTCCCTGTGACCTTCCGGCGCATCGCCCAGGCCTGGGGACATGCCCCCCTGCCCTGTGATTCCAGAGTGGTTTTTTTGAAACTGTACTACCCCCACCCTTCCGTCCACATTTAAGAAGCCCTCTAGAGGCAAAGCATTATAGCTTACTTAGCGATTAACAGTTCCTGCTTTACAGTCAGTCTTTACAGTTTAGTTCGGGTGTCTGGAGAAGGCTGGAGACAGCAATATCTCAGATGTATAAGGTGTTTCGTTTAAGGTGTTACACAGTTCCAACAGAATTGCAAGGAAACAGAGTTTAAGTAGAGGACACCAGAACTCAGAAGAAGAAGCCAGCAGCACAGATTTCCTTAGAAGCAGTTAAGGAAAGATTTGATGACTGCAAATTCTTCAAACCATCTCCAAACTTTCTAGCATTGCAAGTATTCTATATTTAGTTAGTCTCCATGGGAGGAGTCAGAGCCCTAAACTTTCAATTTTATTACATTGTTTTTGAACTGCTACTTATTTGTCTGTGGGTCTTACACCCTGTTCTGGCCAAGTGCAAGACGCCTGAATTTTAGTTTGCTTTTGGAACAGAACATGGACCCTTGTCTGTCAAGGTCAGTACTGTCTCCTCCTACTGGCAGCAGCTCTCCAGAGTCTCAGGGAGAGATCTTTTACATCACCTACCACCTGATTCTTTTAGCTGGAGATACCAGGGCTTGAACCTGGGACCTTCTGCATGCCAAGCATTTGCTCTACCACTGAGTCGCAGCCCTGTGTCTTTAACAGCCTGAATGGTTCTTATCAATACAAACCCCCCTGACTTGTTTTCATTATTCACGAAGCAGCTCAGAAGAGCCATGAGCTCAGGTAGGTACTGTATATACTGGCGTATAAGACTACTTTTGAACCCTGGGAAATCATCTGTAAAGTCTGGGGTCGTCTTATACGCCAGGTACTGAGTGGGTGGTACTGAGCAGGTGGTACTTTATATTTTAACTGGAAAAGTGGGGGGGGGGTTTCATCTTATACCCCCAGTCGTCTTATACGCCGGTATATACGGTAGTCATTAAATATGGGGCACTTGTTTTATAATCTTCCATCATTTTGCTAGTTGTGAGCCTGAGTAGAACAGACCTTGTGACCCAGTAAGTGGGATGCATCTCACCAGCTACTTATTGACGCTCGATATGCACATTCCCGTATTATCCTATGTTAAGGGGGCAACAAGGAAAGTTGCTTTTGGGCTGTCATATTTGGTAGACTGGATAGAGGTGTCACCAGCTAGTTGGGCCTTCATTGGAAACAAAGATGTTACTGATATGCATTTTTGCATCATTTTCCTTAGATCTCCATTGACGAGAGTAGGTCTTCATAGATCTTGTAGCTTCAAAAATCCAAATGAAGGCCACCATGGATGGCAGCCTGATCTCCAGTTTTTTTAGCATACCTGGATAAGAAAAATGGGGGTGTGGCCAGTGTATGTAGCAAATCCCAGGCTGTGAGACATAGACTAGTTTGGCTAGGCTGAGGGCTAGTGTGCAGTCTCTGACTTCCTGATCATGAGGCTACGCCATCCACATTCTTCTTCTGCTCATCAGCCCGTTTGCTAGGGATTCATGGGGCCGTAGCTCAGCTTTTCTTGATATTTTTCCAACTCCTTAATGTCTCTAATGTGGCAGTAGAATGACTGCTGGAATGAAACCCACATATGCTGTTTGGACTGGATTCTCTTTATCAGTTAGATCAGTGATTATTTTGAGAAGGCTATTAGGAGGCTTTGGCACAATCTTAATTGTTTGTTTAAAAAAGCCCATGTTGCTCATTGGCGATGCAAAAACTCTCCTGAACATTTACATTATTGACTTTGGTTTTTCCATGGACAGCTATTTTTTGCATAGGTTAATTGGTTTGGCTAATTTCCTGTTTTGACCATAGCACAAGAATATTACATTTACTTCCCTGTCCCCTTTCTGTTGTATAACTTTCTGCTCAGTCCCGTGACTTACTAAAGATAGATGATTTTTATTCATAAAGGATTCTGCTGGAAAAAAATTCCTCCTGAATACATTCCAGTCAAGCCTTCAAATTTACATCAAGCTCAGTGTTTTCATTATTCTTGGTGCTTTTCTTGTTTCGTTTTGTTTTTTCAAGGCAGTGGTTTGTGAGCTCAAACAGATTGAGAAGTGGTTTATGTAGATTCCTGGAATGGTGACAAGAAGGGCAGTGATGCCTATGATTCACTGCTCCTATGAGGTATTCATTGACGCAACAACATAAGGGGACATAATTTCTGTTGCTTGTCCCCTCCCCCACCTTGTGATTGCCCATAATGGACCCTGTTTCCAAGGACCAATAGAACACAACTGGCTATTTAACTTACAGTGGGATCTCCAGATTTGCTGCCACTATAGTGGGCCACTAGCAGCAAGGGACAAGCAGAGACTAGCCCCAGCAATTCTTCCAGTTCCTCAGGAGCCACTCAGCTCAGACCCTTCAGCAGCAATGACAATCAGTGTCAGCTCACCAACTGCCTTGTCCTACACTGCTGTCAGTTTGCAGTAGGAAGCACCATGGTGAGCCAATCCCCACTGTTGGCATTGCTAAGCCAAGAGACCCCTGGGAAACCACAATCATGCTGACATGGCAACAGAGGTACAGCTTCTGGCCACCAATAACCCAGATGCCTGGTGAAAGAAAAGGAAGCTGACAGAAGATTGTAAAGCCTAAAGGAAACAAGATGGGACAGCAGATTTCATTCAGAGGGTGAATTTCATCATCTCACATTGGCTACCAGTACCAGCTCAATACCAACTGAAACAAGAAGGTCCTATCATGCTTCCATAAATGCTTTAATACAGCCTTGAGGACTCTCCAGCAAGAAGTTTATATATGTAAAGTAGCAACTGCTGGGCTATAGGTGAGGATCATTCCTGACAAAAACAGCAGGGATTGGCCACACTCAAAAACTCGCCACATGACAAGGAAAATGCGTACTATTATGAATTATTATTTCTAAGAATACCTATAATATTACATATAAACAAATTAAGCAGAATGTCGCATATTCATTCATGGATAGAGTCCATTCATAAGTCCCTAGAGTATCCAATGATAACAGTTTCATACAAGACGTCATGGGACTACTATCCTTTCATTGTCAAACAGGTAAGTCAGATGGAAAAAAAGATGAAAGCGGACAAGATACGGTCCGCTCACCGTAACCGCCACGGCAGCACGAAACCAGCAGAACGCCTGCGCGCTGAGAGTGCGTTTTCGAGCCGCAAATCTTCTTCAGTGCGTGTATACAGTTGAAGGCATGCTCTCAGCTTCCATGGGAAACCAGCCCTATTTGGCCCAGATCATTCCAAGCCACACTGACCAACAATATAATTACTAAACGAGTCTACAGAAAGTATCTCACTGCTACAGCGTCAGGTATCAGAGTGGCAACAGCTGTGGTTCTGCCACCACCTCAGAGCAGAGAAGTCTCTCATTTCGCATGGGGGCAGCACCATCATTGCCTTCAGGAGCATAGCATGAAGGAGCCACATCTTCCATTGCAGTTGTCTTATCAGCTGTGAACTGCGTGATAAAAGGAGGTGTGAAAAGGCCCTTTCCCGTGTCTTCCTTGTGTTTGATACATTGCAGGCTTCTGAAGTCTCCTTGCCAGTGTACTGTTCATGCTTTGTGTTTGTTGTGTGAGGATCCTGGAGAAAGGGATGATGCAGTACTCCTGCAGGAACAGTAGACAGGAATCTGGCATTTGCGTTTGGCAGATGCACAAATTGGTAGTATTTGTGCAACTGTGCATTTCTGTTAGTTTTTTTTTTCTATGAAGATGACAGGCAAAAAGCCTTCAGTGTACTAGGGTGCCAGAGGGACGGCCATGTTTGTTTGTGGCAGGGAGAACAATTGAGTGCTAATGGAGTAAGGCAGAAAAATCACACTGACCAAATGTGGAGACAAATTTTTAATTCTCATGAGACAACCACTGTGTGAACACTTCTCTGTTGCAAAGGAATATGCAGTCAGTAAAAAGGCTGCACAAGTCCAACATCCCAACATCATATACATTTCAGCTGTAGTGAGCAACAGCATAAATAAGTCACTAAGCAGAAACTGAGCAGTCTGTCTTTGTTTTGTTTTGCCTTGAGGCTTGAATAATTTGCTCCGCCTAAGGAGACTCACTGAGATACTATTGGGGGGAGGGGGGAGTGTGGAGTGTGGTTTAATAGTTACTATACCTAGATGGAATATTAGAATAGGTATTCTAGAATAGAGGACCAGAAAAAAATGTGGATGAATATGCTTTTCTACTGATTTGTCCATCTTATAGTGAAATGGAAGCCTCTTCCGTTTCCCATACTGTCTGCTAACTCAGTGGTATAGCATGTGCTTTGCATACAGAATGTCTTAAGCCAGAATCCCTAGCCTAGAAGATCTGGAAACCCAGTGTTGAAATGCAGTTTGCAAAAGTTTTTTTAAAAAATCCTGAGCAGATCTGGATAAAATCAGGCAGTCAATATGAGGAAAGATCCTTTTCTGCCAGATTATTTGGAGCACCACTGCCAGCCAGACCAGTTCTCTACCCACACAACTGATGTCAGCCTTTGACATGCTGGCAAGTCAGCTGGAACCAGCAACATAGAGGAAGCAATAGGTTTGGCTTATGCCCGTCTTCACTTTCTAGAACTGTTCAGCCACCAGCCACTTTCAAAGTGACATGCTTGAGGCACCGAGGGCTCAGCTTGCTCCCACTGTGTTTGGCCAATTAGAGTCCTCGTCTCTCACCTCCATTTATTTGCTGGCACACCAGCATCTTTACCAAGAGACGTTGGATTTTTTTTCAGCTCACAGAACAATGTGCTGGACTGGATAATACTGAGTGAGATGGATTCTTGAAAGCTTTCAGACTAAGCTTCATTGATCCTTTTATGGCCACCCATTTCAAATCTCTAGCCTTTTCCCTATCTGGAAAGCAAGCCAACTTAGCCAAAATCCAAATATCTGACAATGCAAGGCATTAAGAGAGAAGCATATTTTTAGCTGTATGACCCCAGACTACAGCTCATTATAGAAAGCCCCACATATATTAGGCTGGAGGGAGATGAAGGTGGCCTGCTAGGAGTCCTTATTGATCTTGGGGTATGCATGCCCTTATCCCACTATCATTCATGTTCAAAGGTTTTGTAGGCTTCAGTGCTTCAAAAAACCCCTGCAAAAATGGTTTGCCCAGAGATAACATTGTGACAAATGAAATGGGCATTTATGTCACAGGAAAGGATGCCCTTTCTATGCAAATTTTAAGTATCTTCATTGTCTATCTTCAACCTTGTTACCCATCATCACTGTCATTCTCATCTCTGCAACACTGTGTATTCCCTTCTGTGTGCTATTGTGACTTCTGAATAAGTTCCTCTGAATTCCCTTGTGTGGAGAAATTGGTTACACCACTTTAATTTCTCCAACCTGTAGCTGTGTCAGCTAAAAGTCATGCCCAGCTGTAGACTATGTTCTTTCTAATTAGGACTCGAACCATCTCATTAAGCATTTACACCTGTTAGCAACTATGACTTTTTGCCAAGCTGACTCAGCAAATTACCATAAGAACGTTATTGGTCTGTTTATACCACCTGACTGGTTGTTTCGGTATAACTACCTTTCAATGCTCTCATTATGATCTAACTATCTCTTTCTTTACACCTTGTCATTTAGTATTTGTTGTCTTGCTGTGCTTTTCTCTGCACCCACCTCTACATTTGCTTCCCCTTCATAGTTTTTCTGTAGGATAGCAGCTGCTACATTTCCCCCCTCCCTCCATCGCTAATTTCTTATTCAATTCACCATCTCAAGAGTTTGGATCATTCACCAACCACCTCTTCAAGAATGGGACTTTTTAATCTGGGGACCAATTAATGCCATTACACACTGAGTATTCAGTGAGCTTTGAACTCCACACTTATTGCATTACCAATGCGGTAAAGTAGTCTTTATACAACTTTTTTCCTAAGCAAGTCATTAAAAACACCTGGGTTTTATTCCTTTCCTCCCTTATGTAAATCTCTCACAGGAAAGAGAACTATGGCCTGGTCGGCACCACACAAAAAAGACATCTGGGACATCTTAAAAAGAGGTGACTTCTTCATTCCATACCCTCTAAATAAGACCTCCGGGAGACGTGTTAAAAAGAGGCACCTTCTGGTTTGCTTTTGCATTTGTGACCATTAACGCATCCTTTTGCTGGCTTTTTAAAAATGTGTAGTCAGATACAAAGATATGGAGACATGAATCTCCACAGCCATGGTGATTTTCCCATTCTCAGGGCTGTCTTTGATTGGATGTTAACGTTGCCTGTGATCTCATTGGATGAAATAAATCTTCTCCTCCTCCTTCTCCTCCTCCTCCTCCTCCTCAACCACCACCACCACCCATAGGTGGATGGGGGGAAAGGGTGCTGCTCACAGCCCCCGATATCAAGCTCCTAATGTGTTAAAAAAATTTCAGCAGAGATGCAGCATGAGCTGTGGTTACTGACAACATGGTGAGAAACTCATGGGGAGAAGGTGCAGTTTGGGGTGGGTCCAGATCCACATATCCCCCATAGTGTCCACATGCTAGGATTACCAGCACCAGAGTGGTAATTTAGAGATAAAGCAGGGTGGGGGTGGATGTGTTGAGCAGAAATAAGGTGTCCTGAGGGTGTCTTGGAAAAAAGGCTGTGCCAAGTGCCTTCCCAACGCACTTTTTTGCACCCTCAGTGTAGTAATGCACCGCTGACCCAGCAGCACCGTGGTCGAGCGCTGGAACACCTACGCTCCTACGGCCTTCTGGTCGCACCGCACCCCCACTCCTCATCCCCCTATGAGTCACGGGTCGTGAACTGTCTGGCTCAGTCACCGGGCGCAGGGACAATGGTCTTGCCCCCAGGTGAGGATTAGGCTCAGACGCTTACGCTCCTCTCTGCACGTAGCCAGGTGAGATCATGCATCACATGATGATCACCCGACCTCCCGCTCTCCCGGAACTCCCTCCGTTCCTCCCTTCTACACGCCCCCGATAGAATCACAATAAAAGGTGCCAGGAACCAGCACGCGGGAGATTCGCTAGGAACACGGACCTCCGCGCTCCCGCTGCTGGCGATCTCCACCAGATGTTATCTCCGCGTCTCGTCTCGTTCTTGCGCTGACCACGTGGGTCGACTACACTCAGGATGTCTTATTTGGACTGTGTGGAACAGACCTATTTGTTTCACAGCATACTTTATATTACATTCCAAAACTTTGCCGATGAGAAGATTACCTTTCTGGGTTGCTTGTTCATTGCAAACATCCAGTGAGAGTCCCTTGCCAAATTTAAGGACTGCTGGCAGTATAATCCTCAGGAATGTTATCATTACATTTCCCAACATGACATACTTTCTCCCTGATGCTAGCAAAGGGAAAGAGAACAGGGCCTTCCTGAAATCAGCTTAGGTTCAAATATATCCAAGAAACACATACATGGTAAGTAGAGAGACTGTCTGTGTCTTGTGGAGGTGGTGTGGGGCCACATTGGCAGATTTACCCTCCCTGGGGCACTTACCCAGATGGAGGGGCAAACAGGTTGCAGGCAGATGCCATGGCCCACCAGGATGTAGCAGAGGCATGCAGGAGGCATTAGGTGCAGTGGTGGGATCCAAAAATTTTAGTAACAGGTTCCCATGGTGGTGGGATTCAAACTGTGGCGTCGTGCCAATGGGGCTGGGAAGGGCACGATGGGGGCGTGGCTGGGCATTCTGGGGGTGGGGCATTCCTGGGCGGGACTGTGGCAAGGACACAGCTGCTTTCATGCGAGTCAGCAGAGGCGGGAAGCTTGAATGCACACAGGCGCAGACTGCATGCACGCTGGTGCACCTCCTGCTAGACTGCTTCAAGTTCTGTGCGCTACTGCTGAGAGGAGGGGTGTAACTAAGGCAAAAATCACGTGGCAAAATCACCAATTAGTAACCCCCTCTCGGCACACACAAATAATTAGTAACCTACTCTCGGGAACCTGTGAGAACCTGCTGGATCCCACCTCTGATTAGGTGACTTCTACCCTGGCTTTGCAGTCAGTTAAACTGGGGCTTGGGCTTATGCTGTAATTTCATTAAGTTCTATGGAGGGTTTTCCAGTAGTGGGGAAGCAGGGTGTTGGTTTTTCTTCCTCCCCATTCCACTGGGAAACCCTCTGGTGGCAGTGAGCTATGACTGCATGGCAGCAGCACTGTTCATGGCCTCCCATGGCTGTGGATTGGGCTGCCCATCTTTCACTGAAATCTGTGGTTGTCTATTTATGTAGGAAACCAATATGGCACCTCTCCAGAGACCTCCTGTTAGCATGAGTTATGCTGAACTAAAGTTAGCCACTAGCTCATACAAAAAAAATTCATTCCTCAGTTTCTCTATTTTTACATTTGATCTTTTAATTATGCCTCTGGGTTAGAACCAACATATTCCGCAAGTGTCTTATAAGGTGGACTATATCAAGATCAAGAATTTGAACCAGAAATAAAACAAAAAAATCAGAAATTAGTTCATACAAAAATACTTGGGGGAACAACAGGAATGAGTCATGAAAGATCTGAGATGAAACAGATATATAGAAGACAATATTATAAAATCTAACCTAATTTCTGTTTTGCTCAGCTTTCATCTGTTCTCAGGAGTACATAAAGTTTGCGGGCTGGAGGTGATGATAAATTATTATTGGTCTTATTACAAATGAGCCAATATAAAATTTAGGTCCATTAGAAACCACTTTATCTGAAACTCATCCAATCAGCCAAAGTTACTTTTGTGGAAATGACTGAAACTCATAAATATAGTCAAATTCAAATTGCCCCATTCTGAGCCATATTTCAAATATTACATCTGTTGTGCACCTGCTGTGCTTCCACTTGAAAGCATCCTCACCTCACCTTTCACTATGAGGTCTGGCAGATAACAGAGCCTCTTAGCAAATCATGCTCTGGTATAATTTAAATTAAACTCAAGAAATTTAAACCTTTGGAATGAACACACAGCACATTCTAAACCTACTGTCCTTACTACTGCAGCACAAATCTGGCATGTAGGTGTTGCTTAACATACATGAGATTCTTATTCCTGTGTTTGCAATCTAATGAGTGTCAGGGATATATTAGACAATATTGCTGAGTTAGACAGTCATGGAAGTGTGGAATTGTGTGTAGTAAGTAAAGTCCAAAGAAATATACTGCAGGAAAATAGACCTTATATTTAATTTGGTAGATTCAATTCACATCCATGTCGCAATTTAAAGAAGAGTTGGATTTATACCTTGCTTTTCTTTGCTGCAAGGAGTCTCAAAGCAGCTTACAACTACTTCCCTTCCCCACAACTGGCATCTTGTGAAGTAGGTGAGGCTGAGAGAGTTCTGAGAGAACTGTGACTGCACAGCCCCCCCCCCCCCCCGTGTAGGAGCAGGGAAACAAATCCAGTTCACCAGATTAGAGTCTGCCATTCATGTTGGGGACTGGGGAATCAAACCCAGTTCTCCAGTTTAGAGTCCACTGCTCTAAACCACTATACCAAGAGAAGCCTAATCTAAAGTATACTGCCCCTTACCACAAGTGGCAAGCTGTTCCAGCATCATGTGTGGGTAAGTAGGATTGCATGGCTTCTACAGGAAAGAACTGTAGATATGTATTGTCAAAGGCTTTCACGGCCGGAATCACTTGGGTGCTGTGTGGTTTCCGGGCTGTATGGCCGTGTTCTAGCAGCATTCTCTCCTGACGTTTCGCCTGCATCTGTGGCTGGCATCTTCAGAGGATCTGATGTTGGGAAAGCAAGTGGAGTATATATCTGTTGGAGTGTCCAGGGTGGGTGGGGAAACCTTGGACTGTGAGTAACATAGAAGGCAAACCAGGTCAATAGTTGAGGGCATCTGAATAGAAGTATGAGTAACAATGAAGACTATAGCCTGGGAGTAACCCTGTAGATAGCAAGGTCACTGGTGGGAGCATCTGAATAGAAGTATCTTGGCCTTTGTTTCTTTTTGTCTATGGTCTCATCACTGTGTTTGTGTGGAGCTGGTTTTGGACACAGTCTTCGACCTCTAGTATTTTTTCAACTTACTAGCAGCCAAGTTCTGTTCATTTTCATAGTTTCTTCCTTCCTGTTAAAAAATTGTCCATGTGTGCTTATGCGATTTTTTTTTCAATTGCTTCTCTGTGTAGTCTGGACGTAGTGGCTTTCAGAGTGGTCCAGAATTTCGTTTTTTTTCAAAATAATATTCTATGTCCAGGTTGGTTTATCATGTGTCTCTGCTATTGCTTCAGATTTTTTCTGGCTGGAAATAGTCTTGCAGTGCCTTTCTTGTTCTTTGATACGTGGTTCTGTGCACTGCGTTTGGTGGTTCCTATGTAGACTTGTCCACAGCTGCATGGTATGCGATAGACTCCTGCAGTAGCTAAAGGATCCCTCTTATCCTTTCGCTGAATCGTAGTCATCTGTTGAATTTTCTTAGTGGGTCCGCTTGTAGATGGTTTGTAGGTTGTGCTTCTTCATCCAGTTTTCCTATGCTGATCAGTGGTTCCCTTGATGTATGGTAAGAACAATTCTTCCCTCTAGATGGCTCTTTTATCTTTGTTCAGCATGTGGCTTGTTCTTGGTCTTGCAGCCCTTCTGATTTCTGTATTAGAGTAACCATTAGCCTGTAGAGCCCTGTTTAGGTGATTCAATTCATCTTGTAGGAGGTGAGAGTTCTAGCAGACTTCTGTTTCTTGCGCTGGGATGTACCAAAGTTTTTTATGGTGCCTCCCTTTTTTTTTGACACACCATGACACTCATTAACCAGAAATTCCCAAAAGAGCATCACAGCCCTGTTTCCCCAACATTGTCTCACTACTCAGCTACTTCCAGTGGGATAATGAATACTATGAACAGAAAGATGGGGTTGCCATGGAGTAGCCCTCTTAGCCCTGTATAATAGCTAATTTTATATGGAACATTTTGAGAAACAAGCCCTGAAAGCAGCTAAGCACCAAAAAAGCCCACCATATGGTTCCAAGTTATGTGGATGACACATTCACCTCATTTGGAGCCACGGAGAAGAAAAAGAACTTCAAACAAGTTCCTGGACCATATCAACAAGATCCACCCAAACATCCAATTCTACTATGGAGAAAGAAAATGAAGGAAACTGCCATTTTTAGATGTTTTTAGTCATCCGCCAAACCAAACCAAAGCAGATTGGGACACACGGGTTATACAGAAAACCTACTCACACAGACAGATATCTACACAAAAAACTCCAATCACCATCCAGGGCAAAAAAGGAGCATTTTCCATAAAACTTTGGTACATCGCTACAAAACAGAATCTGTGAACCTCACCCTCCTACAAGATGAGAATTGAATCACCTAAACAGGGCTCTACAGGCTAATGGTTACTTCCTCTAATACAGAAATCAGAAAGGGCTGCAAGACCAAGACAACGCCACATAAACAAAGATAAAGAGCCATCTAGAGGGAAGGTGTTCTTACCCATACATCAAAGGGAACCACTGATGCAGCATAGGAAAACTGATGAAGAAGCTAACAACCTACAAAACCATCTACAGTTACCTACTCAAGAAAATTCATAACAGATGCTACGTTCAGCAAAGGATAAGAGGGGAGGTCCTTTAGCTACTGCAGGAGTCTATCGCATACCATGCAGCTGTGGACAAGTCTACATAGGAACTACTGTCGAAGCGCGGTGCACAGACACGGATCCAAAGAACCACGAAGCTGCTAACTCGCAGACTATTTCAGCCAGAGAAAAATCAAAGCAATAGCAAGAACACATGATAAACCAACTCTGGACATAGGAATATTATTTGAAAAAAACAGAAATTCTGGACCACTCTTGAAAGCCAATTACCACGTCAGACTACACAGACAGCGAACCTTGAAATCGCATAAGCACATGGACAATTTTAACAGGAAGGAAGAAACTCTGAAAATGAACAGAACTTGGCTGCCAGTGTTGAAAAAATGACTTCAGGGCTCAAGACTGTGTCAAACCAGCTCCACACACAAACACAGGATGACCCACATAGACAAAAGAAACAAAGGCCAAGATACTTCTATTCAGATGCTCCCACCAGTGACCCTTACTATCTACAGGGTTACTCCCAGGCTATAGTCTTCATTGTTACTCCATGCTTCTATTCAGATGCTCCCTCAACTATTGACCTGGTTTGCCGCTCTATGTTACTCACACAGTCAAGGTTTCCCCCACCCACCCTGACACTCCAACAGTAGATATATACTCCACTTGCTTTCCCAACATCAGATCCTCTGAAGATGCCAGCCACAGATGCAGGCGAAACGTCAGGAGAGAATGCTGCTAGAACACGGCCATACAGCCCGGAAACCACACAGCACCCAACTGTAGATATGTCATGGTCCTTGCAGTACCAAGAGGAGAGAGAGAGAAAGAACACAGCAAGACAACGAGGAGTCAGAAAGAAGTTCCCAGGTTAACACAGATAGTCATCTCACTCATTGAGAAAATAATAGACAAGCTCATCTACAGCCATGTAGCAACCACCCCAATGTCCAGGCACATTGAGTCACCTTACTCCAACAGTGAGAAGATCAAAGGGAAGACGGAGATTTGTAGCAGAGAAGTGGTGAACAGCAAGGTACAACTTAAATGCTTCTTGTTTACCACTTTCTCCCACGATTCCTTTTCTTCCAGTAGGCTTTCCTTCCAATCTCAGATACCTATAAGGGAACCAAAGGGGAGAAACAAAAGCAATGCATGGGCTAGGGTTAATCACCTGCCTTCTGTATGTCTTGCCTGCAAATTCTCCCTTCTCCTGCATTTAATCAGGCAGCTAACACCAAAGGTGTGCTAACAGTCTGGAGAAAAGATGTCCTGTCCTTTTAAAGAGAGACTTTGTAGAATATTATGTATGAGGTTATATTATCCCATGACATGAAGAGATTCAGCTGCCCAGTCCTACACACTAAGGCGGATTCCGCATGGGCCAAAAACAGCGGTGTTAAAATGGTGTAAACCCTTTTACACCCTTTTAAACCATTTTACACCATTTTCACACCACTGTTTTTGGACCACGCGGAATCCGCCAAAGTCTCTCTTAATGGGACAGGATATTTTGCTGTAGGCCAGTTGGTAACCTGAGCTGACAGAGAGTTTGTAATCCTGTATTTCTATTAGGCTAATTTTTTCAGACAATAAAAATAAAAACTTTGTTTGACTTCACATATAGCTGCTTAATTCTCTATCGCTTACATTATACGTCCAACTGACTAAACATGTAAATATGGAGTGTGCCAGGCACTACCCATTTAATCAATGGCAGATCTCCCACTGTTTTTAATGGAGCTGGATTGCACATTAGATATTAAAGCTGTTAGCCTTCTGCACCCTGGCAAGAGACGAAGCAAATAAGCAATCAAAATGGCATCACGAAAAGAAAATGCCAATAACTGTGGCTGACCCATGGAGCTAGTCCAGATCTGGCAGAGGACATTTCCCAAGCCATGCTAGATTTCGTGCTAGCAGAAGCAGCAATCGTGGATTCCAGTACTCCTAGATTTCAATCGCCTGAAACTCATTTGTTCATTTGCAGAACTGTAAAGTGTCATTCCTTCTGCTTTGTGTGAAGCTTAAGTGCATGAAAATGACTTGGAGGAAAAAATGCATAATAGGGAGTTTTTCTCTCTCCTGCTGGCATTTCAGCCTTGTCTTTAGCCTTTTGTGTGATAATTCAGCATCATTTTAGACCTCTCAGGAGTCACTGCCTTTTGGGTACAGCTGTAAATTTGAAAGCCTAAGAATTTAAAGATGCAATGCATTCCTGAGGCTGGAAGAGGAGGAGAAATAGAATTATGTATGAGTGTGTGAGGCTGCCTACAAGAGGTCACATGCAGCCCCACTGCAGCTAACAATTTGTAGGACCACATGAACAACTGAAACCCAATAGAGTCTACACCTCTTCTTACTCCTTGGGAAGGAGATTGAGCAATGTCTACCATCCTGTACAGCACATAGATATGAAAACCACTTGCATTAGCCAAGGAGGCAAGAGAACTCTGTTTAAAAACCCCATTGGCTCATAGGGCCCTTCCACACACGCAGAATAATGCGTTTTCAAACCACTTTCACAACTGTTTGCAAGTGGATTTTGCTATTCCACACAGCTTCAAAGAGCATTGAAAGCAGTTTGAAAGTGCATTATTCTGCATGCGCGGAAGGAGCCATAGTTCTGATTTTGCCTGCTTCTATCAAACCGTCCCCCTTCAGCCTCATAATGTAGAACAAGTGCAGAGAGCATCTGTCTACTTTCACATGTTCTTCAGCTGAGTAGTTTGCCTTGGGACACTTTTGTCTTGAGCATACAAAACAGCCAGCATGTTATGAGTTTTGGATAGGGTTGCCAGGTCCGCCCTGGCCACTGGTGGGAGCTTGGGTAGTAGGGTTTCCAGATCCAAGATGGGAAGCTCCTGCAGAATTGAGGTCAGAGTCCGGGGAAGAGAGGGACCTTACTTGGATATAATGTTAAACAGCCCACCCTCCAAAGCATCCATTTTCTTGAGGGGAACTACTCTGTAGTCTGGAGATAAACTGTAATTCTGAGGAATCTCTAGGTCCCACCTTAGTAATGGATTAGGATCTGGAAGGCCCACTCTACCAATCTGGAAGGTCAAATCCCACTCTACCAAAATAGCTCAGCTTGGGCCAAATTCACCTGTGTCACAATTTTGTGAGGTGGGAAGAATGTTGTGGTATGCTGTTTTGGTGCTTTGTTTTCTTTGAGGTGTGTGTGTGTGTGTGTGTGTGTGTGTGTGTGTGTGTGTGTGTGTGTGTGTGTGTGTGTGTGTGTGTGTGTGTGTGTGTGTGTGTGTGTGTGTGTGTGTACACAAACACACAAAATAAGTACCGTATATACCGGCGTATAAGACGACTGGGGGTATAAGATGACCCCCCCCCCACTTTTCCAGTTAAAATATAGAGTACCACCTGCTCAGTACCACCCACTCAGTACCTGGCATATAAGACGACCCCAGACTTTACAGATGATTTCCCAGGGTTCAAAAGTAGTCTTATACGCCAGTATATACTGTGAGCACTGTTTGCCTCACCCTATCTAAGTGCCTCTTTCTGTATTTTTACAATTGTAGAGTCAATTTATTTTCTTCTGCATGTTCCTTAAATAACCAGGATTTTCAAGGGAGGGTACTGTCATCATTGGTGGCATCACTGGTAGTATCATAACATACACCCAGTGGTGGGATTCAGCAGGTTCACACCACTTCGGTAGAACTGGTTGTTAAAATGGTGCTTGTAAATAACCGGTTGTTAAATTATTTGAATCTCACCACTGGAACCGGTTGTTAAATTATTTGAATCCCACCACTGGAACTGGTTGTTAAATTATTTGAATCCCACCACTGTATACACCCTTTTGTTATGGAAATGTTTACCAATCAGAGAATCTAACACAAGGATGGCTAGTAGCAAGCTAGGTTTATTAGCATATCTGCAGTCATGGAGAGATAGCACCAGGGTACCATCTCTGGGGTCTGTGTTGCAGCATAGCTCATTTTAAGATATCCTTGAACTGTCCCCCTGGCCAATCCTGGCTGTTCATGCAGGCTTACAATCTTAACATTTTGTAAATTAGCACATTTCTTATATATGTTTTTTCCAGGAGTATTAATTAGTTAAGCTGGTACAGCAGGAATTAGTCAAGATTTCAGCAATTTTTATATGTGGTGCAGTTCTGTGTCAATAGCCCCTCGGGGGCAGGGCGGTATAAAAGCTGAAAGTATGTATAAATAAATAAATAAATAAATAAATAAATAAATAAATAAATAAATAAATAAAATATCCCATGTTTATGACTACCAACGGCTTAGGTTTTTTCTCATCTGTCTCAATTTTCATAGCTATAAACAACTGTGACCTTCACACTTAAGAAATGTATTTTTCTATATTACTTTTAATTTTTTTGTCCATACTTACGTTGATATCATGGTTGCATTTTTAAAAAGCCACTAAAAGATGGGTTTTGAAATTATTCTTGAAATACACTGCTATAATGATAGATTAAGTAGATTCTCCTAATTCCCAACTCAAAAAACCCCCGCAAGTCTCTAACCCTTTCCCTTGCAGAGATACACCTTTTCCATTATATTTTCACAAGAAAAGAGGATAGAAACTTGCTTTTTAAAAAAGAAAGAAAGCTGGGAATTAGGTAACCTGCTTATCCTATCACTACAGTGATACATTAATATATTGATATTTTAGTGCATTAAAAAAGCCTGTCTTTAGGTGGATGGAGGGAAGGGGGATGAAGTGGTTTGCCAATGATGAAAGTCCAGTTATCAAAAATTGGGCTAGAGGTGGGCAGGAGAAGGAAAATTGACAGAAACATTACATATGAAGAAAAAAAGCATTTCAAAATCCACTTCCAGAAAAGATTGGAGTAAAAGTGGTCTAAAAAAGTGGGAAACAACCAGGAGGAGGGGGGATGACGTGAAAACTAAAAGCACCAAATTGTGTGAGGAAATTAGCGGATAAAGCAAAGCAGTATGGGGCTAGAACTAAAAAAAGCCCATGCAGAAAAGCCCCCCGATAAACCAGTATGTGGACATCTGAGGTCAAAATAAGGAAGGATTTTTCAAATGCTCTTTAAAAGATGGGTGGATATTTGCATGTATACCCTAATGGACAAATAGTCAGGAAAGATGATTAAAGAAATTACATCAGAACTAAAACTGGCAAATGAAACGGTAGTTGGAAGATAGGTCAGAGCTTTTATGTGGTTTTCAGATTGGTTTGACACATAGAAACACACAAAATCAGACTGTTTTCCCTGGAGGCTGGATCTTAAGGAGTGCTGCTTGTTCAAATGTCTTCATATCTCTGATAAAGCCTTCTTGTTAGGAGCAATCCCCAAAAGTACCCGTGCTCTAATTCTGCCGCCACTGAATATTCTTTTTTGCCATGCTTAAAAATGACCCAGTGTAAATAGAAGAAAAGATGTACAATAACCAGTACCCAGCCATTACAGGACCAACTGCACAGATGTGATTCAAAGAGAAACTGCTAGGCAGGACAGTCCCATTTCTTGATGAGTTCCAGAGCTGTCACCTTTTCCAGCCCACTCAATGCTCATGATTGATACCAGTGTCCCTGTCCCAGTCACTCCTTTAGCATGCTACAGAAGCCTACATTAGGGGATACTAGGGTGACTACAGTCCCCAAAAGCAGCAGACAGAAGTGTAGAGGCAGGTAGTGGAAAGGAGAGAAACAGAAGGTCAATGGACTGATTGGAGAGTTTTGTCAGGCTTGATTTTAGACCAAACTCACCAAGGGCTATGTTTAAGTCAGCCTCTTCCTACACTGCTCTGTTCTTCTCATCTCCCTGGCATCTGGTATTAAGGCCCTGTGACATTACCTTCATGGTTCCCTTCCCTCTCCTTCCATCGTTGCTTTTCATAATTTACCTCACCCATCTGCACAAACTGCTTCTACTAATTTGCCAACACTGGCACTAATTGTACATTTGTTCTGCCAAAACTGGCTGCTCTTCTCCCCACACACCCTGCATGAACAAACACACATACATGCTGCCTGAAAATGTCTGAGGAAACCTGTAGCATTCGCAAGTCCTTCCACTCCCCCACCCGCCCACCACATGTACAATAATCTACAAATTATACAGGCTTGGAAAAAGCACTGAGCTGGTGTCTCAAAGCAAGCAAGGCAATTATGACCAAGAGCATGAAATGACACCCTCTCTGGGAAGAGAAGAAAGGAAAGAGAAAGGTGGTGACAAAGTGTTATCCTTAGGGTTTTTATTACATAGAGAAGTGCCTCTGCAGATACAGTACTTTCTATAAGCCGCTGGCAGCAGGCCAAAGGGAAATAATTAGTATAGTGTTGTTTTTTTGTTAAAATGACTTAGGACTGGATCCAAATCCATTTGAAATCAATGGAAAATCTCCTATTGACTTTAATGACCTTTGGATAATGCACAAATTGAAGCTCAAGACTGGAAGGTATAATAGTTGGTAAGCACATCTGGTGACACTTGCAAACTTTTAATGCCCCCAGCTACAGAGCTTCTATGAACTTACATCTCTCAAGGCAAGCCTTTGATCCAAAAATAACACACTTTATAATGCAAACATTTGATTCCGTAAGCCTTCCTTGAGTCTGTGGAATCCAACACAAGAACAAGGAAACCAAGAATGAAGGAATATAGTGTCCTTTTTGGTTCATTAAGGTTTTAACTGGGCAATTCTGTAGGCCTCCCAATATTTGCTTATCTTTTAAATGTATTCTTTGTTGCAAGCTACACAGAGCTGGAGAGAATAAGTGCAGAGCTGCAGATCATCTAATTTCAGTGAAGTACATTTGCCTTTTGAGCATTGGGGAACATTTTGTGAGTGTGCTTTCTCTTACTTCAAAAGCAGTAACTCTCAACTGGTCTCCTACAAAGGGTCCATTTGAAAATATTTACTTGCTACAGATTTCCATATCATCTTCGGTTTCATTAGGTATTGTGATACTGCCTTCTTTATTTGTATCACCATGGCCATTTCCACATGAAGCATTTAAAACATTTAAAACATCTGCAGGATGTTTTTTTAATCATTTTGAAAAGTATAATTTTCATGGGTTTTGTCCGCATTCTGCCTTTTACCAGCAGGGGTGAAGAGGAGCCAGCGAAAGCTAAAACTCTGAACAGAAGCTAAGACAGAAACTCACAATCCAACTTCCCCCTCATCTCATCTCATTTCCTTTTTGTTTGTTTGTTTTAAAGGTAGGAACAAAGAAGCATTGTGGCAAAGAGGAGTTTTGAAATCATTCTTGAAATGTTTTAAGAAACTTGTGTGGAAAAGGCCTACAACTGGATAAGACCCCAGATTTGAATGATCCTTGATGGATGTTCATCCTGGCTCTTCTTTACAATTACGGGGAAGGGTTGCACAATTTTCCAAAAAAAAAATCAGTCAAATTGTTCTCATAATAAGGACATTTTTTTCCAAAAATCAAGCCTTAAACTCTATGGAAATCCCAGGCTTCATGCAGTTTGATGGACACTGATGGAGAGCCAGGATGGTGTAGTGGTTAAGAATAGGTGGACTCTAATTTGGAGAATCAGGTTTGATTCCACATACCTCTACGTGACTGGCAGACTCTTATCTGGTGAACCAGGTTTGTTTCCTACTCCTACACAGTCCTGCTGGGTGACCTTGGGCTAGTCACAGTTCTTTGGAACTCTCAACCCCACCTACTTCAAAAGGTATCTGCTGTGGGGAGAGGAAGGGAAAGAAGTTTGTAAGCCCCTTTGAGTCTCCTTACAGGAGAGAAGGAGAGAAGGTATCAATCCAAACTTGTCTTCTTGTTTTTTCTAATTTAATATAGGAATTTGTATGACATTTGCCTGGCAAATAGGGCTTGCCTTGCAGAATGTGGAGGTAGACCGTCTCCAATTTTCTACATCATTCTGTCATCCATATGATGCTTTTGTCATGACCTGGGCTTCAAGCAGAGAGCAGGACTCCAACCTGTATCTGATGGAAGGAGTTTGGCCCTCACAAGCTTATACCCTGGAAATCTTGTTGGACTTTAAGGTGCTTTGGTCTCAAATCTTGTAAGAACAAGTGCTAGAGAGCTCAGGGAATGGAGGTCTAGTTCTGCAGCTTGAGCTGCGAGGAGCTGGTTATAATGTGCCCCTACATTAAAGAAACCAGTGGCTGGGGCCCTGCGTGCAGGAACGCATCCAGAACCATCGATGCTGCAACGCCCTGGGTCAGGACATTTACCATCCATATTCCCATGCCAAGAATCTACTTCCCCATTCACAGAAAGTCTTGTGATCTCTCATGTTGCTCCCATTGAGACATTTAGCAAACCCATCAGGAAATAACAGGTGAGCAATTATAAGGCTCTATGCAAAGAGGCCGCCCTTTCACAGACCTCACTATAAACAGTCAGCCAAGCTCAGAGAAGATAGCAAAACACAGCAGTATATGGACTCAGTCAAGTGCTAGAACTCTTTGAAGCAGGTTGCAATCTTTGGAATTGCCTGGGATCCTGCAATCTCTTTGTAACTTATCTCACTGCCTGTCCTTGGCCTCAGTGCAATTTGAAATTTGCAGTTCCAGGGAGAATTAAATTGCTCCAGCATTGCTTGGACATACATCTCATTTTCTGAGACCTTTTCGTTTGTTGTAGTCCAGCACACTTTTGTTGATCCCTGGTATTCTATGGCCTTGAGCATTTGCATGGGCATACTGAAACTGAATCCAATAAGCTGATTTTACTCATTTGCAGTCATCTCTATCCTCTCTTGGCATTCCAGTCAGATGTCTGATCCCAGCAGGTCTCCTTAATACCAAGTAAATCGCAACTGTGCTCATGCATGAAGAACTCCTGTTATTCCCATTTACACCCCTTGATTCCTAGCATCAGCTGCATGACAACCTTATACAGATTCACATCCTTTCTTCTTTCTTCATTTTAACTGGGATTGTCTAAATAAGAGGGCAGCTTGAAATCTCAGTGCTAACCTTCTTTAACAGCAACCCTGCTGTCGCCAAGTTTAACAGCAACAGCTTTTCCAGTTTTTCTGTGATCACCTCAGTGATGGGTATCCAGGAAAACAGATGCTTCTGCTTCATTGGCATGTATTGACCTTTCCGAAAGAATTCACGAACCAGTTTTATGAGATGATTATGCCGGACAAGATTAAAGAATGTGCTCTTTAATCATGGTCTGGGGAATCACCTTTCTCCCAATACCTATTAGCTGTTTTCTTTAATTTCAAAGGCCTTAGGAAAGGTCATGGTATCATATGCTCACCTTACTTACCTCTCAGAACATTGGATTAGGCCAGTGGTGGCGAACCTATGACACTCCAGATGTTCAAGGACTACAATTCCCATCAGCCCCTGCCAGCATGGCCAATTGGCTGATGGGAATTGTAGTCCTTGAACATCTGGAGTGTCATAGGTTCGCCACCACGGGATTAGGCCAAAAGTGAGCTTCATTATAATATGCCATTCTACCTACTATGTCACCATGCCAAGCCCCATCTATCCACGGCTCCATCCTTGAAAACTGACACAGTACAGACAGCATAGCCATTGGGCTCCAAATGGTTTGGCTGACATTTTACATTTTTTCCATCTAGGAAGTTGGCCAGTGTTGCTCTGTTCTGTGATCAGATGCATGTAATTTTCCATGAACCATTGTGAGAATGCTTGGGGCTATGCACATGCCAAGATGATGGGCAAATGAAAGAAAGGGACAAGATGTGGTTATTCAGCTTCTTGAGAGTCTCTGATCTCATTTAAAATAGGTTCATTTTGCCTTTTGTGTTTGCAAAGGAAAGCTTTGGACTGGGTGAGCAATGCCTGGAGCTATTTCAAATGTCAAAGGAGCAGCTGATCAGTGAGTGAGGCTTCAGTGACCTTCACCACTCATGTATATTTGCATATTGATCACAAAACCCAAATTTTCTTCATACCAAATTTGAGTTACCTTGGTCCATAGCATTGATATTTTTAGCACAGTGAAACATAGCCCTAAACATGCTCTCCTGACAACTTCCAGACATCTGGAAACATTTTGGAGAGCCCCATTTGCTGTATAGGTGTGTATGCTACCTTCCCCCCACAAAATGTCCAAATTGGATGGAGCCATCACACTACACCCTATGTCTGATGGAGAGACCCATCCATAAGCTCAGCACCTAGCTGCCGCACCAAAGTGGCTTCCCAGTGGCATGGGAAAGTCAAAAAGCCTCTTCACCACAAAGAAGCCTCAATAGGCCACAAAGCACTTATGCCAGCAAAAGGCTGGGTTAAGTGCAGACTGCAGCCCACTGGCATAATACTGTCAAAGGCCGGAAGCAAGCCAACAGTCCCTGGCCCAACTCCTGCTACACTGCCAGCAGTGGCTTTGGGACACTGGCGTGGCATCCAGCACCATATTCCAGTGCTGGGGGGGGGGGGCTGCTGCACACTGGCACAATCGCCCCTTTGCTGGGGAAAGTGCCCAGGGAGGGCAAATCTGCTGGCACAGCTGGTTTGCTGCTCCCAGAGTCCTGCTATTTGAGAGGATCCACTCCTGCTGTTCTGTTTAGCCATTCTGAACAAGCAAACCATTGAAACACTTTGTATCTCCTGTCTGCTTTACTACAATGCCAGAGAAAGCCTTGGCCTTTGCATAACCTCCTCCTTTCCTCTATACCCCACTTCGCAGAGAGCAACAAACAAAAAAGACATTCATTTAGCAGCTACTGAGTGCTCAGTAATGCTCACCTTTGTACCTATTTCAGACAAAGCCCAAGCTACAGAAAAGGCAATGATGGATCCATTAAATGTTTGTGACTGAGAAATTAACAGCTCAAGAGAAAATAAGCAGAATAGCTCCTCAGATAGCATATATTAGTCCAACATGGCACACATTTACTCAGAAGTAAATTCCTTTGTGATCAGTGGGAATTCCTACTAAGGCTGGAGATAATCTGTAAATTCTGGAAGATCTCCAGGCTCTACCAGGATGCTGGGAATCCTTCCTGTGGAGAAACATTTTGCTGTGTCCAGTGGCAGCGATGTGATCAGAAGTTGGGAAAGAGAGACAGGTAGAACACATAACTCTCTGTTGTTTTCTGGGCTCAGATTCTGCCCATCTGGCATGGGAAAATTCTCCTTTGCTTCCCAGGAGTTCCGTAAACATAGTGGGATACAATCTAAGCATTTCCCCCTGGTAAGCTCCTGGAGGGGGGGGGGGCAACAGAGACATTTCCCAAGATGTGGGAGGGTGGGTCACGGCACTACTTCTGAGCCCTGGCTGCTGCCCCCTCACCACAACACTTTTCTCCCATCTACCCCACCCCCACCGTTGCCACTGCCACAAAGGCCTATGGTTGCTTTAAATTAATCTTAATTTTCTTCCAGGCAAGTGGCTCCATGGCTGAGAGGAGACTGGGGGCAGGGCCAAGGCCAGGGAAGGAGTCTCCTTGCTACCAGTTCCTTTCCAGCCACAGTGCCACTTGCCTAGAAGTAAATTAAGATTAATTTAAAGCAACCATAGACTTTTGCTGCTGCAGCAGGTTGTGTGTGAACATGGATTACAACCCCGCCCCCCGCCACCACCAAAGTTGTCTCTTCCCCCCCTAAATCTGTTGCCCATTGTTCACATTGGGTGCTGTGAGTTCTAGCATTACAAAAGGAGAGGAGTTGCTCACTTTCTTGCTTTCTTCCCCCAATGCACACAAGTGTCCCGATCCTCTGTCCTCTAATGCCTGAGCACTGTTCTCCATCAGCACTGAAGTTGAGTTGGCTGCATGTGAAATGAGATGCAAGGCAGGAGGGAGCTTGTTCTGACACCAGGGGTGATAGTGAAGTTTTCCTTGAACCCGCACTTTACTGCTTGCTGAATCATAGCATAATGTATGCCAAGGGCATCAATTGGCCCTGCCATCCCAGCTCTCCAGCGAGTCCTGTTGTGTATGCATATGTCTTGGGTGTTCTCCCAACTCAGGCTGTTCCAGGAAGAAACTTCCACCTGGGAACTGATCTGGTGCGGAGTTTTGGGCTGGTCTGTCACCAATATGCGGATGACACCCAGCTCATTCTGTTGATGGAGGGGAGGGCGGCCTCTGCCCCTGCAGCTCTGCAGCATTGTTTGGAGGCGGTTGCTGGTTGGTTGAGGCAAAGCAGGTTGAAACTTAATCCGACGAAGACGGAGGTCCTCTGGCTGGGTCGGAGGGAGAGACCACGGGATTTTCAGCTGCCTGTTTTGGAAGGGGTCATGCTGACCCCGGCGTCCCTGGCTTGCAGCCTGGGGGTCCGCCTAGACTCTTCGCTTTCAATGGAGGGCCAGGTGGCCCATGTTACCCGGGTGGCGTTTTTCCACCTTCATCAGGCTTGGCGGCTGGCTCCCTATCTCTCCCAGTCTGACCTGGCCACTGTGATCCATGCGACGGTCACCTCGAGGTTGGATTACTGTAACTCGCTCTACGCGGGCCTTCCCTTGCGATTAATCCGGAAGCTGAAGCTGGTGCAGAATGCGGCGGCTCGGCTCTTGACGGGTGGTGGTTACTCAGATCACATCACCCCCATGGTGCGCCGCCTGCACTGGTTACCAGTGGAGTTCTGGATCATTTTCAAGGTGTTGGTATTGACCTTTAAGGCCTTCCGCGGCATGGGGCCCTCATACCTGCGCGACTGCATCACCCCTTATGTCCCAAACAGACCGCTGCGCTCGGCAGCGGCTGATCTGCTGGAGACCCCTGGCCCAGCAATGATGCGGCTGACCTCAACCCGGGCCAGGGCCTTTATGGCCCTGGCCCCTGCCTGATGGAACTCTCTCCCTCCAGCTGTCCGGACCCTGCGGGACTTTGGAGAATTCCGCAGGGCCTGTAAGACGTAGCTGTTCTGCCGGGCTTTTGGGGAGGCTGGCCGTGGATTTGCCGTTCCCTGCTGAAGCTACCTATCTCTATCTGCCAGGGCCTTGGTCCCATCTTGGGCCCTGACATTTTCCCCTCCCGGCCTTTAGATCAGGTGCCTGTTGTGGTTGTTGTTGTTGTTAATTTGCTTGCCTTAACTTCATTATTTAGTTTTAAAGAAAATTGTTGCTGCTCTTAAATTAACTGATTATTTTAATGATTTGTTTTAATGAGATTGTTATTATGTATTTTATGGATTGTTGGTGTATAGCATGTTGTGAGCCGCCTCAAGCCCTTCGGGGATGAGGCGGCCTATAAATCCAACCAATAAATAAATACATAAATAGAAACATTCCAAAGGGATTTAAAAGGAGTCTTCTTTTCAAAATCTCTGATCCTTTGCACAGTTGAAAAGAAATGGAACAGAAAAAGAGAAACTCTGGCTTGGATCCACCTTCTTCCATGACATGGGCAAAATAATTTATACCCCTGTAGTACAGGATTTCTCTCTGGCCCCTTCCGCATATGCAGAATAATGCACTTTCAATCCACTTTCACAATTGCTTGAAAGTGGATTTTACTATTCCACACAGCTGCAAAGTGCATTGTATGTGGATTGAAAGTGAATTATTCTGCATGTGTGGAAAGGGCCTCTCTTTCCCTAACCTCCTTTCTCTTTCTTTCCCCACTCTTCTCTTCTCTCCCTATCCCCCACCCCTTTTCTCTCTCTTTCCCTTCTTATTTCTCTCTGGATGGAGGATACACTACTGAGTAGTGGTGTGTGAGAACAAGATCTTGGGGTACAGGTGGACAGCAAGTTAAATATGAGCAGTCAGCTTGATGCAGCAACAAAAAAGGATCATGTGATCTTGGCGTGTATCAATAGGGGCATAGTATCCAGATTGCAAGAGGTTAGGGGGACACAGCTTAAGAGTTTGCCTGTTTCTGTAGATATGCCCCTGGATTCAATGCTTCACTGACACAACATCCAGCACTTTTTAGAACTATTATCTGTCTCCAGCCTCAAGCAGGCTGGGATCTGAAAGAAGGAAAAGTAAATTTAATAAGATTTGCTTGGCTTCTATCTGCATTTTTAGGACAAAAGGGGGAGAAACAAATCTTTACTTTAAAGCAATGGCTGATGCTCCTTACCCATTGGATTTGGGAGTAGCTAGAGTGTGAGATGTTTGAAGTTTGTCACAGAGGTCTCTTGCTATTTGGATCATTTTAATTCTTCAAGTTGCACAAATAAGCTGCTTGAACATTGAATTTATTGTGCTTGCAATGTCCATTTTGCCCTGAGCCAAGCATCCTGTACTCTTTTATAGCTGAAAGTGCTGATCATAATTTCAAATGAGCAGTATTTTAAGTGTATGTACTGCTTTTGCATGTGCACAGTTGGTAGCATTCATCATCACGCCAGGCACCTGGCTGGTAGCTGATGTTGGCACATACTTAGAATCACAAGACAAGAAGTCATGATGTATACACACAGCGTCATTCAGCAATTCGTCAGGCTGGATCCTGAGTACCACCACATTCCCCTTCCTCCAGCAGTCTCCTGCAATTCCTGGAAAGTAGATTCTTTGGGGTTGTGGGCTCCTTGTGCACTGTGAGTTGTTGGAAAGGAGGTTGCAGTGAAAAGAGGCACAACAGCAAAAAGTTTCAGGGTTTTATTTTTCTCAGACTCATCCCAGTATAGAGTTTACTCCCTTTTTTCTGGCTGCAAGATCTCTGCAGTGGTTTATTTTTTTCCCCTCAGTGCAGCCTTTGCCAGATGGGATTTTTAAAAAACATCTATGGTAGTGTTTAGTGGTAATATCTTGCCCCGACTTGGATAGCCCAAGCTAGCCTGACCTTGTCAGATCTCACAAGCTGAGCAGCATTTGCCCTGGTCAGTATTTGGGTGGGAGACTGCAAAGAATACAAATGCAGACAATGGCAAACCACCTCTGAACATCTCTTGCCTTGAAAACCCCATGAGGGGTCACCTTACAGCAGCCGAGAGTTGACAGCAAAAAAAAAAAATCCTGTCAGCTTCCTGGGAATATTTTCCTAGGTATGGACCATTTGTCTTCTTTATAAGAGCCTCTATTCATTTGCACCATGATATTTGCTATTTAAAGTATTGAATATAGATGTTGTTAATGCTCTGTTTATACATTTTTGCTACATACTGTTATACTAGAAGATGACCTGTTGGTTTGACTTCAGAATGATTTGAATGTTAATGGGTTTTATTTTTTATTAAACGTTGCATTTAATAAACCTTATGTTCAGATTCTTATTTGGATGCGGCACTTGTTCAGATTTATGGTTAGATTCTTATTTGGATGCGACACTTGTTTGAAAAACACTTGAGTTTGTAACCAGTTAGCTATTTTTTTACATTTAATTGTCTTATAGTATTTTTTTCACCTTCAGTTACTGTTTCTCTACATTTTCCTATTGAATAGACCTGAGTATGATTACAGATAGGCCTGCTTCGAGTTGCTCTGTGAATACATTATACTTTTTTAAAAAAATTCATCCTAATCTATCATAATTTTCTTCTGTAGCCATTGCACATTCTTGTTATTGAATTTTCATATTGCTTTCCAAGTAAAATCAGTGGCTTCTTGGTGGTGCTCAAAAATTCTAAAAGTGTCTTAACCTTCAGAGTTCCTGTTCTTGTTTTTGAATGTCATTCTTATAATTTTTCCTTCCTTTTCTTAAGAGTCTCTTTGCTTCCTAAACATGCAGTTTGTCAGTCATATGAGCATAAATTTGATTGTGCAAGTTGAGTGGCAGGTGTGGAAAAGTGAAAACTTGTATGGAGTTAAAACCTATGGGATTATGGATTTTACTCCTCAGAATAATTGGCAATAGACACAAACACAAGGGAAGTGGCTTTGGGAAGAGTTACAATTAGTTCTAAGTAGTTAAAGTTTACTATCTGTTCTAAGGCATTTAAGAACACACTACTCTAACTACAGATTCTGCTCCTCTCACAGATCATCATGGATCACTTATCACAGAAGAGAATGCTTTCTAATATATGCCAGAATCGATGTACGTTTTTCTTTTCAAAGCTGCATTAGTATTATCAAAAGGCATGGTCCACACCCACTAACGAATCTGAGTTTTTGTTCTCTCTTAGGCCGTTTCCGCACGGCCAAAAGCAGCGACGCGATGACGTCGCAAATTGCGACGCCTCCGAAAAAAAGCGTTCGCACAGACAGGCGGAACTGCGGGCGTCCGCAGCCCCGCAGATAAATGTCGGTTACGCCGCAGCGGGCGCTGCGGCGGCTGCTGACCTCACCATCATGGCGGCTGGAGCAGTTCATCCCTCCCAAAATGGCGCGCTGCTACGGAGATCGTTTGGCTTGAAGCGTTGAGGGCCGGCTCCGGTGGCGGCTGTTCGCCCACGAGTGCGCCCGTCGATGCGTCACATGGGGGAAAGAGAGTGGTTTAAAGCGTTTTGGTGTCCCGTGCGCTTAGTAAATTCTTCCTGCTGAGGTCTGTTGTTTCCTGACTGTCCATTCTATATTTTTCAAATAACCCCTGCTGAGCAAGTTGTTACTTATCTCTAATTCAGAATTCAAACATGAGATACAGATACTCCTGATAGGCATAAACTGTCTGTTTGGTACATTATCTCTTGAGGATTGTGTTCTTATCCATGGGTTTTCTGCACACATATGACATTAATCGAAATTATTTTTATTAAAAACACAGAGAATGAATGTTCCTGGAACAAATGTCACTTCAAATGTAGTATTGACATGTTTAAAGTTTATCCATGCTTTAAAAAATCAATTTCTACCAGAATACCACTTTGATTTATAAAGATATGGCCAATATAACTATAGCAAATAGAAATTGATAGGATTGAATAAAAACACATTCCTCAAAATTAAGTTTCCTTGTTCATAGCTCATAAGCAATTTGTCTTCCTGGTGAGAAAGAACTATCCTAAGAATCTGAGGCCCCTTCCACACACGCAAAATAATGCGTTTTCAAACCACTTTCACAACTGTTTGCAAGTGGATTTTGCCATTCCGCACAGCTTCACAGAGCACTGAAAGCAGTTTGAAAGTGCATTATTCTGCATGTGCGGAATGAGCCTGAGGTAAAATTAACGAAGTACGAGGCAAATAGATATTTAATGTTTGTTTTGCATTCCTCAGTTCTTTTGCTGGTACACCTTTATCTTTCTGGTCCAGCAAGGGGAACATGAAACTCATTACCCTATCTCTGATAGAAGAACTGAAACTACCCAGTTCTTTAGCAGAAAACACAGCAGAGTTATAAAAGAGGAATTTAACAAAGTTCTAAATATAAAAAGCCAGGCTTTTTACTATATTACCAAAAAGAGGAAGACAAAATAGTCATGCGCCAAAAATCACTGGCAAACAAACAAACTTACACAGGTAAGCAAACAAGGAAAAATATACAGCAACACAGCACACAATCATGCAGTATAAGGACAAGGAGCAAAAGGTAGAGGAAAAAGGGAAGATTGGTAAGGAGTATGGAAAAGCTACACCATAATATGCACTATTGAAAGTCACCCTCAGTCAACCAATTTAACTGCCCTACTGCCCTGCATTAACATACAGCAACCAAATGGTGCAACTATCTTGCTCCTGCAACAACTTACACAAAGGATGCCAAAAATTCTAACAATCTCCACCACATTCATGGTTATAATTGTTCACAGGCGCTTCATTCAAATTTCCTTCCCTGGTATTATTCTTTGCGTCTGACTGCCTTAACTTTCTCTCTCTTTGCTTAAGAGGAATGCTTTCCAGCCAGTCCTAACTATACATTTTAAATCCACCAGGAAACAGATTTGGCTTTAGGGGAAAATGAGCTAGTTGACTATCATTGCTGAAAGCCATAGCTGTTCTCTGAGACTTCTGCAGTTCTTACAGACAATAGGGAAGAATTCTTCCTTTTTCTGGAAGCCATATGGTTGGACAGCATTTGGAACCATGCTTTGGATCTCCATTACAATTGTTTATTACTTGTTGTTATCTCTGGAGCTATAGTCGAATGTTTATTGAGTGTTTTAAGGCCCGGGAGTCTCCAGCTCAAGATAATTGCCTGGCCTCTGTGGTGAGGAAACTTTCCTTTTCTGAGATGCAAGCTGAGGTGCTAGCATTGGTGGACGGGGTGTCCTTCTTTGCGGGGGTGGGGTGGGGGTTATGGCAGTTTTTTTGCATTTTTACATTTATATGGTCAGCTTTACATGGTCAAGTGAGGTTCACCTCCTATTGTGCTGATTAATTTTTTGGTCTCTGAATTGTGAAATATGGCCTTTCTACTGGTCTTAGAAGAGACAGACGATCTTAAACAGTTATTCTTATGAGATATTTACTTTGGCGTGAACATCAACAGAGATTAGAGAGCAATTTAAAGGGGCTGGGGGCTGGAGCCTCATTGGAAGCAGTGGAAGGGTTGCCCCAGTGTCTGTGTCACCAGCACTGCATAAAATCGCATGGACACCAGAACCAACCAAGGGATTTACCCCAGTGGTCAGTCGCCGCACCGCCCAACCTAAAAAGTCAGCTCTGGGGCAGTGTCCATCACTGCAAATGTCTGTGCTAGCAGGGTTGGGCACATGTAATTGGCTCCCAATACACTTTCAGTCCAGAACGGCCTCTCCCAGCAGCTCAAACTTACACCACCAAAAAAAGGTGGAGTAAGTCATTTTGCACTATGGGCTTTCCTGGGGGAGTAAAGGTTTTCACCTTCTCCCCTGGCACCCATATCACTGATTGCCTTTTTGCAGGCAATGCAGTAGCACCCTCTCCAGATGCTGCTCTACCACCACCTGCTTTGGATTGGGTTGCCCAGAAACAGAAAAGTATGAGGCAAGAAAAGTGTGAGGCAAGAATTTCAGGCTAATTGCCCCAGTGTGCAGCTGAAGTGATTGCATCAGAACAGGGTTGCCAGCTATTCCCTGGAAACTGGTAGGAGTTGAGGAGGGATGGGGGACTTGCCAAAAGCAAAGATAGGCCTGTACCAGCATTGCCAGTGAGGAACAATATCATTTCTGACATGCCCTGAAAATGATGTCATGATGGCCACATAGGACTGTGGTAGAAGTCATTTTTACCATAGAGTTTTTGCCTAAATACCAGAGCATACTTCCATTGCTAGCGATTGATGACAGCCAGAAGTGACCTTGTTGTTAGCACCATGTTGTTGGTTGACAAAGCACATCTAGGCTTTCTTCTGCTGCTAGTAAGTCCCCTGCTAGCCAGGTAATCATGCTAATAGGAGGGACCCCAGAGAGGGAAATCCCATGCCCCCAGCAGAGGCCTGGAAATCTTACATCAGGGCCCTGGTTTGAGTCTGTGTTTGAGAAGATGAAATTTCTATGGTGGAGGCGAGAGACCCATGAAAGTAAAACTGAGGGACTGGGAAAGAAGGAAATAGGATTTGTGAAGGAATGTGAAAGAAGTATCATAAAACAACTCTAGACTCTGGAAATTAGATTATTAAATGCTGCTGTAACATCTGCTGCTGACCAAGCATTTTTCCTCTATTTTTTTCTTTTTGCCTTCTCTCTTACGATATCACATATATCTTACTGCTTATTTAATTTATAATTTGGTGACTGCTCAAGATTTAGAATGTTTGTGTTAGGGTAGTATTGTTTTAATATTGCTATATGGTAAAGAGCTCAGTGTTAGGATTGAGTTTTGAATGTTTTAATTTTTAAAATTCTAAGTTTAGTTGTTGATTATGTAATATTTGTACTGTTGCGTAATATATTTTAATTTTAGGCAATGGAGTGCAAAAAAACTAGACCAAATTTTGATAATTGTTGTGATAAACAAATAATTAAAAATTAAAAGAAAATAAAAATGATTATTTTTAAAAAGAGCACATATATTCAGTTTTAAATGGATTAGACTCTGAAGTGATCACTGATTCAGTACTAACAAAGAGCTGATTGAAAAAAAAAACAGAAATACTATCGTTAATGATTCTTTCAGAACAAATATATCTAAAAATATCTAACAAGATGATAGAGATATTACTTCAAAAATTAAATTTCATGGACACCAAATTACATGATTTATTCAACTCAATCTGTAAGGACAACACTGGGCAGTTTGTAATGATGTTGCTATGACCCTGCAGTAATTTCAGCTTACTTTAACTGTACTGCCATTCCAGAATAGAATGATAAATTGGCAAACATTCAGAATAATTAAACAACATCTCAACTGGCTATTGTCTGTGCCCACTGCCAACAAAACATAGAAGACAAAGACTTTTCTTATAATTTAAGTCCACATCTAACATTTATTTGATAATAAATGTTTATAATCCTCCAGCTAAAACAAGATGAGAGTCAAAGCAAATTTGGTTAGACCTCTCAGATTATTTCTCTGAAGTTATTGTAAACTATCCAAAAGTTCAAATATTGAAGGATTTATACTACAACTACTCTGAGTACATTTGAACAATTAGATGGACTGAGGATTTTAAAAATCAAATTTAGTATTCTTCATGCTTCAGAAGTTTTAATTAACCTTAAGAATTAGATACTGGATATAGAAGATCATACAGGAAGTGTACAATATTATGGTCTTCCAAAAAGATTCTGTCAGGTAATGATAAAAAAACAGAATCAACAACAAACAATAAATATCAAAACAAAACAAAATTGGCTTTGTGTTAATTGTTAGACTATAAAATGTTAGTTATAATCTATCCAGATTACAGAGCCAACGGGTTGAAAGAAATCCTCAAGGAATATTAACATAAATTGAAGGCAGAAACTAAAAGTCGTAAGAATACAGATCTGAGAGCAAGACTAGATAAACTATTGTATACTGCCAGACAAAATTATTTGTGCCTCTTTGGGGAGGTTATTTGTGAGGGATATGCTACATCTTACTTCCCATTAAATTATCATATTACATCTTTAGAGAGGGAACAACACTTTGCTCCTTTATTTTCAACTGCTATGCAAGAAGTTAGATCGACGACTGCAGTAAGGCTACCAGAGTGGCCTCCAGCCTTAGCATCTCATATAAGAAAATTAATTACTAAGCTAAAAATTAACAAAGAGCCAAGAGGCTGAACTGTTAATGGTTTTTAAAGTCTTCCTCCCACACATTGCTTCAAAGAGCAGGAATTCCAGCTAACCATCAAGCAGCCAATTCTTTGGTCCTTTCATTGGTCCTTTCCCCATAGTCTAAATAAGACATCCTAGGAATGCTTTAAAAAGGCATCCTGGGAAGGCGCTCTGCGCAGCTTTTTCCCCAAGATGTCCTCTAGACACCTTATTTCAGTTCAAGGTGTCTATTTTTGAAAAGTGCACTTTGAAGTGCACCTTTGAAGTGCCCCTTTTTTTTCTTAAGGCACTTCAAGATGTCCCCTGCCTGGCTATGCACTTCAAGATGTCCCCTGCCTGGCTATGTCCCCTGCCTGGCTATGCAGAGGTCAGGAGGTGTCTTATGTTTCTCACATGACCGTTAAGCTCTCTGGTCAATTTCCTCCTCAGCTTGCACCTGACATTTTGTGTGCTGTTGAATAGATTCTCCCTGTCGCCATTTGCTGAAGGTTGCCCCAGAACATTTGCTCTACAGGCTCCGATCCTGGGCTCCAACCCAAAAAGTATATAGTTGTATTCAGCTGGTCATGCCAATTCCAGCAATATATAGTTTTCCTTTTTTTAATTTTTGAGAAGCTATCTTCGAAGATATACAGACACAAGTAAGAGAATCAGTTGCTCAAAGGACTCCCACTGAAAAAGCATTGGGAACGTGGAGGACAGGTCTACCGCCCAATGAGAAAAAGGTTAAGGGATGACATGATAGCCATGTTTAAATATTTGAAGGGATGTCATGTGGAAGATACAGACTAGGACAATTGTTTCAAGGGGGTGAGTGCAGATAAACGGGGGGACTTATGTGGAAAGGGTCATTGATTCACAATAAATAGTGGGTAAAGTATACAGTGTGTGCTCTCCCCTACTATTTCATTTAGCTCCAATAATCCCACACCAGTGTATGTTACCTGTCTATATTAACAATTCCAAGATACTGCCATACATTTACATGGGCTAGATTTAATGTGATACCATCTGTGCTCCTGTCAGGAAGGTACAGAAAAACTCCATCTAACTGTAGATTTTAGCCAGGCTCTATACACCTGATTGAGGCATTGGTCCAGATGTTTTTTCATTACAGATTCTATGTGCAGGCATGCCTGGATTTATTGGAATAGGTTTTCTGAAACTGCTGAAGATTTGCAAAATCTTATTGGCAAAATCTTATTGACCAAAGTCATACTTTGCATACTTTGTGGTTTCTGTTGATTTGGCATCCTTTCCTTAGGTCTTTTCCTGTTCACGGATGCCAGAATCTTTTATGAAGATACAGGCATCTGATCCATTTCTTCAAAAGTAACAGAAAATTAGTATTAAGCCTAATTTCTGGGAGGGAAGGCAGTATGGTATAGTCAACTATCAGAAGCTAAGCTGTTTCAGTTATTGGAAGGGAGACCTCTAAGGAAGATTTCAGAAGTCTCACGCGCCTTGAAAGCCTCTTTTTGGAATTGCCAAAAGTTGACTGTGACTTGACAACATTTTACAGCAACACACATATCCAATTCCTTGATGTATCCCAATTAAACATGAATTGCCCGAGCACCCCCACATCTTTTTACACAAAGAATGTTCCTTGTATAGACAAATTGTCATAATATGTTCTGTTTCTTTACAATTGTATTAAATGTCTGTAATTCAGTTTCCTCTACAGATAATTTCTGATCAAATTCATCTCAAGTACCCCTACCACTGACCATTTTCTTGTCAGTTGTTACTTTCACATCTTGAATTTTCTTATGAGTTATATCAATAATGAAAATAATTAAATCTAAGGAACACTTATTGAGTATCACACACCATCTGTTCGTAAATTCCTCATTGTTTTGAAACATCCCCAGTTTCCTGTTAATTTGTAGCCCTCTCGGGATACATTTGGATCTGCTCTGCTCTAGAAGAGTTGAAGCACATAAGCGTAATTTGATTTGCTTTTTATGTAATCTTACAGGCTCATTCCAGCCATCTCTAAAGCTGAAGAACACCAACAACAACCATCTATCAATCAGTATTTTGTCAATGTGCTCCTTAAAAAAACCCAAAACGAATTCCCATCCCATAGCAAAAGACTGGTGATATTATAAGAATAAAGTGGTGTTTCAAGTCATGCAGATGATGTTGATGATACTGATGATAATGATGAAGAGAGAGATTCTGAAATGATCTTTCCATGATCACCATAGATTTCCCTGATCTGTGTTATATCTGATCTTTGCACATCCCAGATTTTTCTTTCATCAAATGCTGTCTCCTCCCTAGGTTTATGTTTTCCATATCTAGCATCATCACCAGTATGTTTAGAACAATATCTAACATATTGTTGCTACTAAATGAATGTTCAAAATTACAGCTGTCTATGCAAGAGGTGCAGCTTGCATGGGTGTACTGTAAGGGTGTTCCAATGCAGTTACATTAAAAACACCTCCATAGTAGCCAGTGGTGTAGCGCCCACGGGGTGGGGTGGAGGGCAATGCCCTGGGCGGAGCAGCGGTGGAGGCATGACTGGGTCATCGAGGGGGCATGGCAGGGGCATGGCGGGGGTTTTCTGGGATGGGGCAGGGGTGGGCAACACCGCAGCAGGGGCTCAGGGTGTGCGTACACCCTGGGCGTAGTTTCCCCTCGCTCTGATAGTAACACTCCATGAAGACTTAAACATACGGCACACGGGGAAGCCAGAGAACAGTAATTTTCCAAGAGAGAGAGAGAGAGAGACCTAACTCTTAAATTGCTCTGAATGTATTCACTTTGCTGTCTTCCAGGCGCAGTTTTATTTTTACCACAATGCATTGAAGTATTAGGTCAGAATTAAGTGACTTGCTCAAGTCTAACCAGTAAGTCTAGCTTTAGAATGAGGATGTACCCATGAACCCAATTCTCTTACATCTAAGCTTAAATAAATGTACATCCCCACAAAGCCCAACCAACCCATACAATAAACAAAATATCCCCCACAAATTCATTGTGACTTGATGCATCCATGAAGCCAAACAGCTTTTTCTTTCTTCAGGCAGTTCCTGTTCTGGCACCCAGCATCTCTGAATGTCAGGTCATTTTAAAGCAAAACCTTACCAGAGGCATCCATATTTTTTCCCCAGATCCTCCCATGACTCAGTTTTCTTGTGTATGAAACAACATCTGTCATTTCATTTTTCTTTCTGTGAGATAAAACTAAATAGTTACTGAAGGAAGCAATAAAAAACACAGTCAAAATTCGGGATACAATGTAAGGATACACAGATCGGGCCCAAATATGTTGGAAACTTGCTTATGGGACTTTTGGGGGTCAGTTTGGGTTAAATGTGAGCATAATCATGACATTTTCTGAGAGGCCTTCCATGTGCCCATTTGTCACATCACAGCAAATTCTTCACTCACAAATAGCTGTTTCACAAATCTATATTGTTCACTTGACGGCTACAGCATCAAGTAGTGACTTGCATGCATACATACAGAAGCCATAATAGAAAGAATATTCATATTACATAATATTACTCCAATGCAATATTTTGAGTGGAGTCAGAACACACATTTAGGTGTAAGTCAAAGGTTAAGTCATCAATCTGTACACTTGTGTCATGTGACCCTATGACTGTGGAACTGTGGAAGTGGAGACATTGGAGTTTGTGTAATATATACAGTAATATCTTCATGAACAAAAGCTACCTCTTATCTCATTTAAACTACTCCCCTAAATGAGTGTGTGAATCAGTTTTTGGTGTAAAGATACATCTGAATGAATTAGGAAACAGACAAATCATAGCTTCAGTTTATTTTCATTCTTTTCTTCTGTAGAGAGTGCTGACTTCAGGAAAAGCAAGAGATGTCAGCAGAAAGTGAAGTGCTTTGTATAAAAATGATGGGTTTGCAGATGAGTTTATGTTGTCTCTATCAAAACTGACTATAACATAAAAGTAATTAGATCAAAATTACCTTGAATTAAAAAAACAATATTTGTTTTATATCATAATAATATTGATAGTCTACAATTAACTAGGAAGTAAACTATAGTTGTGACTTATTTGCTTACAAAAACACTGAAACCTCTGAGAACTCATTAGGGATGCTCACAAAAAAAAGCAGGTGTGTGTGTGTGTGGGGGGGGGTGTTAGCCCAGGGAAAGCCTCATTTTGCCCATTGCTTCATGAAGCAAGTTGACTATTGTTCCCTGCCAGCTTCACCACAGTCTCCATGATGTGCAAGAATTCTTATTGTGTGCGGGCACATCTTCAGTGCAGGGTGCTGCACCAGAGTAAAAGGGGGAGGTTAGGGGAGCAGGATAAACCTTAGTTGGTTCCCTGTGCCCTTTGCGACTGGGAATGCCCCCTTTTGCCAGTACAAAGTTGTGCCATCAAAAATGGTGGCACAGCCCATCATTCCCTCCATTAAGTGAGTTTTCCTAATGCCCCCAGGGTACAGCAGTGTCCATATGATTCAAAAATGTCAAATAAGGGAGGATTCAATGGGATGGCTCCCTGATGCCAGCCAAGTCCCCTCACTAGGAACACATGGCACTACCTCTGCCCTTTAAAAAACCCAGACAGCATGGCCCATACTTCTGAAGGTCAGAATTGTGCAGGTATTGCAGCTTCTCAGTCAGGATATTATGGGGTGGTTGGGCACTGGCAGTAAGCTGGGGACTGCTCCCCAACCTCCGCTCTATATTCCTCAGCCCATTATTGTGATTGTGCTTATATGTGTTTATGTCTGCTGCAGATCATGACCCAACAAGGAAAGCTCTGCCTCCAGCCACTGACCCACCATTTCAGCCAGAGCTGTCTTTGGAATGTGTTTGGTCATCCACCTTTATGGAAAGCAGCACCAGGAGAGTCATGCTTGTTTTCGCTCAGGAGGTGCAGAGGTGCTGGCAAAAGGAAGCAGAGGCACAGCAGATGTTCCAAGTTCTATTGACCCTGCAGGCCAATAAAGACCATAGAATGCTTTCCTTAGGACTCTTTGTTGTACAGTGGGGTTGTAGTGGGATATCCAGAGGTGGGATCCAGCAGGTTCTCACAGGTTCTCGAGAGTAGGTTACTAATTATTTGTGTGTGCCAAGAGGGGGTTACTAATTGGTGATTTTGCCACGTGATTTTTGCCTTAGTTACACCCCTCCTCTCAGCAGTAGCGCACAGAACTTGAAGCAGTCTAGCAGGAGGTGCACCGGCGTGCGTGGCAGCCTGCGCCTGCGTGCATTCGTTTCCCACCCAAGGACCGGCGCAGCGGCTGCGTCCTTGCCACAGCCCCACCCAGGAACGCCCCGCCCGGGATGCCCAATCACGCCCCCGTCGTGCCCCGCCCAGCCCCATTGGTGCTACGCCACAGTTTGAATGCCACCACCATGGGAACCTGTTACTAAATTTTTTGGATCCCACCACTGGGGATATCCTTGTGTTTTTCTGTTTACACATGAGGAGGCACCCCACTGCCTGCTGTGCAGCTTGCCTGCTGAACTCTCTCAGGTTTCAGTTCTAACTGCTTTTCCTGGTTGTCTTAACTGCACCCATCAGTTCACTCTTAAAGACACATCTCATCATGCCTGGTAGTTGCGAGATTGCTGGCTTTGTTAAAGTCCTTTAAATTGCTGTTATACCAAAATTGCTGTTGTTGCTGTTATATTGATATCATAGCCCTTTCCCAAAAATAATTTCACCCCCCCCCTCAAATGAAAGTGGTAAATCAACACATTCTGCTGTTGAAGGGGACCATGTCCTAGAACTGATATTTTCTCTCCATCCCCCCTCCCATCCCCCCCCCCCCAACACACACTTTCTGTCACTGTTGCTGCCGTGGGACGAGAGAGAGGTTTGTTATTTCAATATTCCTGTATTAGCACTAGTATTGTTTTGATAGATCTGGTATGGTAGAAATGCTTGGTTGAAATCAAGTTTTCCAAAGTCTTCTCTATCATCAGGGAGGCTAGAAGTAGAGAGGGGGAAGTGGAGTAGAGCAAAAAAAAAGTCCAAAGCAAAAAATAATGCAGGACCATTTGTTTCATCTTCCCTGAACAGCAGGAGAAAAGATCACCCTTTACTCACTCTCATGAATAGCGGAGATTATGGGATTTGCCATGCAGTGAGTGGGGGTGGGGGAGGCATTTGAAACAGAAGCTCTGCCCCGAAGAGAATCTCCCTTCAGCGCAGGGCACAGCACCAGTTTATAGTTGGCCAAAGTGGGAAACAAAGTAAAGGGAACAACTGTGTTTATTTACTCAGACTTGTGGGGGGGGGGGGATTGAGGGGAGATAATGAACTTCCCTGGCCCTGCAGATGCTGAAAACCGCCCGGGGAGCTGATTGAGCTCTTCTTCCAAATGATGGTAGTCCTTCTATGTGGACAGACCTTGGGGTGCCCGACTGCCCCAGAACTGATGGACCTCAGCCGACAGTGCAAACAGTGCCTGGAGCTACTGAAGGGTATGAGGTATAATCAGGGCAGACAAGACAGTGGTATAGGGGCTGAACCGCAGTGCAGACGAATGGGAAGGCTCAAGTCACGGGTGGGCAGACAGATTGGGCGCACGTTGGGAATGGCCTCTTTGGGTGTTGGGTGATGGGTGGGAAAGTGGAGAGCCAATGGCACTCCCACTCCATGCCGCAGCACTCTGCTGCTGCTGCTGCTGCTGCTGCTGCTGCTGCTGCTGCATGCCAGTGTGGCAGCATCGGTAAAGCGCAGCTGAGATTTACCTTGGCCGCCATTGCTGCCCGGGGTGGGGTAGGGAGAGGGGCAGACTCAGCACCGGCATCTAGCCCAGCAGGGGGCTGGGCTGCCCAGCTGTTGGCGCAAGTGAGTGACATGCCTGGAGGAGGCAGAGCCACAGCCTTATATGGCAGGCCGGGCCATCCGGTGCCCCTTCTCACCCGAGCACCAATGCCTTCTCCTGCCCTCTCCCCCTCATGGGTCTGAGGTTTTTGTTGCTGCATTCTGGTTACAGTGATTGTTGTTGTTATTTGCATTTCATCTGTCACAGTCTGGTGGGTTGCGGGTTGGGAGGAGAGCCTGCGTGCCAGCCTTCCCCATTTGGTGGGGGTCTCCATAAGAGGCCTGCGGGTGGAGTGAGCCAGTGAACCAAACGCCCAGGTGGGGGCTGCTGGTGGCTCGCACCCCCTGGCAGCAAGGGGAGTTCATTCAGAGGCCAGCGCCCAGATAATTCCCACTATCTTGCTGCTCCGGGCGTTGGTGTTTTCCCCCATTCATTGGTCTGGGGAAAAGTTATTACTGGGGGACAACAGATGTGCCACCCAGTGGTCACTGGGGGGCAGCAGACATGCTGCCCAATGCTGGATCCATCACCTATGGTGCACCTCTGCTTACTTTTGCCAGCACACCAACAAAAATGACTGTAGCCAAATGTTACCTACACAATGAGGTTTCTGTGTCTCCTTCTGCACCCTTAGGCCACTTTCTTCCCTTCTCGGACAGCAAAAACTAAAAAGAATTTAAAACTTTCCTTTTCCCCTGACTACCACAAAAGTGTCCCCTCAGGGAGCAGACCAGCAACGCTTTAGCTGAGCTGTGGCAAGCCGCAGTGGCCAGCCCAGGCGTCAGGATTGCTCTGCCTGTCTTGTAGGTGGAAGTTGAGGTCGTTGGGTCATGGTGTGTAGCAGTCATTGACAGATAAGCAAGAGCAGATGAAAATGTCTAAAGGGCACTTCAGTAGTGGTTGCTATCGCGTCTGGTGAGTCACAAGCAAAAGCACAAACTGAAAAGCATGTAGCATAAGGAATCCTCCCCCCACCCCCGCCGCTTTAATGCTATTATTGTCCCTTCCAGGGGTTGCTTGCCATGCAAAGGATCGTACTGTTCATGCATCCCAGCTATCTGTAGCAGTTAGCAGCAGCTTGTGGCATCATGTTCCAGTTCATGATACAAGAATGAACCGGCAGAGGAGAGGTGAGGAAAATCATGCTAGCAGCAATCTAGCAGCAGCTGAATTCTATCAGGGGTGTTTGTCTTTCCTCTCCTTACAGGTATTTAAGTCTTGGTCATGGTCAGAGGTATGAGCCCTTGGACACAAGCCAAAGGACTGTCGGCCTTTGGCTGTTAGCCTGTGACTGGCAGCCTGGCCCTGTGTTTCTCACCAGTCAGGATCAGTCAAGGATTTGTTTATTTGTTTAATGGTATTATTTAGAAATTTGTATTTTTCTGTGAGCACTTTTGGATCCCTTCAGGGAGAAAAGCACCATACAAGTGCAATGAACAAATAAACAGACATTCACATAACAGCAGCCCTTCTGGATCAGATCAATACCTAGTCTGGCATTGCTTTACGCAGTGACCAGCCAGATACTCCCAGTGCATGAACACTGAAGTATCCAGCTGTTGATTTCACTTAGCACCATTATTCAGAACACACAAAGAATGCATTTAGTCATAGTGGCTAATAGCCTTTGATGAAGCTGTCCTGTAAGAAGTTTTCTAATCCATTTTTAAAGTCAATGAAATGAATAGTCACCACTACATCCTGCAGCAGTAAATTTCACATTCCAATCACTCCTTGAGTGAAGAAGTCTTTCCTTTTGTCTGTTGTCATTTCCCTTCCTTTTCATTGTTACTTCCTGTTAAGCGCAACATACACATTTTGTAGCAATAACTACATAGGTTGCTATTTTTAATTTTAAAAGTTTGTCACAATAACATAATAATTTGGTGTTTTTCTGATAATCCAATTTTTTATTCCGATGTCTCATAAAATGATCCACAAGAGGATTTCCCATCATGTATATAACATAATACCACAAGGATGTGGTATATCTTGTGGGCAAAAGTAGCCTTTGGATCTCCTTGGTATCTTGGAAAAGCAGCTCTGAAGAAATCACTGTAACAAGGCTACTCTTGAATAGAGTCCTGAAGGAATGACTGTCAGGGATCATTTATTTCTTGGTGAGGTGGTGCCAACGTATTACATTAGGTGGACAAGTGTGTGGTACAATCCAACAACAACAATATAGTTTGGCCTTGTTATGAGCAGCTTCATAGAATATGTCCAGCCGTTTACCCACTGGAGCTGGGGCACGCAGTGGGACTGGAAGCACGTCAAGGCAAGAAATCTTTTCCTGATGCGTTTCCTCTTTGCAGTGCACTGAGAAAGGAGGCATGTCAGGGCAAGATTTCTCATCCCAATGCACTTCTTCTTGTCCCACGCATGCTTCTTGCTTTCCACAGGGAATGCATGATCACTTGTGGCATGACTTTTCATGCCAGAGCAGGGTGAAGGCAAGAACAGCCAGCAGTGGATAATTGGCCTCAGAGGTTTATTGACAAGGATATTGACAAGTTGGGACAGGTATAGGGGAGGGCAACCAAAATGGTGAAAGGTCTTTGGATTCCATGTCCTATGAGGAGCATCCTAGGGAGATGGGTATGTTTAGTCTGAAGAAGAGAAGGTTAAAGGGTGACATGATAGACATTAAATATTTGAAGGGATGTCATGCTGAAGATGGAGCAAGCTTGTTTTCTACTGCTCCAGAGACTGCAACAAGGATTCAAGGTGCAGGAAAAGATATTCCACCCAAACATTAGAAAGCACCTCAAGACAGGATGGGCTGTTCAACAGTGGAATACCCTGCCTCAGAGCGTGGTGGGGTCTCCTTCTTTGGAAAGTTTTTAAACAGAGGCTGGATGGCCACCTGTCAAGGGTGCTTTGATTGTCTATTCCTGCATGGCAGGAGGTTGGACTCAATGGTCTCTGTGGTCTCTTCCAACTCTATGATTCTATTATTCCTATAAAATATCCTTATTATGGATCTTATTGAGTTTGTATGTGATTATTTATGGTATCCCATTTTTAAAAATGGTTTTGCCATGAAAATGACATGGAAGATGGGAGTGGTGATGCTGCAGTATTGCTACAGATACTCAAGCGGTTGGTTGACCACTTCCTGCTGTACAGCTGCAAAGGATTCCAAACAATCTGTGCATGCACCTTGTTATGTGGTGCTGAGTTCACTGCTGTGATGTTTTGCCTCTTATTTGATGTAGCTGGTCAATTACTGCCTGTCCCAGTGAAATCAAGCTCAGCATTATGCATTAATGCTGCTGATGTACACAGAGGACCATGTTAATTCACAATGCACATCCCCGTTTAGCTGGCCACAGAGAATTTGCAGCTGTTGGGGTGATTTTCCATGTATGCCATGTGCACATGTTTTGCATAAGAACTATTCTGTTGTATAGCCATTGCTCTGGGGGGAGGGGGGGGTTGAGAGAACTATCTGTCCATGTGACTTCCTCTGCAGATTGGCTGTCAGTTGTCATCTCCTTTGGCATCCTTTAGTCAGGTGTATGTTCCATAGGAACCAAGGATATCAAACAAGGGTCAGCAATGAAATTCTATTTAAGTGTATTATTATGCAGTGCACTGCTTATTTCAAAATACCATTGTTCAGTTTTGCTGAGTGTCAATTAGTAATGCATGCTCTGTGCTTTGTGATGGTGATTGTACCATAATTGACTGATATGGGAATGTCAGGGGATGCAGCTGTATATCCTACCAGCTGATTATTGTGTTTTGATGTATGAATAGAGTCAAATAATATCTATGCCACACCAAGTAATTCTGCACTAAAATGTGGCTGTTTCCCCCTCCTTGTTTCTCAGACCCGGCCCTGAACAACCCAACACCAGCATACTTACCTTCTGCTCACTTGGCCATGATGGGTGCCAGTAAAGGAGAAGGACAGGTGAAGCATTTATGTAAGACATACATCTGTGGTCCTCAGATGAGCACGAGGAGCTCAGCAACTACAGCCACACACCTAGCTGTTCACATTGATGCAGAGGGACAGCCAGCTCTTTGGTGACTTTGTGATGTGCATGACTGATGATGCAAATGACAGCCAAAAAAGGATCATAGGGAATATGTGTGCAATGCAGCACAATGATTTAATCCCACAGAAGGCTTGAGGGCCTTTTGCTAGGCTCATAAAGGCAGTGCTTGCTCAAAGCAGCATTAGGCCACAGTAGCAATACAGCGTGGCAGAAAATAAAGAAAATGTGACCCCTTCGTGCCTGACGGAGGGATGCAACACTGGTGCAAGCCAGCAATCCTGTGGGTGTGACAGGAAACCAGCAGTGAGATCTGCAGAAATCTTATGATTCATCACTTGTACTGCTGTCACCAAATGTTTTCATAAGAGTATACATAAAAAGTGTGACATGTTTCTTTGTATAATGCACAGTAGTTCAGGGAGGGGAGTTCCCTCCCAAGTTGAAATGTACTGTCTTAATTTTTTTTGAAAGAATTAACTACCTGTTTGTAATTTTGCCTGCAGTTTAAACCAAAGTACACAGATTTCCTTTGGAAATCACAAACAGTTCTAGAAGTTTCTGTTAAAAACTGTATCTAACAAAGGCAGTTTTGACTCTTGAAAGCTTATATACCAACAATCTTGTTGTTCTCCAAGGTACTACTGGACTCAAATCTAGCAGTTCTAGCACTTTCCCCCACAAGCACACAACAAAATTTTCTGGTACTCACAGTAGGATTGAGATATTTTATATAACATGTTGAAATTTTAATGTGGTTGAAGTAAAGGATTCGTTCGTCTGGCTCCTCTTTCACTGTGGCAAGTCTTTCTTTCATCTCTTTCCCAGCACCATCTTCAGGTTTATATTTGATTTTTCCATTTATGAATGTACGTATTTATTTATTAAGAAAATTTATATGCTACTCCTCCAGAGACATTCTCAAGGCAGCTCAAAATAAGACACTATTTACAAAGATCTTCTATTTGCTTTATAAGCTTGGCTATCTGCACCTTGAATAGCCACACTAGCTATATCACACTCCTCCCCACCCCCAGTTATGCTTTTATCTAGAGCATCAATACATTTCAGTATACAAGAATGTACTGTAGTGATCAATATGTTCAGTACTTACTGATCCAATCTACAGAGGTCTCAACCCTGATTACAGTTTCACTTATGCCAGTGGAGGAAGCCTCTATTTGTGTTGCATTGTCAAAGCGTTGTCTCTTTTGTGAACCCTGGCTGGTAGCGAGCAAATCAGCCATCCCAATTCTAAAAAGAAAGTCTGCGTGCAATCAGAATCTGTACTGTGCTACTAGGGTGGATTTTCCTGATCAATTAGGATCAGTTTAATCAACAAGAAAAGAATCTGTGTATAAGGGAGTCTTTAGCTGGCACAGAAATAATGCTACTTTAAGATGCTTTTGGTCCGGACAATGTTTTGTCACACAGAGGACTTTTAAAGGAACTGATGATGTATCAGATGGGATTCTCTGGTTTATGACACTGCAGACTTGAACTGCTCCTCACACAGGTATACCAACCTGGATCATTCAAAACTTACTGCTGCTGATCCTTCTTTTCTTCTTCTAATAGGTGCTCCACTCTTCAGCAGGACTAATGCTTGCCAGCCTTCTATGTTGTATAATGTACATGGAAATATCAGGAAACATGTACATAATGCTAGGTGATTCATGGGCTGGGGGAGACAAACAGGTAAGTGTGAGTGTGTCCATGTCCTCTTTTGTGTGTCCCTCCTGTTATTTGATATTGTGCAAGGGAAGTCAAAGAAGTGTGAGGGTTTTTTAAAAGACGCACATGGCTGTTATGGACAATTGGGATATATACAATATAAAAGGCCTGCAAATGCTGCAATTGTTTGAGCTGAACTAAATATTATGGTATCCAAATTGAGAGGAAATAGACAATCAACTTCCTGCAAAGTGCAAAGGTGGTGAAGGGGTATCCTTCCAATTTACTCAGAAATTCTAAAGTGACTTGTTTAAAAAGAGCTTCTGCAAATGTTTAAAGCTCAATTTACATATTATGTATGGATAAAGCTCAATTTACTTACTATGTATGCATAAAGTTGTATGTATGTGTCACCCTTAGAATGCAATCCACGGGAGGGGAGAGTGTACTGATGTAAGTGCCCCATATCCTGGGGCAAAGGGCAAATATACTACCAGTGGCAGCAGCAAATATGGCAGAGTGCCACACGACTCTGTGATGCCCAATTGCAGAAGCTGCTGCCATTTCAGCATTCTTTTGCTGTAGAAGCCTTTGCCAGTGCTGGTGGGGCATTCTGGTGTGGTCCTGGGTGGGGAGTCTACTTTAGACAGCTTCCAGAGGGTTTCAGCCCAGGAACACCCCTAAGGCTGCTGGTGACTTATGCCATTCAAAGAGTAGGTGTAAGACATTGGAAACCAATAGTGAGTTTCAGGGTTTTGCTGATGTTCTCATTTATATGACTTCTCTGTGCCTCCCCAATCATCTTTGGTGGTGGCATAACTATGTCACCCCAGCTGCCACAAAACTGCCCCCTCCCAGTAGATTGCACTATCTAGCTGGGACCCATTTTGCAAGGCTACAGCTGCAGAAAGTGTGCTCTCAAAATTGCAGGAAAAGACTACTGGTTAAGGAAGCACAACAATTATTAGTTGTGCCCCCTGAGGATTCTGGGCACGACTTCAGGCTGCAAGGTAGCAACTGGCAGTTCATATACTATGAGAGACTTTGGAGGGAGGATATAACTGTCATACAACTTTGTGATGAGATAAAAAAATGTAACACACATAGGATAAGTCAGGTCAAGAAAAAAATTGTGGTGAATAGGTACTACAGGTAATGAAAATTAAAACTTTAATATCAGGTGCCAAATTGATGAGTCTGAGAGAACTGAAGTACCACAGAAAGAACAGGAGGATTTCACACACGTATAAAAACACATCCTTTCTTGAAGCCGGGCTCGATGCAACAGTATCAAAACAAAGGCTGGTGCCAATGGCTTGACAAAAAGTAGACTGTCTAAATACGACATTTCCACTCTGTCAGACCCCAATATCTATAAATCTGCCCTTGTGGTCACAGGTCCCCCGAAGAAGGATGGTGCTGCAGTATTTCTTCCTGTTAATGTACTCCTCTTCCAGCTGCATGAAGGCAATTTCCAGCATATGGCATTCATCCCAAGCACCAGGGCAGTGAGGGAACTCCAGCCATCCATTATCTGCAGTAATGGAAACATGACAGAAGTATTTTTTGTACATATTGATCATACCACATCAGTAGTGTAAACAATAGAAGATAGACTCTGAAAGCTATCTGAAATATGGCAACCTGGATTCCCAAGTACTACAAAAGAACACCAAATACAAAACAATATCCCCTACATTGCCACTCCAAACAAAATGGCAGTACTGACAACCTAAAGATCTACATGCCATTAAATGTAAGGCATCATACATAAAGCCACCTTCTTTGCATTACCGAATAACACAACAGTTAAATTACCTCATAGAGATCTCTAAAGAACACTTCTTAGAAGAAGAATATGGTACCAGTACCCCCAAATAAGGGCTCAAGGCACCAGTATATAGGTTAACTAGTTTATTAAAAGCTGGCCTACATCAGTGTCAGCCACTACTGGGGTGGCTGAGTCTGAGGGTATCTCACCTCTCAAGATTGCTTTAGTTGGGCAAGTGTCGCAGGACAGAACCTCAGAACAGACCAAAAGGAAGGGTTTCTCTTGACCAAGGACATAGGTAAGGGGGGGTTCTTGGTTTCAACCCCCCCCCCCATTACATTTCAGAAGCTCTGGCTCCGCGCCCCTCCCCCCCGTTTGTGGTTTTTTTTTTGTATTTTTAATGTTTTTTTCAGTTTTTGGCCTGCAGGGGTACAGGTTTTAGGCTAGCACAGGGGTCTGCAACCTGCAGCTCGCCAGATGTTCATGGACTACAATTCCCATCAGCCCCTGCCAGCATGGCCAATTGGAGAAGGCAATTCGTCACCTCGAGGGCTACTTGCTTCCGTTCTGTGGATTGCTCAGAAAAGCCTGCTTTCCAGTAATGACCCTTGGACTTTGCCCCCTGGACCTGCTTTTTGGATTTGTGTTTTGGATTGTGACGACCTGGTGGACAGGTGAGCTTGCTTACTGCTTCTCAGACTGAACTCTAACCAGTGCCTTGTCAGGTGCCTTAAGAGACATTTCTGATCTGTGTTTAACCAGCAATAAATATCTATCAGCTGCTCCCTGTCTTCTGTCCGTCCTTGACAGTCAACCCGTGACACCGTCCCTGGCCTCGGAGAGCTGCTTTTATAAGCACTGAGGCTGGGGGTGGGGCTTGGAGAGGTGTGGCCCCACCCCCGAACCCCCCATAAAAATCTATACCTATGTCATTACTCTTGACCCAATGTTTGCACTCTGCTCTGCCAATTATCTATTTCCACCTGCCAGAGAATGGGCCTAACTCTTCTTCCATAGCTGTGTAACCTCTGCTTGTGGGTTCTGTGGGGTAGAACTTGAAAGAAGTTTGCAACAACTAATTTTTAAAAAAATGATTTACTTTTCCTTAACATATGACACTTATCAAACATTAACATATGACACTTATCAAACATTTAACATAACACTTCAAGGTCCTGTTCAAGTTTCATTCCAAGTCCTTCTATTTATGGTTTGATAATGCCAAGTCCAATTCTTCCTGCTGGTGGTTGGCTCATGAAGACTCCAGAGGTCCAGAAGATTCCTCCTTGGATCCTAAAAAGGTAATCAGCAAAATGTTCTTATGGGCTTCATACATGTCAGCAAATGGTTCACCAAGAGCCTGCAGTGCTCTTGTGCCTTATTTGAAATTGGGACAAGCACAAAGGAGGACCACAGTCCTATAAGCTGGGAATTAAATTTTCCATATTAGTCATTGTTTCACCAGCAGTGAACTGTCAAACTGCTGGGAAACTGTGAAATAGCAGATATTTGAAAGGTGCCAGAAAGTGATAGCTGTTTGTTTTTCCACAATAATGAGTCTATTGTCAGAACCATTGAATGAAAAGCCTCCACAGTCACAGAGTCAGTAGGGATCATCTTGCCCTGTATCTACTCACACAGTTAATAGAAATGGTGCTGATTTCCCCCCTTCTGCTGTAGCCCATCAAATCTCCTAAAATATTATCCTTAGGGATCAGAAGACCCTCAGAACAGCAAAGGGGAAAATGACAGTAAATAAGGGGAAATGACAGAATTATCGCCACCTCTTACAAAATCTTATGTGCTTAAGTTTTCTTAATGTGGTTAGATATAAGGGTATTCTAAAGTTCCATCTAGGGACTGTAAGCAAAAGCTGTAAAAACTCAGTGTTCTCTATCACTGTAGTGCAGAGTTACTGAGCACAAACCAAAGGTGGGGTGAAAAATATTGTGTAATAAAGCAATAGTGAAAATTGGTACATTTATTTATTAATGTATTGGAGGAATAAACAATCTCTGATGTCAGTGAGACAAGCAGAAGGTACAGTCAGGGAACAATGACTGAATATCTACATCAGCACAGACAGCAAAACCTGGAAGGGGCATGGTGAAAATAGTACAATATTCAATGACATATGAATCATCTAATCAATGAACATCACTTTTGCTGTAAAAAAGGGGTCCGTTTTGCAATGGTCTTTGCTAATCAACATTTCACAATGTTGTGAAATGCTGTTCATGAAAGCCTTAAAAATTTGACACCTAGATGGATGTCAAATAGTATGTCTAGTTCATGATACCCAGAGGACAATAGAAAATCCTTCCAAATGTGGTTTTCCATTTCAAAGATATTCCTCCCCATAACCAAACATCTGAACCTCTGGTGCACACTGTTGAGAAACCTTTGCAGCATGTCCACTGTTTTCTCCACTTTGCTCCAAGTTCTGCATCCAAACCTCAAAAGTGCATTGGGGGGGGGGGGATTTGTTGGTCTGGATTTTTTTGGAGGGAATATTTTCATTCAGCCCTCCACATTCTGATTTGTTAAAAGCAACCCCCCTCCTTCTATAGAATTTCTAAAATAAGAACCAGAAAGGTGTTGTCACCTTTTGTCAACTTTTAGTTATGACTTTTGGAATGCATTACTTTCCTCAAAAGTGGGGTGTGAAGAAAATCTCTTTGGCCGTTTCCACACGGGCATTAAATGGCGGCCTGGAGACGGTAAAAACACCGTCTCCAGGCAGCCATTCGCACGGGGGGCGCAGCTGCAACGCAGCAGCGCCGCCCTCGCGCCGCCCGCCCGGCCTGAAGCCAGCGTTTCCCCAGAGCGCTTCCCAGCGCTCTTTTTGGGGAAACGCAGCAGTGAAGCCGCTGCCGAGCGAACGGCAGCAGCTTCACGGCGCCTCCCCCACCAGGCACTTACCTTGACCCCCGGGCCTCCGGCACGTCGCCGAGGCCTGGGGACACGCCCCCCTGCCCTGCGCCGCTGGAGCAGGCGTGCAGGGCCAGGGGGGGCGTGTCCCCAGGCCTCGGCGACGCGCCAGAGGCCCGGGGACATACCGGGTTGGCCGGGCGCCGGCGCTCCGTGGCGCCGGCTGCCCGGCTGTTCCCAGGACCGTCCATACGGACGGTCCCAGTGTCGTCGGGTCGGCGTCGGAAACACCGACCCGGCCGTTTCCGCCTTCGTGCGGAAACGGCCTTTGAGTTTTGAAACTGTAGTTGTTTTTTAACGTCTATATTTTCCTTTCTCAATTCCCCTCATTCATCTAACTCTCTGTGAATTAACATGTTTCAAAACTGGATCCTTGCCCTGAAAGACTTCCTTAGTTTTCTTCCCCCCATGGATGAGCTGCTCAGGCCATACTGCTTCATATATAACAAAAGTCAGGGGAGAGGCAGGTGTGAAGTTGGAGACAAGGGACTAGCCCAGGTCGTTCTAGGTCAGAGAAGGAATGTTTCTGTCACATGCACAAACATCATTACTGACAATGGAGACTGAGGGTAGTCAGTCAGAGCTGTAAGCTGTCAAGTTGCAAAGAACTCATGGGGACTCCAGGGCCATGGGTTTTCAAGGTGAGAGATAAGCAGAGGTAGTTTGCCATTGCCTTCCTCTGCATAGCACCCCCCTGTCTCAAGTGTCAAGCACTAAGCCTCTCTAAACACAAAGCAGTAGCCATGATGGTCTATCACGGCAAAATAAAAGAGAAGTCCAGTGAAGACTAACTTTTATTTCAACAAAAACTTTCATAAGGGAGTTGTGACTCACAACAGCTCATACTGAAATAAACATTGTTACTCTTTAAAGTGCCACTGGACCTGTTTCATTTTGTGGAGAATATCCTGAGTGTAGAACTGGCCAGGTGGGAAAGCAGGAAGAAAGAGGGGAAAGAAAATGGTATTGGTAATGTGCTGCTTGTCAGTAAGTTGCAAAACCTTCTGCTACTTAAAAATGGGACTGGAAGGGGCTCTGGTTCATTCCTTGTTATGCCTAAAGGCTCTTGTTCCACAAGACTTCAAGAATTATTCAATTTTTGTCTGTCAGTGGACATCTAACATGTACTCAAGTACAAGGCTATGCAGTTTTGTTTATTTTTTTTACTGGATTTCTTCACAATTCTTTTTCAGGAAAAGTAGCATTTTAACAAACATCTGTGAAATCAAACATGACTTGAATGGAGAAGAGAGGTTTCAGTATTCCTCTCATGGAAACAACTCGCCTCCCCCATTTCCCAGGCAGCCTAGTGAAAAGGCCCAGGAGCTGTTCAGCTAGTTGGATGCTCTGCTCAGCCAGGTTTGAGTGGAGCCTTAAAGTAGCAGAAGAGCTCCAGGGGGTTTGTGCAGAATTCTGCTCAGCTCTTGTTCTCTATTTCATAAAAGAATCATTATTTCTCCTCTCCCAGGCAGCAAATGTTATTAAATGAACAAAAGAAAGCCAACCAGAAACATAAAGAGATAATTAACATGAGAACAGGAACAGCATTGGAAAACGGAATTAGAGAGGCCCATTATGGGCAAAGAGCCATTTTCCCAAAGAATGATACTTTCTCACCCACAACCTGCCCAATGTCATCTTAGAACTGATTCAAATGTATCCATGTTATGGATGGGGTAGTCACATAGCCTTGGCTTCAGACTTATTTAAAGTTGTCCTTACATGGTTTTTCCTTGTGAAAATGATGCCCTGGTCAAAACTACCTCTGAGGGGAGCTGCTATCTTTGTTATTGACTCTGCTTCTGTGCCTTTAATAGCAGCCTGGCATTTTGTGTGTCAGGCAGCTAGCAGCTTTGCCTCAGAAGGCAGCCTCCCCAGCTTTGTTCTTCAGCCACTAAATGGCCGTGAAATTTTGGAGCTTTAAGGATTTTCTAGCACTCAGATTTCTCCAAGGTCAGAAGATTGCATTAATAGACATCTCTCCCTTCCCAGCAATCAAAATCCCCCTTACCTATAGCCAATGGTTGTGGAGGACAAGGCCTGCCTGGGCTAATAGCCTAACCCTGATCACCACTGTTTAAACACACCAGGATACAGGGTTGTCAGCCTCAGCAGTCCTAACTTTATTTATGTCCTTGCCCACCAAATGAAAATAATGTGCCTGTTCAAAGAAGGAATATTTGAGTAGGGTATTTGACAGAAATGGTCTCTTTGAATGTCATCTGAAAACTAGAATGCTAGTTTCTGTCATAGCGCTTCCTCTCATCTAAAAGTTAAGCACTGGAGAAAGGACAAGTTCATTTTTCAGGGATCAAGGAAGGAGACCTGGTTCAGGCTATGAGTCCATTAACAGGATATGATCCATTTACATAGTTCCAGAAATACAATATATTTTTTTCCTTTAATAACTCATGACATTGTATTGTTGCAGCTGCTGGATGGCCATTCCTTTGTTAAATCAATGACCCAGAATGGTCAGCTGATATTTCCTCATGGAGTGCTAACTGTTACATGGCCCCTGATGATTCTGTGCAAGGCAAAATCAAAGCTTGGAGGATGTGATTCCTCCCAGCTGAGGGAAAGCAGCAAGTGTGTTCTTTATTGTGTGTTCTAAAGTGATTCCTGCTTGTACAGTAACCAAACTAGATATAATATAAATATGTCTTATTTCTAAAAATTAAAGAAAACAAAATGGTTAAAATTCTAGTACATTCTGCAAGCAAGTCTAGTACATTCTCTGATAGGTAGAATGACAAAAATAACAAAACTGTACATAACACATAGAATATCTGCAGTACAGATGATAAACCAGTAAGCTATTCACAGGCCACAAGTGAACCTGCATACTCTTTGGTACCCAACTCCAGGAGATTGAAAGAGAGTCTTTGAGATAGATCTACTTTCTGCTTCATGAGAGTCTTAACAAATCTGGGCCACATTTTATTGGGCCTTATACATCAATGGTTTCCAAAGGTTCTCAGTGTCAATAAAGGGGGTGAATGACTTGGAGAACAAAATTAGAGCTAAGTAAAAATAAGACTGAATTCCTTCCCCCTCACTGGTCGTTTCCCCACTAACCTTTTGGTGCGCGCTACTCTCGCCAAGTAACGCAGGGTCCAACAGCACTCCCCCCTACAGGGGTGGCGACAATGCAGCAGCCCCGATTCCGCCGCTTTCGCACTCCCTCAGCGCACGTCAATTTTGGCACTGTTTGAACAGAGCCTTTTGGAAAAACGCGCAGGGAGCGCGGGGCAGTGGGGAAGCCCAGGGGGGTGACTGCGGGTTTGAGTTTCCTGCCCCTGGCAGTGACGTGGAGCCTTTTGTCCAATAAGGAAGCAGTGGGCTGTGCGCAAGCGCGCACCCTTTTTTATTTTGGGGAACAGAGATCGATGTGTATTTGACCCCACGTTGCAATATAGGGTCATTTATACAGCAATGCCAGGGAGCACTCACTGAAAGCCTAGTATTTCCCCCTATTTCCTATTAGTTTCTGTGGCTTAACTAGTTAATGCAGCCTTCTGTCTGCTTGTGCTGCAATGTGAAAGCTTGCTAGTTCTAGTCCCATCAGGGATGAGTCTTTTTTTAATGTGTATGAAGGAATTGGGGCTTATTTTTGAACAGGACAAGTTTCTTCTGTTTGGGTTGAAAGCAGCGTGAAAGCAACTGGTCCCACTGTCATTCGGGTTTACTCAAAACACCACCATGAATCCCCACAGTTTCTGTCCCCAGCACAGTTTAAACACCTTCCAGTCACTATTTTTTAAAAAACGTGGAGCTGAGATCCACTATTCAAAGCAACGTTTGGCTGGTGAATGAATGAATTTGTTAATGAAGAGGCAGCAGTGAATGGATTACTGAGGTAGCATTAAATACGACAGGACATGGAAATGGAGGTTCATTTTCCCGTTTTACTGTGTTAGTCAGTTCTGCCTTGACATACCTTTTTCCCCACCTTCATTTAGAAGGGGAGTTGTGGCTCAGTTTGTTAAGTGTTTATGCTGGTGTGTAAGAGCTTGCTGGTTTGAGCCCGCCCTGGGATGATTTTTTGTGTGTGTTTCATAGAACTAAGCAGCTCGTGGCATGTCTAAGTGCTATGTATTTTCACCCCAACAGGAAGTGCTAGTAATGGGAGAGTGTTTCATGTGAATGCTTCAGGTGGGATAGATATGAAAACACGAAGGCATGCAGGTTGCCCTTAATCACCTGTTTCCCCGTTTCCAGGTATGGTTGTGCGCATGCTCGCACAGACATGGATAAAAGTTTTTAAAAAGTTCCACCCAGCAGCAGCAGCCAATCAGGATAGCCCCTGAGCTCAATGCACGTTCCACAGCTTCAAAGTGGGGAATCCTGGTGGCTGCTGCCTGAGGATCATTTGAGGGGCAGAAGCCACGGTGGGGAGTACAACCTCGTGCTCAAAAACACCGATTCAAACGAGACCGGTTTGCCTCAGTTTTTTTAAAGTGGGGGAAACGCTGACTAACACATCCCTCATGTTGCCTGTTTCTCCACTTGTCCCCTAAAACAGCTGTCTCAAAATGTACACTATTTTCCTTTCCCTTGGAAAAACTGAGGAATTACAGAGGTAGCAGTAGTTCATTTTCCCTTCTTGCATTTAATTAATTAGTTAATTTCATTTATGTCTTATCTTTCTCCCCAATGGGAACCCAAAGCAGCTTATATTGTTCTTCTGTTCTCCATGAGTATGATTCCATTCCTGCTTACAGTTCAGTTGGTTCAATTAGAGACTTATATTATAATGTCTCTAAATTATTTTTCTCAGGTTAGTTAATACCTAGCCAGGCCTACTCAAGCATCAACAAAATAGAGATAGTTGGGAGGTACACGCCTCTCACAAACCTAACTCTCCACATTCCTAATGATCAAATTGCCTACTATGAAGAGCCCCCCATCTCCCCAAGGGGTATGCTTGGTGCAAGAGGTTAGCTGATCACCAGCTAAGGAAGGGGACCCATCTTAGGGGAGCAGATCTTCCACTCCTGACTCTCAGGACTCGCTGCATCCTCCAAGCTCCCTCAGATAAAGCTTCATATTCTCCTCTTTATGACATCTGAAGAGATGTCACCTGGGGAGTGGGACCCGGCTGTTAGATCCCTGAAAGCCTCATCTGTCACCCTCTCTGCCTCTCTCAGCTTCTCCAAGTCTGTCACCTTGGCTTCAAGAGAACGCACACATTCCCTGAGTGCCAGGAGCTCATTGCAGCAAATTTCAGGATGACAACTGTGGTCAGCATTTTATAGAGGAACCATTTTATTGTGGTCTTTTTTTCAATTAGTGAGATTATACATTTAGGATGTTGTCCTGTGAAAGCAAGTACTTTTGAATCAGAGCCATTAGTGGTGAGTGGTGTTATGTATGACATCTGAATGGAAGGACTGCATATATGGCACATAATTGAATCCTGATGGAACTTCTGGATGTCTCAACCATATTCTAAAACCCACAGAACATCAGCAAGAAGGGACAAAAAGGAGGAAAGGGAATGGGGAAAGAGAGGCCAGCAGTGATGGAACTGTAACCCATTGTTGGCCTCAAGTGTAAGCCTGGTAGAAAAGCTCCACCTTTCAGCCCCTGCAGAATTGAGACAAATCCTGTAGTGTCCTGGTCTCATTGGAAGGAGCTTTCCATCAGGCTGGGGGCAGGGCTGAAAAAGTCTTGGCTCTAATTGAGGACAGCTGGACACTTTTCAGGCCAGGGATTACCAGCAAGTTATTACCAGCAGAGTGCAACACCCTCTGGGGGACATATGTCATGAGCTGTCATGTGAAATAGTAAAACAGCCCTAGAAATAAAGTCTTCTTTACCAAGGTAGGTTCATATTGTACAGATGTGACTACTGAGATATTCATCTTCATACTCCTTATGTACAAAAAGAATTTGACTTGAATGTAAAAAGGCTACTGCTATAATATGCCATGCGAAGCAAATAATCAGCCCATAGCTAGTGTAAACATTCAGGGCTGGAATGAAGAACTGCAATCTGAACCCAAGCTAAATCTTTATAAATATGCAAACATGTTCAGGCAAATATAGTGACAGACCAGCTGTGCCACTGGAACAGTAGAATGGCAAGTGTGATTGATGCTCCCTCTTGTAATTAAAATACATGCTGAGCATTCAATCATCACCAACATAATTTCTCAACTGTAGAAAGATCTATCAAAGGCAGGCCTTTTTATTAGATGACCACTTACCACATTCAAGCAAGTGCTCAGAAATCCATGGAAGCAGAGACCACAGTAAACCTCAACCTAGCACGTGACAAGCACTATGTTATGGGGAAAGTTTCTTTAGTAATCTATTGTAAACTATTGTTGAATACAAAAGCTTAATTTTGGTTGGAAAAGATTTGATCTTTATCACAGAACACAAACTAGAATGTTCATGTTTGCTTCAAATGATCCAGATTAAAAAAATTCTGGATTACTCTGTTCCAAGGGCCCAAAGCCAGTAACAAGGTTAAAGAACATGTATACAGAAAATCTAGTTATGAACAAATAAACATCTAGAAGAATCAATAAGGGCTAAACTTTAGTTATTTTAACTTGAGGAGCTGAAAGCCAGTCTGCATTATGTAACCTAAGCCTGAACTTGAATTTGCCAGCCTCTATGGAGAGAGTCCCACAGTTCTGGGGCAGTCACCTACCTGTGTGTCTTTAGTGTCTGGAAATGGGGAATTTATTAAGCCCACGAAATAATATTAGTAGTAAATAAGGGCTTTACAGATCTAAATTACCTTTATTCTGCCTCCCCATCCACTGAATATTTAATTATATGTTTATTTTTTAAAAAAAAAAACATTTTTATGCAGCATTTCAAAACTAGTCAGAGTTCCCAAGGCAGTGAACACTGCAAACATTAAAAACAAATATATAAATACAAAGATTACTTTAAGTTACTGAATACCCAACAAAACAAAAAATTCTCTACCCGCTGGTACAAAGCAAACATAGAGATAAAGCTGAATCACTCTGTATTCCAGAGTTTTGGCACTACGACTGAGAAGGTCTTTTCTCAGTTTGCCAGCTTCTAATGGCCAGGGAGGAAGTGAAAGCTTGAGTGAAATACATGACTGGCCAGCAAGCAGAAAGAAGAAGACATGGGTGCTGGAACCCTCTTTCTTTCCCAATCTCAGATTGGTGGGCTAGTTGCCTTCATTGGTAGCAGGATGGGGGAGCCTCACAGGATACAAAAATATGCTTCCTGAGACAAGGAACTGTATAAGCACAGTTATAATAATGTTCTTAGTAACTATTATTCTCTGCAGACACGTTAGCATGAAGGATGTTTTTAGCACTTAGGACCGTGATGGCGAACCTTTGGCACTCCAGATGTTATGGGCTACAATTCCCAACAGCCCCTGCTAGCACGGCCAATTGGCCATTCTGGCAGGGGCTGATGGGAATTGTAGTCCATAACATCTGGAGTGCCAAAGGTTCACCACCACTGACTTAGGACGTGTGAGGGTTGAAGAACTTTTTAAACTACTATTTTACTACTCTCCATTACATTGCAGTGAGTTCTGCGGGGGAGGGGGGGGAATGTGTGCACAAATCACAAGAATCAGAAATGTTTTCCAGTCTAGGTAGGGAACCTGCAGCTCCAGATAGCCCAGGGACCATAATTCCCATCAGTTTTCTGGGTCAACATGGCCAATTGGCCATGCTGGTAGGGGCTGATGGGAATTGTAGTTCCTGAACATCTGGAGAGCGGCAGGTTCCCTACCCCTGGTCTAGACGAGAATGTATGCACAAGTACATAATAGACCTTTGAGTACATAATCTTGTATTGGAAAACTGGAAGTCATTGGTGGACCATACAGATTCTACTAAAATGACTAAAAAAGTATACCATACAAAAGTAAAATCACCCCACCTTCACTAGGTGGACAGGTTCCAGACAATTTTCATGGCTAATCCTACCTAGAGCTTGTAAAATATTTACATTCTATGTTAAAAATAGTCAACAAACATTATTCAGTAGCTACGAAGCCCAATAAAACAGTGGTAATTGTATATAAAACCACTCATAATTCAAAGCACAGTTTAAAAAGAGCCCAATAAAGAATCTCATTAATCAAATCCTTTCAGACACCTGACATGAAATAGCTCTCCATTCAGATAATTGATTAAATGCTAATTGAAAACGGAAGGTCTTACAATTTCCATGAAAGCTCCAAAGAGTCTTTGCTTTTTTTATGTCCTCAGGGAAGTTGTTACATGGAGTAGGCAGAACAACCAAGAAGGCTCTATTCATTGTATTTTCATTGTCTTAATTTAACGGTCAGAAAGCACCACCAGCAGACTCTTTTAATAGATGTCAATTTTACATGTATGTTTAGTGAATGAAGGCTTTGAATGTATTGTTCATACTAACACCTGAAAATGGTTGGATGCCCTAATGAGTGCATTACAATTTTCTGCATTTGAAGCTGCAAAGGTATAAATAGCAGTTACAAATTACAACCTAAAATTCCATGCACAGTCACAAATCTAGAAGTATGCCAATGTTCATCAATTTTCAATCCTCCTTGATCTGAGATTGCAAATGCCTTAACAGACCAGGTGATTGGGAGCAACAGCCGCAGAAGGCCATTGCGTTCACATCCTACATGTGAGCTCCCAAAGGCACCTGGTGGGCCACTGCAAGTAGCAGAGAGCTGGACTAGATGGACTTTGGTCTGATCCAGCTGGCTTGTTCTTACGTTCTTATGTTCTTATCCTTGCTGCATAACCAAAATAAGGCCTCCTGAGAACATCTTAAATAAACCCATCTCTTCCTTTTTTTGTCCACACAGCACAGACAAAAATAACATGTTTGAGGAGACAGCCCCCCATGTGTTGTTTTTTTCTGCCCTTTTACTTTCATTTTCCCTGCGGGTGATTTGCAGCTTGCCTGCTCCGTTGCACTCGCCATTTTGTGAAGATCTGGGAAATTTGCTCTGTGGGCTTAATTGCTGCCTGTCTTTTTACTGAATAAAGTGCATGATTGAACTCAGCTCTTATTGCCAATTTTGACAACATATAGTTTTGCTTTTTTATTTTAGAGGATGTGTCTTCGAAGCTTCACAGACTTGATGTGAGAATCCAGATTCCAATACATGTTCTCTAAAATTTAAAAAAGAGCAAAACTATATACATGTACATATATACATATACATATACACACATACACATACACATATATATACACATATATACATATATATATATACATATACATATATATGATATGTATGTGTGTATATGTATGTATGTATGTATGTATATGTGTATGTATATGTGTATGTATGTGTGCATATGTGTACATGTATGTGTATGTGTGTATATATGTGTATGTGTATGTATATATAACGTCCCAGGGGATCTTCACAAAATGACCGGTACAATGGATCAGACAAATGGCAAATTGCTGGAGAGGGGAATTGAAAGTAAAAAAGAATTAAGCTGGGTGGGGAAAATGAACTTGACTGCTCTCTGCACAGTATTGGGGAAAGCATCTTCAACCCATCCTGGAGAAAAAAGATTGCTAGTTTCGTGATTTTTGAAAAATCTGGATTGGAAGAAAAACCCAACCTGAAGACGTCTTGGTGGAGAAAGCTGTGCAGAGTTCGTCCAGAAAATGCTTTTTTATAATGTCCTCAAGATACTATATTTGTGCTGTGCAGAAAGGACCAAAGAAGAGTCCTTTCACGCTTCACACAGCACTTGAGTTATACCAGGTTCCAAGGAATTTCCAAGAGCAACAGATAGGCACACATTCTTAACCACTCTGGGGAGTCAGTACCTTGTACATGTCTATTGTATGCTGAGGAATTCACAACTTTCTCCCACCCTCCTGTGCCCTTTCAAGGGAGGAAGAAGCTATGGGAAAACCAGTGGTCTGTCTTTCAATGCTTTTGTCTGGAGGCCTTTTGGCCCTGGGCTTGGTATAAGTGAACCTGCCTCTACTTGCAAGTCTTCTCTCCTCCTCTTCTCACAACACCACACTTTTAAGCCCTGGAAGTGCAACACATCAGGATCTCAGATGTGTTCTTTTCTGATGTTACTGTGGTTTTAAGGATACTGTCTGTTCTTATGCCATGGTACCAGTTTTGATGTCTTCAGTTAGCTTCAAGCCTCCCTTTTTGTAAGTAATTGTTGTTCTTTAGTTCTACTTGCAAGTTTATATTTTGGTTTCCACTACACTCCGTTGAGACTACATATAAGTACATGCTAACACTTTCAGACATGTATAGATGATCTCAAAATTGAAAAGGCTGGTGACCACCAATTGAGAGGCTTCTCAGTTCTGAAAACTATCTCCTCCTGAAGTTGTGACTATCAAAAGCCTAATTAAACTTGCTTCCAGACAACTGAGTTTTATTTCACAATCAATGGATTTCTTGCTGCCCTTTTGATCTGCAGTCAGGATATCCATATACGAAGGGAACTAAGGTCATTAGTGTTTCTTGAAGACAGTTCTCACCTCACATCAAACAAACTTCATCAGAGGATTTCCATATCCTGTCAGAATGTTCGTTTTTGATCATGAGAGCCCATTACCTTAGAAGGGGGAAAAAAGATTTTATCTATCCCTGAAGTCCAAGCAGCTTCATTTGCTTCTTTGATATTTGTGAGGAAATTGTACCCTGCTGCTTGATTTTTGAACCTTGTTTGACTATGACATTATAACTCATGTACACAGTAGCCTGTTATGATTGTTAATCATTAATGGATAATCATTCACATTTCCCTGGATTGTGTGTTTTTCCCCCAGCCATTAGAATCATGATTGCAGTGCTCACTATATTCTCATACTCAGTTCACACTGACATTTTTTGAATGCAGACCCGGAATAAGGAGAGCCAACACCTTCTGTTGGGTAGTAAAAGGGCCAATTTTATTTATTGTATTTGTTTTTCACTGAGGACAGAATTCTATAAATGACCACAATGAAGAGGAACTTGGAATATCTGATTTCAAAGGCCACTGGGACAGATGAGCACAAGTGTCTACATAAATTCCTTCTACAGTCTATATCAATCTTTCCGTTCTTTCAGTAAGTTTTGCATCACACTCTTTCATATTTGGTGTGTGTGTCTCCATATGGATGCATAGGTAATTTGGCATGGGTTTGTATGAGCAGACAGGGAGCATGTCTGTTTCAGTGCGTGTTATGCAATGAATGCCAATAGCTTTTGATTTAGATTTCCCTTCCCCTTCAAGTGATGCAGCTTGGTATCTAAAATTAAGCTATTCATCTTGCAGCGGTCTTGAATCTAAATGGAGAAAGGCAAAAAAAGGCTTGTTGGGGCAGTGCTGTAAGCTACATCTCCCTCCCTCCCTCTCCCTCTCTCTCCATCCAAACCAAGATTCAGGGACCTTCAGGGCCTGCCTAGAGGCTGTATACAAGTTGTAGCATGCAAATTATATTTGAACTTGCTTTCTGTATATGGAGAGTTATTCATTGTTAATTATGCTTGTGACAGCACATATATGTTACTTCAGTGCTGCCGTTTCAGTTGTTCATGAGCACGAAGGAAATTGCTGATCAGAGAATTTTGTAAACTGAAATAACAAATGGAACAGATGAGTCTGTTCCCAGGGGTCAGAACGCTCCCATTTGCTCCTCATCTCCTAGCAAAAGTGCTATTGGGAGTTGGATTAAGCTATTGATAGCGAATCCATGAATCCCAATAACACAGACAGTATTCCAGACAGCCTTCAAACTACTTGCACACACATACACAGCTGCTCATACAAGTTAAATAATTCCATTTAGCTGCCTGACCGGTTCTGCCCCTGCACACAGTGTTTACACAGAAAGACAAACAGGATGCTTTGTGGCCAAAGTATAGTTCCACTTCCAATTAACTGAGGAGAATGACCCAGACTCAGCTTTATGCTCATCTGCGGCATCGCTGTGCTGGCATTACAAGCAAAATAAGCTTAATATTATGAGGGCTGCATGTGAAGCCGTGTGTGGCTGCATTGTTAATAGCGTCCTTAAAAAGATGGGAGGCAGGAAAGAAGCTAGAAGCTGTCCAACTCCAACAAATATTTGGTCTATGTCACCCAAACAGTTCTCTGCCAGTATCACAGGATCCAGAGATTGTAGTGGGAATAAAGAAACATGGACTAAATAATTCCAAACAGCCTGCCTGGGTGGTTGCAGCCAAATCCCTTTGTAGCAACTAACACTGCAGTAACTAGTTATGGGACAGGGTCTTTCTGGATTTATTTAACTTCCCTCCACCTTCACTTTATCATAATTTGAATCAGGGGATCAGAACAGAACACAAAAGAGAAGTTTGCTCAGCAGAAGAAACAAGCACAATAAATAATATTCATAAAGGGGAAGATTATGCATTACCTTTTGAGTAATAGCTAACTGAAAGATAGGACTGAAATAATCATAAATTTTTTATACAGTGGAACATGGGAAATGGTGTAATTAACAAAAATATTATAAAACTGACAGTGCACTATAAATAGAAAACAATATGCATGTAAGATTCATAGATTCAGAGACCTTTATTAGGCATATACAGCATGGGGATATAAGATTCATGTATACTTATTTTAATTTCCTGCATGTGTAATTTAAAAGTAAAACCAGTGTTGACTAGGAAATGCATTTCATTAAAAAAAAAAGTTCCCTCCTATATTCATGCATACATTTGTGTGAAGAATAAAAAGTAGGGAAAGGACTCAGTTGTTCTGAATAATGCTGAACTGTGACAAATGCCCTTAAATAATCACAAGTCTACTGTTAAAAAATAGATATTAACAAAAAATAAGCAAGAAGTTACCAAGTGCGGTGGACAATTTCTACCAATTCCCTCTTCAGGTCTTAGGAGAGCCCCAGAAAAAGGTGCTGGTAGTCAGTACAATTGACTACTCCCATCCCCCTCAAAAAGCCCTGAGCTTAACATCAGAAAATAGTTAGACCCTAAGGCCTGTTATTCATGTGTGGTCTGCCCCACAATGAGTGAACATTTCCTTTGGGGCTGATTTGGAATTGCATGCAACTTTTCCCTGCCCTCGCAGTCCGGGCACCACAGATCCCAAAAGCCCTGTGTTTCTGAAAAGCAGGGAAAGCTCGAATTTTGCCCTTGCTCTGAAGGGAAGGGGGAGGAAATGTTGCTGCATTACACCATTACAAGCTTTTCTTGTTCCTTGCTGCTTTCCCACCTTCCCCATCAACAATCAAAGGACACCTTTTTTTTTGTTTGAACACCAGCATTCTATTGATTCAACATGTCAGTGATGCAACAAGGCAACATTGAACCAAACACACGCACATTCAAAAAAGAAGATGGCGGGCAGCAGAATCAAGGGAGTCATAGTTGGACGGTAGTTGGGCAGGAGTTGAGGGAGGGTTATAAGAGCTGGCTTTTTGAAACTGAGTACCTGTTGCCTCTCCCTCCAGGAGCGTTCTGATCTCATTCACCCGATCTGCGTCATTCTCATGCTCATCCTTCAACATTCTCATGTAGGTCCCGCCTTGCATGAGAAAGTATGGGAGCTTTTGGGGGCCTCTGTCAAACGTATCTTTGATCTCCTTCCTCCTCTTCCTCAGTCTCAGGGCTGGAGGTGCTGGTCCCTGCAGCGAAGTGGCAGCGCCAAGCCCCACACCATCGCCTCTGGTGGGAACTGCTCTGGCCTGGCCGGCGGCTGGTTGCACTGGGGCTGGTACTCTTGTTGGAGGGGCCACTAGTAGCCTGGCCATCTGGCGTTGGAGGACCCGCATCTCTTGACAGAGCTCGTCCCACCCCCAGTGCATCTTGTCCTGCTCCCGGTGCCAACAATGGGCCTTGTGCCTGGGGCCACGTTTGAATTTCTGGAGCTTCCACCTGCTCTGCCACCCAGCCTGGCTGTTTGGGGAGGCAGGAAGGTTTCTGGGGGCCTGCAGGGGAAATCAAATGTCAGGGTGATGAACTCCCATCCACCACCCTACCTGGCAGTTTGGGGAGGCGGGGAGGCTTCTGGGGTCTGCAGAGCAGCGGTGCCAAGGTGCCACTGCTCTGCAGGCAGGGGGAATCAAATGTTGAGATGATGAATGTTGGGACTCACTTCATGAGCTCTGCTCTCTCATTGGTGGAGGGTTCATCACCCCAACATTCAGTTCCTTAGCATTTTATTGTTTAGGATGATCTGGAAAAAGGTGAGCTGTGCAGGGTCTATCATGGAGCCATTTGACCCAGTTCTCCAATTACAGAAGGCCTTACATTTTGAGTTCTCTTGGCTAGGGATTATTAGAAAAGAGACTGAAAATAAAACATCCAATATTATAATGCCTCTTGTATAGATATATGGTGTGGTCTGGGACTGTGGCAGTTATGGTCATCATATCTCAGAAACGACATTGCAAAATGTACAGAAGAGAGCAAGCAAGATGATTTCGGGGCTGGAGCACCTTTCCTATGAGGAAAGGCTGAAGAATCTGGGACTTCTTAGTTTAGAAAAGAAATAACTAAAGGGTGGCATTAGATGATTATATAGTTATGCACAGAATGAAAAGAATAGGCAGAGATAAATTTTTCATGCTCTCCCAAAATACTAGAACGCCAGGGCATCCAATGAAGTAGATAGGCAGTATATTCCCTGAAAAAAGGAAACAATTATTTACACAAGAATTAATTAAAATGTGGCATTCACTGCCACAGGATGCAGTGATGGCCACAGGCAGAGACAGCTGAGAAGGGGATTAGACAGATTCATGAAGGATAAGTTTATCAGCACCTACTAGCCACTGTGACTAAAGGAAACCTCCACATTTACAGATAATGAACCTCTAAATACCAGTGCCTGGGAGCAACATCAGGGAAAGGCCTTGACCTCTATACCCGGTTACATTTAAGGGCAGTTGGTTGGCTAGGATTGCCAGTTCTGGTCTTTGAAGTATAAGACAGGATGGCTGGGCTAGAAGGGTGATGGGTCTGATCCATCGGGATAAGTTCCCATCTCATCAGAAAGCTTTCCCAACACCGGATATAGCTTGATATACAAATGACAACCATCAAAGGGCAAATTCCTCAAAAATATGTACACACAAGCCCTTATCTATGTCTGAGTCCAGCTGCGACTGATCTTACTGTAACTGTTTCGGCTGTTCAAAGCCTAATTCTAGCAAGAACTCTATCTGCCTTTTCATGTAATGAGCAGTCTGGAAATTTAGCTGTTTATGATTATTTACTTTTGTTATGATGACTTAATCAGAAGAAAAATGATATATGTGAAACACATAAAACTGATACACAGAGAAAATCAACAGATGCTTCTGTGTGAATATGTCAAAAGTACTGAGCAAACATCGATTAATTAAGCTAAATATTACCTTGAGTGTTATTGAAGAACATAACGAAAAGTGGGGGAAGGAAAGGGACTACCAAGTCTGTACAATGGATAAGTGGCTCTGGTTGATCACAGAATGAACACATCTTCTTTTCATCTCTTCTTTGGGGGAAGGTGGTATACAAGTTTAATAATAAATAAAAAATAAAAAATAATTAGAGGAAATGCCCTATTTGTTTCTTGGCTCCTTCCTGTTTTGTTCTCTCTTTTCTCTTTCTTTCTCTTCCTTTTAATATACTTAGTAATTATAAGTAACAGTACTTGCCTTCTCAAAACGTGCAAAGTTTTTATGAGCTAGGAGCTATATGTCTATAAGTAGTAGGTAGCTACTGTATTAACTAATGGCACAGGAATGTTCAACCCACATTCATTATACTGAGGAAGTTTGATGGCCTACCCAGCCTTATAGAGGACTGCCCTTTGTCTCCCAGGTCACTGAACTGTCAGCAAAAGAAGAGGGGCCATATCAACCACATTTGCTAAGCACATTTTGCAATTTCAGTCATGTCTTCTGACTAGATTAAGACCTATCAGAAAATAGAGCTACCAATTCTAGGTTGGGAAATTCCTGAAGATTTGAGGGGTGAAACCTGGGGGAAGGAGGAACCTCAGCAGGGTATAACACCACAGAATCTACCTTCTAATGTGACCACATCCTCCAGGGAAAGAAATCTGTAGTCTGGAGATCAGCTGTAATTTGGGGAGATCTCTGAGTTCTAACTGGAGGTTGGCAACCCTAGAAGAGAAGCATCAGCTGTGTGGATGGCATATTTCTTACCGCATTTGTTGTTCCTTTCCCTTTTGCAGCATGCTTTCTAATCTCTCTTCACAGAGTCTAGTGCCCAGTTCAGACAGACTTTGCTTTCCTATAATAACTGGACAGTTCTTTATTTTGGTTATTTTTAAAAATTAAATGCCAAATGTGTGACTTGCTGAAAGTCCACCCCTTTCAATCATTGCTAAAATTGTGAGGAATTGAAAAAAGTGTTGTTGATGGGATAGGCCTCCATTAACAGAACTGGAGAAAAAAGGAGGTTTGTGCAAAATTACAAAGGAAGAAACACCAAATAGAAAAGAATGCTCAACAGATAATTGGAAATAAAATTTTATACTGGTTGAAGACACACAGGCATCTACATGCATGTGCTTGAATTCACAATGAAAGATCTATAGGGGTGCATAGGTTTGCTCTGATACCCTGCCATATGTACATGTTGAATCCAAGTGTGACGAACAAATAGAGCATACATCGCCTGAAAAATCATGAGCTGCAACTGTCCCTATTTATTTGGGGCAGTCCTTGTTTTCTGGTCACCCAGGAATTCTAAAAACCCCATAATGGTATTTCATAGTTACAAAGCAAATTGCATCATGTCCCCAGGCATGTCTAAGAATAACACAAGAAACCCAGATGTTCAGTGTTCTGATTGGGAATGGACCTTGTGTCATTAACTGTACAACGTATTACAGTAATAAGGATGCAACTACATGGGGTTGTGGACATGTAATTTCCATGGGGAACTTCTGCCAACTATGGATGGCAAAGGGAAGCTTGTGGCTGTATTAATATCCAGGCAAGCCATAGTCAGTGAGGGAAGCATTTTTGCTGGGATCACCTGAGTGCCTTTTCAGTCATAATCTTGATATTATACATAGCCCAGCCTTATAGAGCATAGGAAGGGTAAAATGGATGCCAATCTTAATTCAAGGGCTTGATATCAAGAGGGTCTGCCTGACACATGACAGCAGTCTTTCCCCTCCTGTAATAAGAATAAATAGCTTCGGACAATGCCCTTCCTAAAGGCACTGTCACTCAAATCTGATTAACAACAGCCCATCCTTGAAACGCGGTTCCAGCTTCACAAAGAACTTGCAAATGTCCACACCCTGATTTCATCAGTAAATGGGCTGGATATTCATGCACCCTTTCCCCAAAAAATGTTAACTTAATCTCAAACTACCTGTCAAACTATTAAGGGTCATCAAACCTCCAGAGTTTCTTTGTTTTAACAATCAAGACTCATCAAATCTTGGGCATCCCCAGGCCTTAATCCCATCAAGTCATTTCCCACAACATTATCCATGCCTGGGGATGGAACTTTGCTTTGTTTCAGGAAGATTACTGTTCTTATTGCTAGAGGATCAATTTTTCCTATATCTAGACCCCTCCCCCCCCCAAAAAAAAACATGGCAAATTGCACTTGGATTTCCTCCTTGTTTCCACAAGAAGTGCTCACTATTTTCCCCACTCTCCTTGGACCTCTTCACTTCTGGAATCGTAAATATCACCCTTCCCATCACCCTTTTCTATTCTTGCTATTGCTCATCTCTTTATTTCCTAGGTTCCTTATAATTCTATGTTTGTGAGCTTCTGAGTGTATTTTGATTATTTTAATCCCTTAATAAAATTGTAACCCTCTTCACTTCAGTCTTGGTTCTGAATGGATTTCATGGAGAATGGACCTTTGTATAAACAGGTGGAGATCCCCCTATGTGCATCTTGAACTGGAGGTCTGTTTCCAGCTAAAAGAAGAGAGCAGGCCAATTCAGATGTGTGTGTGTGTGTGTGTGTGTGTGTGTGTGTGTGTGTGTGTGTGTGTTGCATCATGTAAAACTTTGGGCTGGGAGCATATCAGATACTGCTAGAAAAGGCATAGTTCTTTTCCCACGTGCCCCATGAAATCCGATTCTTGCGTATGAACTAGAACCCTGCTATATCAAACAGTACACAAGCAAAATTTTACAACATCTGTTCCTGGTATATTGCTTCCAGATCTAAGCACTTTTAAAATACCAGATACTCTGCAGCTGTAATGTCTGAATTTAAGTGATATGCATTATGTTTTATGGTGTTCTAAAATGAAGATCTATGTTTCTGTTCAGAGGCAGTTCTGTTCACAAACAAGGAACAAGCCTTTGAACTGAGAGGTATCCAGAAGGTATGGTTCCTCCATCTGCTATAATATAAAAATTCCTTGTGTTCCTATATAGTGTGCCTTTACATTTTCAAGATCTCTTGTCTATTGAAATAATACTAATGTACTGTAGAAAAGGGACAATTGCTACAACTGCTTGATGCTTTACTGTGGTTACAACCTTTTCTTGATGAATCAAAAGCTATTGAAACACATTTCTGAACTACAAGTAACAAATGCTTAAAAACAGAACAACTCATGAACATAACTGGAAATTCTGGTGTACTGAGATAATTTGTAGTTCTTATGAAGCACATTTTCTCCTATGTAAATATGAATTTTAAAAATAAAATCTTAGGTTTGTATATGTAGGGGGTTTAGAGCACCTAAATTATTTCAAGATTCAAAATGTGTTCACAAAATGATGCTCAGACAACTCCCCATCCCCTTATGCTTTGAAATATCTACTTTTCTATTCTTGTCCTCAAACTGGAACAACACACACACAGAGAGAGAGAGTTTGAAAGAAACTTGGCCAGATACTGATTTTGAGTCATCTGATCGTGTGACCCTCTCTCCCCTCAGCAATTATCGCTCATTAAAAATCATCAGATGCTTCCTTCCTCTTCCCAATCTCCCTTCCTTGCTTGCACTTGGTTAACATGCAAATCAACTGTACACAGCTTGCCTGTAGCTCCCTGTCCAAAAACAAAAGTAGCTCTTTCACATTACCACTGACTTTTAACGTATTTACTCTGATGTAAGTTCACCTGCGTTTGGTGGAATTAACTTCTTAGAATTTGCAGTTTGCAATACAATTCTAAGTATGTTTAGTCAAAAGTAAACCTAGCTATGTTCAAAAGGGTTTGCTTCCTGGTAACTGTTTGTATAATTGCAGCTTTGAAAAGATTTTATTGAAATCCGTTAAGAACTAGGTGTGCTCAACTCTCATTTCAAAGCTTCTCTGGAAGATAGGGAGTGTCAGTCCAGTAGTGACAGTGGTGGAGCGAAACAAAAATGCCATCAAAGCAGTTTTATTGCCAAGAGTAAGAGATGATAACATTTTGCTTGGAGAAAAATCTTACACACTAAAAAAAAACTAGTCTGTAGAACAAGCTATATTACAAGATATCAGCATGCATAGGAAGCCTGCTCCATTTGATAATTTTATTTGAGAAAACAATTATGTTGTATGTTAACACACAAACACTTTGCTGCTCAAGTTCATCAAACACCTTCTTAAATACAATTAATTTAATTCCTTTAATAGTATGCACTTAACCACAAGCAGACTGAGACACTGGGATTCTGGGTCTTCTGCTTTCCTGTTCCACACCTATGCCCTGAAGACAACATCATAGTGTCATGCTTAGCTACTGTGTCACACTACAGCATTTAGTTTCAGATTGTAGCCATGTTGGTTTGCAAGTAGAACAGCTATATTCAGGTTGGTCTCTAAGGTGCTACTGGACTTTAATCAAGCTGCATATGGCTCTGTTGGCCAGGGCGAATCTGGCAACCCTATATGTAATATTCAGATTGAACTCCGTAGAGAAGCTGGTGCTTTTGACAAGTGGTTCATGCCTACACACTGCATACCACATTTTGGTATTTTTGTGGTGGCATGGTAAAATCTGTCCAGGGAGTGACGGTTCCATGTGGCAGGCAGGCATATTTTTGTGAATTTTTTCTGAGGAAGAGTGCTGATACTTCACATACCTGTCCTACATAAGAACACAAGCAGAGCCTACTGGATCAGATCAATTGTCCATGTAGTCCAGCATCCTATTTCATGCAGTGGCCAACTATTGATCTGGAAGACCAACCAACAGGGAATAGAGTCTAAGATCTTTCTCGGATGCAGGGGTGGTTTTAGCCATGGGGCACCTGGTACAGTGGCCTCTGACCAGTGATAAAGTGAGGGGAAATTGTACCTGGGACATGAACTGCTCGTGCACCCCCGCCCCACCCCTGAAACACCCCAAAATGCCCCCGACATGGCCCACCCCACCCCTGACACCCTCACCCCAACACGTGACTGCAATGGCGGTGCCCAGGGCGAGCCGCCCCAGATGTCCCCATTGCATCTCCGCCTCTGCCTCTGACCACTCATGGCCCTGCTGCTCTCCCAAGGAGGGAGAATGAAGCAGCCAAACTGCCTTGTTCAGGGGTCAAGAAGTACCTGACTGGCTCAGCTGCCTCATGTCAGGCAGCAGTTGGTAAGCTTGGCAGCTATGTCACAGACATGTTCCCCTAACCCCTTTGGAGTGGTCCAAGAATCTGCTATCACATCCTGGACTTTTGCAGACTTTCTAAAGCTGACCCACTGTGAAGTTGATGCCTAGCACCACTATTCTGGCTTATGCTTAATGTAGCCACTGACAGACATCTTCTCCATGAATTCGTCTAGTTCTCTTTTTAAACTAGCTATGATAACGGTCATCACAACACCTAGCTGTCCAGTAAATAAGTATTTATTTGGATTTCTCCTTACATCTATTGACCCTCAACTTCATTTGGTACCCCCAGGTTCTAATATTATGGCAGAGGGTTAAAAAGTACTTCATCTTCTTCAGCCTATGCATAATTTTATAAAGATCTATCTTATCCCGCCCCCCGTTATCTTTTTTCTAAACTGAAAAGTCACAGACACTTCAGTGTTTCCTCATAAGTCATCCAACCCTTGTTCATCTCACTCCCACTCCCATGTCTGCACTTTCCCCATGTCTGCACTACAGAAATCCCTGTATCACATTCCAGATAGTAAATGTTAAGCAAAGAGCATCATTTGCTTGACCAGCAGGATTTTTCAGAAGGAAAAGACCTTATATGAGGAGAACAGATCTTATCTATAAATAAGGTGAAAGAGAAAGGAAAGAGAACACGAAGGTGTAAAGCTGTTGTGGGAAGTATTGACAGTTTCTAAGGAAAGGAAATGCTAGGTAGTGTTTGTTTATTTATGTATTTATTTGGAAAAAAAATCACATTAACCACAGCCACTTATATATATGACCACAGTTCAGTTAGCACAGTTTAAAAAATATGTCCATACTACAAAATCATAAAGCTTTCAATGTTTATTTATTTTCTTCATTTATAGTCTATCTTTCTTGCTGTGACTAGAGGCAGATTACAAAATATAATACAGTCAGGCAGCAGAGGATTCTAATAGGGCTGTCTAGGATTATGGAGCTGGATAACATTGAAAGCAAAAAGGAAAAAAAATATTTTTGAGGCATAAAATATAATAATTAGGGTTACCAAGTGAGACCTGGCAATCACGGGGAGCTTCAGGGGGTAAATATTGCACAGTGTCCCATTATATCACAATGTCACTTCTGGTCAAGTAACCAGAAGTGACTTCATGCATTGTTGGGATATTCTAGCAATGCCCCCCCTCTAAGGTTTCACCCAAAATTCTCCCTCTGCTGCACTAGGCAACAACAGAGGAGTAAGGAAGAGAGGTCTCCGTAATCATAATATAGAAAATCGGTAACAACGGTTGAGGACAATATAGTAAAAAGAAAGTTTTGCAATATTGCAATAGACTATGACCTTCTCCCTGATCTCCGGCACTATCCATTCTGCCACTGTTCTAATTCCAATACAAAAATGCCCTTCTGAACATTTTTCATTTGTATATTCTGCAGAATGGTAAAAGTGTGAAAGCAACATCAAATTAAACTCTTGCCAGAAAATGCTAACATAATTTAAATGGTTTCCATCACTGTTGGTGGTTTCCAAATTGTCTCTGATAAGGCAGTTTATAATATGAAGTCAGCAAGCCAAAACGCCAGGGGAACAGACAGAGGCAGAATGTGCCACAGGAAGAGACCAAAAGAAGAAACTACTTTAAAGAGCACAGTTGGAGCAGAAGTTGATGGTGGGGAGGGAGTATTTCAGAGATGTAGGTCCTGGGTAATGAAAGGCTTTAAACAGAAGAGGCAGAGACCTTGAAAAGAACTTGGAAGCCAATGGGATGGCAGTGCGATAGCTTCAAGATTAGTGTTATATGTACACAGAGGCTAAATCTTGCATGCAAGTGGGCAGCCTCATTCTGTATTAAATGATATTTCCAGGATGTCTTCAGGCCCAGTGTATTGTAGTACAGTAATTCAGTCTGGGAATTATAAGAGCATGGATAAGAGTTGTCAGTCTGCTGGGGGTATGAGGGGGACAGTTTCTGAATCAGGTGCAGACAAAACAAAGTATTCTTAGCAACAGCTCCAACCGAACTTTTTAATTAATATTTTATTATTAATATTTTATTATTAACTAGCGGAACTGGTCACGCTTCGCTGTGGCTTACTGTGTGGAGCCACGCACGGAAGGGAGGAGGGAGAGGCATACCAGCTTGTTCCCACGGCGTGGCTTGGAATGCTCCTCCTTCCTGTCCCTGTGTGTTGTGGGTGCTTCCAGCAGCAGGTGGGTTTGCGTGGCATGAGCACACATGCTGCGACAATTGTGGCCAAGCCACACCCCCTCCCCGGTACGGCAGCCCCTCGTTGGTCCACTGCGGGGTTAGGGAAACATGCATTATACCGGGCTCTGGTGTGACCTGTGGGCCCGGTGAAGGTTGCAAAACCTGCCTGCAATGGGAAGCCATGTTGTGTCAAAATTTGAGAGCAATCAGTCCAGCCATTTCGGCGTTAGAGCGTGAGGAACAAACACACGGTTAGCTTTTTATATATATAGATAATAATATTTATTAATTTTTAATGTTTATTAATAAGACTAGATCCAGGATCACTCTTTCATTTTTAACTTGCTAGTTATAATGTCACATTATCCAAAGTTGGTAAATCAGTCCACTTCAAAAGTCCACTTCAAAGTTGGTAAATCAGTCCACTTATTTCCCAGCCAATATGCACCACTTCTGTGTTTAGTCAGCTGATCTGGCCATATGGATGCATAGCACAGTAACCTTGCAACTAGACTATTGTAATACACTGTACATCAGGCTGTCCTTGAAGACATTAGAAACTTCAGAATGTCACAGTGTGATTGCTGTCAGGAACTATGCAGAGTATACATTTTGCAGTCCTATTCTACAGTCTCTTCGATGTTTACAGATTAGTTTCCAGGTTCATTTCAAGGTACTGGTTATTAACTATCTGTAAGATTGCCTTTCCCACTATGCTCCATTGCAACAACTTTGTTCATCTGAGCAAGCTCTTTTGAAGGTGACACCCAGAAAATCGGTAAGATCAAAAGCTGTGTGTACCCAAGAGTTCTTGCCACCTAGTAGAATGGCTTGCCTGTTCAGGTAGGAAGGCTCCAACTCTTTTATCATTCCACTGAATGTATTCAAGAGAGCTTTTTTAATAAAGGAAATAGAGTTGTAGTTTTAACATAGGTGAAAATTCTTAGGCAGGGTTGGGTTTTTTGTATATGTACTAGCTGGCCCGGCCACGCGTTGCTGTGGCTGAGTCTGGTGAAGTGTAAAAGAAAGAAAAGGGGAAGCGAATAGTTCGAACATGTGTCATTGCACAATGATTGCAAGGGAGGGGAGGGGCAAGGAGCCCCTCGCTCCCCTCCCTCACTCCCGTTTCCTTGCATGGCACCCCTCCCCGTCCCTCCCTAACGTTCCCCTTCCTCTGCTAGGGTGGGTGGGCCATGTCCAGGTGGCTGATCCTGTCCCTTTCACTCCCTTCCCTTGCAGGCAAATTATCTAGTGTAAAACACGCTGGGAGGCATGAGCTATGTTGTGTTCAAATTTCAGAGCGTTTGGTCCAGCAAACCCCTGGACCCTCCCTCACCTTCCCCTTCCTCCGCTAGGGTGGGTGGGCCATGTGAAGATGGCCCGCCCCATCCCTTTCACTCCAAAAGGCAGTGGTTTTCAAGGAAGGCATGGTTGGTTCCCTTGTATCAGAGGGTGTTGCTTTGACGGCCAGAAGATGGCGATGTTGCAGAACAGAACTGTGGTTCCAACTGTCACAAGTGTGGCATGTACACAATAACTGGCACAGTTGTAATATGTACACAACAGGAGGTGTGGAAACAGTATGGAAACCTGGCCGCACGCAAATGCGACGTTGTGTGAAAATTTCAAAGCAATCAGTCCAGTAGTTTGGGAGATTACCTGTCAGCAGAAAAACGCACTGACAGATTTATATATATATAGATTGCACTGTTTTATTGCATTGTTTTTAAAATGTTGTAATTCTCCCTGAGTCTCAGTGGAAAAGCAGACTATAAATGAAGTAAAGAAACAACCTGGATTCAGTTTCATAAAGTTTCCCTTCTTCCACTTGCCCACAGTTTCAAGGCACTTGTTTAGTACAAATTTGTCAACTTCTTAATAACAACTGCTTAATAACGAACATGCACAGCTGAGCATATGCAGCATGTTGATTAGCACCCAACTCCAAAGTTCTCAATTACCTTATTGAGTGACTGGAAATAAAAGCTGAAAGCTTTTGGTGAGAGTGTTGACCCCTGGTGACTCCCCAATTCAAAACTTCTATGCATGACTCAGCCTTCCTGATGGTGACTCCTCGTGTGCTCTCTTGACAGAAATGGCTGAAACCACTAGAGGACCAGCCCTGAGAGCCTTGCCCTTCCCTTTCCAAGCACTGCAGCAAAGCTGAATCATCTATCATGGAAAAAAATTAGACAAATTGAGAAGAATTAATGATGAGGCACTGAAGGGTATATAGAAATGATAATCCACTGTATCACATGTCTCTGCTCAATCTATATGGCTGCATTCAAATTTCATGTATCAAACTGCAGAATCGTTTCTGAAGACGGCTGAAAATCCAATATGACATTTTTAAAAAATGTAGCTCATTTTGATTTTTCCTGGACTGCTGAGCTGACTTGGAAACAGACCCTCTTCCCTATCTTTGCTGCTGATTCCCACTGGTAAAAAAGAGGCATGACAACCCTTCTTTCCTTTCATCCTCTGGAGGATTTATCTGTAAAACCACTCAAACTCTTTTCTGTGAAAAAAAAGACTAAAGCAAAGAGCATGACTTATTGAACACATCTGAAAAATTCAGCTTGTTCTTCTTAATCTCTCTCATTTTCTTTGTGTGTATGTCACATAACATCTAAAGAATAAAATCCCAGTTCATTGAACTCAGGAGCAATTTTGCCACAACATTCCACAAGCAGGGAATGTTTTATGCAAAAAAAGAGAAGCCCCTTTTTTTGTTGAAACATCATGATTTTAAAAGCCAACCTTCATTACCAGAAAAACCTTGCAGAGACATTTCCCCATGCCCTGAATACCCAGCAATGGAAGCTCCTTATTTGCACATTCAAAACTGTCTTATGCGGCAGTAGCTGCTGTATGTAAATTGTTCCAGTGGATGTTGTCAATCAATGGAACTTGTTTTTACGTCATTTATTTAGGACTGGCCTGATTCATAATTCAGTGACATAAAACTCCAAAGTAGAATGTATCGCTCAGATAATATTATCCCTGAGAACTGCCAGTATATCTGTTCTGTGACATGAGATGCAACAACAATTGGATTCAAATACACTGAAATTGTTGGTGTATTTGCAGTTCACCTATAGAGGTTAATTAGCAAGTGGTACATTTTCTTCTGCTAATTCTTTGAATTATTATTTGCATTCAGTCTGGTATAAATGGAATGTTACAGAAGTAAGTAAGAAGGAAGCAGTCCGATGCCTGCTTAACATAACAACATAATATAACAAACAACATAAGAAGAGTTCTGTTGGATCACACCAAAGGTTCTGTTAGAGACCAATGTATTTTTTCTAGCAGTTAGAGTAGGGGTGGCCAACCTATGGTGCTCCAGATGTTCATGGACTACAGTTCCCATCAGCCCCTGCCAGCATGACTAATTGTAGATTTATGTAGATTATTGTTCACTTTGACTGTGCTGTTTTCCATCTGGGCTTTAGTCAGTTCTGGCCCCAGAAGCATATCTATGGAAAACAACATCCAAGGCAAGCACTGAAAAACCCTCCCTCCTTCCTTTCTCTGTAGCCTGACTAGGTCCACTGTTCAATTGTGGGTTCCACTTCCAAAGTACACATGGATTTCAGAGGCAGCACCAGCAGTTCAGCAATGAACCTGGCATCCAATTGCAGGTTTGGCCTGGCTATGTCCAGCTTTATACTGCCAACTCCACCTCTGAAGTCCACCTGACTTGGGAGGTGGAGTTCTAGGGGTAAAGTCAGCCGTATAATGCTGGACCCAGACAGGCCAAGCTGGCCGTTTGATGCTGGGCTCAGCCTGGCTGGGTCCAGCTTTAAACTGGAGCCTCTGTCTCTGTGTCAAACTGTGGGCTTGGCCTGGCCAGGTTCAGCATTATACATCTGGCTCTGCCTCAGAAGTAAATGTGGACTTTAGAGAAAGAGCGTGCATTTTAAAGATGGAACCCACCAAGCTGAGCCCAGGATGGAACTGTGGGTTCCACCTTGACAGAGCCCACAGTTTAAAGCTTGACACATTTGGAGGGGAACTGTTGGTGGGGAGGGGCCAGATGGCCCAGGAAACCCGTTATCAAGTGGTGCCTAGGCTGCTCTAACCTGGCTTCTGCACCCTAGATGCACTGCTGTCTGGCCCCATATGGCTTCAGTTTACCCACTGATTTTCACAAGCATTTATGTGTCTTTAGTTTTCACTTCTTCTTTTTTGTATCCCCCGTATGGGGTGTGGTTCTGGCTCTTTTGAGACCACTTTTACCCCCATCTTCTTCTGGAAGCTGATTTTGAGTGGGCTTTTTGCTAGTGTGCAATGTTTGTCAATTTTCTTTATCTCACCTTTTGGGAGATTGCTAGTTATGCAGAGAAGTGTCAGACTCACTGATTAATGGCAAAATTAAATGTTTATTAGGGAACTACATTTTAGATAGGAAAGCTGACAGTCAGGGATGGCCTTCAGCTAATCACTAGCTAGAGAATGAGGGAGAAATTAGAACAGAGAATATCAGGCTAAAGGGCTAACAAGAGGTGACACAGAAGGATCGAAGGGTCTCTAACCTCACAGCCTTAACTAGCTGACCACTTGCCTGCCCCCTGCTTAGTCTACTTTTTAGTTTGTTTCTTTGCATGCAGGACATTATTTCCAACACCATCCATCTCCAGCCCACTTTTAAATTATTGGACTGTCATCATAATTCAACCACCCCTCCCCCCCCCCCACACCCAGACAAATGATCTATTTTTAAAGGCCCTAAAATATTCACCATAGTGTTGCAATGATAGACTAGTTTAAGCAGTTTGAATTCTCAGCTTTCATTTTTAAAAAAGGAAATCTGTATTCCCTTCCTTCACTCAGATATGCTTTTCTCCTTATTTCTCCACAGGGAAAAGGATTAGATACCGGTACTTACTTTTTAAAAAATGAAAGCCAGAAATTCAGGGAAACTGCTTAAACACCACAGCAATATATTGATATTTTAGGTCATTTTTTTAAAAAGAAGGAGGTGCTCTGAGGCAATCAATAACAACACTAAAGAAAGCACATTCTCTTGAAAATCCTCACTATTTAAGCCATGTGTAGAAGAAAATAAACTGACTCCATAACTTACTCCACACGTGCCCAGGGAGGGCAGACACGTGAAAGAACCTTGTCCCAACCAATTCCAATGCCTGTAGATAGATGCTTCAGAAAATCAGGAATAAGTAGAGCATGGGGGGGGAGGGAGCAGGAGGTGGTAGAAAGGTCTCCGTGTCGAGTCTCTGAGCCTCAGTGCTGCCCAAGGTGCCCCTCCCCCATGGTCTGAGGAGCCCTTCCTCTGGCCTCAGGCAGGGTATCTGGGTGCAGCTGCACTTCAGTGGATCTTTTGCAAGGCTAACAGGTCCTAAATTGGGCCATAGCTACATGGCTCTAACCCTTTTTATTCCCCCAATCTGGGTTCTTCCCTCTGAGCCTTTAAGGGCCCTAATGCAGCCCACTTGCTCTTTCCCTTCCCTGCCAGCCAAGCTGGCCCCACCTCTTCCCTGTTACTGTTTCAAGAGGGCAGTGACCTTAGTTGGGCTAACTGAGGGCCTGGGCTTCTGATGTTGGCCATGCCTGGGTGTAGCTCAGCCTGCCTTCTAGACTTTTTCTGTTGCTGTGAGGCCTTTGGAGCCCAGACAACCTCTGGCTCAGGGAAGGGCTCTTTCCTGCAAGCTGCCTTGTCCTGCAGGGTCTGTCTGCCGTCTGATGCCCTGTGAGTCTCTAGAGCCTGGGTAAATCTTTCTCTTGGGGGTTCTCACAGGCCTTCTGGGCAAGGATGTACGTAAGGGTTCAAAAGATACGTCTCGGGTTCAACCCCCCCATTGGATGTCTGAAGCTCCGCCCGCCGTTTGTGGGGTTTTTGTATTTTAAAGTGATTTTTTCGGTTTTTGGCCTGCAGGGGACGCAGTTTTAGGATAGTGGCACCAAAATTTCAGGCTATCGTCAAGTGACACTCCTGATGATACCAGCCAAGTTTGGTGAAGTTTGGTTCAGGGGGTCCAAAGTTATGGGCCTCCAAAGGGGGTGCCCCATCCCCCATTGTTTCCAATGGGAGCTAATAGTAGATTGGTCCATATCTTTGGACCCCCTGAACCAAACTTCACCAAACCTAGATGGTATCATCAGGAGAGTCTCCTGCTGCCACCACCCAGGTTTGATGAAGGTTGCCTCATGGGGGTCCAAAGTTATGGACTCCCAAAAGGGGTGCCTCATCCCCCACTGTTTCCAATGGGAGCTAATAGAAGATGGGGGCTACACCTTTGAAGGTCCATAACTTTGGACCCCCTGAACCAAACCTCACCAAACCTGGGTGGTATCATCAGGAGAATCTCCTAAAGATACCCTGCAAGTTTGGTGCTGCTAGCTTAACAATTGCACCCCTGACAGCAGGAAAATTGACCCCCAGATTTCCCCAGATTCTCCGTTTGAATCCAACCCCTTTGGCATGGATTTAAAAGGAGAATCTGAGGTCCCCAGAATAAACCTTGAAAGTGATGCTGTTTCAGGATGGGGGATAATCCACCCCAAAACAGCATCACTTTCAATGTTGTTTTAACTGGGGACCCCAGATTCTCCCTTTAAGATGGATTTAAAAGGAGAATCTGGGCTCCCTAATTTAACCACCATTGAAAGTGATGGTGTTTGGGGGTGGATTTCAGCATCACAGCAGCCACCCATGGGGGAGGGCACAAACCTCAGGTTTTACACCAGGCTCCATTTTCCCTAGCTCCCCATGTGCCTGGAGGGGAGGGAGAAGGGACTGCTGGCTACCAGCAGGGAGCCCAGCTAGTGGGGGTGTGGGGTGCAGGGTGGGGTGGGGCGGGGCGGGGCGGGGCAGGGCGGGGCAGGGCAGGGCAGGGCAGGTAGGGCAGGGGAGTCTGCCATCTCTGGCCTCGGAGAGCTGCTTTTATAAACACTGAGGCCAGGGGCGGGGCTTGGGGAGTTGTGGCCATGCCCCCAGGGCAGGGTGGGGGTGTGGCCTTGCCCCCGAACCCCCCCATAAAAATCTATACCTACGTCACTGCTTCCAGGCCCTCTTCTGGTCAAGGTGGAAATCCAGGGGCAAGGTCCCTGAACACTTTGATTAAACAAAGGTAGGCATTTCAATGTCACCTCTCCATTCTGAAGATCCTATTACAAATATTTATGCATTGTTTGCAAGCTGCTTCAGAAAAGCATAACACATAGAGGAATTGCATATGTTAACTGGAAGGGGCTGTACATCATTCAGAAACCAAATTTTGCTAAGACCAGTATGTACTTGCATGTGGAGTTTTATTCAGACTGATATCATATCCATTGGAAAAGGTAGACAGTAATCCTATGCATACTTGTTGCAATAAAGGTTAGAGATTTCCCCTTCTTTTTTACTCAGATCCTGCACTTTTTTTTTCACACTGGTGATTTCACATACAAGGGAATTTGGCTGGCAGTCCCTGCATCACATCACCATAGTGAGGGGGGAGCTGCTGGCTTGCTTTGTGTGTTTCAGCTGCAGATTATGGCTATCAATTCAGCAGAAGCTAGATGAATCAAGAAGCTAATAGGGTTTCAGGCAGTCCTATAGAACCTCTAGCTTTTGCCTTTCTTAATCCAAACTACATAAAATGTTCCCACCTGGTTGATATCTCTTTGCCTCAGGACTGTAAGCCCCGGAACACAGGATATGCAAGAGAGGAAATGTCCATAACTGATTTTCCTGGAGACTCTATAAGCATCTCAGAGTGTGAAGTAACAATTCACCACTAATTTTATGACCAGGAGCTCAGTCATGAAAGCCCTTTCCACTGGTTATTGTACACTTGATTACTTGGCTGTCACCTGCAAGAGAGCAGGATATACACAAAATGAACTATTTCTAACAGGCTATTGCCAATTCAGTTTAGATAATAAGCTCTGTACTATCAGGACTAGATTGTTTCTCTGTCAGATTAGGAGTTGATGTTATTAAATCTTCTTTCTAATATATGGCAATATGAATTATTATATGGCAATATGGATTCTTCTAATGTTTCTTAGATTTAACATATTTGTGAGACACATCTTTGTGAAATTGTGTCTTGCTAACGACCCTCACATCATCTAATGACCAACTATGATCCTCAGCTCTGTTCTCTTCTGTTCCTAGCTGATTTTTTAAAAAGATGTTTATCAGTCCCTGAATGCATGACCTTCAAACATTTGTTCTACTGAATTTTGGCCTGTTTCTATCACTTTTGTTCTTCATTAAGCCATCTGGTTCATCCTGCAGAATTTCTTGACACAATTTGCAGAGTATAGGACTTTGACCCAGGTTCAGTTTTTAAAATTACATTTATTTAGAAGATTTATGCACAGCTTTTATAGTAAAATCAACCTTCAACACAGTTTTCTAAGCTTGCAACCACAACAGAAATTGAACTAAGGTTTTAGCTGTATCCTTGGTTCATTCAGTATCCTTACACTAACAATTCTGACATTTGTTTTGTGCATCCAGGTTCTGAAGAACCTGGGCATCCAGAACAATGGAAGCTTAATACCTCACAGAGAATGGTTTCTGGGGCATAACCCGATATCTAACCTGATGAACACTTTGCCCTGGTAAACATGGTTAAGGAGGTTGCTGAGCAGTGGAGAATTATGTGCATCCAGTCTTGGATGAGGGACAATAGATTTAGCTGGAGAGGGAGAGAAAAGCAAGTTCATGAAACACGGTGGAGTAAAACAGAACCATGATTTCCCTGAAAGGGAAGCTTAAATGGCAGGTTCACACACACACAAAGGTTTCTTCTTGCCCTGCAAAATGTCCCATATATCAGGTGTATAAATACTCACTACATGGAGTGTAAAGACTGGGCAAACTGTTCATTTGCCTTCTCCATTTAAGCAAAACTATTTTCTCATAGCCCCAGGGAAGCAAGCAATCTCCACTGGCAAACAAATTTCTATTAAGTGCATTTGCTGGAAATGTTTGTATGTTGTTTCTGAAAAATAGGCTGAGTTTGCTGAAATTCTGGCCTAGTGTTTAACAACTCGTGTTATATTAAATGCTGTATGTGTATGTTTGTGAGCACCTGCTGTGTGTAGCAGAACCCAAGTGTCTCACAGTCCTTCCTTCCAACCACCTCTTTATCAGCATATGGCAAACCTCTTTGGGGAAAGGATTTGTCTTGTTTGGTTTCAAGCCAGCACAAAAATAAACTCTCTGTAGAAAGGCCACCAAATGCTTATTCCAAACCTGGCTGGCATCACACAAGATGAAGAAATGAAGGTCCTTAATTGTGCATTTTTACTTCTAAGAAAAGAGCAGATCACATTCTATCCTGTTGTGCCCTTTAAGACAATTTTATTATTACCCATCAATCTAGATACCTAACTGCTAGCTGTGCCCCTTAACTGGAGATATTTAAATCTACAAATAGGGAACATACTTACCCCAAACAAATGTTTCTTCACACTTGGGGCACTCCCCAAATTTGCAAAAAAAATGTGAAAAGTTTAAAAAATTCATGTGGTTTTTAAAAAATTGCCTTCAGACTGCCAGCAAATGGTTCTGCCCAGGAGCCATGCTGGGCTCAGTGGTGGACTTGGTGGGCCCAGTGGTGGCTCCCAGAGGGGCCTCTGTACACTTTGCTTCTGGGGGCGGTGGGGGGGGGTTAGGATTGAGAGAGTTCTGAAAGGTCCATGTGTAGGCACAGGGAAACAAAATAAGCCTTTTGGAGGGCCATAAAATTGAACCCCCAGAAGCAAAGTTCACCAAGCCTGCATGCTATTACCAGGAGGGCCTCCTGGAGCCACTTTGAAAGTCTGGTGCCTCTATCTGGTGCTAAGCCACTGCAGAGCAGAGAATCTTGGGCAACTCCTCGGGGTGCCTGTCAGGGGCGCATTTTAAAGCTAGTGGCACCAAAATTTCAGAGTCTCACCCGGAGACTGTCTTGATGTTACCACCTGAGTTTGGTGAAGTTTGGTTCTGGAGGTCCAAAGTTATGGACCATCAAAGGGGTAGTTCCCATCTCCTGTTAGTTCCCATTGGAAACAATGGGGGATGGGGCACCCACTTGGGGGGTCCATAACTTTGGACCCCCTGAACCAAACCTCACCAAACCTGGTTGGTATCATCCGGAGAGTCTCTGGATGATACCCTGAGTTTTTTGTGCTGTTAGCTTTAAAAATGTGCCCCCTGCAAGCCAAAACATGAAAAAACCACCAAAAATTACCCCCAAAAGCCTGAATGCCTTGCATTCGGATTCATTCATATTCGGCAGGACATATTCAGCCTATTTCAGCCTGAATATGCCTGAATGTGCCCAGATTCAGGCTGAATCTGGGATTCGGTGCACCCTAATCTCCAAGCCTAGTTGGCAATCCTAAACCCAACCAACATCACAGGATTACAGGGCCTGTAAAACTGTGCTGTTCCACCGGGCTTTTGGGGGGGCTGGCTGCTCAGCCCGACCCTCTCATTGCCCTGTGCACTAGCTGTGTATTTGACCATCTGCCAGCCCCCTCCCAGGGTTTGAGCACTGGGGTGTGATGCCAGACGTCTCTTGCTATTAACTATTTATTGAAGGTTACTGCTTCAATAGTTTTAAGGTTTTGTATTAACTGGGATTATTCAATTTGTTTTTACTGTGTTTGTTGTTGTTTTGCTGTACACCGCCCTAAGCCCTTTGGGGGTAGGGCGGTTAATCAAATAAATAAACAAACAAACAAACAAATAAATAAATAAAGTGGAGGAAAGGAGAATAATAGGAGGCCATTGGAGAGAAATGAGGGTATAAATGAAGTAAATGAATAATAAATATAGACAAAAATAGGGGGTAGATATAATTTGATTGGTGTGTGGGAATGAGAGAAGGAAGCAGGGAAATGTTAGGGTATGGAAGCTGCCAGGAAGAAGGAAATTGGAAATAATGAGGGTGGGAATTCAGGATACGCCCTCCCCCAATCCTTATAGTTGCCCCACTTGTCACTTTTGCACTTTAACCTCACAACAGCCTTTATAAGAGCAAACTCTATGAGTAATTTTTCCATAATGAAACCCAAAATTCTGTCTGCTCCTTGAAAAAAGAAGGGCAGTGGTATTTCCTGTAGGCTCCTAAGAAATTCCTTTGGACATCAGCTTCCAACATTCAAGGGAGAGTTGTCTTCTTTTATGGTAAAGGGTTCTAAAAGATCTGAATCAATAAGTGATACCTTTTAGGGATCTGACCATCTCCCACAATATACATGTATACAACTGTGCACAGAAATTCATTTATATTAAGCAGAAACAAAAAAAAGTGGAAGGATATACATTGTAGTGAATCATATGATCCATGGACATTTTAATGTGAAACCCCACTGGTGGTAACTGATTCTTCAGAGTTTGCTGAGACTTTCTCCCTTAGATGCTTTGACTGGAGAAGCCAAGTATCAGACAAACAGTGCAGTCCTATACAGAGTTATTCCAGTCTAAGCTCATTGACATAAATTGAGTTACATGGGAGTACCTATGCATAAGTTTAGAACTAAAGGAACTCTTATCTGTAAAGCATGTCGTCAGCCAATATTAAAATTACTATTTTAACTGAACAGATTGAGAATCAAAAGCAGGGTCTGATCTAAGGCAACATAGTCAGTGGTCTATTTCCCTCCCGCCAGCAAGGAGGAGATGGGGAAAAGGGCTTCTTTGAAACGTTAATTTTTCTGGGTGGGTTTGATAAAATATTTCATGGGTAAAAGTAAAAATGGTTGAAGGCTTTCTATTTCTTTGCTCCATCATCAACCAAAAGGGACACTGCAACCAAGAGATCAGAAGGAGGCTGAGACTGGGGACGGCAGCAATGAAGGAACTAAAAAAAATTCTTAAGTATAAGGATGTGTCTCTGCCAACCATCAAGTTAATTCATGCTACAATATTCCCTGTTACTACGAATGGGTGTGAAAGTTGGACAATGAATAAAACTGGCAGGGAAAAAGTAGATTCCTTTGAAAAGTGGTGGGAAGAGATACTGTGGATCACAAATCAAACAAATAAGTGAGCCCTAGATCAAATCAAGCCTGAAATGTCCCTAGAAGCTAAAATGACTAAACTGAGGCTGCTGAACTTTGGCAATGTAATATAAAGAGTCACTGGAAAAGGCAATAATGCTAGGAAAGGCTGGAGGCAACATGAGAAAGGAAGACCCAACATGAGATGGATAGACTATATAAAGGAAGCCATAGCCCTCAGTTTTCAAAACCTGAGCATGGTAGGACGTTTTGGGGGACATTGGTTCATAGGGTTGCCATGAGTTGGAAGTTACTGAATGGCACTAAACACATACAAAAGTACTCATACACACTTATGAAAATTCCTGGAAACTAGCTAGGCTTAAATTGTAGCAGCAGAAATATGCATAGATAGTTGGAAGTAAATCCCATTGAATTTAGTGGGAGTTACTGATGAGTAAACATGCATGACATTGGTAATGTCCCATTAAAATTGGTGATGTTTCTCAGCAAACATGGGTAAGATTGATGTGTTCCTACATTTGTATGCATTTCTGTGGGATTTAAGCAGCTTGACTTTGACAAGTAGCAACCCAAGGATGCGTTCAGAACAGCATTTTTGTCACAATTCATTTCTGTTGTGTGCCCTTTTCTGACCTGTACACAGTACTTCCTGCTCATAAAGTCACAGGGCTCAGAGTTTCCCCATAAAATACTGTGCAATTTGTACAAGTGTGCTTGTGAACTTACACATGACACAATACATTTATGCAGTGTGGCTAGAAAAAAGCAGAAGGATTGGAAAATAACTGAATTCTAAAAACATGAAGCAGTCAGGTGATTTTTAAAAAATAGAAAAGCAGCATAATAACTGTGCTGAACAGGTACATGGACACAGTGGCACAAATACATTTGGTTAGCTGTTGAAAAGGCTTTTTTGTTTTGTTTTACTTCAGTAGTGCAGGAAGACTGGTGGAAGAATATACAGATTATGGGAAACTAAACATTGAACTAATATATGCCTAGGCCAGGGGTAGGGAACCTGCGGCTCTCCAGATGTTCAGGAACTACAATTCCCATCAGCCTCTGTCAGCATGGCCAATTGGCCATGCTGGTAGGGGCTGATGGGAATTGTAGTTCCTGAACATCTGGAGAGCCGCAGGTTCCCTACCCCTGGCCTAGGCAAATAAAATTGTCTTTACCTGATACCCAAAAGCCTTTAATGTAGGTGCCAGATAGCTACAACAAAGAAGTTCTACAAGAGGGATACCACTACAGAAAAGCCTCTATATTAGGAATTTATTATTTTAATTTTCTTTATTCAAAATTTTTATATACTGCTTGTCTTTATTCATGTCTGAGGATGTTCACAACATATGAAAGTAAACAAAAATTCATAAATTACTTAATATAAAACCATCTTCCATAAAAATTAATAGTAGCAATAACTGTCAAAACCAGAACAGACTGACTGATAATTAGATAATGTCAACCCAATATGTAGTAGCAATGAAAAATGGTAAACTTTATGCTGGAGATTATTAGGAAAGGAACTGAACCAGCCACTCTTGTAATGCCTCGTAGAGGCATTATGGTACGACTACATTTGAAATACTGTATATATAGTTCCAGACTACATGTCTCAAAAAGGATATTTTAAAAATGCCCCCAAAAGAGCAACCAATATTATAAAGAGATTGGAGGATGTTCCTTACAAGGCAATGCTAGAGCATGCAGCTTTTCAATTTATATACAAAAGTAGATTACTAATAGCCTAATCGTCGGGGGGGGGGGGGATCCACCTCTGGAGGTGGTGCAGACCTACGCCAATGGAAATGCCCTCGCCAGGGCATTGACCTCGGTGGAGGGGCAAATCTGCTGGCACACAGCCACTGCAACATCCTGAGACAGCTGACTGTAGCTTCCAGCCTTGCATCGGCACACCCATACCGCCACCAGCTGCATTGGAGTGGTGGGTGTGTTCCTGGGATGAGCCGACCTTAGCTGGCTTCCACCCTGGCTTTGTTGCCAGTTGTGCCCTGGCCCTGGGCCTACACTTACACCATCTTTTGGGGTGGTGTAAGCCCCTAAGGCTCCATTGGGGAGTTCTAGCTTTCTCCCATCCCTGCCCCACAAGGAAAGTGTAAGGTTGCTTCGGTTTCTTGACAAGCCTGAAGCTAACCTTGAGTCTATATTCCTTCCTCCGGGCGTTGTGCCCAGGTCAGTCTTTATCTCTGTCTCAACATAGCTGCGTGCTTGCCATCTTTGGCTTCTGTTCTGTATGAATCTCTATCTTGGTGGGAACGGTGGGATGGGAAAGCTGGGTTGTTTTGGTTTTGGATTTTCGCGGGAAAGGTTTTGCCCGTAAAAGCGGCGGCTGGGGGAAGTCTGGTCAGATTTCGCATTGTCTGTAGAAGATCATGATTGCCTACCAATAAATGAACTGTTACGGTTACTATTGGCCTGGACTATACTGATTCCTTACATTATGCGAAATCTGACCAGACTTCTCCCAGCCGCCGCTGGGCCGGCTCATTGGAGCCGGCCCAGCTACGCAAGCAGTCAGAATTGAGCTGTAAGTGGGATCATGATAGAAGTTTATTGTGTGGAGAAAATGGACAAAGAACAGTTTTTCTTCCTCTCTCATAACACTAGAACTCAGAGCTGAGGAGCAATAGTTTGAGGACAAACAAAAGGAAGTCCATTTTTACTCAGCAATTTACTGTTCATGGATGTAGTTATAGCCACAAGCATAGGTAGCTTTCAAAAGCTATTAGATTCATGGAGGATAGATCCATCAATGTCTAAAGGTCATTTTTTACAAAAACAAATCTCCACATCCAGAGGCCATAAACCTGTGAAACAACAGTTCTAGGAAGCAACATCAGAGGAAAACATTGTCCTCTACAGCTCTCCAAGGCAACAAGATGCTTGGCTAGATGGAACACAGCTGTTCTCCAATAGAGTGCTGTGAAGGTGTGGGATCATGAAAAGAAAATTATCCCACCCTATTCCCAATACCCAAAGGCAATGAATGTTCCCTAAATCTTCTATGATCTTCTTTTCCTTGCTGCTGGTCAGCCTTTCTCTGTGTGTGTTTGCATGGGGGTTCTGTTTAGTTGTCCCACTTCAAAGTAAATGTTTTATTGAACCAGCTTTGGAAACTGAGGTGATTCCCCCTCATTTCACTCTCTGTTTTACCTCAGGCAAGAAGGCTTTTTTTTAAAGTTTAACAAATAAATTATAGAATTTTATTAACAACTCAGGGGTTTAGGTAGGAATTGTCAGCATAGAAAAAGGAAGTTTTTATTTACAGATGTTAAGGTGCTTTCAAAGATCAGCACAGATGGTATTTGACTTTCAGAAAAGATGTCAGTTTGTCACAGAGTTTTTAATGCCTGTGAAAATGATAGTCTTTCAAGACGTTTAACAGAATACATTCAAGCTAGCACCCAGAGGTTCGTGTAGTAACTCTGGAGCTGTGTTTTCTATATGGAAAAGAGTATTTCCCAACTCACTTTCCTTTTCAGACTTTTCAAACCTTAGGATTACCTCACAGTGTTTGAAGTAAATCCTGCTACAGAACTAGAAATGGAACTAGGAATGGGAAGTCTTTCACATACATGCAGTCTGATTCTTCTTCTAACAAGAGAATCGGTCCCTCTCTAATAATCATTATCCCTGTCAGTTCCCTCAGTTCTACCCACTCTGTCCAGAAGACTGATTAGTGCTGTTCCAAGAACCTGGTCTAGGAATTCTTCTCTACATGAAGTAAACTCCCTTCCTGGCTGGAGATAGGGACTCTACTCCCCCCCTCCCCGCCCCAACCTCTCCACTAAAGCCACAGGTCCCTCCCAGACACTAAAATACATTTGATGTCTCTGGAACTCAGGGCTGAACTCATTTCAAATCCTGTCTGCGGTTCTGAGTGCTCCTAAAACTTTGCTTACTCCCAGACCATCACTCACACTCTTGTGCTCTGTGAGGGCTTAATGCTTTCTATTCTAGCATGCCTGTATTTGCCTGCTGCTAGTTCTTTCAGAAATGCTTATTACATTCTAAGCATATACCAAAGGCTGGAAATCACCACTGAGGATGCCCTGTTCTTTGTGGCTACCCACCGTACCTGTGAAGGTAGGGAATATGAAGCAGGGCTTCAGTAGAAGATCAGAATCTCAAGGAACATATGGAAAGAGACATTCCTTCAACTACTCTAATCTCAGGCTGTATAGGACCTAGTAAGTTAAAAACAGCCTTTTGAATTGAGCGAGGAAATTAAGTGGCAACTATCTTCCAGAACTTAATATGCTGCATATAGTCCATGTCTAATAGCTGTTTTGTTACTGAATTTGGAATACTTTTTTCTTCATTTAAATCCCATCTTTCTCTCCAGTGGGGACCGAAAGCTGTTTATACCACCCTCCTCCCTTTTATCCTCACAACAAGGCTCCAAATGTGTGATTGGCCCAAGGTCACCTAGAAAGCTTTCCACAGGGACTTCAAACTGGGTCTCCCAGGTTCTAGTTCAGCATGCTAACCACTATACTGCAATCACTGTCATAGTTGAAGTTTCTGAACCATCTTCATTGGCAGTCATACACTGAGTGCCCTACAGTAACCTAACCTAATGGTGTCGGGAGCATGAATCACTGTAGTCAGATCTCCACCTGAAATCTGTGCATCCAATACAGATCCAGATTAGACAGCATTCCCAAGCTGAAAACCTGTTGCTCCAGGGAGTGCTGTTCTGTACTGAGTAAGCCACCACTCAATTCCATGATCAGGACCAGCATCCAACAGTACTTCTGTTGTTTTCTTGACTGAGCTTCCACTACTGCCTCCAGCCACCAGTTCAGGACATCCTCTGTCTCACCTGCACAAGGATGAAATAAACACAGGGCCTGATTTCCAAGTTTAACATTGAGTATCAGGTTGAAACTAAAATGCCAAGGGAATTTGTGGGGAACCATTTTCATCTATAAGGGTCTCCCTCTCTGCTCAGGCCTCCCTCTGATATTATACATCAATATCTCATGCATCCTTGCAGAGGATATAACCTGCAGGCTGGGGTTCCTTTAATTTAGTGGCAGTGTTCCCCCAACCCCAGAAAATGACAAATCGGCACTAAATTAAAGGAAGCTGTGTGTGTGTTCTCTGTTTTCTCACACAGAGAGCATGAGAATTAATTCACCTAGCACAAAAAATCCAGTCCTGGTTTTAGCTAAGATCATATCAGTGAAGAAAATCATGCTCAGCTTTAAAGCTGGGAGATGATATTTTATCTTTACTAGAAGAAAAACAAACAAAAAACAAACCCTGAAGTGGAACTATTCTTTTACTGTCTGGAGGAGACCTTAAGCACAAAAAGATCTGGTGTTTCAAATGGACTCAGCAGCTCATATGCTGTGGGGAAAGGCTCTGGATTAAACATCTGTATCTACAAGAGTTGGAACAGTTTGGTTGTGAATCAGCACTCCAAGAGAATTAGCAGCCTATTGGTAGAATAAAAGCACACATCTTTAATATCCAGCCACTATAAGTTTTGTACAGATTACTGAAGTGGCCTTAGGCATGTCCCATAGCAAAACGTTCAGAAGCAGATGGCACTGTGGACTGGTCTCTCCCTGAGCTGTCTTCATTACATCCTGCTAAGCTATTGCTTGGGCATGTCAGCATGCCTTTTTTGAGCGTACAAGCAGAGCATAGTTTAGCTGGTACTTCCAGTTTCAGTGGGAACCACATATATACCCAGGACAACAATGTGTGTTTGTGGGGGCGTTGTCATTCTTTTATTTGTGTGTGGGTGGGTGTACTTTCTTTTATTTGTGTGTGTGTGTGTGTGGGGGGGTATCTTTCTTTTATTTGAACATCCAAGCGTCTTTGCGAGCCATGGCCAGCAGTGAGCAAAACTGCGTCCCTTGAGGGACTGATTGCAGGCCATCAAAAGCAGCATCAATCTCCCCAGCTGCTGCTTTGGGCTGTGTCTTTCCATCTGTCTGCCTTGCAATTACTTCTCTCACCAGCAGCGAGCAGCAAGTGGACGTGTGCGAGAAGCGCGCACCGTCAGCCACACAGGCTCGCAGTGCGCGCGCGCGCGCACACATACACACACTCCTATCGAGGGGAAGGGCTCCAGAGGCTTGGCATGTTCCTGTGTGGACGTGAATCAGTGAGCAAGCCCAGGAGCCAGAGGGTGAGCCTTCGCCAGTAGGCGCCTCATTCATTCACTCGCCTCCCTCCTCATGCCGGCTCTCGCAGCCCTTCGCCGGGGACTCCAACCTGTTTGTGGAGGTCACTCTTGGGCCGCCAGCAGCCTGTGGCTTCTTTCTTCCTTCGCCGCCACCTTGCAGCGCCTGGTGGTCGCTTCTCTAAGAAGACGAGTGGGAGCTGGATACTGACTGAGAAGCAGCCCGGACGCCCCAGCGCACTCTGGGACAGCCTGTCCCTCCCAGCCCTATTGTGTACATCCCCGGAGGAATTTACTTTGACTTCAGAAGCCCACGGGCCGGCACGCGTGGAAAGGAGAATGTACCTAGATCCAGAATCCGCCAAAGGTAAGAGCTACACCCCCTTCCCGCCCTGCTCAGCTGCTGCATGCCTGTCGGGGCAGGGACCGGCCCCTCACGCGAAGCTGAGCGCTCGGTCCGGGCGCAAGTGGGCAGGACCGGCGCCTTTGTCTTGCGGGTGTGCAGTGTGTGCGTGAGAGAGAGGCGGGGGTCGAGGCGCCGCTCCGCGCACCTGGAGGAGGAGGAGGGGCGATGCCCGCGGCTGATTGGGCGGGGGAAAGGGAGGGGGTCGGCGCTTAGCTGGGAGGCGAAAAGGGGGTCGGGGACGTGCGAGAGGCAGCTGCTGCGAGGAATGGAGGGCGGTGGCTGGAAGCCGCCACAGGCGGAGGGGGGCCTGCGCACGAGGAAACTACAGGGCGATGTGAGGAGCCTTGGCGGGAACTTTTTGGGGAAACCCGCCAACTACCTCCTGTCTTGCGGATCCCCTCTTCTAAGGAGCAGCGAGTGCGATTGGCAGCACCTGAGGAAGGGGCGGTCGACTAGGGACTCTCGCCCGGCGAGGTTGCAGCAGGGGGCGAGTGAGGGGAGTGGCCCGCAGAAGCGCCCTCTCCTTTTCTCCCCCGCCGCCTTCCTTCTCCTTGGCTGACTGCCTTCTGTTCCGCCCTGCTCATCCCCGCGGCTTTCGGTTGCCTCTCTCCCTCTCTCTGGAGTTGACGGAGTTTCCCAGTTGCCTGTAGTTTGGGCCGAGAGAGTCCGTTGCCGGCTGCCGCTCCTTTCCCTTCGAATGAGTCACTCGGCGCTGCCCCTCAGCCACGGCGGCGGGAAGGCACCTGCTGTTCCTGGAAGAAAGCGAGCCGCGCGAAACCGTGGCCGGCCAGCTTCCCCGCGCCTTCGCCCTGGAGAAGCAAAACATCGGCTGGGGAGGGAAAGAAGTTTCCTTGCCCGGCTTTCATGCTGTCTTTAGCCGGGGTCAGACTCTGACTGGTGGCCACAGCTCCTCTCTTCGAGTCACGCATTTGCTGCTGTCCGAGAACGCTCTCGGACTTCTTCGAAAGGGACTGTGTGGTGGTATAACGCAGCAAACGGCAGCTTTCCTAGGCACCTCAGGCATAACTGCATGATGCTTTCATTGTGGAATAGGAAATAAATCTAATCTGGTCTTGCATTCCCAGTACTTGGGGTTCACTACAGGTGCAGCACCCTTAATACGAGAAAGCATATTCTGCCTGCTGCCTGTTCCTACGAAAAGGGTGGCTCAGGTGTACTCCAGGAGGATTAGCTACTCTGCCTTAAGTGTCTTGAATAAGTCCTTAAATAAGTCTTTGGTTTTCACAATCCTGTTGGAATAAGGATGATTTGAGATGCAATTCAAATGTTGGAGCTGGAATGAAGGTTCCCATTCCCTTTTATATATTCTTGGTATTGCATGGGTCTGACTTCCAAGTGGCTGGTAACTTATCATCAGTACTATAGGAATCAGTAAGATGGGTGAGTGATCGATAAGCCACTACAAGGACTGCCTTTTAGAAATTAGGCTTTGAGTGTCCATTCAGTTTCATACAGAGCACTCTTAAGCAGTCATACTTGCCTACCTTCACTGAAGTCAGTTTACTAAGAATTTAGCTCTGCTTAGCACAACACAGTAAATCATCCACAGTGGACAGTGCTTGCTGTGTTACTTCAGTGTAAGTAAGGCATTATTGAACTGCAAAAGTTTCTTCCTGGTTTTCACTGCATGGAGCTATGCCTGCTCCATTCATTTTAGTGGTTACTGATGGCGGTTAATCAATGGTAACTAGATGGAACCTCAGTGTTCTGTGGCAGTATACCTCTGAATGTCAGAAGCTTGGGGCAAAGAACCAGGGACAGCTGTTGAATACATGAAACTAATTTATACTGTCTCAGACTATGGGGGATTGTTACCACTATTACCTGGTTCTTTAGGGTCTCAGCTTTTCACATCTTATCCTTTTAACTGCAGATGCTGGAGATTGAATCTGTATCTTCTACATGTGAAGTTGCCACTGAGCCATAGCCTGTTATTTTCATAGCTTACCTGAAAACTTCTTAGAAACATCTGGCTGTGTGTGGGAGTGTGGGGAGGTGTTAGGCTAAGTGACCTATTGGTCTGATGCTGCCAGACTTTTCTTATGGTCCTGTTTTTAAAATTGTGTCCAACAATTGGCCTAAATGATATCTTTTGGCAGTACTTGCCTTAGCCTAATTACACTGAATTTGTATAGTAATTTTGTCCTGTTTCACATTTTGAAGTTTGCAGATTTTGCTCAAGTGCAGGTATAAAAGGAACTCAGCATCCACCCTCTATAGTGCTCACTATTAATGTGTTTTATGTATATAAGCCTTCATTTAGAACAGCTGTGTTTTGCTTCTCAGTCTCAACTCAGCTTTTGTAGGTCTTAGCCAATTTTCAGTACTCCTCTATTAAACCATTTTTCTTGGTGTACTAGAAACAGGAAAGTCAAAACTGCATAGACAGCTCCAGACAAGAGAGACGGAGTCCACTGAAGAGTGGAATAGCTCTGTAATATTTTTTACATTCTCCTTATTCACACTAGTTTATTTTTCACAGTGCAACACACTGAGCAGAAAAGTATATGAAGCTGCCTGTTGCTGTCTGAGTTTCTTTTCTAAGCTATTCTCATTACTGCAGATAGTAGCACTTCAGTTCCTTCCAAACCGTGAGAACTGGACCTTCTGTACTATGAAAACTTCTTGCTGTGGAAACTGATGCCCAGTACATCATAATCTATCTAGTGAATGGTTTGTGCGCTGATAGTCCCACTCCCTGACTGTGACGGTTTTGTCTCGCCACCATTGTCTCTTTTATGAAATCAAATTAATTAATTTGAACTGCCCTTCTCCATTCCCCATGATCTGTTTTCCACTAAGCATCTGCATGTGGCCTTTCATTTCTGCATCTATGATATTGGCATAATGTATGGACAGTTACCTTTTAATCAACAGTTGCACTTGCCTGTAACTGTAGTTGATCAAGTGGGTTTCTGTGCAGACACACATTGGCACTCTGCTTACGCAGGCCTTCCATGAAAAGCTTTTCAAGCTTTTTTGTCTGCTCTGCAGCTTTGAAGAGCACTCACTCCCCTCCCCTTGGCAGGAAAGATTCCTACCCAAATGGTCACATCATAGGAGGAGTGCTATTCCCTCACTTCTCTTACTGCCACCATGGCTAGACAAGGAAGACCTGGAAAGCTAGTTGCAGCGTGGCAAAAGGTAGCAGCTCATGGTGGGGGTAGGAGGGAGGAATTTGTGTCTGCACAGAAACCACTTGATGAACAACAATTACAGGTAAGTGCAACTCTGTATTTCATCTTTGTGGGTATTTGTGGAGTCCCACATTGGGAGACCAGCAAACTGAAATAGTTTGGCAGTGGATATGAGGCTGTCTGTTTGACTAACACCTGCAGACTGCTTAGCCCACTGCAGCCTCCCTGTAGGAGTTAATGTCCACTGAGTAGTGTAAAGAACGGATATCAGGGAGGGCCATGTGACAGCCCTGTAAATATCCTGACTTTGTGCATTTGATGTGCTGATGCTACCTGCGCTCTTGTGAAGCGATCCTGAACTTCCAATAGCCAAACCACCCCTGATGAGCAGTAGGCTAACTTCATGAGTTTGCACGCTCAAGTGGACAGACATAGCTACTGTGAATTCTCTATATGGTCCCCTACCAGAATGAAAAGATTATTGCCCTCCATCATGTCTGCAGTGCAGTGCAAGTCGAAAAGCAATGCCCTGTGTATGTGTAGTGTATGCAGAGACTGTTCCCCCGGGGGAGATGGTCTGGGGAAGAACATTGACCACACCATGTCCTGAAACCAGCTTAGGAATGCTTTAGCCCAAGGCACCACAGAAGGTTTTCATGATGGAATTCATTGATAGTGGATCACACCTGAGAGCCCACAGGTCTCCCACCTTCCTAGCAGAGGTGATGGCGACAAGGAGGCCAGTCTTATAGGACAGGAGTAATAGGTCACTGGATGTCAAAGGTTCAAAGGGGCATCCCATTAACCCAGTGAAGATCAAAGTCAAATCCCACTGTGGCACAGGCCTCTTAATAGGCAAGTGAATGCTCTGTAAACAGCTGAGGCAACATTTGCAGGGTGGGCAGGCAAAGAGGAGAATGAATCCACCCCAAGATGAATAGCTGAGAATAGCAGAACCGTGCACTTTAATTGAGGATGTAGAAAGACCGGAACCTTTCAGGTGGACTAAGTAATCAAACACAGGTAAGTCACACAATTCAGATACAACTTTTTATCCTTGTAGCCATAGAACAAAATGGACCCAACTGTTGTCCTAGGACGTTGTGGTGGACAGCAAGAGGATCGCCCTCATCCTAACAGGCTGCTTTTCTAAGGCTGAAGCTGTCAAGCTGTTAGGCAGAGTGCCCGCACATCATGGCCCAGCAGAGGACCTGCCCTGAGTAGGCAGAGCAGAGGTGAACCTGGAGGTCACACCCTGGGCCAAGGATTTTAGGATGGGAGCCAAAGATGCCTGCTCCCATGACAGTTGATGAGAATACCTCATGCTTTGTTGGCTTGGATTTGTCTACCACAGTAGAGCAGGGGGAATGGTGGAAAGAAGATGAAGTTGAAACCAAAAGAGGCAACTCTTATGACTAACATTGTTAGCCATATTGAAAGTATAAGTCACATGGCTCATAAAAAATGTTAATGAAAATACCCAACAGGGCCTGAGGCCTGATGTGAGGGGGAGAAACATTAGCAGTGCTGAAGGAAGAACTTATTGAAAGAAGGGCAGAGCCCTTCCCAACTTCCATGGTAGAAACAAAAAACCTCACAATTTTGACTAAGAAAGCCACCTCACAGATTCAGAGGCCTGATGTGAGGCAAAGAATCAGCAGAGCTGAAGGAAAAACTTTCTGAAAAAGTTCTCGACATCCATGGTAAAAGAGAAAAAGCTCACAATTTCAACAACAAAACTGTCTCACTCAGCCTGAGGCCTGGTGTGAGGAAACAAAACATCAGAACTGAAGCAAAAATTGCTGGTAAAAGGCAGAGCCCTTTCCTACTGCCACGATAGAAGAGAAAAATCTAATAATTTTGATGAAAAACTGCCTCACAGGATCTCAGGCCTGGTGTAGGGGGAAGAATCAGCAACGCTGAAGCAAGAACTTCTTTCTTCTGTGGCTGCGAAAGAAAAACTGAGGGAATAGCACTACTCCCCCTCCCATCATATGACCATCTGGGTGGGAAGCAGGGGAGCGAGTGCTGTTCAGAGCTGCAGAGCAGACAGAAAGCTTGAAAATCTTTTTGTGGCAGGCCTATGCAAGTGCAGTCTCAATGTGGGGCTGCACAGAATACTCACAAAGATGAATATGGAGAACATATATGCCAAGCTAAATTCTGAGACAAAGGAATTGCCATGTAGGGTCAAGCCTGTAATTCAGTTCTCAGCATTCTTCCTGCTGCACATGGCCAGCCAAATATCTCCAGGAAGGTTCACAAGCTTGCTACAGTGATGTCTGTTCATCCTTCAGTATCAGATAACAAAGAATGTATGTTTGAAAACATAGATTATTATCTAATCTTGTTTAAATGGCTTTACGTTGGTGGTATCCAGAACTTCCCCATATCTCACTGACCCATATCTGATATTTTGTTCTACAACCAGCCTTCTAGAAAGGCAGAAGTATATGCATTCAGCCTTTCTTACAATACAGGCTGTTTCCAGGAGTCTTCTGGAATCCAAAAGCTATTGTGCATCTTTTATTGATGCAGCTATCAGTATCCTAAAGGTTTCTATATCTAGTAAGTTTGAACACTGTGTGGTGCAAACATTCACAATGTCTACAGCCTTTTGTTGCTCAGGAGAGAGGTTGATTACTAAGTTCCAGAGAGCTCAGTCCACAGAGACTGCTATCTTTGTCTAAGTATACAGTGGAACCTCGGTTTTCATTGGTTTCGGTTTTCATCGATTTTTTCAGTGAAAAATTTGTCTTGGTTTTCATTTATTTGCCTCGGTTTTCATCGATTTGCAGTAAGGTGCAGGGGTTTGTGGAGAAAAATCACCTGGACAAAGCTGTTGCAGGCCGTGTCAGCAACTTGTTTAATGACAATGTCTTGCCCCATTTCAGACAAATCTTAAAGAGGTGTCAGAAACAGACCTCTTTGCACAGCTTTCTGATGCAACATTGGTCCACTGGCTCTGAAGTTGGTCCTAGTGTTGTTGTTTGTTACTGTTTTCAGCATTAAACACTATGTTTAATCACCAAAAAAATGTGTTTTTGGTATGTTTTTTGGAGTGCCTAGAATGGATTAATTGGATTTACATTGATTCCTATGGAAAAGTTTGCCTCGGTTTTAATCGGTTTCGGTTTTCATTGATTCTTTTCGGATGGATTACCAACGAAAACCGAGGTTCCACTGTATTTACTTATAAGCATCTGAACTGATTCAGTGGGGCTGCATTCCAGGAATTTGCATTAGGATTGCAGTTTGCATAGTATAGCAGTTTTTAGCACAAATATATGGGAAGAAAGACATTAAATTATTTCTCTCATGATACAATGTACCTTATACTTCATTCCCTCTATAACTCTCCCTCTGTAACCTCAAATCTCATAAGAGCAAGTGGGAATTGGGATAGAACTTTCACCATACACTCATCTCTCATGTGACACAGCTGACCCAAATACAAGGAAACCTAGAAGTCTGTTTTGATCCTCCAATAAAATTGTGAAATTAGAAGCTCCTGGGACTCCATATGACCTGTTCTAGGCAGTGGGAGGTCCCCATGGTACAAATTGATTCAACTGGTGTATAAAGGAGAATGAGAAAGCATTTCACTCTTCTATTATGCAACGCACAAATATTCTCTGCTCATTCTGTTGAATACAAACCTCCCTGCAAACTGTTAACATGTTAACTGCAAAAAATTGCTATAGGCTGTCTAAAATTACACAGATTCTGTGGCCATGACTGAAATGAATAGGGTAGTTTGAACCACCTAGGAACTGTTGCTACAGAGTGGCTTCACATTTTGGTAAATAGTGGATATCAGTATTCAGGTAGGAATCCTGTGCCCAGCTAAAATGCTTAAGTTCCACTGATTTCAGTGGAATATGTGTCTAACTATATACAGAGCATTGCTGCTAGAATTGTGCTGAGTGCAGCACACAGTCCGTTCTCAATGTGCATGGGAGGAATGACAGAGCAGGCTGTGTTTGAATGAAGCAGTGGCAATAATGAAGGTAGGAGGGAAGTTAACACACTTGGAGACAATGCATATAAATTGATTGGGAGAGCTCATTTAAAAAAGGCATGGGAAAAGGTTTAGAAATTATTTCTAAAGGGGGCAGCTGACCCAGGGTTACTCACTGAAGGGATGGCAGGGAAAAGAGGGCTGATTATCTTGCAAGGAGTAAAAAGAACAAGAAGGGGGATAGAAGGTAAAGAGGTAGTTGGGGCAGACTGTTAATCTTAAATATGGAGAACGGAAGGAACTTGAAGCAGCCACCCTTTTGGTTCAGATACCCATTTTAGAAAAACCTAAGGAATGAGAGAGCATGCAGGGTGGGAAAAAACATAATAAGAAACAGAAAAAGAAGATGCTGGGAACGTCTGTTGAAACCTGTTCATGAGACTTCCTACTTTAAACTGTGCGGTTCTGGCACCTTGGTGGTTTACAAACTGATTAAGGCCCTCTAGATAAACGGTGCTTTACTGTGTGGTGTATTAGTTATGATTAAAAAGATAAACATGAAAAATACCCAGGAGCAAAATAAAGCTAGGTGAATATTTGGCTGTAAAGAAACCATTCAGGTGAAACTTGATGTGTAATTGAATCAATGAGGGTTGGGTCCAAATGGCCATTTCAGACAAAACATGCTGAGAAAAATGGCAATGGGCAGTTGAACAGTGAGCTAACTGGGCGGGGGGGGGGGCATCTTCGCCCTTGAATACAGGTTTAGCAAGTGGAAATGGGCAGTTGAAGCTTTTCATGACATGAAATAACATTTACTAGCTATTGTGGCCAGTTTAAAATTTGGCATCCTGGCACTGATAACAAATAACCACTAGGCATTTCCTAAAGCGATTTAACAGAATTGTGCCACATTGCAAAAGGGCACGTGACACAGATCCAAAGAAGGACCAGTCTGGTTTGAACAAAGAATTGTTCCAGATACATTTCCCTCAAGTCTCCATTTAAATCAGATGTTATAGTCCCATAAAGGAGCATTTCTGGATTATTATAGATTAATACAGAATAAGCATTTTTGATGTGGGGTTTAAAAAACACAGCTCATATACTGAAATAATTTTTTTAAAAATCCATTTGGGTGAACTCAGTCCCTTGTATTGAGATCACCCAGCTATGCTTATAATTATTTGCTACCAAGTAGGGTCACTGTATTTTGCTGATGACAAATTTACCAACCTGGTAAATGACCTTCTATATTTACTCCTGCCCTGATAGTGTAGATAAAGGGATTGAAGAGCCATGAATGTCTCCCAGGATATTGAGATGTTGGAATGTTCACTTTCTTACAAAAAGGCATAACAATGATAGACTCACATCTTGGCCATGTCCACACACTGGTTATTTTGCCCTGGATTTGATGCTCTTGGTGAGTGGGTTTCCCCCCTACCTATCTACAGCATCATGGTGCATTCATGTACCTCCCAAGATTTCCCAAACTTGCTTTTCTGCAGAGTTAAAGAAATATTGCAGCAAAGCTTGGATGGCTACCATGTCTTCAGGAAAGTTGTGGTTTTTGGGCCCGCCCACATAGCAGCCATTTCTCTGCCCCTGTGCCCACAGTTGCCATTTCCTCCTTCAACTACTGGGAGGTTGGTTTTTTGTGTGTTTTTTAAAATGTAATTGAATATAGTTACATCTTTATAATGATAAAACAATATGTGCATCAAGGTCTCTGAATTCCCAGATTTTCTCTAAAAATAATGTAGAGGTAAAAAGGGAAAGGCATATATCTTCAACAAAAGGGGCTAGAAATTTAACTTAAAAATGAATTCTGGGATTCAGAATACTTAATGCACAGATTATTAAACTGCTATAATGGTATTCAGTTGTCAATTTTAAAAATCTGATAAACTCCGAGAGGTGCACAAGGGAGGGGGCGTGGCTGCTGCTAGGGGGGCGGGGCAGGGAAACTGGGAATTCTTGTCCTGTGAAACCCCTGTTGCAGTTGTGCTATATGGACAGCTGTAGCACCAACAAAGATGCTGCCTGACCCCGTGGAAGACACAAAGGTGTCACATTAGGTAATCTACCACATATTTGGTAGACTAAGGAGGTTAGCAAATTTGGAGGACACAGTGTGCTGAAATTTGTTGCTGTGCTGGCTCCCGAAAATCCCACCAAGTAGGCAAGATAGTGTCTTTAAGGTACGCTTGCCCCTGTCTAAAGAGGCAGACAAGGGAGCATGGTACCTCCATCTTTCCCTTTTTCCGGCTCTGCTCCCTTTCCCCTTTTGCACCCAGTTCAATGGAACTCCCTTTTTACTATCAGAGCATGTTGTTCAGCTCATCATTTTTTTCAGCCACTGAAAGAAGGGTCAGTAGGCTCCAGGACCAAAAGGAATCACGCCCTTCTTCCCTCATGGCAAAACCATGTGTTCCCCACCCCGTTCGCTGGTATCTTCTTTAAGACCTCTGGGCTTTGCTCGTTCTCCGCTGCTGTACTGTCGCAGCTGTATGAACTCCTCCAATGTCAGCACTGATCCAAAGGAAGATTTTTAAAAAATTCGACGGTGCATCTTGAGTTGGTGCACCCGCCGCCTGCCGGGAGGGGGTTCGTCACAGGTTGAAAAGGCCGGAATGTTTGAAGAGCAGGTGTCAGGGGATGTCAACGCGGGAGTATGGAAAGGAAGGGGACGCCAGAGGCTCGATGCTAGGCTGGATAGAAATAAGATGAAGCACCATCAAAAAGGTTGCAGCCTCGGGCGTTTGTACCCAGAGTTGGACTCGGAACTCAGAGAGAAAGCCGTCCAATCAGACCAAGACGGAGGGGAGGAGGGACCCTTCTTCAGTGCCTGCGCCGCCTGCGCGCTCCCTTTGCTCCCCGCGGTGCATTAAGCGCTTCTTGGAGCGTGGGCAAAATCAGCCGGCGGGGAGTGGCCCGCGATGCAGGCGCCTGACGAGCAGCAGCCCCCACCCCTTCCTGCCTCCGCAAGCGGCACGCCCTCTGCCGCCCTCCTTCGGGAGCTGTGGCCGACGCGCCGCCTGGGGGGCAGGGGTTGTTTCGCATTTGTCTTAAAGTTGGCCTGCTGCAAGCGGGGGGGGGGGGGGGTTAGAGGCTTTCTGGTTCTGTTGCTCAGTCCCCACGCCTTTTCTATTTAAATGTGAGCATCTTGCCTGCTGTCATCCTAAGATGCTGATGGTGTCCCTCGATCCTGTTCGGCAACGACCCTTTACTAATTGCGCCTTCCTTCCTACGTCCTGCTAAGCTCACTCGTTGAAGGAGCTCGTCCCTCTGAGGCTCATTACCTCGGCCGTTCTGTGCTCAGCAGCCTTCTCGCTTCTGCTCCACTTTCTGTCGTCGCTACGCAATGGGGCGCTCTCGCTCTGAAGCCACCAGGTGCTTTTTGTCTCTAGCTCAGCGAGAGTCGCTTTTCTGCATCCAGATTTTGCTGGGTGAAGAAAACTGAGCGATGCTGTTGCATCACAGTAGCCGCCACCTTTCCCTTCTCTCTTGGCTAGATCCCGCCCACTCGCTGAAAAATTCCCCTGATTCGGTCAGGTGCTAACTGTCCCCGGAATAGCGCCCATGCTTTGTTTCCCCGCCCATCCGCCCCCTCTCTAGTCCAGTGGCAGGTGAGGTCAGGCTGCTAAAATTAATCCTGATACGGCTAGGAAAGATAGGAGCGGCTTGCCAGATAGAGGCTTCGATCTGCTGGAGACATGGAGCGAGGTGGGAATGAGGGTTCAGAAGATGGCTCCCTCTCCATCCAGGAAAAAGAGGGGAGAAAAAACCCAGGAAGGAGCTGAAGGCTGTAGTTCTGGGGAGCTGATCCCGTGTAGAAGGAAATGAAGTCACCAAGAAACGAAGACTGATGCAGATAATATTGCTACCACCTCTCCCCCTCCCCCTTACAATATCTACTGAGGATTCAGTAGGGGAAGGGCTTCCTGAAAGGCAAGAAAGGGGCTGTGACTAAGGGACTGTGTTCAAAGAGCTGAGAAAAGAGGGGGCACAGGAAGGCTTAGACCCAAGAGCAGGAAAGTAATGCCCAGCTTTGTGTGATCTTAATTTTATGTGTTATTTTTTTTTTACAAAAAAGCAGGATTTAAAGTACTCCCATACATTTCCCAGTTAAAGGTGGAGAAGATGATTAATTCAGATTTGTCCTAAGGAAGTATAGCCCTACTTCTGTCTGGAGATAATGCAGTTTGGTATAAAAAGCTTGTAAGCTTGTCTCACACTTCCTTTTTTATCTGGTATGGTGTTGAATTTTTGCATCTTGCCCTGCAGAAAGGACCACTTAAGCCTTGGTTCTGTACCAACATCTCATTTTACAGCTCAGAGTTGTAGTCAATGACACTTTTAATGTTGTTTTCCCACACAGTTCTCCTTCCATACACAACAAGTAGGCAATATAATTGTAGACAAAAGCAGACATTAAGATTGCAGTAGTAAGCAGTTATGCTCTTTTAAGGTAATTCAAATCAGTGTTTTTGGGAAGATGTAACTTGTTTATTTCTTTTCTTACAAGCTCTGTGGGTGTGCCATTTTGAGCTGCAAAACAGTTTGAAGGGGTAGAGTTATGTCATACCTCTCTGCTCTTTCCAGTCTTCCTCTCAGTCTTTCCATCTTCTAGGGTTACTGTTGGTTGATAGCAATACAAATGGGAGGAGGGTGTTTTTAAAAAAATGCTCAGTGGAGCATTAGTGGCAACTTTTACTTCAACCCCACTGTGTCTGATAGTAAACTGGCCAGTATCTGTGTGGAAAATGACAGTTGCTCAAGTGGGCCAACTTCAGCCCAGGTAGGAGTCTGCATATATTCAGGAGACAGACTTCATGGGCATGTGAAAAATATTTCTTTGTAAATTGGTCAAAGGAAAAGGTTGCCTGGTAAAGGCGAAAGGCACGAATGTGCAGCTGAGTATCAGTTAAAGGGAAAAGGGAGAAGAGGAGAAATTAACTCAGTCTGAGATCTTAGGGAATCATATAAGGGGGACATTTGAGCAGTGATAGAAGGTACTGGGGAACTCCCCAGTTATGTAGAAGAATGTAAGTGGTAAATTAACCAAAGGAATACCTCCAACCCCCAAAGACGCAAGATATGGAATGCAGACAGTAGCTTTACATCAGTTAATGGTTAAGGGGGTGGGGAAGACCCAGCCTGTATACATTAGGAGGGGGAGCTACAGCCTATGGATTGTCAGTTGGCTGTCCCTTGTTATATGAAAAGCGCTTTTATCTCCTGGCTATGTGTATTTAGATCATTCAGGTGATACACACAGTGGAAGTCCTGTTTGTCTTCCTACAGTGTGTGGGGGGTGGGGGGTGGGGAGAGAGAGTTTGCATCTGGCTCATGTTAAACTGCCAACTGAAAGCACCATGAGTCAGAACCCTTCACATCATAAGATTTAAGACACATCATTTAAAATAATAATGATAAATGAGTTTCTTTTATTCCCCTGCTCTGTGGCCCAGGCACACGCTTCAGGCATGTTCTCTTTGCTAGTACAAAAAGTGGCATTTTTTCCTTTTAAAAATGCAAGAACCTCATCCTTCAGTTTGATAATCTAGGAAGATTTTAAAGTAACGAAAATAAGAAATACTGTCGTCTAGAAGAAAAACATTATTTGGGACGTACTTAAGCCAGGGTCACTTTTGTAGAAAGAAAACAGCTGGATTTCTGGCATGCTGAAATTTATGTAATGCATTAGTGTCACACCCTCCCTTCAAACAGTATATGACTCACGCATCTCTGTTTGATCCTCACAACAAACCTGTGATGTGGTTTGAGCTGGGAGATAGGAACTAGCCAAAGGTTGTATGGTAAACTTAACTGCTGAGCTTCATCTGTCCACTTCAAGTCTATCACTCTATCCAGTACAGTTATGACTTTGCTTACACTTTTCTCTTAACAGTTGCATTGTCCTAACATTAAATATTTACGATCTTAACCTTGGTGGTGAAAAGTCTTATGCTGCCACATATTGTGGTGGTGTCTGAACACCTCCCTTCCCATTCCACCTGTCCCTCCGCCCTTTTATTCTTCCTTTTTTCATTCGATGCCTTCCTGTGAGTTCTTTGTGTGATCACTTCTTTAGGTTTGCAGGGAGCAGGACAGAAGGGGACCAAGGTGAGATTTCCACTGATAGTGCAGAAAAGAACGCCAGACAGGAGAAAGAGGTGACCTTGTGATAAGTTAATTAAATCTGAGCTGCAAGTGGCCAATCACATGAGAGCAGATAAAGCAGGGCTACTGTAGGAGGCTGAGAAGATACTGAAGAGACATGAGGATGTTATTTGAGGCTTTAGATACTTTGTTTTTTGACAGTAGCTATATCTGTGTTGAAGAATTATGGGTTTTATTACTATATGTTAGAATTATTTACATGACTGAGCACAACAGCAGTTAACAGCAGTGATTATAATAATGACTCAGTTGCATGGGAAGAGTGTTTAAGAAATGGAAGGTGCTCACTTTCCAGTGGCAATAAATATTTACACGTTTAATGGAGTTTAATTATCATGGGTGTTATTCTGCTAGTTATGTATTTTTAAACTTCTTTAGTTCACACATAAAAGCAGAAAATAACTGTGAGGCTATCACCCTTCACATATCCGTACATACTGTCGATTAAAATTAGTGGAATGGGATGGTGCTGAGTGGGGGGCTGTAGTCTAAAGGTTTTAACAGCCCACCCCAGCTCCTTCCAAGTCACAGAGAGTCATATATATTTCATCCATATGGGTCTTCAGTCAGATACATTTAGAAGTTATATAGAGTTGCCATCTCTGGAATGGGAAATTCCTGGTGATTTGGAGTAGAGACTGATGAAGGTGGGGTTTGGGAAGGGACAACATGATATAATGCTATACAGACCATTCTCCAAAGCAGCCATTCCCCCCAGAGGAACAGATGCCACACCTGGAGGATTATAACGAGTGGTGGGATTCAGCCGGTTCGCACCACTTTGGCAGAACTGGTTGTTAAAATGGTGCTTGTAAACAACCAGTTGTTAAATTATTTGAATCCCACCACTGATTATAACCCTAATGTCAAGCAATAAACACACATATTTTTATGATGCATATGATACACTACTGATTTCCAGAGAATAGAAATCTTTCTTTAAAACTGGTAGTGGGGATTGTTATCATGAACTAGACTTTACAAAGACAGATGAAGGGAAGATCTGGCCTTCCTTCTTGCATAAATGATTTGACTATCTCTCCTGGCACCTTGAATTAATGATATCAGATTATGAAAATTATATCAATTTATTGTTAAAACCAGACTGGAGGAAAGTGCCCAAAATTTTTTCAAAAGTTTGTTGCAGTAGTTTTAAAAGCTAAAAACACACAATTAAAATATCTTCCAATACAACTTGTAGATCAATAAAACATTGGTCTAAACAACAAACTATATTCAGAATCAAGATAATTCAGAAAGAAAAAAACAACCCCTTATAACCAAACACTTAAAATCAGACCAAATCTATAAAGAAGTGAACACGCCCAAAGTAAAAAAAAATTTTTTAACTTGGCATCTGACAATCAGGAGACTAAAGCCCAAGCCTAGTGGTGGGAGGGTGTTCCACAATCCACTGCTACTAAAACAAAAGCCTATTTCTGGTAGTCACCTACCTCACCTCTGAAGGGTGGAACACACAGAAGAACATTGGTAGAAGATCTTAAATTATAGACACTCACATGAGGCATGTGGTACTTTGGTCCATTTAGTGCTTTAACGGTATTCACCAATGTTTTTGAAAGAAGGTTAGAGGTAGGAAACCTTTTTTGGCATGAGTGCCAGATGTAACTTTTAAAAACTGTTGAGGCTTTAGGTATGCCAGCAAATAGGATAATATGCGGGAGCGAAAGCTAAAGGTTGTACTAGGCCAGATACTAAGCATGCATTGTACATAGATCTGAGTTTTGTTTTTTTCTCAGGAGTAAGGGATTAAAAGAAGATAGCTGTAAAGTATCAATATGACACACCTCTAGGATTGCAACTACTCCTGCTCCTGAAATGGTGCATGATTACAGTTAGACTGGAACTCTGAGAACTAGTAGACTCCAGATTCTAATTTTAAACAGTTGCTTTTGTACAGGAGAGTACATTTGTCAGAATCCTGCTGTCTTTAAGTATGATATTCTGCCTCCCAGAGACCCCAGTCCCCACTGAATACAGGGGTAGCTTCCATGGACGTAGGTAAGGGGGGGTTCATGTCCGAAGCTCCGCCCACCCTTTTGTGGGTTTTTTAAACCTTTTAGTCCATTTTTGGTTATTGGCCTGCAGGGGGCACATTGTTTGGGCTAGCAGCGCCAAACTTTCAGGGATTGTTTGGGGGACTCTCCTGATGATACAACCCGGGTTTGGTGAGGTTTGGTTCAGGGGGTCCAAAGTTATGGACTCCCAAATGGGGTTCCCCCATCCTCCATTGTTTCCAATGGGAGCTAATAGAAGATGGGGGCTACACCTTTGAGGGTCCATAACTTCGGACTCCCGAACCAAACTTCACCAAACCTGGGATGTACTATCAGGAGAGTCTCTTATTGATACCACCCAGGTTTTGTGAAGTTTGGTCCAGGGAGTCCAAAGCCATGGACTCCCAAAGGGGGTGCCCCCATCCTCCATTGTTTCCAATGGGAGCTAATAGAAGATGGGGGCTATACCTTTGAGGGTCCATAACTTTGGATCCCCTGAACCAAACTTCACCAAACCTGGGTGGTATCATTAGGAGAGACTCCTAAAGATATCCTGAAAGTTTGGTGCTTCTAGCTTAACCATTGCACCCCTGACAGCAGGCACCCCCCAAATTTCCCCAGATTATCCTTTTAAATTCACCCCCTTCGACATGGATTTGAAGGGAGAATCTGAGGTCCTCAGTTTAGAAGAGGAAGAAGAGTTTGGATTTATATCCCCCCTTTCTCTCTTGTAGGAGACTCAAAGGGGCTTACAATCTCCTTGCCCTTGCTCCCTCACAAGAAACACCCTGTGAGGTGGGTGGGGCTGAGAGAGCTCCGAAAAGCTGTGACTAGCCCAAGGTCACCCAGTTGGTGTGTGTGGGAGTACACAGGCTAATCTGAATTCCCCAGATAAGCCTCCACAGCTCAGGTGGCAGAGCAGGGAATCAAACCCGGTTCCTCCAGATTAGAATGCACCTGCTCTTAACCACTACGCCACATTGAAAGTGATGCTGTTTCATGGTGGGGGATAATCCATCCCAAAACAGCATCACTTTCAATGTTGTTTAACTAGGGACCCCAGATTCTCCCTTCAAGGTGGATTTAAAAGGAGAATTTAGGCTCTCTAGTTTAAACACCATTGAAAGTGATGCTGTTTGGGGGTGGATTCCAGCATCACAGCGGCTGCCGGGGGGGGGAGGGTTGCAAAACCCAGATTTTGCACTAGGCTCCATTTTTCCTCTATGCCTCTGCCCAGAGGGGAGGGGCAGGGCAGGGGAGTCTGCCCCAACCTCGGAGAGTTGCTTTTATAAGTGCTAGGCCAGGGGTGGGGCTTGGGGAGGCGTGGCCATGCCCTAGGGGCGGGTGGGGGTGTGGCCCCCCGAACCCCCCCATAAAAAATCTATACCCACGTCCCTGGTAGCTTCCCCTTGAGAGAGCAGCAGCAGTGATGGCTTTTGCTTCTCACAGCGACAGTGTTACCGTGCATTCATTTGGAAACCTCTTGTGCTTACCTCACAGCTTGAGGCACTGAACAGCAATGCTGTACACCCGCAACAGTATATTACCAACTGTTGGCATGGAGCTTCAGCCACTTTGGTGTAGGGGCAACCAGAAGAAGTGTCACTCCTGGTCAGAGGCGTAACAAGGGGGGATAGCACCCTGTGCACAGGTGCGTCCTCCACCCCCAGGAAAACCCTTGCCACATCCCCACAGGGTGTGCACCCGGTGTGTTGTGCTCCTCCCTTCCCCCTCAGAGCGACGCCTCTGCTCCTGGGGCAAAAGTCTTAGAGCAATACTGCAGTTGTCACAAACTTCATCTCTGCTTTTGGAGTGAAGCAAGGAAGCTGCTGTGCTAAGCTAAATGACACAGAAAACTAAATTATTTTTGAGATGTATTTCCTGTAGGTAACACCCATCAGCAATCTTGCTGTGGAGTTTTGCCCCAGTTGGAACTTCTGAACAATCTTCAAAGGCTGCTCCACAGCCTTTGTCATGCCCTTATATAAAGCAGTGGTGCGACCGCAGTTGGAGTACTGTGTCCAGTTCTGGTCACCGCATCTCAAAAAGGATATTGAGGAGATAGAAAAAGTGCAGAGAAGGGCAACAAGGATGATTGAGGGACTGGAGCACCTTCCCTATGAGGAGAGGCTGCAGCGTTTGGGACTCTTTAGTTTGGAGAGGAGGCTGACTGAGGGGGGGGATATGATTGAAGTCTATAAAATTATGCATGGGGTAGAAAATGTTGACAGAGAGAAATTTTTCTCTCTTTCTCACTGTCTACCTAGAACCAGGGGGCATTCATTGAAAATGCTGGGGGGAAGAATTAGGACTAATAAAAGGAAACACTTCTTCACGCAGCATTAGTGATTGGTGTTTAAGGAATATGCTACCACAGGAGGTGGTGATGGCCACTAACCTGGATAGCTTTAAAAGGGGCTTGGACAGATTTATGGAGGAGAAGTCGATTTATGGCTGCAATCTTGATCCTCTTTGATCTGAGATTGCAAATGCCTTAACAGACCAGGTGATCGGGAGCAACAGCCGCAGAAGGCCATTGCGTTCACATCCTACATGTGAGCTCCCAAAGGCACCTGGTGGGCCACTGCGGGTAGCAGAGAGCTGGACTAGATGGACTTTGGTCTGAACCAGCTGGCTTGTTCTTATGTTCTTATTATGTTCTTTTGCTGCTCCATGTAAAGCATATTGCAGTGATACAGTGCTAGAAGCTATAAATTTAAAAAATTTTTTAGCTTTGATGAGATCCATAGTCACAGGTATTTGATAATTTTGAAGTTGTACTCTTGATGCTGTATCTGAACAGCATAGAACCTTAACTTTGTGTTGGCGTCATATGGGAATGGCCTCAGATAACCCTGCACGTAAAGATCAGCAGTTTGAGAGCTGGAGGCTAGATTATTTCAGGATTTTGCTGAGGACACGTGTGAAGAATAGAGTAAGTCTTTCTGTGAAATGGTACCAGATAAGATGTATTGATTGTGGGATTGGATTGGACTACCTTTAATCTTATTTCTGTGAACTGAATTTCAACATTGTTAATAGTTTTGCAGTATTTCCCGGCACCCTTCATTAATTAAATAAGCCTAAACCTTTGGGTCTGTGATAGGCTACTAATGTAAAATATGTAAATGAACATGCACAAATTAAAATCATTACCACAGAATGGGGGGGGGGATTCACTTTAAGTGTATATCTTGACTTGTTCCAACTGTGTCCTTGCTGTAGTTGATTCATGCCCTCGGTTACTTCAGTCTTCTTTTCAACAGAACTTTTAGCAGTGATCCCAGCAGCTTGCAGAAAGCTCTCAGCTCAATAGACTGAGGTACTGTGATCATATATCACAAGTTCTTGACACAGACTGAGTAGAAAATGCTGAATTGATTGCATTTAATGAATTAAACTCTAGGGGTTTCTGAGCCTGGCTACAATTCACAGCCTCCTCTTCCTCAGTCTTACTGGTGCAGGGTCTACGAGATGCACAGTTTGACTATCTGTACCATCACACCTCAGTCTGTGGATAGGCATAATGTCTGTAGTGGTGAGCAGTAGTACAATGAAACTTTGGAAGCATAATGTCATTCGATACCTCAGGCTTCCCAACCAACATTACCTCCATCTCTCCTGGATTTAATTTCCATTTCTTTATTTTCAGCCAATTAACCACAGCAGTAAGGTAGTGTCTCGAGACCTCTACCACACTGCCAGAAGATATAGAGAGATGTAGGGCTGGTTGTCTTCAGCATATTGATGACATTCAGTTCCAAAGTTAGGATTGATTTCCCCTAAAGGCTTTACATAAAGGTTTTTATGCCAATAAAGACTTGATTGATTGATTGACATAAAGGTTAATCACATGGGGGATAAGATGGTGCCCTGTGGAACCCCACCATACATTTTTACACAGATGTTAAAAAATGTACAAAAATGGCAACCCGTAGAGTCCGATCAGTGAGAAGTAATTTAAACCGGTCCAAGACACATCCCTTGATACATACTTCTGCTTTCCAGCACCTCAACAGTATGGCATGATCGACTGCAGACCTGGGCATTATACGGCCTGCGGGCCACATCCAGCCTGCCAGATGACCCTGACTGGCCCACCCCTGCCCTAGACCAACGAGCCGATAGTAATCCAGCCTTATTACACCTATCTATGCATGCAGAAGCGGAAGGCCTTCCCGTAGAAGAAAATTCAAGGATTGCTACTCCGAGGCAGGCAATGGCAAACTTTGCCTGGCATGTAAAATACAATATATGGTAGTTCATTTCATTATGCAGAATTGAGTTCAGCCTTTTGGCCCGGCCCTCCACAATATTTTCTGTTTCTTATGCGGCCCCACGGAAAAAATAATTGCCCACCCCTGATCTACTGTATCAAAGGCTGAAAATAAAGTAGCATGACCTTTCTACTTTCAGATAGAGGTCATAATCTAAAGCCACCAGGGCTGTTTCTATCCTAGAGTCCAGTCTGAAACCAGACTGTGAAAAGGGTCTGGAGCAGATAAGTTCTCCAAGAAGATTTGGTCCACTGCTTCTCTTTCAGTCATATTCATGATAGGATTCAGATGATTTGGTTAAGGGTCTGTGTGTTATGCTGGACCTAGCATTATTCTCCAGCTGGCTTGTTCTTATGTTCTTATTACTGGAGAAGCAAGTTAATGCAGCAGCAGCAGCACATTTTTTAAAAACCACTTTTTTCCAACTTAGTCCAGAAGATGACCTTAGCTCATGCAGTTTGACCACCTGAATCCATTAGTTCCAAATCTCCAGTAGGTGCATAATGTCAGGCTTTGCTCAGTTATTATTGGGAACTATGCAGAGCAAGCATATTATACACATTTTACAGTCACTCCATTGGCTGCTCATCAGTTACCAAGTTATATTCAAGGTATTGGCTAGCACATACAACCAGTGGTGGGATTCAAATCATTTAACAACCGGTTCCGGTGGTGGGATTCAAATCATTTAACAAGTGGTTGCATACAAGCACCATTTTAACAACTGGTTCTGCCGAAGTGGTGCGAACCTGCTGAATCCCACCACTGCATACAACGCTTCTCATGGCACTGGACTTTCATTTGTTTAGCATCACCTCTCCACTTATGACTACTTTGTTCATCTCAGAAGGGGCTTCTGCAAGTACCTCCTTGCAAAAGGGCAAGATACAGCCTTGAGCAGTGCAGTTGTGGCACTTACAGAATAGATGGTTGGGGGCTCTTCGACAAGCTCATGCCTGATAAAAAATTATTTTGGAATGCTTACGATTAAAATATAAAGTTTTACACGCAACCTGCTCTCACTTGAAAAATGACTGTAGATTTATGCTTGTACGTATGTATACATTTCTGAGACCACTGAAGAATGCCTTAGGTCTGGTCACATTAGTTTGATGTGTTTTATCAAACTGTATTGTATATATATGGTGGCTTTAGTGCCTCTATGAAGCTGTTCTTTTGGTCATAAAGTGAGTTTCAAATCAGTAAAATTTGTAAATTGGGCTGGGGCCATCTGTCCTTTGAAACTGTTGGACTAAGATACTATGTCTCTGTTGTGTATATTGGTGAATCTGCTGGATGTGTACTTTACCATGGTGGATGTGAAGTTCCAGTCAGACAAGCCACGTACAAAGTGAAGATTTGTTTGCTGGCCAGTTTCCTCTGGATATTTTCGTCGCCATACCATCAGTCACTGTTTGAGCAGAGTCCAGCCATGTTGGCAGTTAACAACACTTCTCATTCCAAGTGGCAAAGCAGAAGTAAGTGATGGTACAGGAAAACAAGCAAGGCAGAGAGGAAGTGAGACCAGGAAACACATGTGCTCACCTAGTTAATCTCCTATGATGAATCTCCTGAGACAAGCAAGGCAATGAAACCAGTTTAGCACTTTTTAAAAGAAGAAAATCCCCCTTTCACCGTGTAGATATTACCCTTGGTATGCAATTATGTAGAGAAATACTTACATGAAGCAGGCTGTACAAAGCTTCAGTTCACAGTGACCAGCAGCCATTTCCTCAAGCATGATTTGCTGAATTTAGGGTGCTATGATAACAGAAATGACTGATGGCCACTTTGAGTGTAGATGTGCACAGACTAGTTTATATGGCCTTACCGGGGATATATTGCATGGAGGAAAAAGCAACTATGTGACTAAGTGGAATCTGTGCTTCTCTTATATCCAGTACTTTTTCGTCCATTACTTTCCTTTAGCATCACTGTGTCATTCTAGGGTGATGACAGAAGTGATAAACTGGAAACAGAGAACCAGGGAACACTTTCTCATTTCAATTTCCTGCAACCCCATTTTCAACTTCATTCCAATTTCCTGTAGTTGTTGATTTTTTTTAAAAGGGGGTGTGTTGTTCCTCAACCATTTCTGGCTTAGAATCCTTGCCTTCTAATGCAGGATCTATGGGAACTGATTGGAGCTGCTGAGGAATGAAAGAAATGCAGTTGGTATACGCTCAGAGATATCTTGCTTATTAAATAAAAAATAAGTTATTTTACATATTTCGATCACTTCCCTGCTGTAGCTATGCAAGTCAAGATATGCTTCAAAACACCTGATCAGTAAAACTGGTCAAAAGAAGAAGCAGTGAAATAATTGGAACAGCAGCAGTAACATTTCTAAAAATATAGCACAACCAACAAAACTGTAGTAGAGCAAATTAAAGAGAAGTTGCACATACTTTGCCAGATTTTTTTTTCCACATCCATTGGTCCGTGTGTTCTAGAGATGGATCCATGCATTCAGAACAGGTTCTAAATCAGGAAGGACCTTACTGCTTGTGATTCTTTCTTTTCCTGTGTCATCCTAAATGTCTATAAATAATTAAAGCCCTTGGAAGCAGAGTGGGAAAGTGATTTTGAATGCCACTGAGGTGTGAGAGCTGGTCCAAGGCATCTGGCAGTCTCAGGCACTTCTTATCTCACAGCCCAAGACACAGAAACTATTTTGGGGATTGTTGTTGCAGAAGGGGAAGGATTTCAGCTGAATTTGCTTGAAAGGATGATGCTAATATAGGAAGCGGTTGAAGTGGTGTAGCTTGCTTCCCCCCTCCTGCTGTGAGACATACAGAGGGTTTGGGAACTGCATTAAATGTTTAATGAGGGCCTGGCTGAGCAAAGCTGGAAAAGACACAATCAGAGGAACTGTTCTCTCCTCATGGGTCACTGATTTTACACATAACTCGCGCTATGGCAGCATCAAGAGTCGTCCCCCGCCCCCCAGGAATGAACACATAAGGCCAGCAGGAAACATGAATATTAATATTCACAAAGCAAGCAAGCTGACCCAACTGCACACAAACCTGCCATGGGGTTTCAACAGTATGGAGTCTGCTGTCACCACCGCCATTCTAGTCATTTCCAGGGCTGAAGATTTGTTCCAACATTTTTTATGGGACACTCCATCTTGATGATAGAACTCTCCATGCTGCATCAAGGTGCACTTCCAGAACACACAACATATGTGAACATTTCCCGATGGCACTTTGAGCTCCAAGTTGAAGAGATCTGAGTGTTGTATCCAACATCTTTCAACAGAGAGAATAAAGAGCATATTTCTATCATCCCAATCAATATGAGCTGACTTTCTATGGTATTTTGGAGCAGGAAGCCATATTGGAACCTAGTACTATGCATGGGCTATACATGTATTTGGCCATTCTGTCCATGTTACTCAGAAACAAACTGCCTGAAAAGGCTGCACAGGCCCTTGGGCCTAGCAGCAAGACTCACCTGGGAGGAGCAGGCTGGAATCAAGGGCAACCTTTGCCATTCGGCCCCAGTGGCATAGTGAGGGGACATGGGAGGGGGATGGAGCCCTAAGCACCACTTCTTTCAGAGCACATTTCAGGTTGGAAGTTGAGCTTGGTGGGGGCAGAGCCAACAATATAAAGCTAGAGTTGGTCAACCTCTGATGCTCAGTTTCATTCTGGCCTCAGAAATGCTTGGATCGAGCTTTAAATTGCAGGCTGAAAGCTGGGCCAGCTGAGGCCAGCATCAAACTGGCCCACTCGGCCCCTGATCTCCACATGGAGATTGGGGGTGGGGTGAGCCACTCTGGAGCTCCATGTGGAACTCGGGGGGGGGGACAGTGCCCAGGATTAGCCCCATGATCTCCACATGGAGATTGGGGGTGAGGGTAACCAGCTGGCCCCATTCCCAAACACCACATGGAGCTGGGGGGGGGGGGTTGCCCAGGATTAGCCCCAGCACCATTTTTAAGCTACTCCCCTGTCTAGCCCAGGGTTTGAGGTGTGGCAGGCAAAGCAAGCCTTGAAGAACAATTCTCTCTGAGTCTGGGCCCAGGTGTTTTGAGACAAAGCAAGGAACAAAGGAGAAGAGGGTAAGGCTTAACTCAAGGTGTGAAGCTGGGGCTATAAAAGAGAAGGAAAGAAAATTAGGAGGAGCAGCAATGGCATAATGGTTAAGAGCAGATGTACTCTAATCTGGAGGAACTGGGTTTGATTCCCTGCTCTGCCGCCTGAGCTGTGGAGGCTTATCTGGGGAATTCATATTAGCCTGTACACTCCAACACATGCCAGCTGGGTGACCTTGGGCTAGTCACAGCTTCTCGGAGCTCTCTCAGCCCCACCTACCTCACAGGGTGTTTGTTGTGAGGGGGGAAGGGAAAGGCGTTTGTTAGCCCCTTTGAGTCTCCTACAGGAGAGAAAGGGGGATATAAATCCAACTCTTCTTCTCCTTCTTCTTCTGGCAGGAGAAGAAGAAAGCAGGTTGCTGCAACATGGCTCTTCTATTTAACAGTGCAATCCTGAGGTAGATGAGATGAACCATATCTACAGGGGTTTGTGTTTCTGAATAAAGAACCCGTCTTAAGGAAACAGTGACTGGATTTGTGACCCCATGGTCTCAAGATATGGTGTTCATCTGCTCCCATAGGGTGCTACTGGCAGGTTGAAAAATAAGTTGAGCAGCCAATAGTTGCTTTTACCCAGAGGTTAAAGTAACTTAAATTTCTTGCCAGCACTATCTCCCTCAGATGGTTTGAAACAGAAGATGGGAAATAACACATCAGCCACTTTCTTACCAGCACACTGTATTAGCCCATACGGTTTTACATACACCCTCACTGCCCAACAATTATATCCATAAGAGTTCCATATGCATCTTCACGGTGAGATATACTTGCTGTGGAAATAATGGTTACTGGCTCTGCCCCAAGACTCAAGGATTTTTTTCACTATGACTAAGTATGAATAATTGATTTGTTATTTTTATCAAGCAAAAGCTGCTTGAAACAGCTCCTGCTGTGCCACTACCATTATGTACAACACCATTCTCCATGCAATTATGGATTAACTTAATTTCCCCCTTGCACCAGGTGAGACCAGTGAACGTACAGTGCAAATGTATGCAGAATACTCCAGTCTAAGCCTATTCAGATCCATGAGTTCAGACTGAAGCAACTCTACCTAAGATTGTATTGCTTGTTATCTTGGAGTAACGAGTAACTAAACTGTGATTTAAGCAGTTTCCACATGGGCTATTTATCCCAAGGTCAATACTGCTGGATAGTTGTTTGGGGGAGGGGGACTTTCTTCCTTATAGCATTGTGATGCAGTCATGCACCTCCAGGGAGATTCTCTGGTTTTCTCTGATCTTTGCCAAAATTGCTTTGCTGTGAAGTTTGAGGAAAGGTTACAGCAGAGTCTGGATGCCTTTGGATAGGTGGGGAATAGTAGTGTCAGTTCTCCTGGTGTGGCTGGAGATCTCCCAGCAATCTCCAGTGTTATCTGCCAGCACCTCAAAGGCTAAGGTGGGGGCTGGGTGGAAACAAATAGTGATATCATGGTATTGGGGCAGCATTGTCCTGGCATACGGCATTCCTTTTGGCAAAACCCAGAAGTGATATCATGGTATTGGGGGCAATGATCTAGGATTTGTCAAAATTTCTGTGGTTTAACCTCTCCCCCTCCCAACTTCTGATGGATCTGCCTCTTACCCCTTAGATTCTGACTGATCTGCCTCTCACACCCTTAACTTCTGAATCTGCCTCTCCTTTCCCTGCAGTGTGATCTCCCACCCACCCACACTTCTGCCTCTCATCCCACCCACCCCCCGCCCAAACTTCTTATTGGATCTGCCTCTCCCTCCTCCCCCCAACTTTTGGATCTGGACACAGACAATGGCAAAGCACCTCTCTTGCTCTGCTTGATCCTTTGGGGCCACCATAAGTCAGATGGAAGAGGAAAAGGTGGCGTGGCTGGTGTTGGCTGCAAGGCCAGGCAAGATCCCAGTCTGCGAACTGTACTCACATCTGCAACTCTGATGGTGCCCCCTGCCTTGCCAGACAGAGTCATCCCTGACCAGAGCAGCAGTAGAAGTACAGGAGAGGCTGCCTGGCAACTGGGCACAGCCCCACTCCCCTCTGCCCAAGCTAGCCAACCTCTGCCCAGGGACTGGGACGTCTCCAACACACTTATCCGGCACTCAAGCGAGGACAGGAAAGGAGCTTTGCAAGGGGAGGGCAGCTAACTGCACGCACCTTTTCTGTGCAAGGCTGTGGTGGTGGGGCTTTTATTTATTATATATTTATTTATTTATTGTTCACACTTCTATACCGCCCCATCCCCTAGGGGCTCTGGGCGGTGTACAACAACTTAAAACACAATAAATAAGTTATTAAAATCTTTAAAACAGCGGTAACACAATACTAACAATGGTAGTAATAGGAAGGCGTCCGACCAGCCCCATTTTTCATTAAAATTCTCCCAGGGGAAAGCAGGGGGGGGGGAAGGCGGCGAGCTATGTCAGATGGTAGCCTAGATGACCGGCCGGCTGGGGCACCATTTCAGCGGCTGGTCCCTCCAAAGGCCCGGCGGAACAACTCCGTTTTACAGGCCCTGCGGAACTCATTAAGGTCCCGCAGGGCCCGAACCGCCGGAGGGAGGGTGTTCCACCAGGCCGGGGCCAGGGCCGTAAAGGCCCTTTGTGATTTCTCCTTCACCTCTTCTCCACCACAGCCTTGCACCCAGCCAGGTGCAGTGAGCTGTGGCAGGCAGGTGGAGAGACTGGGGAGGGATGTGAGATGGGGGCTCTGGGCTGCCTTGCACCCCCCAAATGGCACCTGGGGCATTGGCTCTCTGTGTCCTCCCCCCCCCCCCAAATATGGATTTAGGGAAAGGTATATTCCCACAATGAAAGTGGCTATAGACTGACTTAAAAAATGAGAAGATGGGAATTTAGAACATGGGAATTTAGAGAACCTGTTAACATTGACTAATACAATATCTGATTGCTGATTTTCTTTTTTAAAAAACTGAAAAAACCTTGGGGGCACCCAGAGTGGGGCAGCAGGAATGGTTGTAGGAAACTATGGAGAAACTTACCTTGTAGAAGCCACTGAACTGCATCAGCAGCCACAGCAGCAGTGTGGGAATGACAAATGCTTGTTCCCGTGTGGGGAAAAAAACCTTTGTGATTAGCATGTTTTAGTAAGAATCAGACCATCAGGGGTGAAGCCAAATCTGTCCCCCCCCCACACACACACACACTTTGGTTGAGCCCTGCAGCAGATGTCATTATAACAGAGTTGGGGGCATCATGCCTTGAGAAGGTGCATCTGTCAGAGCCCACGACTTTCGGCAGGACCCACTGACAGTTGACCCTATCTACACACCTCTGCCACCTGCTTGAATTCCCTTACCCACTCTCTTGCAAGCATCGTACTTCTTGTGCTCCTGGCTACCTGGGCTGCCCAGCACTGCCCAGGAAGTGTATGGGTAATGCAAGCAATGCTTATGGTCACAGCAATAGTACTTTCAGCTGCACACAGATGGCTGTTAGAGTGGGTGGTGTGAGAAATCGTGAACAGGCAGTGGAAGGATGTAGAGGCAGATGTGGGTTATGTGAGTGGGATCAGAAAGGGAGGGGTGAGTGTAGCTCCTGGTGGTAGCAGAGGAACTTGGGGCTTGAACACTCTTTGCCCTGGGCCCTTGAAAACCTTGAACTACCCCTGCATCACCATCATCAAAGAGTATTCAGGGGCACGTATAGACAGTCTGTTGCACATAATTGTGCTGAATGAACATCATAAGAATGTAAGAACAAGCCAGCTGGATCAGACCAGAGTCCATCTAGTCCAGCTCTCTGCTACTCGCAGTGGCCCACCAGGTGCCTTTGGGAGCTCACCTGCAGGATGTGAAAGCAATGGCCTTCTGGGCTGTTGCTCCCGAGCACCTGGTCTGCTAAGGCATTTACAACCTCAGATCAAGAAGGATCAAGAGTGGTAGCTAGAGATCGACTTCTCCTCCATAAATCTGTCCAAGCCCCTTTTAAAGCTATCCAGGTTAGTGGCCATCACCACCTCCTGTGGCAGCATATTCCAAACACCAATCACACGTTGCATGAAGAAGTGTTTCCTTTTATTAGTCCTAATTCTTCCCCCCTAGGCATCCTCTGCATAGCTCAGACTAGGAAGAAATGTAAGAGTGAGTTTCAGCACCTAGTCTAGTAGGTCATTGCAGGTGGTTCTGAGGCCTGACACCTTGTTGGGGTGAGCCCAAGATGATGCATCTACCACATGCTCTTCAAAGGAATTTGCAGCCATATGATAGGGAGTTCCTAGTCAAAACTCAGTTCAGAAACTCTGCAATAGCCCTATTCAGATTGGGATTGTGGCAGATGGGGGAGACAGGGCTCCTGCCTCCCCCAGTCCCATTTTTCTAGGCTGAAATAGCCCCAGTGAATAGGATTTGCCCCATTGGGGGGGGGGGTATGTATGCATTGCTGCTTGCCTGTTCAGCCATATAATGGGGTAAATAAGGCTCCCCTAGAGCTGTTCTGAACTGGGGAAATAATACGGGGTAGGGCAGGAATCCTTTCTCCCCATGTGCCATAGCTGAGTCTGTGGCACTTCTAAATTAAGACCTCATGGGGAACTTGCAGCTTGTTTCTTCCTGCTGCAAGCCCCCATGGCAATCACATGGTAGATGTAACATGTAGTTTGGTCATTGTGAAGCTGAGTTCTCCTGGAGGCGACTGAGGGTATCTTGGATGGGTGATTTCCCAACCCTTTCTCAGGGAGGCAGGAACTAAAACTTGCTACTTCTTTTGCACTTAAGATGCTTCTTCTGTTCATGTAAACAGTGACATTTACTCAGAGTTGCATAAATGTAAATGTTCCATACACACTACGTCAAGCTTCATAATTTTTTATGGAACGTAAGTAAATAGAGCATGCAGTGCTAACAATCTGAATGGTTAATGTTATACTTATTTCTGCATACAACTTGCTTGTGTGTGTGTGTGGAACTAAGGGTCACTGATCATTTAGTGTGGACTGGTAATAAACATCTTTCCACATGTGCAGTCATGTGGAACTTTTGCCATTCCTCAGTACATGTTTATATCATATAATCATGGAGTTATATACTAAGTGAGGATGTAAATTTGTGTTAGCACTTTTAAGTATTCAGGCAGCTGTTGTGTGAAAAGGCCAGGTTGCTTCTGTAGAGTCTCCTATTTGTTCACTATCGATTCAGATATGTGACCATTTACATCACATAGGAAACTGAATCTTCATCCTTGAAGTGGAACTTAATCCTGAAAATGGGAAAACCCAGCCCCCATTATTCAGGAGCAGAATGGCAGGATAAAATGGTCTAGGGCAGGGGTCAGCAACCTTTACCACCCAAAGAGCCATTTGGACCAGTATTCCACGGCCCTGAAGATCTACCGAGCCGGAGAGTTTGGCCCCTCCACTTACCTTTCCTGGAGGGACATGCCCACGCTACCCTCCGACCTCCAGGCCATGCGGAGCCACAGTGTAAAACTGAAAGAGCCACATGTGACTCTGGAGCTGCGGGTTGCAGACCCCTGGTCTAGGGGAACAAGAATCAGACTAGGCCCATGCACTCCAGATTAAGAGCCTAGAATGTAACACCTGCTTTAACACCCGGACAGCACAGAACTGTAAGGCACTGTACCAGATCCTGTCCAAGCATTTTGTTTTCTGTTTTCCTTGCTTGTGTGCTATAGATTATGTTAGCTGTTTTTAAGTACCCAGGTTCTCTTCATTCTTAACTAGTGTAATATCCATTGAGATAGGCAGGAAGTGCCTGGGAAGGCACATCCCACGGCTAGCCTCTAAGGAAGGCAGCCTGTGTGAGCATCACAATCATAGCAGTTATAATAAATCCAAGCACTCAGGATCCAAGCACATAATCTCTGGTCCTATACTCTGTTTCATATAGACATGTTAGTTTGGTCAGTTGAGATGCAGTGATTGAGAAAATTGCATGCTTCCATATTAGAATATCATCCCAAACAAATATGAAATTTATTATTCATTTTTACACACTGCCTTTGTCAAAACTATTATTTTGTGCATTATTGAACATGGTACTTTGATGCAAGAACATTTATGCCAATATGTATTTTCACTTTCAAACTGATGGGGAGAGCAGGGCTAGGTAGGCACTAGGACCCAGGCTAGGTAGGCACTAGGACCCAGGCAGAGCATTCTACAACAATGAAGGTCCGGCATGCTTTTTCCTATGGCAGAGAAATATAGATTCTACTAAATCTTTATGTGAAAAAAAGGATAGTATAAACCTGTAACATTGGATTTCCTGTTCTCAAACGCAATCCATTCTGTATATTCAATGCCATCAGTTATTAAATAAAATTTCCATCTTGCCTGAATTTTGATAAAATTGGCTACACTTCAGACAGTAGATTGTGTAACCAAGTCAAATGTTTAATCAATGTTTTCCAACATTCCTTGAAGAAAAAGAATGGGAATAAGAATAATTACACTTGGCATTTATATACTATACATTCCAAGTGTTCAGTTAGTATATTGTCACTTGTACTTAGAGCAGCCTTGGGAGATACGGCAGTATCACCTCCATACAGTAGTCAATGAAGGGCTGCTTTAACACCCGGACAGCTATTTGGGATGCCTTACTGGTAGGGGGTAGCAATGAGGGAAGAGTTAAAAGATGTGACACACACTGTCATTACTTTGTGTGGTAGGGCTGCTGCTGTATGTGGTCTAAAGTGAGCTGCAGAGGTACATTCTCTAAAGCTCCACTTGGATCCTCCTGGAGTGCTAGCAACCCAAGTGTCAATGCCTGTCTTGATACCTTGTGTTCATCTAAAGTGGCTGTAAATAGAGGTACCACCTTTGCAGTCTACCTTGTATCTGAGGGGGAGGGAGAGTGTGACAGACAGTTAACTTTGGATGTTTAATACTGGTCTTAGAACCCTAATTGATAAGGAGTTCAAAAGGAATTCTGTTGTTGACCTGAGGGTGGGACAGTTGTGAGTAGCAGTGAGGAAGGAAGGTGGGAGAAGTAGGGAAGAAGTACAGGAGAAGATCAAGGTGGAACCTGAAGGAGGGAAGGGAAATAACTATCAAGCATAGCAGAAGGTAAATCGGAATCTGTGTTTGTTCCTGCCTCTACAGATTTTAGAATTTTTGTGTCAAACAAGCTTATGCATGTCAGAATTGGGCGAGGCTTCAAACCGCTCGTCTCTATTAACAAGCCATTAGAGTTGCCTGCTCTCTCTTGGGAAATACCTGGAGATGTTGGGGGTGAAGCTTATGAAGGATGGAATTTTGGGAGCGGGGGGAGGGGAGGGGGGGTGACGACTTCAGTGTGTTATAGTGCCATAGAGCCTACCTTTCAAAGTGTCTATTTTATCCAGGTGAGTTGATCTCTGTCGCCCTGAGATCAATTGTAATAGCTGGAGATCTCCAGCTACTACTTGGAGGTTGGCAATCCTAAATTATAAACACCAGTCTGTAGAACAAAAAGCTACATGCTTGTGACAAACTATTTATTGAATGTAGTTGTAAGAGTTTTCCTCTTCCTGTTGCCTTTTCACCTGCCAAGTTTAAAACTAAAACTTTACAATTTCTCCATAAGAGTAAAATAAAACTGTTTATATGTGTGAATTAATATCAGCCTCTCGTGTGCCATTTTCAAACAAATACCAACAATGATTTTTTTCAGTTCCTCAGCTTCCTAGATTGGGTCGGAATGTATCTACATTTTAACACCAAGGTGGAACAGACAGAGAAACAAAGAAGAAAAAGGAGACTCCCAATTAAGTGCAAAAGAAGTAGGAAATTGTCATAGAGTTGTGAAGGCTTGCCATTTACCCACTGACTGACAGAATCCCTCCCCGCGCCCCTGCCCTCAATACCCCAGTCTTGATGATTTGAGGAGTATGAAAAATGTGGGAGGGAAATGGTGTCAAGGGTGGTAGTCCAGGAATTTCCTCAATCTTTATGTTCATGGAGAGTTTCCTACCTAGAATGGAAATGTTGTTGCATCCTCCATAACTTGCTGGGCATTTCCCCAACCTCTTTGGTCTTTTCTTAAAACTACACCCTTCCCATGCATTGTTTCTAAAATTACTTGGGATTTGTTGTTGCAGGGTAGATAACACTGTTGGAATGGAACGAGGCTTTTGGGGGTTGCTTGCTAACCTGAGCTAACTTTAAACTTGAAGGGTGGGAAAGGCACATAAAGGGAGAAGGATAACCCTGCCTGTTCTCACTTTGATCATACAGTTCTACTGTTTAAACCCCAGAGTTCCCCAAGTGGTTTATATCTGTATATAAAGGCCAACAATAGTCTCAGCTTTTAGAAGGCAAAACACATGCACACAAAAGCCAAGTGGTCTCAGGCTGTTTCAGTGAAGCACCCCACCACCTCTGTTCTGCCCTGATGGGCTGACCCTTCAGCTTTGGTCACTCTAGAAGGAAATGTTGGATGGGTGCCTCTTTCCTGTAGTGCTGCTAGGCCGAAACCAATTATGAGCTGCCTAGACTGCACTGCAACAAGTGAAAGACAGACCAGCAGCTCTTCCTGCCCTGTTCTTCTCTTCCTCAACATTGGTGGGCCCCTAGGAACATTTCCATCTGATTTATTATATGGTCAATCTTTTTTCCTCCTGTTGTTTTCTGCAGGGGAAGGCAAACTTTATTTTGAGAACTACTGTAAAAAGAGCCTTGGGAGGTACACTCATAAAACAACAGCTTGTTCATTGAAAATGTAAAAGGCTGATGATGCACCACAGCCGAATTGTGATGCATTCTCTCCTTCCTTGCTACTGCTACTGCCCTCTGGACACAATTTCCAATTCTGATATTTATTGGGAATGAAATATCAGAATCAGAAAATATTGGAGGAGTCTTTGGGACTATCAGACATTCAGAGCCAGAAATATTAAGTATTTTATTGGGTCAGCAATGTCCAGTTGCACAACCCTAGGGGAAATGTTTCTTCAAAGCAAACCACAATTCCTTGCAGGGGAAAATATATATAGTTACTGCTCTGCTTTTTCTGAAAGTGGCAAATGGCAGCTTAGGTGAGGGGGGAAAGAATTAATAGCCTGCTCCTTTCCCATCCAGAGTAAGGGTGAATGTGTGTTCCCATAAATGACGACGAGGAGAGAGGTGTAGAAAGGGTGCTGGTGCTGTCGTATTTCCAATAAGATCCAAGAGGTGCATGTTCATGTATGCTTCCTTCTCCTTCACAGTTAAGAGAAATATGAGAGAAACTACTGTGGAAACTTTCAAGGAATGGCCAAGGAAGTAGTTTCAGTGGCAATGGAGGAGGGTCAAATAGATTTGAAAGTGACTGTTCAGCTTACTCCTGAGTGACCTCCCCATCCTGATTTACTGCACAGAAAGTTGAGGTTCTGTTGATTGTAAAGAGCAGTAGCATAGCGCCCACAGGGCGGGGGGTGCAATGCCCCGAGTGGAGCAGCGGCGGAGGCATTGCCAGGTCATTGAGGGGGCATGGTGGGGGCATGGCAGGGCATTTCAGGGGGGCAGGGACTGGTGACACTGCAGCAGGGGCGCAGGGCACGCGTGCGCCCTGGGCACAGTTTCCCCTCGCTCTGCCTCTGGTAGAGAAAGGCAGGCGGTTATGTTACCGAACCGCCAAATTCAGAATATACGGTCAGTAACTCTATACTTGAAAGATTTTTTTAAAAAATTGATGGTTATTACCTTACAAAATCTTAGGAAGAAACATGCATGTTTAGCTAATTCACTTTGGGTTGCATCCTACCAAAAATTATGTGAGTGGAAGAGGTATGATTTGATTCCCCTGTCCCCCAAGAGCAGCGTTAGGGAATCATTTTGGGTTGCAGCAAGAGATGGAGGTGATGTTCCATGGATGGAAATCCATTCAGTATGTGGAAATCCTCCATGGGATCTGACCTTCTACTTTTAATACTTGGATCTGCCTATAACCTTCCCACTCTGACAGGATCTTCTGTCTGACTAAAGATGCAAGGAATCCCGGCTGCATCTTCCTTAGTCAGTTGGATGAGAGGCAGAAATCAGCAGAGACAAAAGTCAGAGCATGTCTGTGTGAGTCTGTCCTTATCTCTGTAGTCCCCCATATGGTAAAAATAGCTAAAGGGGGGGGGCACGCGATTCTCTAGAGCAATTTAATGAGGCTGTGCTAGGGTAAATTTGAATGAACCCATTATGGCTCTATTTTAACCAAGAGAATCCTGCTATCTTTAGCATATATGAGCTGTGGCTGAAATCGGACATGCTGTAGATATGAATATACAAATAATGACCCAGTAAAGAAGGAAAGAAAACCACTGATCTCTCACCAAAAAAAAAACCACTAACTAGTCATGGGTGTATGCAGTTTCATGTGTGTTTCTAAAATGCCATTAAGTCATAGCCAACTTATGGCAACCGCAACAAGGGGTTCTCAAGGCAAGTAATTTATCAGAGAGGGGTTTGCCATTTCCTTCCTCTGCAGAGTTTTCCCTGCTGGTCTCCTTTCCAAATACTGACTCTGCTTAGCTTCCAAGATCTGATGGTGTTGGGCTACCTTTCCCTTCATGCCATTTCATAGCTCTTGCAAATCCTAAATCCCTTATATGAAATGAGGAGAAACCTAAATGTCTTTAACCAAGATGAGTTTTCCTTTGTCTAAAATAACACTGTGAGGGAAAGTGGGAATGCCCAAGTGGCCAGAATAGGAAGAGCCAGCCTCGACCAACTCATTCGGAGCTGGGAATCCTGCGGCAGTGTGGCTGGAAGAGAAAGAGGGGAAGATGGAGAAGGAGGAGCAGACAGAAGGAGGCAGATGTCCAGATGGGAAAGAGAGCGGAAGAAAAAGATGAGAAGACTGTGTGCCAAGAGAGAAAGAGGAAGAAGAGTAGAAGAACTTGAGACAGAAGGGGAAAGTGGAAGAGAAGTAGAGGGAATTTGAGGTCTGGATGAAAGAAATGACTTAACAGATACAATCAGCCCCTTGCCTGAGTTACCTATGGCAGGTTGTGGCAGTACCTGGGAGTGAGACCCTTCCTTTGAAACTAACTGTTAGCCTAACTGAAATCTAGAAAGCAGTCTGACAGCTATGGGTGTTTTGAGGTCATAGTGTAGTTTCTGGCGATGTTTGGCTTCTAATTGATGTTTCTGGGCCCAATCATGGGCCACTTTGACACAAGATAGTTTCCCTGAAGAATTCTTTTCCTGAACAATATGTTTCATAAAATTCACTCAATATTTCTGTTCACTTTGGAGCAAATTCCAGGAATTTAGTAGTGAACAGTGCTACTTTCAGCAAGGAATAAATTTCAAATCTGAAATAACAGATTCTGCTCAAACTTACACCTGTGAACATTCAGAGGTCAAATACATTTGGATACTATCTCCCAACTGAATTATTCATGGGTCAATGTTACGTGTGAATCGGCTCTGGTTCATATTCCCACTTTGATGCTGGATTATTTATTTATTTATTTGGTGTTTACTGCTCTGGCGAGGCAAATTTGCCCAAGTGAATGTCTAATCCCTTTATTTAATCCTGTTAATCTCTGGCTTCAGAAATAAAGCAATCAATTCTGGAAGCTAATTATAGGTTGTGTGAAGAAGTATTCTCTTTTATCAGGTTTGAATGTACCACTTTCTATTTCCATTTCAAGTTAATCAACAGTTCTTTAGAGGGTGTTAAAAATCCCTTATTGGGAACACAGAGTCACTTTGAGGAAATAGCTGTTGTTGTTGAAGCTTTTTAAAGACCAAACAAAGTCACATGCAGAGAAAAAGGAAAGAACAGTCATGATAACAAGAGGCTGCTTCTGTCTTTAATGCTTGCAATGAAAAAACCCTGGCAAAGCATGTGCTGCACGCTACCTCAGCAGCCATAAGCCATGAGAAGCTTCAGCAAGGTCAAATGAAAGCATCATTTTCCAGTTGTCTTTTGGTCTCAGCAGTACTGAAATGGGAAGTTTGTTGAGGCAGCTGCAGCTAAGCCACACTTATTGGACCAAAGGCAAAAAGACAGGCAGAAGGCAAATAATAGGAGCTAGAAAAGAAAGAAGACAGGAAACAGGAGACTAGAGGCTGATTATTTTAGGTGGGGAAGTTATCTTAGTCCATTACAGCCAAAACCGCAAGAGTCTTTTATCTTCTTAAAGACTGGCACATTTTTTGCAGTTGCAACTGAGCTTACCATCATATGCACAAAGTAATACATCTACCGTATATACTTGTGTATAAGCCGACCCGTGTATAAGCTGAGGCACCTAATTTTACTGCCCAAATCTGGGAAAACTTATTGACTGGAGTATAAGCCGAGGGTGGGAAGCTGGGAGGCAGAGGGAGCTCCTTATTTGGGCAGTGATTCCCTCTGATGTCACTGATCAAATAAGGAGCTCTCTCTGCCTGCTGGCTGGGCTTGGTCAAACCCAGCCAGCCAGCAGTCAGAGGGAGCTCCTTATTTGGGCAGTGACATCAGGAGGAGTCACTGCCCAAATAAGGAGCTTCCTCTGCCTGGCTAGCTGTGCTTTGTCAAACCCAGCCAGCAGGCAGAGGGAGTTCCTTATTTGGGCAGTGACTCCCCCCTAATGTCACTGCCCAAATAAGGAGCTCCCTCTGCCTCCCAGGGTGCCTCCCTGCCAGCCAAGGTGCCTCGGGGTTCCCCCTTCACCCTCCCAGGAGGGCAGCAACAAGCAACTTCCAGGTGGCAGGGAGGTTGTACTCACATAAGCCAGAAGGCTTAATATACCAAAATATTAATATTGCAGAGCACTGATGAACATAAGATTCCAGTCAAAAGTGTAAATTATCCAACCATTCCCAATCACTGATGAGCTGGTAAAGTAAGATTAAAAGTGAATATAAATTCATGAAAAGAGGCAATCATTGTATGCAGTATGCTAGGCACTTGTGGTTCTTTTTGAGGCCAAGCTACAAAATGTTAAATCTGCATATAAATTCCAACTCTGTGGCTTCTATTGGAACTTCCCTTTGAAACTTTCTGCCGAATGTACAGTAACTCTTAACATTTTAATGACTATCTGTGGAAGTTAAAATGCTACAGTGCTACTCATGTTCCCATTTTTAATGTCTGATTTTTGTTTGTCTACTCCCTTGTGTAGCGATAGTTCAGTTTGGTCAACATAAAGGTCAGAAGGTCATTCCCTATATGAGGACAGAGTCAGTGCCAGGATTTGTTGGAAAGGATAATTCTTTTTGAATAAGAAATAGTCACAGTTCCTCAGGTTTGTGTATACTTTCTCCTGCACCTATATGGGAAGTTTTTTCAGCAGGCTGCATTATTCCTCATGGTTCTGTTCAACGAAGCCCAACTGGTAGAACGTGGTGATGGGATTTCCCTCCAGCCTCCTATTTGTAATGTGACTTGTTCACAACCACTACTTAGTCATTGTCTGACTATGACTTCAGGATTGTTTCTGAGGTTGTGGATGGCATTACATTTTGAGTGGCTGGATTCTGGGGGAATGTGAAAACTTCCTACCAACTGAAGTCATACAACTGGTTCTCTGATTTCAAGATGTTGATCATCTAATGTTTTATATGATATTTATTATTTGAATTGTAATCCTGTGCTGTTAGCTGTCCTGAGCCTGTCTTTAGTTGAGAAAGGTGGAATAAAAATGTAATAGATAGTAATCATAACTACTTTATTCTTCTGCAAGTGAAGACTAGGGCTGTGAGACAATTGATGCTGCTGTTTCACAATTTCATCTGGAGCATAACAGAAGCACTTAGAGTAAGTATTCATTCTGATGTTTCAAGCAACATGCTGAGTTGTAGAAGTTATATGAATGGCACATGTTGGGCTAGGATCTGAGAGACCCAGGTTCAAATCTCGAATCCACAGAAGCTTGCTGGGTGACCTTGTGCCAGTCACACATTCTCAGCCTAGTGTACTTCACAGTGTGGTTGTAAAGATAAAAACAGAGGAGAGGAAAATCATATAAGCTGCTTTGTGTCCCCACTGGGAAGCAAGACAGGATACAATTAAAGCAAACAAATAAATAAAAGTAAATACATGTGCATGAATAAAACTCATCATGACAATACCAGGCTTTGTTTTGTTATTTCAGACTGCCAGCTCTGTAGGGAACACTGATAAACTTTCATTCAATATTTGAGCAGCATAGGTATAGTAAGTTCCCAAATACAAGTAGCAGCTTTAGATGCTGCCATAAAAGAAACTGTTAACTCTCCTTTTTTCTCTCACTGTGGCAGGAACTGTTTTTTAGAATCAGAAATGAAATGATACTGGCAACAGCAGTAGCCATGAAATGACAAAATATTTTGCTTCTTCTGTCTTGCTAGAGTCTTTCCTAAGGAAGCCATCAAGTTTGACCAGTAAAATATTGTTTTAATAGGACAAAGGCCTTGTCCAACGAAAATTAATTTAGCAGAACACAGATGGGAGAGGTTTTGGAACAGCTTCAGCAGAGACCTTAATGCTCATGATTTTTCCCCAGTTTAAATACTGTGCACATGCATTTGCGGTTGCATTTGTTTGTGTACACTTACTGATGTTTACATGAACGACATATACATGAACAAAAATCTTTTTGCCTTATTGATTAGATTTTCAGCTTGAGCCTTCTCCAAGGAGCCTGGGGGCAACCATGGTTCTTTCCATTTAAGCCTTGCAACAACTCTGTGAGATAAGTTGGGCTGAGGAACTGGCCCAGGGTCACCCATTGGGCTTCATTTCATGGTGGTTTGATTATTTAAATCTAGGCCTCCCCAGTATGGCACTGTAACTATATACCATGCGGACAGTCAGTGCATGGAATTTTAGCCAGAGATTATTTTGCAGAACCCAGAATATCAATTAGGGTTGCCAGCTCTGGCTTGGGAAATTCCTGGCCATTTGTGAGGGGCAGTTGCAGAGGTCAGAGTTTTAAAGGTGGGGGGAGCTCAGTGGGGATTCTATTCCTCCAAAGCTGTCAATTTTTCAAGGTGAACTGATCTTTGTAGTCTGGATAGGGTTGTCAGTATGCTGGTGAAGGGCAAAGAGATCCCCTTCCCTGCCTCTTGTTTCCTTTTTGCCTTTTAGAGGGGCAGTGGGAGAAAAATTGAAAAATGGCCATGGGGTTGATAGTATGACATAATTCCTAGGAAAAACACAGAAGTGGCATCATGCTTCTTTAGAAAGTGCTGAAAACTCTGTGGAAAATTACAGAGTTTCCAGTAACTATGAGAGTGGAATGATACCACTCTTAGGTTTTTCCAGGAAGTGATGCGATGCCATCAACAACAACCGCTCCCCACCTCCTACCCCCAGTCTTCCACTGGTTACCATACTAGGCCTCCTGGCAACTCTAAGCCTGGAGATAAATTGTAACTCCAGGGACAACTCCAGGAGAACTCCAGGCCCTACCTGGAGGTCAGCTGCCCATTATGTTGTTTTACTTCATTGTTGGAATTGGTGGGGAGGGTGAACAATGTACATCTTCTGGACTACAGAAAAGTAAGGATGGCCTGTGTCACAGAATAAGTTGGGCAGGCCACTTTACTTCTCAAATATTATGTTGGCAATCACCACTGTAACCTGAGGTAGTAATCTGACGTGCTCTCTGCCACAGGAATGCAATAACAGACACTCCTTAGGCCAATATGTTGACTTGCAGATAATCTGTATGACAAATAGATAAAACTATGTAATCTTAGAGATCAATGGCTTGCCTGCATAAAAATGTGGCAAGAATGGTTGGTTAGCAGAGAAGGCCAGCTAGGGCAACCAGAGCAAAGCATCAGTTTAAAATTAACTTGTATTTTTAGCTTTAAGGGCATGGTTAGTTTCAAGACCAGAATATGTATTTGATACAGAATTGCAAAAATATCCTCAGCTTTGTCCCTCTCCTACCCCTTGACAGCACCATGGCACTAGTGATGGGTGCTGCTGCAGTGGCTGAATACTGTGGGCAGAGAAAGATGTAAGTGCCCTTGGGTCTGTAGGAGATTGCCAGGCAGCAGCAGCAGCAGAGTTCCAAGGGAGAGATAAGCAGTTGTCTAGATGTAACATTTCCTTCGGATATCAGCGACCCAGCCAGGACTCACTGCTGCCATACAGCTAATGAGACACATTGAGGCCTTCAGTTCTATTTATGTCCTTTGGAGTCTTAGATGGACTCTAAAAAATCCTTTCAGAGTATAAACAGAGATAAACAGAGGAACTGTGGGTAGCTGCAAACAAAAGAAAGACATTCTTCATTTCCTATCTCAGACATCATCAGAAAAAGTCGCCATATAGGAGGGTGCCATTTGTAGCTGTAGAGTTATTTTATTTCATCAGTGCTGATAAAGAATATTTTATATGACCAAGTAAGATAGTAGTTAGTAGCAGTGATATTACTGCTTGATTAGTGTTTCCATGACTGAACGTACTCATATGCTATCCATGACTTAGGGTTCTTAGGTCTTTTCCCCACTCACTTTTTGTTGCGCGGTAGTTGCGGCAAATAAACCAGGGGCATGGTGCATTCCCCACTACATAAGCGGCAGCAACGCAGCGACCTCGACTCTACTATTCGCCGTCCTCCTCAGCGCTCAGCATTTCTACCCCTGGATGGTCGAACAACAGTTCTGAAAACCCCGCAGTGACCATGGGGGAGAGCAAGGCAGTGGGAAAGCCGGGGGTCACTGCGGGTTTGAATTTCCCGCCGCACATGGTGATGTGGATGAATCAGGGCTCTGCGGGGTGTGCGTAATGCGCACGCAGCATTTCCTTCCGCCTTTTTTTACCATGAAATCACTCGTCTGCACGTCGCTTCGAGCGCACGCGGACACAGCTTATTTTTATTGTTCATTCAAAACATTCATTATTCATTCAGAACATTCATCTCATGAAATGGAGGAGAAAGGAAAGCGGGCGTTTCTGTTCCGCAAATTTTCGCGCAGCAGCACGACAGCCAATCAGAAACCATTTTTTTTAATTGGAAAAAAGGTTCAGTTTGCGATGATGACTGTGCGTGTCGACGTTTCGTCGACGAGCTCAGGGTTTTTTTTAAGCAAGTTCCGCCCATAAGCCAGTGCTCCAGCCAATCGGAACAGAGAAGCGCCCTGCCGATGACCACTGAACGCGCGGTTGTGGGGAATGCTGCATGTCATGAAGCTCGCGGCTGCCGCGAGGTTTACAACAGGGACAAGCTGTGGTGGGGAGTCAGACCTCGTGCTCAAAAGCACTGATTCAAAGAAGCACAGTTTGGCTCCACGTTATTTTTTTAAGTGGGGAAATGACCTTAGTTTCCTGCTGGGGTGAGGGATCCTCCTCCCCAGCTCCTGTTTCCTTGTACAGCTCCTGTGGCCAGCAGGAGAAAAATAATGTGAAAAATACCCATCAGCAATAGCACAATGCTACTCCTGAGGAAAATCCAGAAGTGACATCAGCCTGTTGTAGGAATCACTAGAAACTCTATGGTTTTATCACAATTCATAAAACTGAGTTCAAGGGAGGCATTTCTTTTTTGGCTGCTGCTGTTTTAACTTGCATTTCCAGCAGTAATGGGGGATTTAGTATAACTCCTAAGTTCTTAACCAAGTCACCAAGGTTCAGCTTAACCACATCAAAGCACAATGTCCATCAAGATCTCCACCTTCCCAAGTAGCATTAGCTGTATCTCATCCAGATTCAATTTCAACATTTTTCACTGTTAGGTTAGCCGCTTAACTACAGCAGACAGGCAATGATTCAGGACCACTACTATATCATTAGGATATTTGGAGAAGGAAATATAGATCTGGGTGTCATATTGATAACAGCCAGCATCCAGGCTGTGAATGTTTTTTCCTAAGGGAACCCCACAGAATAGGTCCCACATTGATGAAAACTGGTTAACAACAACAAACAAACAACAACCCTTTAAGTTAGGATTGCCAGCCTCCAGGTGGGACCTTGATATCTCCCACTATTAGAATTGATCTCCAGTTGACAGAAATCAGCTCCCTTAGAGACAACAACTCTAGGGCGTTATACCCTACTGGGATCCCTCCCCTTCCCAGACTCCACCCTCCTTAAGCTCCACTCCCAAAATCTTCAGGAATTTTTCCAACTCAGAGCTGGCAATCTGCTTTGAGTCCTGTCTGTGAAGAATGATTTGAACAAATCCAACACATATCCTCTAATGCCCACCTCCTCCTGTAAATGTGTCAACAAAATGGCATGGTCTACTGCATCAAATCTAGTAGGATAAACAAAAAGGCATAGCCTTTGTCTTCCTTTAGGCAGATGAACAACTAAATCCACTAGAGCCATCTCCATTTCATAGCCTGGTCTGAAACAAGACTGAAAAGGCTCCAGAGAAAATGAAGAACCAAGAAGACATAGAGTTGATCAGTCCCCTTCTATATTCTCAATCACTTTGCCAATAAAGGGCAGAATGGAACCTGGATGATAATTGGCCACATTTTTCTGTGGAGATTATTTAAGTAATGGGGGCATAACTGCCTTGTTGAGCTGCTGGGGGAAGGTGCCCTGCATGAGTGAGTGATTGTTTGTTCCTGAGACAACAAAGGCTTGGGTTTAGAAGGAAGCAGATGTTGAGTTACTTTAAATATCGACTGAATCCATCAGAGCCATCTCTGTCACAGACCTGGTGGCTGTGAACAGTGCAATGGTAGCACAGAAGTAATGTTTCTTTACTTCTGTCCCCCAATTTCATATGCCTTCCAATGGGCTCTATAGCAAGATGTGTCAGATTTAGTACAAGTTTTCCACCAGTGTTATTCTAGGTATCTCCAAGCTCTCTTCAGATCACCTAGCTCTGTAGTAAACCAGAAAGCCAGTTTTTGCTGAATGTCAGAAGAGATTGACAAGGGGCAATTTTATTGATAGCTTAAAGAAGATTCATATTATATGCTCCCACAGCAACCTCAACAGAATATATATTTAGAATCCAGAAATCCCCTACTCTTGAATCCAGTAGGATTTATGGGCCTCCATGAGTAGGTCATTTTAACCAGCCCCATTTCCTGTGGGGTGTTAGGACCACATTAGTTCTGCCCAAATCTCCAACCCTAAAACCAAACCTTCCTTCAAAGGCTTCATGCAGAAGGTTAAACACAAGGTGTAATCTCTTCATGTGTTGGGCACATAGAATTGCCAGACCCTGCCAGGGGAATAACAGAAAATCTAGGTGCCTTCCGGAGGTTGGCAGCTGTATTATTAGAGCTGAACATTTTCTTGTAATCACTACTGTCTGACTTTCAAATGTTTCAGCCTATTGCTTCTTCATCCATATTCATGCTGTCTCTCTCCCCCACCTCCCCATATTTACAATATTCTTTTATATACTTGAAGATGGCTGTCAGGTCTCTTCCACACACTTTTATTGCCAAATAAACCTAGTTTGCTTGTTTATGGGTTCTTTTTCTTTTCTTCTTTCCTTCTTCCTGCTTAGAATCATGGTTTGTATTTCCAAATACTTTATCATTTATGCTGCTCTTCTCCAAATAAATTCTTGGGCAGTCTCTTTGGAGACCGAGAGCTGACAAACAAGGGCCTGTTTATTAATTTATGAGGAAAGGCTGTCTCTCCCTCCCCTTCTGGCCCAATGCCCATTCTTGAACATGTGTATGCATCACTGTTCTTGCTTCAGGACAGATTTAGCACTGTGTTGAATCATCATATATTGCTTATAAATATGTGGATTTTTCTTCTTTACTGAAATGGGGGGGGAATGGGGGATCTTTATTTTATGTTTTTCATCATATTGCACATAGCACAATGAAAAGGAGGAAGGGAGAGAGCTAGTGTGTCAGCTAAGCTCAGTTTGGTTGCAGCATTCTCTGCTGTTTGTGCGAATGTGCTGAGTCTGTATCATTACGCCCCTTGGTGACACTGTAATCTATCCAATGACATAGCTCTTGACAGATTTTAATAAAGGTTCTACTAGAGAGAGAGAGAGAGAGAGAGAGAGAGAGAGAGAGTGTGTGTGTGTGTGTGTGTGTGTGTGTGTGTGTGTGTGTGTGTGTGTGTGTGTGTGTGTGTGTGTGTGTGTGTGTGTGTGTGTGTGTGTGTGTAAAAAGAGCTTTGCCATGGGAGAGGAAGAGCAGAAACCCGGATGTCTGCATGACTGATGACTTGGTGGATGTTTTTTGAATTGATATCTGACAGCTGTATTTTGTCTTAGACCTAAAGGGACAGGGAGTCAACACTTCTTACTAGAGGTGCCAGCAAGAGACCTAGGGTGGAGATGGAGCCAAACCCTCATTTGGCCCCGTCCTGTAAGACATAGGGAAACTTCAAAGCTTCAGGTATGTGTTTAAGTATCATGTCAGATATTTTAACATCTGTACAGAAGCATAGGAAAGATTTTCTATCGGTGGGTTAAAAGATCTTGTAACAGAACTCTGTCAAGAGATGAATCTGGTGATTTTGTAAAACAGATCATAGCTTTGTTACTCTGGAAACCATGGAGGGTTTTTTTGTGGATGCCAGAGCGTCCCCCCAGTGCAATGACAGCACTTCCACATAAACTGGAAATGACATCAACACATAGGACCCCCAAACCTGTCTACATAAACCTCCAGCAGATTACCAGGGTGGACCTGGCAACCCTATCTTTGAATCAAGGCTTCTCTGGTTGACATATTTAATTAAAACATTAAAATATTCCCAAACTGGGACATTTATGGCCTGCTGCCATTCTAGATTTTCTATTCCAGGGAGAGGATAATATGATAAACCTCAGGCTTTACAAGCTAAGATCCCAAGATTTGTGGGGGATTCTGCTTTCACTTTCATTTTTACTGCTTGCCTCTTCCTCCTCACACTTGGTTCCTTGTACAAATGTGTTCAACTCCAGACAATCCTGTATTCATTTAACTTCTTGAAATTTAGCACTTAAGAGGTAAGGGGTAGATTCAGTGTGATTCAGTGTACCTACATTTGCAAAGGATTAGGGTCTTTTTCTCAACTCAACTTATTTTATAACATTTGCAAAGGATTAGGGTCTTTTTCTCAACTCAACGTCACGCCTTTTCCTCCAAGCCACAGCTTTTATGCGTGTGCTCCTTCAGCAGTCTAGACAACAGCCAACTGACTTTGCTAGAGCAATTTTAATTTCATTCATGTATAAATCAATATTTGCAAATGTATTTGTATTTCCATTAAAATCAATGGAACAGACAAGCGCTTACTACAGACTCCCACAAGATGTTCAAAAAGTATATTCCATTTGTTTACAGAAACATTTGTGACCTGCCTATTGCTTAAAAGGCTTTCAGCCCAATTTGGGAGGGGGGCAAATTCCCCTCTGGTGCTGGTGTACCCCTGCACCGACTTGAGTGCCCATTCTGTCAGCACAAGGGACAAATACACCGGTAGAGGGGCAATTTACCTGGGTGGCTGAGTTCTGTGTGGTTCTGCAGCACCCAACAAGGAAGCTCTCTCTGTCACCCAGTGAAGAACATAAGGATGCCATCACATCTAGTTTGTCCCTAAGGTAGAAAAGGGAAATGAATTGTGTTGTGATCAGCCCAAAGATCCTGTGGAACCAATTCTCAGTTCTATCCTCTAAGTCATATCAGAAATTATTTATTTATTTATATTCCACCTTTCCTGACTAAAGCCAAGCTCAGGATGCTTAACAGTATACAAGTATTGCAATTAAAACCATAAATAAATTTACAATCAATACATTAATCCCCTGTAATACACCAACGCTTGTGCTCTAACAAACCGCAGGTACTAAAATGAGAAGCCCGTCCTCCTCTTCCTCTTCCTGGGAATCCAAGTCCAAAACAGATCTGAGCCCTCAAAACCTGTTATTTTATTGCTGGACCACATCCTAACTTTGTCTAGCATGTCTACAAGGATTACGGTATGTTGCATGATTTGCCAGTGGCAGACAAAAGAAATCACTAACCACTTTATTGAGGTGGGGTCTAGTAAGCGCTGTATGATCCTTACCTGGAAATGGCTTTGTTTAAAGAAAGGGGAATGCACTTTTAAAATGCCCAAAGTTCACAGCCATCCATAGTCAACCCCAAATTCCAGGAGATCTGAGGGTGGAGCCTGGGAAAGGCGAGGTTTGGAAAGCAACAGATCTAAGCAGAGTATAATGCCATAGAAATTGCCATTTTCTCCTGTGAACCATTCTATATAGTGTGGGGATCAACTGTAATTCCATGAGATCTCCAAACCTCATCTGAAGGTTAGCAACCTTGTCCTATTTCTTATTTACCCAGTAACAAAATTGGCTCACCTTATGAGTTTATTGTAGGATACTAATATGGGTTTTTTTTTCTTTTTTGTTTCTGGATTTCCCCCCAAAATAATCTGAATCTTGATTGAAGATGAGATATTTCACTGAGGTGGTCCTTTGGAAGCAATGACAGCATTAAGGTGCAAGTACTATGCTAGGAATATGGACGATTCCTCTGTATGCTACTTCCTCAGGAGCAACTAGAGGAAAAGAGTTCACTGTGCAGTTATAGACTGGCCAGGATTGTGATAATAATGCTGTGTACTGTTCTATTTGTGGCTGTTCCAACCCAGAATGGTTGACCATAGTGACTTCAAAGCCTCAGCTGGAGCCTCCAAGTGAAGAAGAACAGGCTTATGTCTGTGATTCATCCCAGACTCCCTTTTCTCCTTCACCCCTTGCCATTTGTCAGCATGTGAGATCACTGATGAGAGGCTTCACAGTGATCCCTGACCCTGAACATCACTTTGAAAACCCTCTTTGTAGTTTTCTTAAGGCACCACAAAATGATGGCCTGCCTGTTTGTGCGCTTAAGGGAGTTGCAGTGTAGGCTGGTAACTGTGATGTCAAGCCTCCTCCTGACAGTAATGTATGCAAGATACGAGATATTCTCAATTCTAATGAGTTTCCTTTCTCTGTGCCCTCAAGCAATAAAGGAACATGGCCCATAGCTAGTGCAGTTACTCTCTCTGCCCTGCGCAGCAGTGTAGCTCTGGAAGTCTAGGCATGAAGCCAGTCAAGAAAGAAAGTTCACAGACAAGATCCATTGGAATGCTAGTCTGAAATGGACTCCTTATTAGACTTGGGAAAGGGGACGTGCCTATTTATGCCTGTGTATTTTTTATGTGCAGACTGTAAATTAATGTGTTGGCAGATCTTAAAGTACTGGAGAAAAAAACTTGACAAAGTTTTCAAAGAGAGAAAAATCAGGCCACCTATTCTGGGAAAAAAGAGCATTCTCCTTCAGCGGGGCTTCAATCAACCAAGTTGGTTAGGTCATGCCCCCAGTATCTCAGGCAGGGCTAAATTTTTGCAGGCTCTCCTGTAAGATAGAGAGCTGGCCTTTCCAGTTTGGATAGCCCTGCCAGTTCAGCCACATGCTGTTATCTTAGCTCCCAAAGACAACCATTAGGAGCAAAATTCCAAAACATTTACCTACATTTTATGATGGAAGATGATGAGTCTGTAAAGAAGGCTTCAATAGCTCAGAGCCTAAAAAAGAAGAAAGAGCCATAAAGATAGATCCTCTCCCTTCAAGGATCCAGGGGAGGGAACTTCAAGGAACTAGCAAGAGCTGGCTACAACTGAGCACCCAGAGGCTCTGGATCCCCTAGCTCCAATGACTTAATCGAGGGCCTTCAGGGAGTGTCAGCAGACCTTCTGGGTGCTGCGAAAAGCTGCTTTCTTGGATAAGAAAGCAGCAGCTTTGGGGCAGCTTGCCCCCCCCCCCCCCCCGCCACAGCAAGATTTGGCAGTTGGATATTAACCACCTCCATTGCCAGGTATGCAAACCCAAGGAGGGAGTGTGGGGGTTCTTGTGGACTGACTCTGGCAGGCCAGCCCAAAATGGAGGCCTTGGGACTGCCGAACACAGGATGGGAGGCTCATCCAAAGATCAGATGACCCACAGCATCAGCCTTCTGGAACTGGCAATCTGTCTGGTCCTGCTGACTTGTATGGACCTTATCAGAGGTTGCCATGTTTTAGTGTATCACCACCAAGGCACACAAAACCATCAGGGCATCCCACAGGCGATCCCTCTGGATAGGGAGGCGTGCCTCATCATGTGCTGGGTGGAGTGGAATGTGGTCAGTGTGCAGGCCAGTCACGTTCAAGAAGTGGAAAAGATTCAAGGGGACTGACTGAGTTGGTCAAAACTGGTCCCCAGGGAGTGATCCCTCAATTGGACTGTGTTTCAGAACCTAATCAGGTGAGTAGAGAACCACTTATGGATCCATTCGCTGCACCCAAGAACCAACAAGTGATAAGAGTTTCCCCCTGGTTCCACAAAGACCCGGTGGAGGGGGAAGGATGCACTCAAGATGAGGTGGCTAAGGGGTCTTCTTTATGCCTTCTCCCCACTTCCCCTGATAGGAAAAGTCAGTGATGAAGAGATGGTGATTCTCATTGCATTGCTCTGGCCAAAGAGTATGTGGTTCTGTGACTTGATAACTCTATCCCATTCTCCCTTTTGGAGGCTACCAGACATCAAAGATCTCCTCTTACAAGGTCTGCTTTGCTACTTGGATCCAGCTTATTTTAAGCTATTGGTGAGGAGATGGAATAGACAGGCCTAGAGAGGTCAGGTCGGCTCAGGGAAGTAATGAAGGTCCAGGCCTGCTGGGAGATGTTACAATTGCACACGAGTGGCCTTTCAGGGATGGGCCACCAGGAAATCGGTAAATTCCTTATCCCTGTCCCCGGTGTGATAGAAAAATGCTAAAAGATCAGAAGGAAGTTTGTTGTTATTGCTGTTAAAAGTTCATGAGCTATGTGAATTCTTATTATTTTTAATCAGTTTTGCAAGAGTTTTAAGGGGCTGACTCACATTTTCCATTTTTGAGATTTCAGAATAAGAGCATTACAGTTCAGCTTTGTATAGTTAGGATTTAGAAGAAGGTGGAGGCAGGTTGATAATAATAGGAATTCCTTTTCTTTCCTCATTTGCGTATGTCAATTCATCTGTTTTACATAAATGTTAAATTTTCTTATTGACTAATGTTGGATTTAAGCTTTAAAAATCAGCTAAGTGCCAGAAAACAACAGCCAGCAATTTTTAAACCATATAAGTATCAATTTTACAGCATGAATGTAGCATGTCTATCAAATGTACTTTATACCTGCTACACTCATGAAAAGGATATGCAGGTTATGTTACTTATATAATCCTAAAATTTGCAGATGTTCCATGGCCTTCCGTTCCATTCTCTGAGAATGCAATTCAATTCTCATTATTAAATAAATGCAGCTTCAAGCTCCTATGTGTTTCCCTTTCTATCCTCAGATCTTGTGCCTCTTCTGGGGAGACTGGTGCAGTCAAGGATCTTTTTAGCACCTGCCATTTGCCAGTCCTATTATTTGCCTCCCTCAGTCTTACCTGCTTAGGTGCCTGCATGATTGGTGTTTAATTCCACTGTTAAATGTATACACTCAATTAATATTTCTCAAATTAATATTGAATCTGAGATCACTCCCTGAATTTGCTACAGCCAAGTCTCAGCTGCATGGGAAATAAACAAGGATCCTATTAGAGGCCTACAGCATTACTGAGAGAACGTTCACAACAATGCCCTTCTGTAAACATATGGGATTCTCAGTGCAGTAGAACTAAGCTCTTTCTTTTGAATGTCCCCTCAGCTTTGGAGATGTGTTTGAAATAGCCTGAACTTTAGTGACAGGTATTTGAAACTGACCCAAGTGGACAAGCAAGAGCTCTCTGTGAAGTCATCCTTGTCATCCTGTTGCTTGCTCAACAGGCAGAGTCCCCTGGGGCTTGAATGTGTTTCTCTTCAAACAGACATTCAAATGGACAGCACTGCATGAGGGCTCTACTGCATAGAAAGGAGGCTGGGGCCGTGCCAGTGCCCACTGGACAGGGCTTGTTCCTTATTTGCAGTCGTTTGGGACAAGTTATTTTTTCAGTCCTGTAGAACAGCCAGAGTTCTCGCATGTGTAGTAGTTGATGGAGCAATTTTTTCTGGTGGAGTGTTCAACGTGTGAATACCCTGCTATGATGAAAGCGTGACCATACAGATCTCAGAGAAAGCATTCCTTTGAGGAATGATTGGAAATTAGCTCCTTCATCACACTGTTCACCACGGGTTGTACATCCAAACCTTAAAGCAGGCATACTTCACTTGTAGTACCTTTACACGTATATGAGTGTGCCCAGACCTGGATAGTACAAGCTAGCCTGATCTCATCAGATTTCAGATACTAAGCCAGGTTGACCCAGGCAAGTATTTGGATAGGAGGCCTCCAAGGAATACCAGGGCTGTTTCATGGAGTCAGGCAATGGCAAACCACCTCTGAACATCCTGTCTTGAAAACCCCACTGAAGCTGCCATAAATCAAATGGCAAAAAGTGAATATACTATTTGTTGTATGTGTGTGTATGAGAGAGAGGTATTTGTGTTCTTTTAAAATGTTAATTTTACCTGTGCTGGTCTATACAATTGTGTATTTTCTCTCTTTCTCTGTGTGTGCAATCATTAGTGAAAAGTGTATTGCATATAGAGGTGTGGACGCTTGTTTTAGGCATGAGTATATATTCCTAGGGTGAGGCCTTTCTTTTATACCAGTGCCTAGATATAGGAATCAATGTGCAGATATCATCACCTATATACTAATGGCAAAGTTGGCCAGATCTAAGGACACTTAAATCCAGTGACTGGAGCGGTGAACGGACAAGACAGAGCTTTCTACAAACCTGAAAACAGCTCCAGGTTTGCAGAATAATATGAAATACATTGCGGATTTTTTTTAAAAAAACCCCAAAATGATAAAAGGAGCATCAGTAGCTTTAAGCAGTAAATTCCTTTAGTGGCCATTGCTAGGCAACTACAGCACTCCAGTCTTGGTGCTCTCAGATAAAGGCAGGGCCCTTTCCAGGCCTATTTTGATGCTTGAGGGAGGACTAATTGTTGCCAGGTCTGTCTGGGGCTGCCAGCTCCAGCTTGGGAAATTCCTGGAGATTTTGTCCTGGAGTGTAAGGAGGGCAGGGGTTGGAGAAGAAAGAGGCCTCATCTGAATATAATGCCATAGAGTTTATTCTCCAACAGCAGCCACCCTATGAAAACGAGCATTAATGTAATACATTCATTACAGCTTCTGTATTGGGTTTGGGAGGCTGGAATCCCCATCTTGCTGTGGAAGCTCACTGGGAGTTTTGGACAAGTCACATCTTTTCAGCCAAACCTCGCATGGTTGTTGTGTGAATAAAAATGAGAGGAGAATAATGTATGCTGCTTTGGTCCCCTTGGGCTATGGGGACTTTCAGGCAAGACAAAGGAAATTAAGTCCTTGCAGGTTTAATAGTGAAGCTGGCCATATCTGAGGATCTGGTGATTGGAGTTGTAAAAGGGCAAGATACAGCTGTCTGCAAACCTGGAAAATGCACCACATTTGCAGAAAAATGTGAAATCTACGAAAAAACTACATTGGAGAGGGGAGTAAAAATCCAAAAATGATAAAAGAAGCACCTGTAGCTTTAAGAAGTGGATTCCCTCAGTAATTGTTGCTAGGCAACCACAGCTTTCCAAATTAGGTTTCTTTGACTAAAAGACAAAGTCCTTTCCAAGCCTGTTTTGGTTTTTGATGGAATAATAATTGGGGACAGACTGGCTAGGGTTGCCAACTCCAGGTTTGGAAGTTCCTGGAGATTTTGGTGTGGAGTCTGAGAGGGCAGGAGTTGGGGAGGGCGCAGTCCTCAACTGGATAGAATGCCACCCTCCAAGGGGAGAGGTCTATATCGTGTGGAGATCAGTGATAATTGCAGATCTCCAGGTGGCCTCTAGAGGTTGGAAATTCTGGACCTCACAGCAACCACTGGATAAATTGATGCAACTCAATCTACATGACTCAACTAGCTAGCTGCTTGCTGCTTATCAACAGTAGCTACCCTGTGAAAGTGGGTAGCTTTCTTGAAGTGGTTAGAGCTTCAGAGTAGGGTCTGGGAGACCCAGGTTTAAATCACCAATTTGACCGGGAATCTTACTAGTTGAAGGTGAGCCGGTCATATGCTTTCAGCCTAACCTACCCCACAGGGTTGTTGTGAAGATAAAAAGAGAATTGTGTAAGCTGATTTGGCTACTATTGTGGGGTAGGTAAAAGGAGAAAGGTGGGGTATAAATGAAGTAAAAAAATTAATAAGTGTAGCTGAAGATGGAAGGCAGATAAAAGATAGGTTGGTGAATTGCTAAGAGAGAGAGAAAATGAGGCAACGAAATCAGAGAGGATATGGAGGTTCCCAAGAGGAGGGAAAGATGAACTAATGTGGTGAGTGAGAGACAAGGAAAGTGATATACGCCCTACTAATCCTTGAAAGTTCCCTACTGTGAAAGCTGGTCTGGCCCAATAGCTAACACCATTCAACTGTGCCATAGAGGCTGCTGGCTATTAAGAGTTAGAGGCTGCTGGGGGAAGGGCTGAAGGCAGGGTGCTAGTAAAAGTGGGTTGACTTTTAAGAAAGAGCAGGGGAAAATAGTGAAGGGAATATGTCCCCTGCCAAGTCCTTGTGGATTCCTGCTTGTTTAATATAATGCACAGATCATTGCAGGAAGACAAATTAAATTATTATGACAGTCGACACTGAAATCTAGCATGTAATTTGGCCCAAGAATGTATAGTTTGCATTGAATTGTACACAATTTAGCATGTGCCAATAGTACATACTGGGTGTGTCACAGTGTCTATTGTTATGTTAGGTGTGTGTGTTTGAGGTTGCAGTAAGTAAACCCCACCTGGCTGCAAACCTGCTAGCATTCGGTAAACACCATGCTCCAATTAGTGTGTTTATTTTTGGGTGTCTCTGAAAGTCAACACCAAGTAACACGGAGCCTAGTGGTTCTATTTCCCAGGTGAGATTGTAGAGGTGTGTGTGTGTGTGTGTGTGTGTGTGTGTGTGTGTGTGTGTGAGAGAGAGAGAGAGAGAGAGAGAGAGAGAAAAGTGAGACAAGAAATCTGTTCATAGCAACTGTGCAAGTGCAAGGCTTCAATAATAGACACAAAGATACACATTAAACAGGATATATGTAAGGGGCACCTGACCCCATTGGTGTTCCCTTTATCCCATTTTTTGCCCTCCACTTATTCTTTTGTCCAGTGTGCAGTACTGCCATGGTGACACAGTCTACAGTGGCTCTTAGCAAAAATCTAGGAAGTGCAGAAACCTTATTTCATTAGTCATTTGTTACCTGCATTTACACTGAAAAGAAAATTCGATCCCAGGCTGAACTCAAGGTACATCAGTAAAGGAATAAGAACAATGATACCTGGCAGTATCATATTATCTTGTTGAATGGGATGAGGGGCAATTTAAGGTATTTTCTCAAGTTACTCCAGAAAGACAGGTTTAGGATGACAGATGGGCTGAGATGCAGAGTGAGCCAAGAAGCCCCAAACTGCCCATTGGTCAGGAATGTCTATGTTGCAAGATAGATGGTTTTTAATTTCCAACTCAGGTATCTTAACAATTCCTTATCACAACAGACCGGGGAGGTCATTGGTCTGTAGGATCTTGGTAGGAATATTGTAGCCAAACTGTAGAGTTTCATTTGAGTACACAAAGACACTCCCAAACTGGGAAGCAATAAAACGGTCATCTTGGTTTGGCAACTTTTTAAGGAAGAGGAACTGGAAGAAGAAAGTTTGAAATGTGTGCCTTTGGTAAGGATGGAGAACAGAGTTTATTCAGTTTCTATTTCACTTAGGCCCATTTGCAGGAGGCAAATGCCGAGGTCAACACCAGTCAGTTTAGGATTAGCAAATTTCCTTTGTTAGGTTCCTTTCCATATAGTCATCTACAACCAGTGCCGAATTTATCTATTGGTAAATTTAGCAGGCTGAAGCCTAGGGTTTCAAAATCTAGGAGGCCTCTGGCCAATGTATATAATATTTTTGTTGCTATCATAGACCTTTTTTACACAAGCTTTCATAATGCACTGTAGTCTCTAAACAATCCTTCAGTAATTCTCCTTACACTCCATTTCAGAGTACTTCTGTAAAACTGCTTATTCCACAAAATGCTTACAAAGTTTGGTAACGGCAAAAGGTTTTCACAGTGTTAATTTTAACATTTATGCCTTTTCTTCAATTACTATAATATTTAACAATAACATCTTATCTCCTTTCGAGAAGGAATTGTGAATTGCAGAATTTTAAACTTCTGTCATCATCCTTGGCTTTACTCAATTTTGTTTTAACAGTGCAATCCAGAACAGAGTTGCTCCAGTCTAAGTCGGTTCACTTCAATGGGCTAAGACTGGAGTAACTCTGTTCTGGATTGCACTATAAAACACTCTTCCATCTTCCTCCAGAGTCTAGTCATAAGGGTGAGAGTTGGGAGGGGCCTCATGAATGGAATATCCTAGGGCCTCTGTTCATCTAAATCTGGCATTGTCTACAACATCTATAGCTATGCTCTGATTAATTCCCATGTTTTGGTTTATGTAAGATTTATGCTTAGTTATTAAAGACATTTTCCTTAAAGGTTGTTGCTGTGCTTCTAACTCTCACCTATGTACCTGAACTCTCATTCATTCAGAAATATCCAAATCCAACCAAACTAGAGGAATAACTCAGGAAAAATTACAGAAAGAGGTTAATTTTCATCCACATACATGTCGTACCAACTAGTGAATCAGGGCAATGGGCAGGCAGCTATGGGAAGGATTAGGACCCTGACTGGTGGCAGATTTACAAAAGAAGAACTGTCTAATCACAGGAAGTGATCTGGGAGGGAAAGGGTTCATGTAAAGTGGCTGGAATCCACCACCCACATGCATAGATGAGCACTCCTGATGAGAGAGAAGGCGTGCAAGGGGGTAAATATATGACTGACTAGCAGGGCACCTGTGCTTCGCTGCACATTTATTTATTTATTTTTATTATTATTTGATTTATAGGCCAACTCATCCCCGAAGGGCTCGAGGCGGCTCACAACATGGCTGTTATTCAGCAATCATATAACATAGCCCTTAACCTATTAGCAGTTTAAAATCAGAAATTAAATTTAACATTTAAAATTTAAGCAGTTTCATAAAATCGACGCCTGATCCAAAGGCTAAAAAGAAAGGGAGAGAAGCGGGAGGGCCTGTGGTGGTATCCGAAAATCAGGCCCAACCGAGATGGAAAATCTCTATGAATTTTGGGGTGACATTCAACATACTTCTTTACAACCTGTTCATGAACTTTGGGGTGACATGCAGCATATTTTCTCACAGCCTGTCTGTGGACTGATGGGTTTGTTTTCACATATTTTGCAGCAGCTTCCTGTAGTTGTCTTTTTATAATGCAGTGTGTAAAGCACTTTCTGTGTTTAATTCCTCTTCTCCCTGTAGCAGTTTCAGCAGAAGGGATAGGTTCGCATGCATTGCGGAGGGCAGTGTTAGAGTGCATTTGGCGCACCTTGGTGAAAGACATGAAGCTGGCAGTGTTTAACTGTCACCCTTAGAATGTTCGTGCAGCACGTCTGTGGACTGAGTTGTTGGTTTGCCCTTAGAATGTTTGTGCAGATGGCCAGAGATGAGCAGTGAAAACAGTAAATGTGTAATAACTCGAGTAAAACTGAATATTTTGAACAATCCTTTCTTAGTGAGCACCTGGAGTACGTAATGAACCGGTGTGCCAAATTTCAACTTTGTAGGTTTGGTGGTTTTTGAGTTCTTTTGATGAGTCAGTGAGTCAGTCAGTCAGTGGTATTTCACGTTTATAGATATAGATTGTAGGCTAAGAGGACAGAAAGTTCCACAGTGGGTGTGTAGCAGCTGCACCATTCAATTGGTTCTCCAGATATGTACTGCCAGGACTACATTCTTAGAGTCATGGATGAACAGAATGTTATTGTCATGGGTTAAGACTCTCTTCTGAAACCAGCATAAAATTCATGTCAGTGAAATTGAATTGCTGCTGTTGGCTCAGGTGGATTAAAGATTACAGGTGGAAAGGCCTGGAGCTGTATCAGTCCTATCATGTTAGCTTCCACTCACAAATGGTTGACAGAAGAAAATTTTTTCCATCTTCCTACCATCTGATTGATTGTGCTTTATCAATTGCAACTAGAGCCCTCTGGTTGTGATGCTCATCTGTTGCACGCTATTTCTCAGGGTATATTCTGTTTACTTAGCGCTGCTTCTGACCCTGGCAGCTCCACTTTGTTGCCTATCATTTTTTATTATTTTTTAAATTTGGTTTGATTTAATGTCCTGCTGTCCCCAGCCAAAGCTTGGCTCAGGGTGGCTAACATACATAGTTAAAATAAATGTATAATTAAAACACGCATCCAATCTCAGCTACAAGTAACTAAAATTTACAGGCTGAAGGAGGAACTGGAGACTAAAGGTAGAAACACGCTTCTTTCTGTGATACATGTCTGAAGATGTTGGCCACAGATGCAGGCAAAACATTAGGAACAAGATCTACCAAACCACGGCCACACAGCCCAGAAAACCTACAACAACCAGTTAAGATCATTAGGCACGAGGGGCAAGAAAATCACAGAGTGATGATGTGACATCATGAGACCTCCAGTCAACCATCGACTGCCCAGGACTGAAGTCGGAGTTCTGGAAGGTTCCCCATAGACAGCCCTGGTGGCGGCAGCAAAGAGGCAGAGAAGACAGCTGAGACTTAAACAACCACTGGCAGTGGGAGAGCCAGAGAGGAGTGCCCCTGTTTGTCGCTGAAGTTTCCCGGATGGCATTGGGAACAGGTGGCAGAGGTCCTCATGGAGACAAACACTGCAGATGGCACGAATAGAACAGAGAGCATGGAGGAATTTCCTCCCTTGATGACCAGGTCCTGGCATGCCCTAGGAAGATCACTGCGGTAGTGGCAGCCCACATTTGGAATGCATCAGCGAACAGACAGCACATGGATAATGGAGGGAGTGAATCAGAACATCACAGGGAGATCTATTGTCCCCTGGACTGCCTACCTCATGCATAGACTATCTAACATGATGTTGGACTATATGTAAGCTTTCTATACCGAGCATTTATTAGCTTTAGGCAGTCTTAGGTAGTGAGCTAGGGTACTACTAATTTAGTGAGTTGTGTTAGATTAGATAGATTGTTAGGCTTAACTGGTGATAGGATATTGTATTCTACTATTTTTAGAGTCTTAGAGTATTCATTAGGTTAAGCTTCTTATGCTAGCGCAGTTTTGGATTGTTAACCTTAGACCCTTTCCGCACGGGCCAAAAGTGATGCTGTCGGGCCGGTAAAACACCGTTTTGGCAGGGACCCTTCGCACAGGTGCCACTACCGAATCGCTGCAGTGGCGCTCAGTTCCCGCCAAAACGGTGTTTTACCGGTCTGAGCAAGGTTTTTTTGCAAATGCCGGCTATGCGAACGGCACTGGTGGAAGCCAGCGTTTCTCCCCCGGCCCTCCCAAATGCTGCTTACCTCCGGTCTCCTTCTATTGCATTGTGGAGGCCAGGAGATACGCCTCCTGGCCTCCAACTCCAGGGTTGTCGCTCTGGCCAGGGGGGGCGTGTCCCCTGGCCTCCACAATGTGATGGAAGGAGATGGGAGGTAAGCAGCATTTGGGAGCGGCGCAGCCTGTGCAAAGGCTGCGCCGCAGGAGGCGCGCCCAGCGGGACCGTCCATGCAAATGGTCCCACGGGGGTGCAGCGGCATAAATTATGCTGCTTCACCCCCACAAGCTGGCCGTGCGGAAAGGGCCTTAGTTTTTAGGCTATAGTGTTTTTGTAGTTATTCTATTTGGAAGGAAGTTGCCATCTTGGTCATTAATGTTTATCATCAATGACATATGTAGTTTGATTAGAGTTGTTGATGCTGTATTGTGAATTTGCTACGTATAATGTGTTCATTGAAGTTTATAATGTTATGTGTCTTTTTTGCTATGCTAATATTGTTGTATACTGTTATGGTGCTGTTATGATTTTCTACTCATGGTTTTTGTGATTATGATGCTATGGTATTATGTTTATTGTAGCCATGTATTTTGTGAATTTGCTGGGCTGATGTTGTTATATTGTTGTTATATTGCTGCTATGTAATGTCATAATGCTATCTTGTTATATTGATTATGGTTTTTTGAGTAACCTTTTTCCCCCCAGTAACCTTTTTGAACCGACAGGAGGAGACAGATAGTTCTGGGGCAAACAGATTTCACAGTTATTTGCCAAATGGAATAATTTAGTTTTACAAGCTCTGTAGAAGCTGTTAAGCTCTTGCAGTGCTCTGATATCTGTGGGCACTGCATTCCACCAAATAGAACCAGGACTGTAAAGGCCCTGGCTCTGGTGGAAGCCAGCCCTATATTTTTGGGGCAAGGGATCACTAGGAGATGACTCCCAGAGAACCGAAGGGTCCTCCATGGGCAATATGTGTGTGTGTGTGTATTATGTGTGCATTATTATTGATAACGTAGCGTCGATAGATGGCGATAGCGTCGTCGTGTATTATTATCGCGTGTTATTGTGTGTGGTCCCTTAGATTCTATGGTCCTTAAAGATCACTTCCGAAATCTTGAAAATGATATGGAATTCAACCAGTAACCAGTGATGTTGGTAAATAACAGGTCTTATAAGTTCCCCCACCGGTTTTAGTGAGTACTTTTGTTGCTGCTTTCTGTACCAGTAGCAGTTTCTGGAACAGTCTCAAGGGTAGGCCAGCATAAAGCGAGTAACAGTAATCTAGCCTGGAGGTGACCATTGCATGGATCACTGTAGGAAGGTTGGCACAGAACAGATGGGAGTCAACTGCGTAGTCTGGCGAAGGTGGAAAAAAGCCAATTTGGCAGTATGTGTGACCTGGGCCTCCATAGATAGGGAGGACTCCAGGATCACACCCAGGCTTTTAGCAGAAGAAGCAGATGTTAAAACCTCACTGTCCAAGGTTGGTAGCTGGAACTCCTGCTGTGACACACCCAAACCTAGCCACAGGACCTCCACTGGGTTTAGTTTCAGCCTGCTCTGGGCTAACCATCTTGCCACGGTCTCCAAGCACTGGGCCAGAACATCAGGGGAGGTGGTCAGCTCCATCAACAGTCAAAGCTGAATGTCATGCGCATCTTAATGGAAACCTAGCCCAAAGCTCTGCACTAGTGGTGCCAGGGGTCACATACAGGCTGATCTGAAAATGTACACCATAATGTCTAGACTGATCTGAATGTGTACAAAAGGATTCTTTAGTTCAAAAGAGCAGAGGAAAACATTGCTTTACAATATCATTTACCAGTATTCCCATTTAAGTTATGATGTCTAAGTTATCCGTCAGAGGCTAGAGGATGCTATCTGTTTTGAGTCAAAATGCTTCTCAAATGAAGACCCAGTCATGGTGTTATTTTTAAAGCACAAGAACAGGAACCTGTGGTGATAATATGTGATTTATGATTGTCGAAGGCTTTCACGGCCGGAATCACTTGGGTGCTGTGTGGTTTCTGGGCTGTATGGCCGTGTTCTAGCAGCATTCTCTCCTGACGTTTCGCCTGTATCTGTGGCTGGCATCTTCAGAGGATCTGATGTTGGGAAAGCAAGTGGAGTATATATCTGTTGGAGTGTCCAGGGTGGGTGGGGAAACCTTGTCTGTGAGTAACAAAGGCGGCAACCAGGTCAATAGTTGAGGGCATCTGAATAGAAGTATGAGTAACAATGAAGACTATAGCCTGGGAGTAACCCTGTAGATAGCAAGGTCACTGGTGGGAGCATCTGAATAGAAGTATCCTGGCCTTTGTTTCTTTTGTCTATGGGTCATCCTGTGTTTGTGTGGAGCTGGTTTGACACAGTCTTGACCCTAGTATTTTTCAACACTGGCAGCCAAGTTCTGTTCATTTTCATAGTTTCTTCCTTCCTGTTAAAATTGTCCATGTGCTTATGGATTTCAATTGCTTCTCTGTGTAGTCTGACGTAGTGGCTTTCAGAGTGGTCCAGAATTTCTGTTTTTTCAAATAATATTCTATGTCCAGGTTGGTTTATCATGTGTTCTGCTATTGCTGATTTTTCTGGCTGAAATAGTCTGCACTGGCGTTCCTGCCTAGGGACATGGGGTACCCCTTGTCCCCGGGTGCATCGATTGAGGTCACGTGGGGGGCGCCAAAACATCCTCCTACACAGGGAGGGATTGAGCAAGCCCTAGAAAGCAGGCACTGAAGCAGCCCACTGCTCCCAGTGCCTGTCGTAGCCCCGCTTACCCTGTACGGTGGCCTGGAGTGTCCAGGGGGTGGGGGAGAAGTCCCACTGGGTTCCCAGGAGCAGGACTGGGGAGCTCCGCCTCCCCTCCCTCTAACCCAGCATGCCTTATTTGCCTTAAATTAAGTGTGGCATTACTCAGAAGCCTTCTCCCTGGCAGCGGTAGCCCGTGAGGCACAAGAAAAGAAGGCAAAGCTGAGCAGGGGAGCCCAGAAGCAGCAGCAAGAACTGAAGATGATGCTGGCGTTTGCTTAAATGGTAAACCTTTAGATAGAAATTTGACTTGTGAGATTTACATGTAAAAGTTAATTCCCCTTGCACTGGCTTGGAGGCGGTTTTCTCAGGCTAGCAGGCTACCTCACTGAGGGTTGGTGTGAGGACACAATTAGGAAAGTGGTGGGGAGAGGGAGCCATGCCTGTTTTGCCGGGAGTAGGAGGTGATTTGTGAGAGATGATGCTGATGTTTGTTTGGTAAACCTTCAGATGGGGGGTGACTTGTGAGAGATTGACATGCTTAAAGTTAATTCCTTGCACTGGCTTGGGCCGGTTTCTCAGACTAGCAGCCTACCTCACACAGGGTGGTGTGAGACACAGTGCAGGAAGTGGTGGGGAGGAGCCATGCCTGTTTGCTGGGGTAGAAGGAGGTGATTTGTAGAGAGATGATGCTGATGTTTGTTTGGTAAACCTTCCAGATGGGGGGTGACTTGTGAGAGATTTACAGCCAAGATTCCATTCCCCTTGCACTGGCTTGGAGCTGTTTCTCAGGCTAGCAGCCTACCTCACAGGAGTTGGTGTGAGGGACTACAATTAGAGAGGAAAGTGGTGGGGAGAGGGGGGGAGCCATGCATGTGTTTGCTGGGGGAGTAGGAGGGTGATTTGTGAGAGATGATGCTGATGTTTGCTTAGTAAACCTTCCAGATGGGGGGGGAGTGACTTGTGAGAGATTTACATGTGCTTAAAAGTTGAATTCCCCTTGCACTGGCTTGGGAGCTGTTTCTCTCCAGGCTAACAACCTACCTCACTTAGGGTTGGTGTGAGGACACAATTAGGAAAGAGAGTTGGTGGGGAGAAAGCCATGTATGTTTTGCTGGTGGTGGGAGGTGTTTTGTGAGCTGGTGCAAAAAATCATTGTTTGGTCGTTGTGGGGGAGGGTGGTCGTCCATACCTGGGGTGGGGGTGGGGGGGCACCAAACTCAGATTTTGTCCCCGGGCTCCAGTTTGCCTAGATTCGCCCCTGATAGTCTGCAGTGCCTATTGCAGACTATTTCAGCCAGAAAAATCAGCAATAGCAGAACACATGATAAAGCAACCTGGACATAGAATATTATTTGAAAAAACAGAAATTCTGGACCACTCTGAAAGCCACTACATCAGACTACACAGAGAAGCAATTGAAATCCATAAGCACATGGACAATTTTAACAGGAAGGAAGAAACTGAAAATGAACAGAACTTGGCTGCCAGTGTTGAAAAATACTAGGGTCGAGACTGTGTCAAACCAGCTCCACACAAACACAGGATGACCATATGTTTACAAAGAAACAAAGGCCAGGATACTTCTATTCCAGATGCTTTCCCCACTCAGTGACCTTGCCTATCTGGGAGTTACTCCCAGGCTACTTCAGTCTTTCATTGATTACTCATACTTCTATTCTAGATACCCCTCAACCTATTGACCTGGATTGCCGCCTTTGTTACTCACAGACAAAGGTTTCCCCACCCACCCTGGACACTCCAACAGATATATACTCCACTTGCTTTCCCAACATCAGATCCTCTGAAGATGCCAGCCACAGATACTGAGAAGCGAAAGCGATCAGGAGAGAGAACTGCTCTGCTAGAACGATACCACTTACGAGCCCGGAAACCACACAGCACCCAAGTGATTTATGATTGTTTGGTGATTCCATCTATATCTCATTGGGAAAAAAATAGAACAATTCTAGTTTCAGTTGACCAGAATGATATTAAGAATGCTTTTCTGTCCTTTGAAAACTATCAGTCCCCATGCTGATAATCAACTCACTGGGCAAAGAAACCCACAATAAAAACAAATAAATTTGTTCCTGTAGCCTGAAAACTTCCTCAGAACATCCATTTAAGATTCCCTTTCAGTAGCCATTGCTCCTTTCATGGTCTACGCCATAAGTAGCCAAATCATATTGAAGAGAAGAGCAACATTTTGAATCTTTGTATCTTCTCCTTCCTTAAACAAGATTAGCTGTTGCAAAAAATGTTGCTGTTGCAAAAAATGAAGCTATTGCCACAAACAAACAACAGTAATTCACAGTAACTTTCTGTATGTTAACTTAGCTTTTGTGGTCCCATGCCCAAGTGGACTGTCTGAGTTGCTTTGATAAATTACTTATTGTTTTCTCTTTGATTATCCATAGTTTCTTGTTAGGAGCCATCTGTTTTATTTTTTACTTATTACGTTGATAGAATTTAAAGTGTCTCTTGCTGGAGTTTTCTTTTAATAGCCCACTGTGGATGTTATAGCTCAAATGACAGAATCTGGTTAGTAATCTTGTCATTTGTAACAGGAGATAGCTGTAACCTCTAAACATCATGGCAGTGTCATATCTTCGTTTATGCCAAGAATTTCAAACTGATTCCCTGATAAGTCCTGTGACCACTCTTGAGAATTGCAAGCACCAATAAACTTTATAACAGGCCAAGTAAAGGACCACCTGTTCTGTAAAATGAAAATAAAATGGTTCCTTAGTTAAACATAAAGAGGATGATGCTGTCATTGGCTGAAGACTGTGAAACTGAAAACAATTTTACCCCCTTTCTCATGCTTCTGGCATTCTGATGTATTTTGGAAACATTTTTACTGATGAGCCAATTAGAGACATTTTCCCAAGAGCTGGTAAATAGAAAAAAATTAACAGATTTTAAGTAGTTTTAGCAGGAATATGGCACTTTCTGGATCAGGGTAAGGATATATCACGATGTTAATATTCTCCTCAATTCCCAGACACCAGTTCTTTATAGGTAATTTAGTGACAGCCCTATAACTGTAAAGCTAACTTGTCTTCCTGGTTATTTTGTCTTCAAAGCAGAACAAAGATGAGTTGTTAAGTTCACAAAATCCAGACTCAGATGTGTCTAATTCTGTTATCCTTCAAAATTGTGACCTCAGAATACTGTGCTGTTGAGGTCAAGCAAACTATTCAGTCTGTAGTCTCAATATTATGCCTCTTAGCACGTCACCTCCAAATTGACCCAGAAGTAAAAGGGTCTGAAGAATCTATCTAACCATCTTAGTTTCAGACATCAGATCTTCATTATTTCTTTCCTTTAAAAAAAAACTATTTTACAAAAAATAATCTCTGCAGATTATTTTAAAAAGCAATTTGCCACTGCTGTAAAATGTAATACCAACAGTACGAAAGTCATTTTTCTACCTATTGGTGTTTTTTAGTCTATGAAATATTTTTACTGAAAGCCTTCCAACTGAAATTGGGCCTTCATCCTTATCAGTGCAATGCAATGCTACCTATGCCTTCTTTTTAAAAAACTGGCAATCATGATGAGCACAAAATAGACTTTTTAAAAAATCTATTGCTAAATTAGGAAATGATGATAAAAATAATCCACCTGACCCGAGTTTCTCCATTATGCCAGCTCTGACATCAGGGAAACTGTAACAATCCAAAAATACCTTTTCCAGAGTCTCTAATAATGATACAATCTGTTTCAAGGACTTTTCCAATGTGAAGTCAATTCAGTTAAATAACTTGAATCCAAACATGATGTTTGGATCTTTGAAGTTGTAAAAGGACTGAGATATTTTCCCTAAATTCCCCATTAATGGGATCATTTTTGAGTGAAATCTCCATCATGATAACGATGTTTTATTAATTTAAAATGTTAACATATTTTTCTAATTCATTCAAGTTAGCTGTTTTTGTTGACGTTGTTGGTAAAATTAGAGGCACAAGGTATTTTTAAAATATGACTTCAGAGTAGTTTAAATATATATTCTATCATATTATTGTATTGTCGAATGAAAACCCACCACAACCAGTATCATATTATTATCCAGGAATATCATCTTTATTTCATGTATTTGAACATATAAGCGGTAGAAGTAATTTTTGGACCAATTCTTATCGCTCATTTTTTCAAAACAAGTTGTTTATATGCAATTATAACTTTACTCAACGATTGTTTTGGTTCTTTACTGTGTATCAGTGATTCCTTTACTTTACAGTAATTCCTTTGTCATATAAGGGTCTGTTTACATGTTACAATGTGCCTCCTCCCGTATAGTTCTTCCACCCCCAGATTTGGGTCTGGACCTGACACCCTCTCCAGAACCCCTTCCTTCAGCAGGATTTGGTGCGGGTTTCAGAGTGTGGAGATGAGCACCCCCAGACACTCTCTCCAGCCACCATCCTCTCCCCTGACAGTGTGTGCAAGATGCCTAATTCTTCTTCCTTAACCTGTGTGTACACACACACACACACACACACACACACACACACACACACACACACACACACACACACACACACACACACACACACACACACACACACACACACACGAAATCCAGTCCATGGTTAGCATAGATAGTCCTCTCTCACAAGCATCAAATCCAAACAGCACGGGCAGTAGCAGGAAGACTCATTGCTTCCACACAGCCTCCTATTTACCAGTTGCTGCCCGAACACATGGAGATGACTTGCACCAGGCTGTTGCATTAGCCCTGCTCCTGTAGACCCTCCTTATTGCCATTGAGGTTGGGGCAGTGTAGTGCAGGGCCGGTAAGCGCGTACCATGTCTCCTGCCCTGCAGGTTGCTGTGCTGCTTTCTTCCTCATCGCATATGGGGCATGGGGAATGCAGGGGGAGAGCAAGCTGGGCTCCCTGCAGCTAGCCTGGTGCCAGAAGTCTGAGGAGCTTTTGAGCTGGTCCCTGGTTGTGGGTCTGAGTCCACAATCTCTGTGTTGGTTTCCTGTTGTGGCCTTGGGTCTGACCCTACAGTGGACGTCTCAACCTGTGACTCCACCATGCCACCATCTGGCTCCTCATCTGTAGCCTTCCAAATCCCTGGGTTCTGATGCTACCCTTCCTTAGCTTATCTAATAAATGGCTTTCTGGGGGTGGACTTAACCCAGCCTGTCTTGGGCTCGGAGTCAGCTGGCTAGGAATCCTCCAATGAGCAATACTAGCAGGATAACCCCGCTGTGTTGAAGCCCCAGTCAACTGGGCCTCAAGCACAACCAGAAGCCTCACAGATTGCAGACAGACCTGGCCCAAGCCAAGAGTTTGACATCGGAGTGCTTGCAGAGGCATCTCTTGCCACTGAAGCTCAAATTAGCAATCCACCCAGCTCATCTGAGTTTCTTAGGCAGCTGAGAATCCATACCTGGCAGGAACTGCACTCTGCAAGGCACAGAGCGTGCTTGGAGGCCCAAAGGCACCCCAGGAAATACTGTGAGTCTGCTCAGAATAAGGACTAGGCAACAGCACAGGTATATAAGAGACATCCTCTGGAAAGAGGATGTTGCAGGAGAAACGTTGTTGAAAGCTTTCTGCTGCATCTGCAGATGGATAAATTAGGATTGAGACTTGGACCGGAGTACCTGACTTGACCCAGCCTTGACTCTTGCTGACTAAACCTCAGTCAGCCCTGTTTACCTTACTCCATTGAACATGATGTAAGATAGCTTCTCTTGCCTTGTCTCTGTCTTTGCTAGCAGCTGTAACCTGACTCCCTGTGAGCCCGGCAGGCCAGGGCACAGCCTCCCTTAATGTCCTTCCGGATGGGATGGGATCCTGCAGGTTGGCAGGGTTTTCTCTCCCTTTCCCCTGTCTTTTCCCTGTGTCTCACAGGCTAGCCTTCTAGGCAGCATTGGCTCCAGGGAGGGTGAGGCCCCCTATCCCACCAGCTTGGATGGACCATCTACTCCTGGGCTGAGTAAGGCAGGACCATGTCAAGGTGTCACTGGTGCATATATTTGATCCTTTTGGGGCCTGGGCTGCTGGGCCCTGTAGTAAGTGTGGAAACCAATTCCAGCCTCTGTAGTAAGTGTGGAAGTTGTAGAGTGGCCACAAAAGACCTGGTACTAGGTGGCTTGTTATCCTGAAAACATGTATCTACAAGAACAGCATAACAGTGAACTCCAAGCTAGAAAAAAACCTACTGCACATGGGTAAAATACCAAGACTAGGACCAACTAAATTTGGGGTGTAAATTTAATGTGTGTGCTATATACTATAATGACTATAGTGACAGAAAGTAAACATAAAATCATACATAACAAGACAGGGGCCGTTTCTGCATGGCCACGTTGGGGGTTGGGTCGGCGTACATGATGCCGACCCAACCCCTCTGGGACCGTTCGCACGAATGGTTCCAGAAACTACCGGGACGATGGCGCCGCGCTGCACCGTCACCCGGTCGACCTACTGTCTCTGAGGCCAGGGGAAACGCCTCCCCTGCCCTGCGCGACCACTCTGGTGTTGCAGGGCAGGGGGGCATGTCCCCAGGCCTCGGTGATGCACCGGATGGCCGCAGAGAGGGTAGGTCCACCAGTCACAGGGGGGAGGGATGGCGCCTTCCAGCCGCTGCCATTCGCACGGCAGCGGCTGGAAGCCACCATTTTCCATAAACCTCGCTGGGGAAGCGAGGTCGGAAAACGGCGGCTTCGCACCACAGCTGCACCCCCCGTGCGAACAGCTCCCTGGGGACGGTGTTTTTGCCGTCCCCAGGGTGCTGTTCATGGCCTGTGCGGAAAGGGCCAGAGAAACAGACAAGATGCATAAACGAACACTGAGTCCACAAAAGGCAGGTGAAACGTGCTGCAGGAATCCATGTATGAAACAATCAAGACCTATATATCTCATCCAAATGATAAAGTTAGCCTTGATGTGTTCACACATGAATGAAAATGGATTCCTCAAGGGAATTCTGGATATCACACCAGTAGAGGTGGGGCTGCTGCCCCTGGTCTCCTCCATTATTTGTTCCATGCAAGGAACATGATTTTGTAAATTGAACCAATAGCAGCTCCACCAGAAGGGTTTCCAACTCTGGGCTGGGAAATTCCTCGAGATTTGAGAGTGAAATTTGAGGAAAGTAGGGTTTGAGGATGGAAGGGGCATCAGTTGTGTAATTCCACATATAAAAAACCCTCAAAGGCAGCCATTTTTTTCTTTGGAGGATTGATCTAAGTACTCTAGATATTAGTTGCAATTCTGAAAGAACCTGGAGGTTGGCAAGTTTAAGGAGGAGGTTGCATTGCAAGGAAGACTGCAGCTGCTTCTGCATATGCATTCTTCTTGCAAGAAGAAAAGGACACATGCTAGTCTGCCAGGTACAAAAGTTCTATTGAACATCTGGTTCAAAATCCTTGTGTTGTTACTCAACAAAAAAATGAGATCTTTCTGATGAATTGTCTCTTAATTGTATGAATCCAATTGTCTCTTAATTGTAATATACTTTGATATTTATCTGCTATAGCTTTTTACAAGTAGACATGCCTCAACCCTGATTTCAGGACTGAAATTCTGCATTGTTGCTAAAAACTTGCTCCTAGCTGTGGGTTTTTGTTTTGTTTTCATTTTGCATAGCAGTTATTAGGCAGAAGAATGCAGGGGTCAGCCATTTTGCAGAACTGCCCAGCAGAAACCAAGAGTTTCAAGTGTGACCTCCATTTCAGCTTGCCAGATACTATCTCATGCCTGAAGCTTTGTCACTTGGAGGCCTCGATTTTGTCATTTTTCATTTACAAGACAGGGTTAATTCTAGTCAGCACTTGGATGGATGATCCAGGGAGATCTTGAGTGCTTCAAGAAATAGTACTGGTGGCTCAACCAATAGCATCTGTCCCATGCCATCAACATGCTATCTTTTGCATGAGCAGGTGCTTTAGGATGTTACCACATCCTTCAGAAGTGAACACAGACATGAGGAGAATGCTTGTGGTCACTGTAGATTCCATTACAGACTCTAGGAGAACTATGTGGGTTTCTTGGCCAATGCAACGTTCTTTTGACATTCTCAGATACTACACATTCTTTTGCTTCCAGTCACTTAGAAAATTGTTACAAGGGCCTGTTTTTTCTATGCTCTGCATGAAGTTGGCAGCATTATACTTCCCAATCATGTTTGTAATGTTCTGGGCTTGTTTGAGATGAGGATTTCTCTCATTGGCAGCTAAGTAAATGGAAAAGCAGAGGTATATGTGACAATTTATATTGCACTTAGTGTGCTCCGCAGGAAATTAAAATGTTGCCTACATTGTAATCTAGCACAGCACAAATATGCATGATATTCATTTGTGCCAGGTGTACACCTTCATTGTATCTGCAATCCATTCTCTTTAACTTACAGAATTAGAGGTGAACCTTGTGTTTATGTAGCAGTGAGCTATGTCGTGCTAAAAAAGAGAAAGGCTGCTTCTGGTGTGTAGAGGGCTGAAGGACAGAAAGTTTTTTCCTTCTAAATATTTTGAGTGTCATATGCAGAAACTGTAATTTAGAAACTAGCCAGTAGAATTCTAATAGCTTGACTCTGCAGACACTCAGTTAAGTAACAAAGCAGCATCTCTTTAAACTGCAGATGTCCCTGTTTATCAAGACCGCACCTTTCCCCCCACATATCTATTTTTGATTTTGGGGATCCATTTTTTTAAATGAAAAGAATGTAAGCATGAGTTGTTTTGAGTTGCTATTCTTAAGAGTTCAGCTCTCTCTCTAAAGCCTTTAAAAGTTAAATGTATCTATTTATTTAGCTCACTTTTCTCCTGAAGTAATGTAGTAGAAGGCCTTGTCTCTTATTTATCATACACATAGATAAATGTATGTGCATGAATACTATGCCCCCATCTATGTAGTACATAAGCCTGCTATCTTATTCACTCCTACTGCAGAGTATAGTATAGACTGTTGAATATAGGTAGGGTTGTTAACTGGGTGGGGTTTGGGGAGAGGAGGGACTTCAGCAGATACAATGCCATACAGTCTACCTACCAAAGCAGCCATTTTATCCAAGGCAACTGAATAATGTAGGTTGGATATCAGCTGTAATTGCAGAAGATCTCCACCATGAAGTGGGTAACTCTAATTGTAGCACAATTGCTATTTTCTTTAGCTGAACAAATAAACACACACTTGGCTTTTAAATTAGTGCAAGTGGGCTGTGCTGAGTTATCAAATATGGTATGCAGCAGGTAGAGAGGAGTCTTCAGCATTGTGAGATTGTGTTTGAGGAATGGAGGACTCAGATGAAACCTGACCAACCCATAGTGGGAGGGGTAGGCACTGTACTAGTACAACAGTGTCTCTACCCATCTTGCCAACCTTTGGGGTACCTAGCAGTGCTGTGCCAAAATGGGGAGTCCATTCTCTGCTTTGGCTAGTGTACCCTCAAGGACTTTTCTGGACTGGCCCTCGCCCATATCTGTCTTGCAAAGTACCTATCTCACACCCTTCCTAAAGAGATTAAGAGAACGCGGTGCCCCTGCGTTGGAAAGTGTTCCCATCTCCAGCCTAGGACTATCTGCCCTGCGAAGACAAAGAACTTGTAATATATTTGCCCCAAGTGTTCTTGCCAGTATTGTATTAACCCAATACTTCTTCCTCTGACTAATCTCTCTCTGACCACCTTATTTACATTATTTACACCTTATTTGCATTGTACATTGCCATCGTTTCATGACTATGAGTGACCCAACACTCTGCCCACTTTCAGACACTCCCATCTTAGCCTATCAGGCTAAGCACTCAAGCCACTAGTTTAATTACTCAACACTTAAGGCTGTTGTCTGCCTCTTGTCTTTCCCCAGAAAGGCAGGATTCCCCTTTGTCCTGGGAAGTTAAGTGCCACTCTGCATAACCCTGAGGGTCCCTTTTTCCATATAAGAAGCCCCCCTCTTCCAGTAGCCAGTGTTCCATATTTCTGGACTGCTCTCTGTCCATTGATATTGTTCCAAATGCATTGTTCTTTCTTCTACCAGAGTTAAGTGCGGTTCGCCCAGCACTGTTCATTAGACCTTTCCGCTCTGATCAAGTGAGTATAACCCTTATTCCCCAAATCCATTCCAAACCTATCATCTAAACACTGCTTATATTGTAGGGCTGTATGTGAGTTCTGCTGCTTTGATTGTTGTGTGCTTGTGTACCCCTATTATCCCTAAAGGATTTTTAAAAACTTTATTTGCTCTCCTTGCAAAAGCTGACCTTGGTATACCTAGGCAACAAAGATCTCAATCTTGCCCGATCTTGTGCTAAGCCAAGGAGTCTGCTTTTGCTAATTTCCCCAATCTAAAAGGAATAGATTCCCACCATTTCAGGTAACCCCGGGATTCTTTGTATGAAAATGGAGGAATGTTGGAGGGATTTATAAATTTCTTTACTAAGTTGTTTTAATGAGGTATGGGAGGGGAGTTATTTTAATCATATTATAATGTAATTGTATCATGTATGCTTTAAGTGGTTAGCTGCCTTGGCAGTCCTTGTAAGGGCAGAAAGGTGGCATATAAATATAATACAGGTGTCATTTACTGAGCAGAAAAACCAAGAAGCAAAAAAATGATGTTCTTTTAGAGCACTAGCTCACAAAATATGTAAAAGATACATATAATAAAATAGCTAGATTCAATTTCAGTACCACTTTAAAGACCACAAGGTATTCTGGGTATAAGCTTTTGAGAGTTAAAGCTCCCTTCATGATATGCAAAAATGAAGTATTTTTAATTTGTCTTGCCCTGTGGTGCAAGATACTGTGATTCCCCTTATATAGCTGAGGACTGGGATCCAGACTAATTTTTCCAGAGGCTCAATGATTTCTGCAAGCAGAGTAAAACTTTCTCATCTCCCCCTCTCACGGAAGCCCCAAATGCTCCCCAAATGTGGAAACTTGACTCTGCGAGCAGAAGAATTGGTTTTTATACCTTGCTTTTCTCTACCTTTAAGCAGTCTCAAAGTGGTTTACAGTCATCCTCCCCTCCCCACAACAGACACCTTGTAAGGTACATGGGGCTGAGTCGGGAAATACCTAGACACTTTGGAGGTAGAGCCTGAGGAGGGAAGGGCTTGAGGAGGGAAGGGTCTTCTATGGGATATGACATCAAAGAGGCCACCTTCTAAAGTGCCCATTTACTCCAGGTGAACTGATGTGTGTTGCCTGGTGATCAGTTGTAATAGCAGAAGATCTCCAGCCAACACCTGGAGGTTGGCAACTGTACTGTACTGGTAGAGGAAAGCCCAGTTACCTAACAGCTTAACCGCCATAGCTATGGCCAAGATACTCTGACTTCTATGGAAAGATTTAGGCACTAAGCAAAATCTCTGGACAACAGGTTCTCCCGATAGGGATGGAAACTGGAATCTAGTGTCCAATGCAAGCGTAGAAGAAAGAATCTATTAAACCAGAGATTACCAGTGTAACCAACAGACTTCTTTGCACCTACTAGGATGGAACAAGGTCTTTTTTCACAGTGGAAGAGGAGCTATTAGATTTTGAAGTGGCTGAAAATAAGAAACAATGCAGGGAAGCTTTCTATATGGGATTGTAAGGAAAGGAAATATCCACTTACAACTGAGAAGGTAAGAAATACAGATGAGATTTTTTTCTTAGGTATGCTATAACTAAGAATGGGTAACTCCTAATCTCCCAGGGAGATTGGTGTACCTTGGTCCTGTGACAAAGCTGTATATATGAATGAACAAAGGTATTAGGAACAGAATGAATGTAACTGCCTGAATGCCGTGGCACAGAATAAGGAATGGGGCTGATGAAAACACCATTGCTAGTGAATGGGCAATTTGGATGAGCAGGGACAGTAAAGAGAGACTAGTGTGCCCAAAGAGTTAACTGCTGTAGAAGCCACCTGCCCTCTGGTTCCCAATGGAAAAGAGAACACAAATGAATTTGTTCTCATTATCCCTCTGGCAAAAAACATATTAGCCAAGAAAAAAAGAGCGGCTGTCATATGTGGCCTCCTTCAGGGTTTTTTTCACATGAGAGGGAGGGAAAGGGTGAGGGACTTGGTCCTCTGTTGTTTGTCTGGGTTCATGTCATGACCTTTTTAATACTCTGTGTTTTCAAACCTCATTCCACTGCAGCATGGTTGAGGAGACAAGTGTATGAATGAGCCAAGTGACTGTAGCTACCTTCCTTGCTTGGAACTAGTCCTTAGTTTGTGTGACTGGGTGGATTCCCTGTGTGATGCTCTCTCATGGCCTTTTACTACATATGTTATGATACTTTGATAGGCTCCATCACTAGCATCCTCCTCCAGTCCCCAAAGGTACTTGGAAACCCAGTAGATCAAATAAACTGTATTTCTGCTTTTTAGAATAGGGGTGCTTTGGGGGTGGAACCTGGGTAAGGCAGAGACTTCAGAGTGGTATAATGCCATAGACCCCACCCTCCAAAGCAGCCATTTTCTCTCAGGAATTGATCTCTGTAGTCTGGAGTTCAGCTGTAATTCCAAGAGAACTCCAGTCCTCACCTGGAAGTTGGCAGCCCTGTTTCAGACTGAAATATGCAGGTATCTATTTTTCCCCCATGGAGAGGCAAACAGGAGATTCAAAGGTACAATTTAGATCTGGGAATGGTGCCAGGGGAAGAATTAAACCTCTCCCCTTCTCCAGCCTTGCTTCTTCTATTAAATTCAAAACCTCCAAAGTCTGATTATAAAGAAAAAGATAAATTGTGGGAAATCTTATTATGGATCTCTTGTGTCAGTACTTGGACCTGAGCAGGGAACATCTAAGTTTCCTCCCTTTTTTCATTGCTTCCTGCCTTTATCAAATGCCTAGAGATGTCAAAAATTGAAAGATTACTTGTTAGAACCTTCCTCAGAGACAAACTGCACTTTTAATAAGAACAATGATTATTTTAGGTTGTATAGAACACTTCCACTGGAGAGAACCTTTCTGAAGGGAACCTGGGAGAACTGATGGGATGGAAGATCTTGCTGGTAGGGCTAGCCTCAAGGTTGCCCTAATACCTAATGGCCTTCTCTTCCTGGCAGAAAGCTCTACTCTGGGTCTTAATTAGATTTTTGAGTTGAGACTTGCTATTTAGATGTCTCATCGTGCAATCCTAAGCAGCTAAACCCTTATAAACCCACTGAATTCACTGAGCATGGAAAGGTGTAACTGACTGTTCTGTCAGTATGTATCAATGTCTGTTCTGCTTATGAACCTAGCTAATGATGCTAATAATTATTTTATCCCAATAGCTACACTGAGTGGAGTTAACCAGGGTCATCCTATGAACTTCAGAACTAGAACCCAAATCTAGATCTGTCACATCTAAGCCAAACATGTTGTAACATAATGACCATAGGTTAAACTACGAGAAAGACATAAGTTATTTTCTAGCACATATTTCACAAATAGAACTGTTTCTTTACCACCCAAGGTTGATGGTCCCTCACTAGTTTCCAGTTTAAGCCCTCACCCCATTACATACCTCTGGGGGTATGTAGCCAGTTGTGTGTGTGTAAAGTGCTTTTAAGCAACAGCCAACTTATGACAATCCCAATAAGGGATTTCCAAGGCAAGTGATTAAGCAAAAGTGGTTTGTCATTGGCCCCTTCCGCACATGCAAAATAATGCATTTTCAAACCACTTTCACAACTGTTTGCGAGTGGATTTTGCTATTCCGCACAGCTTCAAAGAGCACTGAAAGCAGTTTGAAAGTGCATTATTCTGCATGTGCGGAATGAGCCATTGCCTTCTTCTGCAGGGCCTTCCTTGGAGGCCTCCATTCTAAGCACTGACTCTGCTTAGCTTCCAAGATCTGATAAGAACAGGCTACACAATGCTGTCTTCCCTCCATTTACCCAAAGGCAAAAAGTAGTTATGTGATGAGAGCAGTTGATGATGGGGAGGGAGCGCTTACACAGGATACAGAGACTTGTAGCTCCTTCTCATAGCCCTGAGAATAGCTGCTTGAGATGGCAATGGTGCAGGAGCTCTTACCAAAAGCTAGGCATTGCTTTAAATTATTTAGGTGTGTTGATAAATAGCTTATAAAATAAGCACAAGTGCAGAAGAGATGTTTTGTCTTCATTGCAGGACTTCCCTTTCCCTGTTATGGGGCAACTCTGCTATTAGTCATTTTATGTTACAAACAAATAAAAGGAGCCACGGTCCATTCTGTTGTAACCCCTACTTTATGGAATGATCTTTTTGAATACCTTGGGAAAGCAGCGTCTCTGCTTTTGTGAGCTCTCCTGATCTGTTTGAAAGTGCCCGGGCAGATGATGGCAGAAGGTGTTGGAAAATGTACAGGTGGCAGAATACTGTGTGTTTGTAGTTCAGTTATTGTTGGTGTTTATTGTATTATGTACGCCTCATAGATACATTTTAGCTCATCACTGTAACCCGCCTTGAATTTCTTGTGAAAGGTGGAAAGTACGCTAAATAAGTAAGTGCAGACAAGTACTCCAGATGCTGAGCAATTTCTGCCCCAGCCCCTACCCCCAACAACTTCTCCTTTGCTCGTATCCCCACTCTGAGTGCTTTCTGGTACTGTCAGAAGCCTCCAAGGAAAAAAATTGTTTGGCTTCACATTATACAGAGGAGTTTGGCTGCTGTGCTTTGTTGCTCCTGAGCTAGCACAGGTGTGAAAGATGCACATTCATAGCATGCCAGCTGCAGTCTAAAAATACACAGATTTATTGGGACATGCTGGGCAAATGTGGGGGAGGGAAATAGAGGCCCAGAGCCAGACTTGTAGCTCTTAGACAGGCTTTAAGTTCAGGTCAGTGCTGAAAAATGGGCCCTTCATTTTTGCTTTCTGTACCAAGACAGCATTTTGTTCAATTACGCTCACTGAAGACACATTGAAAACAGCATGACATACAGCACAGTTTCATTGTCTCCAGCAGGCCCACGAGATAATGAAAAAATATATGCACTTGCATTATAAAAGGATGAAAGTAACTTAAATTTCTTTCTGGGATTGTCTCTCTCGGGTGATGTCAAAAGAGTTTAAAGCCAAAATCTTCTTTAAAGGGGGCAGGTTGGGAAAAAGTAAAACCACAAAAGGCTGGAGCGTGACTTCCTAGGGTATGGAACTTCCATTCCCATCGACTATCCCATCAGCTAGAGACCAGGGACTGAGACTCTAGCCCTCCAGGGTCTAAGATGAAGACGTCAACCCTGCAAGATAGGATGGCTCTATGCCAATAAAGGCATGCTTGAAAAAAAAAAGGATGGTTAGAAGGTGAGTTCCAGAAAACAGTTATGCTGGTAACTGGAGCCAAAGTTGTCTAAAGTACTGGATTCAGATTGAAGCCCCCAAACCGAAGAACACCACAAAACATAAAGTAACTTGTTAAAAGATTGTGCAGACATATACAATAAAAGAGTAAGCAGTGAAAATAAAATAGTTTAGCTAAATATCTAAGCTGAGCACATTTATAAGCATTGGGTCAAGATCTGGATGTTACGTGCCATAGGGTTTCAAAGTCCAAGAAAAGAACTCCAGCTGGCGTGGCTCATTCAAAAAGTGTCCCATAGCTGGATGTAATCCAGACAAAGTTCAGAAATTAAATTGAAGAATCTTCCTTTATGGCTAATGGCCTGTGTTGGCATGATTCTTATCAACCAATCAGATGTGTAGCCAATTATGTAACTTGGCCAGTGATGGGATTCAGCAAGTTCGCACCACTTCGACAGAACTGGTTGTTAAAATGGTGCTTGTAAACAACCGGTTGTTAAATTATTTGAATTCCACCACCAGAACCGGTTGTTAAATTATATGTTAAATCCCACCACTGAACTTGACCAATCAGTTGTGTTGCTAACCAGATAACTAGTCAGGTGGGTTGCCCTAATGAGATGGGTACTCAGCGGCTGCCTCAGATCCAACTAAGCAAACATCTTCCCCTGGCCAATTTGTCTCTATGCTACTGAGAGGGAATGTGTCCTCTCAGGTTTTTTGGTGCTGAAATTGCCATGCTTAATGGTCTGACCAGCACCTGTGCTGCCTCCCATATTTTACTCTGAAGCAATAAGCCCCTTAGTTCTAAGAAAGAGAAGCTTCCGTGATATTTTTTAGACTTCTGCCTGAACCATTGATTGACTGGACAAGAGACTGCAAAAGCAGAAGACATGCTACCACTGTATCAACTTCCTTGCTGGTACTCGTGGCTGGATTGCACTGGCTTATGTTTACTCCTGCCATTATAATGTACCTTCTGGTCACAGCTGTACCAATCTGCGCACAAAATTAATAATCCTGAGACCTGGATGCATTATACAATTTATGCCAAGATACACAATTTGTGTAATTGCTACTAATGTATGAGGAATAAGACACTATACTTTCAGTACACTGCAGCCAGTCAACTCTTTCCCTCTGTTTCTTCCGCCTAACTTGAAATCCCCAATATGTCTGCTTTAGTCCGAGATACCTCACAATGACATTTTGTGAGTGCAAATTCACCTGCATGACTCAGGGTTTAATAATATCACCAGATAAATTATTATTTATTTGTTTTACTTGTGATAAAAATATTTCTATAAAAGTCTTTCCTGGATTGGAACTATGATTAGCAAGATTCAATAAGGACATAGCAGCCCTACTGGACCTTATCTGTAGTCCAGCATCTTGTTTCACACAGTGACCTACTACCGTGTTTCCACGAAAATAAGACAGTGTCTTGTATTAATTTTTGCTCCTAAAGATGCGCTATGTCTTATTTTCAGCGGATGTCTTATTTTTCTGTGTTCTGTTCGTCGGGCATGCTTCCAAACAAAAACTTTGCCACGTCTTACTTTCAGGGGATGCCTTATATTTCGCATGTCAGCGAAACCTCTACTACGTCTAATTTTCAGGAGATGTCTTATATTCAGCGAAACAGGGTAGTTGCCCAGCAGGGCCAACCAGTGAGCATAGAACAGGGCTTCCCAAACGTTTTGAGTCTGCATACAGCTTTGAAATTCTCACACTAGGGGGTGGGCATAGCCACAAAATGACTTTTATAGAAACTTGAACTGCAAAAGGTCAGGGAGTTAGGTTATGTGTAACTCTTCAGCAGTTCAGGCAGAGGCTCTGTTGAATAGGATGACTTTTTAAAATGAATACATAGTTTTAAAATATTTTCTTGTATTTAGACAGCTTACCTTCAGTCATAAAGTGACCCTTGTGCCACAATGTTCCTTAACATCTGTACAGCCAATCTGATCTCTAATGGCCAGTCAGAAGCCCTGCCGGGCAAAACCCACATCTGCACCCTCCCACTTTCTAAAAACATTTGGCAAACATCAGTAAAGGTATCTGTGGATGCCATGGTATCCAACGGCACCATGTTTAGGACTTCCGGCATAGAACTTCCGGCATGTTTTTAATGTATTTATTGATTGCTGCTGAGTTTTAATGGTTTAACTTTTATGTTGTATTATTTGCTGTTGGGAACAGCTGTGTTGGGAGCCGCCTCAAGCCCTTCGGGGATGAGGCGGCCTACACATTTAATAAATAAATAAATAGCATTTTTTGACTGAAAAGTCACCGACTCTTCAGCCTTTTCTCATAGGAAAGAAGCTGCAACTCCTTAATCATATTTGCAGCCCTTTTCTGTACTTTTTCCAGCTCTGCAATATCCTTTCTGAGATACAGTGCCCTGAACTGTACATGGTGTTTCAAATTAAAGTATACCATATAGGAGGGCATTGCAGTATTGGCCGATCTATTTTCAATCCTTTCCCTATAATCTCCAGTATGAAGTTTGCCTTTTTTTTGTTGCTGCCATACACAGAGTTGACATTCCTAGGTAGAAGAAGAACATGGTATGGGGTGAAGAACAGAGATACTCAAGAGAGCAAGAGAAATGAGAAGGATGAAGGAGGATGAAGAGAAAAAGGGAACTTGAAAAGGGTAAAGTAAAAGGAGGACTTTTGTTGGGTTGCATCAGCTTTGTTGGCTTTGTGAGAGCAATCATTGCTGTAAAATAAAACATGACCTTAACCGTTGCAGTCCTTGCATGGGTTAAGGATGTCCAAAGCTTCTGTGCTGATGCATTTATTAAGATTGCCTGTTTCTAAGCCAGCAGCAGGTTGTTGCATATTGTCAGGTTATTGGTGACATCTCTGTTACTTCTCCCAGAATTCAGGTCAATTTTTTTCTTCCTTCTTCCTTCCTGCCTAAGGGAAGGTTGCTCACTTTGTCCAATAATCATTCTTGTATCTCTTGACATTTTGAAAAGTGGAGAGGAAAGTGCCCCTGAGTTTAATCTCTTCCCTGTCACAAAAATTACAGAACTGTCCTTCAATTGGTTTCCATTGAGTTGTATGTTCGACTCTTCCCCCGTTTCTGTTTCCTAGTTTGTCACCCTTCAGTCTGTCACTGTTGAGGACTTAGAATCATGGAGTTGGAAGAGACCATCCAGTCCAACTCCCCGCCATGCAGGAACACATAATTAAAGCTCTCCGAACAGATGACTATCCAGCCACTGTGAAAACCTCCAAAGAAGGAGACTCCACTATCCTTCAAAGCAGTATTCCACTGTCAAACCATCAGGAAGTTCTTCCTAATGTTTAGGTGGAATCTCTTTTCCTGTACTTTGCATCCATTACTCCTTGTCCTAGTCTCTTGAGGAGCAGAAAACAAGCTTGCTACCTCTTCAACATGACATCCCTTCAAATATTTAAACGTGGCTGTCATGACACTCCTTAACCTTCTTTTCTCCAGACTAAGCATACCCAGCTGCCTAAGTCTCTCCTCATAGGGCATGGGTTCCAGACCTTTTACCATTTTTGATGGCCCTTCTCTGGACACACTTCAGCATGTCAATATCTTTCTTGAACTGTGGTACCCAGAACTAGACACAATATTCCAGGTGAGGTCTGACCAACACAGAATGGTACTATTACTTCTCTTGATCTAAGCACTGTATTCCTATTGATGCAACCCAGAATTGCATTGGCTTTCCTGGATGTCTCACCACAATGTTGACTTGTTTTTATTGAATGCACCTATTGTAAAAAAAAAGAAGTATGTTAAATGCAGTTTTTGTGGATACTCTTGATCACTCCTTCATCAAGAGTCATTCTTAACCACTTCCTGCAAACATTCTGTGTACTTAGATTCAGTATGGGATTCTTGCCATTTAAGGCTGGATTAAGCTATGTAGACTTTCCTTGCCATTTGCCAGATGATGTGAAATTCACGGCAAACTTTAGGTGCCAATTTTATTTGGAGAATGGAACAGTAAAGACTTACAGAATTTTTGTAATCTATTTGATTATTTACAAATGTATATTATGTACTGTAGTACAAGGTGCAGAACTGAGCTCACAGAGCATGTCACACTTACAGCAGCACTTATCCAGTATCCAAAACCCCAACAATATAATCTTTCCAGCTTTCTTTGCACATATTCACTAGCCCCAAGCCTTTTTAGTCATTATGTTCCCATATACTGGAATGTTGGCAATGAGAGAATGCTACATGTGATCCTCCAGGTATGTGAACAGTGATTTTATCTGAAAGGGACAACATGTATATTTTCAACCTCAGAGATATTTTCAGTCTTAGCTGAAAAAAAATGTGAATTGTCCCTTTTAGACTAAATAATGATCATGTATATCAAGGGGACCATGTGCACTATATTCTCCTCATTTAAAATAATAAATTTAATAATTAAAAAGGACTGTGTAGAAAATAGTTTTCTTCTTTTAAGCAGTGACATGTCATCGCAGATACGTGGAAAAGTAACTAACCATTTTCCTCATCTTTTTCTGTTTCTTTGCATAGTAGATCATATTTCCATCACACATCAGCATTGCTTAAAATAAAACTAAATAATGAAGCTCCTGGCAAATTTGGGACGTTAACCTTGTGGCTCTGTGCAAGTGTTCTTTGCAAGTCCTGCAAATTTCTTGGGGGGTTTTTTTTGCAGTGGTCTTTAAAATTTCCCTTAAATCTGCAGATTCTTCACACTACACTGGTGTAAAAGCAAGGATTATGTCAATGTCAACACCCTAAGCTGGATTTGTAGGAAAAAGCTGACTGAGAAAAAGAAGGGGAGACTCTTTCCTATCACTTTGTAGAGTGAGTAAGGGGAAAGGATTCCTAGACTTGTAGGGTACATTTTGTTTCTGTTTGTTGGAGCCCAGGCATATGTGTATACTGCCAGGGGCATGGTCAGGCCTTTCGTATGTCAGTTGCAAGCAGCATGCAAAAGGAAAGATTCATGCATGGAGCTGGCTGGTGGCTACAAATGAGCAGTTTGTCATGGAGGAAGCTGACTTGGGGAGCTATTACAAAAGGTGATGAGAATCAGCCACTGATGGTCTGCATATATGTTGGTGTGTCTCTCCCATATGATATACCAAGATCTTCAGATAGTTCTGTCTTTCAGGGAGTTAGATCTTCATTGATAGTTCCATGGGAATGTCAACTCAGTGCATGGCAGCTGTAAAAAAGGCAAACTCTATGCTGGGGATAATTAGGAAAGGAATTGATAATAAAACTGCAAAGATTGTCATGCCCTTATATAAAGCAGTGGTGAGACCGCACTTGGAGTACAGTAGTGTTCAGTTCTGGTTGCCACATCTCAAAAAGGATATCGAAGAGATAGAAAAAGTGCAGAGAAGGGCAACGAGGATGATTGAGGGATTGGAGCACCTTCCTTATGAGGAGAGGCTGCAGCGTTTGGGACTCTTTAGTTTGGAGAGGAGACGTCTGAGGGGGGGGATAATGGGATTAGAAGTCTATAAAATCTATGCATTGGGGTAGAAAATGTTGACAGAGAGAAATTTTTTCTCTTTCCTCACAATACTAGAACCAGGGGGCATCTCCATTGAAAATGTGCTGGAAGGAAGAATTAAGGACTCAATAAAAGGAAAAAACACTTCTTCAATGCAATGTGTGATTGGTGTTTGGAAATATGCTGCCGCAGGGAGGTGGTGATGGCACAGCTAACCTGGATAGCTCCTCCCAAAAAGGGCTTGGACAGATTTATATGGAGGGAGAAGTTGATTCTACATGGCTACCAATCACCTTGATCCCTCTCTTGATCTGAGAGATTGCAAAATGCCTTAGCAGACCAGGGTAGCTCCAGGAGCAGCAGCAGCAGAAGGCCATTGCTTTCTACATCTCTGTGCATGTGGAGCTCCTGTGCAGTTGCACTCCTGGTGGGCCACTGCGAGTAGCAGAGTGCTGGACTAGATGGGCTCTGGTCTGATCCAGCAGGCTAGTTCTTATGTTCTTATTCTTTAAGGTAGGGTTTTCTCAGTAGTGCCCACAGTGCATTTTTGGGACATCTTTCTGGGAAAATCTCTAAAGTGGGGAGCGCACAAGACCTTTCATAACACACTGGGGGCAGATTGTAAAAACTGTTTTGTTTAGACAGGTTTTGGAGACAGTGTTATAGCAAAGTTTTTGTACCTTTTTGTTACTATATCTATCTATCTATCTATCTATCTATCTATCTATCTATCTATCTATCTATCTATCTATCTATCTATCTATCTATCTATCTATCTATCTACCTACCTACCTACCTACCTACCTACCTACCTACCTACCTACCTACCTACCTACCTACCTACCTACCCACCCACCTACCTACCTACTCTACCTACCTACCCACCCTACCTACCCACCTACTCCACCTACCCAATTCCTACCCCACTCCACCTACCCTACACTGGGAGCATATTTCACTCATTTTATAAGGTGCACCAGAATAATTGCCAATTTCTAGGGGTGCATCACCCTTCTTTGTTGCTGGTGACAGAAGAAATGTAGTCAAAGCATAGTCAGCGCAGACACACTGCACAGGTTGTTACCCAAAATGGTGGGACACAATGACCCTCTTTGGTTGGGGAAATTAGCTTTAGAGCACAAGGTCACTTAGCGTCGCTGAGGAGCTTTGGGTAACTTGATCGCTATCTATCTATCTATCTATCTATCTATCTATCTATCTATCTATCTATCTATCTATCTATCTATCTATCTATCTATCTATCTATCATCTATCTATCTATCTATCTATCTATCTATCTATCTATCTATCTATCTATCTATCTATCTATCTATCTATCTATCTATCTATCTATCTATCTATCTATCTATCTATCTATCTATCTATCTATCTATCTATCTATCTATCTATCTATCTATCTATCTATCTATCTATCTATCTATCTATCTATCTATCTATCTATCTATCTATCTATCTATCTATCTATCTATCTATCTATCTATCTATCTATCTATCTTTATATTCTTTAGTTATATGTTTATTGTACGTTTTGCTTCTTTTGTTAGTTACACATTTATGATTTATTTTGAACCTACTTTATTACTATTTTCAGGGAAAAAATAAAAATAAAAGAAGTATGCAGTTTTCTGTGGAAAACATACAGAGGGTGATTACATTGCCCTGTTTTTACATATAGAAATAAAACAGTTTTAAACCAAAAGTATTGCTGCTGCTGTTCTTTCTATGCTATTGGAGCCATACATATATGTGTGTGTATGTATTTTAATTAATTAAACATCTTTATGCCACCTTTCCACCCAGCTTAGGCTCCCAAGGTGGTCCACAACCCAAAACATTAAAACAAGCTTTTAAAACTGACAATAAAAAAAATTAAAACAGCAATTAAACCACATAGACAGTTAAAACATATACACATTTGACTTGAGTATTTTTAAAGCAATCAATAGATTTTCAATCATTATAACCTACGTGAGTGGTAGTGGAAACTTTTGAGTTGTGTGGACACCAGGATATGGGTCAGTACAAATTGCATCCATTTTTCTGACTTTGTTTTATGGCTTGGATAATCTATAATGGTGATGATTCTAAGGCTTCTGAGGCAGCAAAGGAACAGAATGTGTTATATTGTTCCCAGAGCACTGAGTTTGGTCTTTGAGTGCTTTGTGATGGTGGGAGTCCAGATTCTTTGGTGTGACAGCAGCATAAAGATGAGCAGTGAGAATTGCCCTAGTTCAGCTCTGCAGCTGATTCTGGCAGAAATATTTCCTATGTCTGCTTAATACTTGTTTGCAGAAATGATTATCTGGAGTCTCCCCTCTGATTTTGGCTTTCACAGCAGCAAACTGGAAGCCAGCTTTTGCCTCTGGGGGTTAACTGGTGCCTGCCAAGTAGTTCACACTACTACGTCTAGTTGTCTCTTTATGTCAAAGGAGGCACACAACCTTTTTATAGGCAGGGAACCAGATGTAGTGCTTAGTCAAAAAAAATAAAGACCCTTTTTAGATTTCTCTGTCTTGCCATTATAACTGTAGTTTTTCTAAGGTCTTTTAAAGGCTGCTTCCAGACAGAGGCTTTTCTTGACTTTGGCATTCAAACAAAAATAGGAGTGATTTTTTTTAAAGCATCCACATGACTGTTTGCTCTAATTGTGCTCCAGTTGTCCCTAAACCTGCTTAGCCATGATCCTTTTGGGAAGAGTGCAGTCCAGGCACATGTTTTCTAGACAGGTGCCCATTTTCTGAGGTCCCTCCCACATCAGCACCATTTTCTTTCTTTCAGTCCTTCACAACTGCCATATTCCCTACCACACCAGAGGAGGGTTTTTGAGGGCTTAAAAATTGGTAATTTATAAAGTCTATACCTACAGCAACTACCAATTTTAGAACAGCCCTCAAATAGAACAGTGCCCTGACCTGGATAGCCCAGGCTAGCCCAGCCTCATCAGTTCTCAGAAGGTAAACCAAAAGATCTACATATCTAGCAGCAACATATGCCCCCCCCCCCATCTGCATATATCTAAATCTTCAAATCAGGGCCACACTGACACTAACAGTGCAACCTGCTTGGGGGGGGGGGGCAGTGTATGGGAAAGGGCTGTTCTGTGACCCTGCCACTGGCTTCAGTGCCAGTCCACAGGGCACAAGTAGTACTAATGCTGGCAAGAAGGATGCTGATGCCAGTGGAGGGCACTGCACGGCTTTGTGGTGCTCAGTTGCAAAGACTTCTGCTGTGTTGGCACTCCTCCACCACAGGAACCCACACTGGCACCAATGGGGGCGTTCCTGGGGGTTGAGCCAGCTTTAGACAACTTTCTGGCCAGGAACACCCCCTTTTGCTGCCGGCAATTCACACCAGCAAAACCACATGCATAGCTCATTGGAATGGAGTGGTGAGTTTCAGAACTTTGCTGAGGGTTTTGGTTTTCTCTTTCCTTGCTATGCCTCCCCATCCCTCTTTGGAGGTGGCATGGCTACACCATCCCTGGCTGCCATGAAACTACCTCCCCCCCTGCCCACTTCCAATGGATTGGGCTGCCTATAGATTTTCCTGCAAACTTGGAGGATTGCACAATTCTATAAAAATATTAACGAGCTGGAAAAGAACACACAACAGACAGGATGTTCATCTAAGTTCCTGTTTTGATGTGTGAATCTTCATCCATCACAAATGACCTTGCATTGATTAAATTGGAAGCCAAAAAAAAATATCAGGAGCAAAGTCCTAATATGTAGTGTGGTGTAACTCAAAGGACATTCACCGTGGCTCATACCCTGAAGCCAATCTGTGTGAACATCATACATGCGGAACTGAAAATGCTGCTTAAGGAATTTGTACATGTTGCACAAGGTTTCCAAATAATTGATCCAATGGAAAATCTTAGTATGTGAATATCCATGAATATTTCTTTCTTTATTCAGAAATATTATACACCCCGTCCCCAGACCTGCCCAGCACAACTCACATCATATACAGCAATAAAACAACGATAAACAGCTAAGCTTCCCACTGGCATATCCCACAATTATGGCAACACTTTTTTCTGCCACTTTACCTAAAGCATTCCTAAGAGGACAAGATGGCTACATTCACAGAAGCCTGTCTTCACACACTAAAGACCTCTGGCTGAATCTACCCTGGAAAGTGTTGGGATGCATAATGGGAAACTCTTTATCAGTGGTAGGATTCAAATAGTTTTACAACCGGTTCTGGTGGTGGGATTCAAATAATTTAACAACTGGTTGTTTACAAGCACCATTTTAACAACTGGTTCTGCCAAAGGGGTGCGAACCTGCTGAATCCCACCACTGCTCTTTATGCTGTGTAAATTGCTCCAAAGTATCTGTAGCAGGTAGTGTAAACTACCCCTCTTGGGTAGGTAGGGCTCGATGCACATTTTTGAGAACCGAATGGCTGCATTTCCTTCCTTGTGTCACTTGGCCTCTGTCTCTGGGAGTAATATTGATTCTCTGTCTTCTAAAAATTTAACTGCCGGGCAGACTGGGACAAAATGAAAGCAATGTGGATGTAAAGATCACCACTAAATTGTGACAGGGTGTTTTATTTTTATCTTTCAAATGCTAGAATGCTGCAGTAATATTTAACTAGGGCAAACCTCGCCCACTAATTCCACCTTGTGGCAATTTTGTATCAAATGTTTCTCAAGCACAGACAAATTTCTTCCCATGTGTATTTCGCTAATAAGCATTTGTATAGCAAGCATGTGCAAGGAATTTCATCCTTCAGAGAGGAACCCAATTAGGTTCTCGTGTGTTATGCCATTATTGGTCAGAAACTCTATTATTCTTTCCTGGAGTGAATGCTGCAGGTTGGCCAGATACAACAGCAATATGTGTGCCTTTCAGCAACAGATATTATTTCATATTATATGAGCACATCTGAGATCAACGCCAAGCTGTCCTGGAGTATTGCACATAAACTGTGAATTGGATCCTGCCAGCTTTCTACTTAATCCCACCCATTCCTTTCCTTATTGCACCCCCAGTCCCATGTGAATTTGCAGCTGGAAGGCTCTGACCAAGTATCTTGACTAATAATCTAGGAATTGCTTGTTCACACATTCATATTTGTGGTAGGTATAATTATCTTCAAAGTGCTTCTTAACCCTTCCTGTTTAATGTTCACATTCAGCGTTCGTAATGGTGCATTACATAGTTCAAAACTGAAATCCTTAACAATCCTTCAGAGTAATTTCCCTCAGCTTCTCTGAGTGTCAGTTTCACTCAGTATATTTGAAAGTTTACTGAAGATTTTTTAAAAGATACTTGTACTATTTACTGCTTATAGCAGGAACATGCTGATTTATTAAGCATGGAAGCTCAAAATACTGCCAAACAGCAGCAATATTAACCTAAAAGAGAAAATCTAGGTCGATATTCATGCATTCTTTTCAGTGACGTAGGTATAGATTTTTTATGGGGGGGTTCGGGGGCGAGGTGTGTGGCCACGCCTCCCCAAGCCACGCCCATGGCCTCAGTGTTTATAAAAAGCAGCTCTCCCAGGCAAGGGATGGCAGACTCCTGTGACTTGCCCAGTGCAAAATCTGAGGTTTGTACACACACACACACACACACACACACACACACACACACACACACACACACACACCACTATGGGCAGCTGCTGTGACCCTGGAATCCACCCCCGAACAGCATAATTTTCAATGGTGTTTAAATTAGGGAGCCCAGATTCTCCTTTTAAATCCATTTTAAAGGGAAAATCTGGGGTCCCCAGTAAAAATAACATTGAAAGTGATGGTGTTTTGGGGTGGATTCTCCCCCACCCTGAAACAGCATCACTTTCAACGTTTGAACTGGGGACCTCAGATTCTCACTTTAAATCCATGCCGAAGGGGGTGGATTTAAAAAGAGAATCTGGGGAAATTTGGGGGGTGCCTGCTGTCAGGGGTACAATTGTTAAGCTAGCAGCACCAAACTTTCAGGGTATCTTTAGGAGACTCTCCTGATGATACCACCCAGGTTGATGAAGTTTGTTTCAGGGGGTCCAAAGTTATGGACTCTCAAAGGTGTAGCCCCATCTCCTATTAGCTCCCATTGGAAACAATGGAGGATGGAGGCACACCCTTTGGGAGTCTGTAACTTTGGACCCCCTGAACCAACCTTCACCAAACCTGGGTGGCATCAGCAGCAGACTATCCTGATGAAATCACCTAGGTTTAGTGAAGTTTGATGTAGGAGGTCCAAAGATATGGACCCTCAAATGGGTAGCCCCATCTACTATTATCTCCCATTGGAAACAATGGGGGATGGGGCACCCAAACTTATGGACCCCCTGAACAAAACTTCACCAAAGTTGGCTGGTATCATCAGGAGTGTCACCTGACAATAGCCTGAAATTTTGGTGCCATTAGCCTAAAACTGCGCCCCCTGCAGGTCAAAAACAAAAAACCACTTTAAAATGCAAAAACCCACAAACGGGGGGCCAGAGCTTCAGACGTGCAATGGGGGAGGTTTGAACCCAAGAACCCACCCCCTTACCTACGTCCCTGATTCTTTTGAACGCATGGAGGAGGGGATAGGATTGCCAGCTTCCAGTGGGATCTGGAATTCTCCTAGAATTTCCAGTAATCTCCATATTTCAGAGGTCAGCTTCCTTGGAGAAAATGGCAGAGGGCAAACTCTATGGTATATTCTAAGTGAAATCCCTCCCCAAATCTCCCTCTCCACAGAGACCACTCCCAAATCTCCAGGAATTTCCCAGGCCAGAGTTGAAAACCCTAGGTGGGGATAATCAAGGTCATGGTCCTGTTGCCTTGCCTTCAATAAATTTAGGGGTCGTATTTGATCAGACTAAAAATGGCCAGTGGTGGGATTCAAATAATTTAACAACCGGTTCTGGGGGTGGGATTCAAATAATTTAACAACTGGTTGTTTACAAGCACCATTTTTTACAACCAGTTCTGCCAAAGTGGTGCGAACCTGCTGAATCCCGCCACTGCAAATGTCCCTTGAAATATGCAGTGGCTCCTTGTGCATCCAACTATGACCTTTCCCCCTAGATAATGGATCACAACATTTGAATATACCATACTGTGTAGTGTAAGCCTTAAACGTGTGGAAAAACTGGGAGTGGAGACAGTAGGCATGATGCTGATCACCCTGTCCGCACATTCGAAAGAATGCAAGAATACAGTTCAAGAATGCAGCTGAACTGTATCTGAAATACACAGAATACTAACTAATTTTCTCATACATAAGTACAACTTTCATGTTGGGTGCATGCAGGCATTACAAGTATGCAGGCAGTTTTATGCGTTAAGGCCGTGATATCTGATACAACAGAATGGCATTTTTAATTTTTATTGGGGGAGGGGGTTCTCTCTTGCCTCTCCCCCAAATTGTTCAGAGCAATGAACATGCCTTTCACCTTGCTCCTGATGAAGTAAGCTCTGGCTCATGAAACCTTATTCAACGTTCAATGTTTGAAGTACTAGAAGATGCTTTGCTGTTCTGATTACAACAGACTAAAAGGCTACTTCTCTGGGTGAAGATTTGAACAACAGTCTCCCCAGATTTAGTGGCATTTAAATGTTGCACAGAAATCAAGTCACTGGTATAGCATTGGCTCACTGCTATTCCTGAGCTATAGTTTTTTGGCCTACTAATGTTGCACATGCGGTTTCTAGCTATCTGGTTTATACACGATGCTGAGTATGTTCAGATTAACGCTCTTAATGCTTTTGACTATTTGGCACCTTGTAGAACCTCAGCTGGGTGGAAAGGTGGTATAAAATGTTTCAAATAAGATCATGAAGTGTCATATCTAAACCAGGTTTCAGACAAAATGCAGGTGCATCGACCAGACAGGACTTTTGGGTTCACAGCCATCTACTGTGGATCTCATTGAGATTTTGCATGGGAAGAAGTTTGATAGAAATAAATAAATATTAGAAATAAAACCTCATCAGGTATAAAAAGTAAAGCAGAGTAAGGGGTAAGTGAGGGCATAAGGATAACAGTGTGAACGGAGCAGGATTCCAGTCTTGACTGCTCCTATAACCTGGACATTCTTCCTTTTCACCAGGCCAGCAGAAAGCATCACGATGGAGCAGTTTGCAAAATAGCAAAAAAGGGTCCAACTCACATTGAATGCATTATCTCATTCCTCTTCACCTCATTGTGTTTTCCTCATGTGTATCTGAAGGCCCCAGTAATTATATGGATTCTCTGGGGGTTTTAATTATTTCGCTAGTGGAATTGTTTTTCTTTAATCATGTTGTTGCGAAGTTCTTGAGTCAGTTTGTGGGGGTGTATTCATCTGTATGTCTCTTCAGATCTGACCCGCCTCTGTTGTTAAGGTGTATTTCTTCCCCCGGGGAGGAAGGCTTGCCAAAGGGAATTGGTGCAAGTTTTCATTTTAATCTGATAATTTTGGTAGATAGCATGACTTTTCTATATTGGAGCTCTTCTATGTGATACCAAGGGGAGCTTGAGAATATAGCTTACTCATACACAACAGAAGTATTATTAAAGCCACGCTTGCGTGGCAATGACACACCTTCAACTGGAAATGTTTCTTTTGCAGTCCTGTATACGCAACCGTGCTATTGTGCTGCACAGCAGCTGTGTATCATTCTCAAAGCAAGGGAAGGATCAAAGCAGGGTAAGGGTCACGCAAACTAAATAAACTAAATCAACACAGCTTTGCAAGGGTGTGTAAAACAAAATATGGCTCCTTTTGCATTGGTTCTCCCTATTTAAATAAAAGATAGGCTACGGTCCCATGAACACTTTCCTGGACTGAGTCCCATTGAATAAAGCAGGATTTACTTCTAAATGTACCTGTTTGCCGGATTGGCCCTGTAATCTGCTAGAGCAGGGGTCTGCAACCTGTGGCAGGGGCTGATGGGAATTGTAGTCCATGAACATCTGGAGAGCCACAGGTTGCAGACCGCTGTGCTAGTGCATTAGGACTCATCCAAGCCACTTCTGTGCTTCTCATTCTGATAGGGTGCAAAGGATAAAATGTTTAATGGGACCCACCTACAATGGGGTTTGATATTAGGAAAATATCACATAAATTGTTCATTTATGCATTCATATGTAATGTAATATGTAATGCTATATGTAATATGTAATGTTATATTATATCGTTCAGCTAACTTTTTTGCCTGCTCAGGCCACTTTTACAACTAAAAGAACAGAAGAATCAGCTTTCGTAGTTATTTTACTTAGTAATGTACCTTCATATTGTCACACAACCTTCCAATTGGCCATGAATTTTTGCATTGGAAAAGTGAAGAAAGCCCTTGGTAGGGGCATTTCCCCCACACCTTCAAGTCTCTAGCTATGATCTGCCAGTACTAGCTGCACAGATCTAAACTGTGATTTAGCACAGATGCAGCAAAAGTGCAGAATTTGGTACTAGAATCAATCTCGTCATCCTAAAAATCTGAGCATTCCCTTTAAAAATATGTGTTTAGCTGTTACATCTCTGAAAATATAAAAGCATGTGGATTATGCTTGGTGAAACCAGATTAGCCAGAGTGAAGCTGAATAAGATTTTGAGTGGCAAGGACACACTGGTCAAGAGCTTTTCATATCCCACAGCTAGTAGATGTACAATAAATTAGGCAAAGCATGCAGATTTTCTTAACTGATTTTATTTATACAGGTGATAACATTCAGTTTGTCTTTCTACAAAATCTGATGCAGAGTTTTGATTGGGAGGATACCAGATATGAGGTAGCATTGGTACCTGAAGAGTAACTCTGTATGCATGTCATACCTATCACAAAGTAACTGCATATGCTGCAACACAAGAATTAATATGTCTGGGAAAACCCAAAAGCACAGATTTAAATGAATAGTTTTATCATTTCTTCCTCACTACCATCCCAGCCACCTGTTTTCAAGATTTGTGCGTCTGAATCCGGGTAAGTAGGACACTGTTTTAAAAAGCATCAGAGAATAAAAGCTGCTTTGAAATGACAGATAGTTGAATGTGAGTTGTGCATTGTGGCAGTGACTAACAAATCCAGCACTAAGCTCTTGCAGAGCTAATGAAGCAGGTAATCCAATCATCAATAACAGGCAGTAAAAATGGAACTATATTCCTTTAAAAGATCAAATAGCTTTGAATGCTGATGAAAGTGCTACTGGAAAAGAATAGCTGTGCCTTCATGCTTTTCAGTTTCGCTGCTGCTCCCCTCCCAGTTCCTCCTCCAGCCTTTTCACTCATTTTCTCTTTAGCTCTATTCAACTCTCTATGCATCTCTGGATGAAAATGGCACCCATTTGGGTCACTCAAGGACACTGCCCATGAATCAGAACCAGGGATATGCTGTGTATGGCAAAGGATTCAAAAGCTTTGTGTGAGGAATGTAGGGCCAGAAGTAACATCCAGCTTTTATCCTGCTGTAGTAGGATCTGACCCATAAGTACCTTGGAATCTTGGGAAATTATGTAGCAAAGTATGTCAGGGATCTAATTTTTAACCATTGTAAATGGGAGGGGGATCAATTGCATACCTTTTAGATCCCACAGCACTGGACCTTCATATAGTTGGCTCTGATCACTGCCATGGTGTTGGCATTTTGTGCTCAATATTTGGCAACCTCAGAAGGAGGAAAACTTGAAAAAGAGGGCTTGGGGGCCACCCATTAAAGGATAATGGTGTCAAAGAGATAATGGGTGCACCCCCCCACCCCCACCCCCCCACCACAACACCACCCAGGCCTTTTCATCTGTCAGATAGCCGAGGAACCGCTAAGGGTCTGTTAATACGATTAATTTCTCCTTGACTGAATTGGAGCGGGGCTGTGTCACAGCCAACTAACCTAAATCATATCACCAGACTGCCACTAAATCTGGTGCCCAGGCACACGATGGCCTCTGAGGGCTCCCACAGCCTGCTGTCTCCCACACTCACACTCTGATTCTGTCTGCTCCAGCAGATAAACGAAATTTATTGAGAGAGTTGGAGAAGGAAGGGAAGAGAGAATAAACGAGCGCCTTATTTATCATGTGCGCTTCTCTCAATGTGCCCAGTGTTTCCGCCAGAAGCAATTACCATCTAAGGTGAAAAGCCCAAACTGATGAGAAAATAGGCTTGGTTAATGAATCATGGCATGGTGTTGCAAACTACATTATTTGCTGGCCAAGAAGACTGGGGCTGGAATTTCAGAAGTCCTGTGAAGAAAATGGCAAGATTCTACCAATTAGCTTCTGCTGCTAATCATGCCCACACTTTTGAGAATCACATAACTTCCTCCTTTCTGGTATGCTGTTCTCCTTCTCTGCTATCCATTCTGTTAGTTATCCTACATACCTGCTATATGCTGATCTAGGATATCCTTCCGTTCAATCCCCAACTTTTCTGTTTATCCCAGAGTTTGTGGACTGTTATTATTTAGAAAAAAATGTGAGCCACCCTCCGAGCAAACTGCCCAAGGTGGCTTACAAAATAAAAGATAATAAAAACAAAACATCAAAAGGTGTTAATTAAAATCCAGCAGTAAAAACCCAAACCAAAATAAAAACGTAGACTGTGCAGACAGACCATTGACAGGGTTAAAATAACAGTTTCTAGACTAAAATAGTATCAACTAGCGGGACCCAGCCATGTGTTGCTGTGGCAATTGTCCTTCTCATCACAGTCCACAACCCACACAGATGTCCACGCAGGTCCAATGATCCCCAGCATAGCCTTTTGGGAGCAGCAGTGGCATAGTGGCTAAGAGCAGGTGCACTCTGATCTGGAGGAACTGGGTTTGATTTCCAGCTCTGCAGCTTGAGTTGTGGAGGCTTATCTGGGGAATTCAGATTAGCCTATGCACTCCCACACACACCAGCTGTGTGACCTTGGGATAGTCACAGATTTTCGGAGCTCTCTCAGCCCCACCCACCTCACAGGGTGTTTGTTGTGAGGGGTGAAGGACAAGGAGGTTGTAAGCCCCTTTGAGTCTCCTACAGGAGAGAAAGGGGGGATATAAATCCAAACTCTCCTCCTCCTTTTCCTCTTCCTCTCCCTCTTCCTCTCCCTCTTCCTCTTCTTCTTCTTCTTCTTCTTTTGGGGTGGTCAAATGGAATCCCTCTTTCCCTTTTCAATTCACATTATTATATGGTGCTGTCTTGGTTTTTAGTATAAGGTAGCCCTTTCCATTCCACAATGGAACTGTCCAGAGTGCAAATCCCGCTGTCCATGAGGCTGGTTGACACGCACAGTCCTGGTGCGCCAGGAAAAAGACATTTTACCTGGCTCAGGTAGGGACTTTTGGCGATTTGAAGGTCTGATTACCTGCCCGCAACAGGAAGGGACATCATGTGAAAATTTGGGGGCGATCTGTCCAGCCGTTACAGCTTTAGGGAGTCACCAACAAATGAATGGTAACCCAAAAGAAAGCTACATAGGTGCCAGACAAGCCTCAGGGAAAAGGGCATTCCTTGAACAAGGTGTCACTTACAGATAAAAGCCCTGCCTCTGGTTGCAACCTGCATCACCTCTGAAGTTGGGGGCACAGAGAGCAGAGTTTGTGAGGTAGACAATATGCTAGACAATATGGGAGAATGGCTATTTTTAATCATACTGAAAAACTTGCCCCAATCTACACAACAAATCTAGGGGGTTGCAACTGCTATGGCTCCCTTTGCTCTTGAAATGCTGAGAACAACAATGTGCAAATCCTCAACACGATGATATTCTAGAGATAGCGTGACAGTAGAGAACACTTCTAATTTTTTTTATTCTATCGTATAGATGTGCTTTAGTTTTAGTTATGGTAATTCATACTGGCGCTTTCATATATCAGGATTGGAATAGCTGCCAGCAATTCCAAGAAAGAAAGTCTGGCATAAAGAGCTGTTGCTGTGTTCACAGAAATCAGAGCTGTAACTCAGAGATGTGCTCACTTTTATGACCAATGGCTCACTGAATAAAAGATTTCACATTAGTTGTTCTTTGTGTCTTCCAAGAATAGAAAATCAGCTGCTGTTAGTGGATATGTATGTTTAAAAAGACATGTGGTGGTGAAAAGTATTATCAAGTCGCAGCCAATTTTATGATAACCACATAGGGATTTTAAGGCAAGACACAAATAGAGGTGGTTTGCCAATGCCTGTCTCTGCATAGATAGCAACCCTTGATTCCTTAGTGGTCCCCATCCAGCTTCCTAACCAGAGCTAGCCTTGTTTAGCTTCTGAGATCATAGACATTATTGCATACTCAGAAAAAAAATCATTAGCAATTCTCGTAGCAAGATAATAGGCTGACATCCCTGTGGTTCAAGACATAGTTCAGGACACTTATGCTCATGTCTATGGTGTCCAAAAAAAACACCTTAAATGGTCAAAAACTTGTATAAGAGCTGACTTATATATGTTTAGTCATGCAAATTGCTTTCATTGGGAAGAATTATGGTTGAGGGAAGAATTATGGTTGAGGGAACATCAACGTTTATGAAAATTCTATATGTGGTATAAATACTAATAATTGAAGTGGCAAGCAATAACTTATGAATGCCTGTGAATTCACCCTGGAAGGAAAGAGGGACTGGGACCTGGAGACCAGCTAGAGTAGGAATCACAGATTCTCACATGCCTTCTGGTGTAATGTGTTACAATACATATTATGGTTGCTGGAACTCTTAAGAGTCAGTTCATACATGAAAGCAAACCCAGTTTTACCAAAGTATATATTCACCAGGCAGTTACAGCCAAGTAAGTCTCTCCCATGCATGTGTTATTATTTGGTATGCATGTCTGCAAATATGTATTTCCCTCACTCACACTTTACATGTTTAGATGTAACTTTAAAAATATTAGGCGCATAGTTAAAATGCAATGGGTTTTACCCTTCAAAGCCCTGAATGACTTGGGTACATAAAGTACATGAATGACCACCTTCTTCCACTGTATGGTAGAACCCCAGAAAGCCATAGTTTCAATCCCCAACATCTCCAGTTAAAAGGATCAGATACTAGGTGATGTGGAAGACCTCTGCCATGGACAGTCACTTCCAGTCTGAGTAGGCAATACTGACCTTGATGGACCAATGGTCTGATTTAATATAAGGCACGTTCATGAGAGAGTTGGCACTATTGCCAGGGATAAAAGAATGAGGCCTTGTGTCCTCACTCTGTGGATTACCTTGTAGGGTTTTTTTTCCAGACAGGGGTTCTGACCCCAGTTCTGAACATATTTATTGGACTACAGGAGGTCCCCTTTTTCTTTGATTTTTCTCATTCTCCAACTAAGAACAAGAGTGAGCAACAGCCTGGATAGCAATCAATGATTTTAAACAATGAATTTATTTCTTTTAAGTAAGTGGGGAGGGGGGGTCAGTTATTTAAATGCTTGAATTCTTGGGGTTGTATATTATAAACTAGCAGTAAAGCTCATTGTATGAACAAATACAATGACTCCTAGAAAACTGTTGGTGGATTAACGGTGACCACTGAGGGAACCAACCCGTCCTTCCTTTCCTCTCTGTTGGCCCCCACAGTTTACCACAGATAGCAAAAACTTAGCTTAATTATTCAATTTTTAAAAAGATAACTTACAGATCCAACAGAGAGAGAGAAAGAGAGAGAGGGGCTCCCATAATGTTGTGAATGGGCTCTCCTTTCTCAGATCCCCCCCCCCCCAGACAGGCTCCCCTTGGCAAATGGACCCTGGAACTAACAACTCATCAAAGATGCACAACTCAGGAAATGCCATCCTATTTTTCATCAGGATCATCACCTAAGCTCATATGGATGATTTAATTCTCTCATTTGGCTATCAGGATTGTGCAATGTGTTCAATACATTAATATTTATGACTCTAGGAGCCAAACAGTGTGGACGTTTATTTTTAATCTCATGGAGAATTTCTATTTTCCTGAATTATCAGGCCAAATTAAATGTTTGAAATTCCAATCACACTGTTCTAGTTATTGGAGTTTTAGACATTTAATTTTGCCTAAAATCAGTGTTTAGATCAGAGCTTAGTTGTGGGAAAGAACTTACTGTTCCCCACTCTACATAACAAACATCATTGTCCCCTACTGGAAATGATCTCCCTAGGCTGCTTTTGATCTCTCAGCCCCTGGGGGGGCGGGGGAGGCAGGCAGGCACGCACAATAGGTGGAACCAGCCTATGCCTGTACTTAGGTCTACCCGTGGAAACAGTGTAGAGGAAAGAATTAACCTCCCTTTCCCCAGTACTCTGTCCCCAAACTGGTAACTCTTTGCAGCTGTTTTAAAGCCAAATTGTGTATCTTTAGTTCTAATTATGGACCTCAAACATTATGTGTAGCATTATGTGTGTAGTAGTAAACTGGCTTGAATCCACACTGGCATTTCCAGGGATACATGTCCGTGCCTGCTATTTTGCTGATATTCACTCCTTTGGCAGTCTGATACATTCTCCAAAATCCTGTTCCTAGTGAATATGAATAGGATTTGGGGGCCTTTCAGGCTGCTGTGAGAAGAGAAGGCAGGAAAATCATGCTGCAAAGGTTCAAGGACTTGCACCCATGGAAATGCTAATGTGGATCCAAGCTACTTATCTTGCTTAATATCCTTGTATGTGTGAAGAAAAATGCAAAAAAAATTCCTTCTCTTACCTCTAAGTAGATATGTCTACAGTGCAAAAGACACAGCATCTATGCAACCGAAGAGTTGCATTAAATTGTGTTATGTGCTCTCCAATCTTACCCATGTGTATTCAGGTTCTACAAAATTCAATGTGATTTACTCAGAAGTAAATATACATAGGATTACAGCCCATGTTACATATAGGTACTATTTAGTTGCAAACCACTGTGCTTTTTAATTGTTACAGCAACCAGTTAATATCCAAGTCAGTTTAGGAAAAATATGAATTTCAACATGGAAAACTTAATTAAAATCAGTGATTTAAATTGCCTTGATTTAATATACTTCATTATACTTAAAGGCAGCTGAAATGGTTGATTTCTTAAGGAGGTTCTTAAGGAGAATCACTGTAATATAAATCTTCTTTCTTAGTATATAAGACTAACATATCAGCGAACTGCTACTCTGGAAATGGGGAGCACCACTCTGCTAAACAGTAGCTGAGGAGGAGGAGGAGGAAAGGCCTGAGCATCCACTATCCACTGTTGCAAGGTAGAAAAGTCAGAGTCTGGCCTCTGCCCATTGTACCTCTACAGAGGCTCCCAAATGGCACATGTAGCTCATGATGGTGCCTTCTTCTTTGTGTGCTACACAGTGGTCGGGGATAGGGAATGCATACCTCCCCTGTTGCTTTAAAATGGTACAGCATGAAGCCCACTGAGTGCATAACTGGTAATAAGTTCTGCGTATCCAGCCAGTATCTACTCTGCTTCCTTTGTCAGTGGAAGCACTGGCTTTTCCATTCATATGCATATTTTCCATTCATATACATCTTTTCCTGGTTTCAGTGGTACAGGATGGCTAACCAGTGTAAATTTTGTCATCAGAGTTCATATCAGGCAGAATGGCTCCCACTGTACTGGTTTTCTGTACTGTACAAAAAGTGTATACTGTCTTCACAGAAACAGTGCACAGAAAGTAGTGTCCAGCTCAAATTAACTACTCAGATCCCTTGTCCAGTGTCAATATTCTCTTTATTACATTTCACTGACCTTTGGCAAGCATGATTTTCTGGTTTCCTTTCTCTTCCCATCCCTCTCTTCCCCTGTGATCCACTCTGCTTTGGCACTTGCATGCCCACTCTGTTACAAACACTTATTTCCCAAGTTGCCAGTATGCCATCCTCACTGAAAGTCTCTCTTCAGTGCCACACTGACAGCATCCCCTGTTGCTGTTAGTGGGCTCTGCCCACTACGCAAAACTTTTATCTTTGCATACCAGATTCATACTGTGGAACATGAGATCACATGTTTGACCCAACAAAACAACCTAACAGGGCACTTCTGAACAAAAATCTTGATCCTAGCTTCTTCCTGAACTGAAATGGGGGTCAGTGACAGATGCTGGGGACCAATGTCCTCTCCACCTAATTAACTAGTCTAATTGACTTGAAAAAAATAATTTAGGGTGAGAGTGAAGACTTCACTACTACATGGTTCTGCTATTTAATCCTATTGAGGTGAGAAAGTAGGGCAAAACCTAATGGGGACAGACTCTGTAGAGCTACAGTATTTTGTATGGAAGGAAGATTAGCATATTTTGACACTTTAAATTGGCCTGCTCCTCTTACCAAGGTCTCTCTGGGACAAGAACATTAACTGCTGCACCACAGAGGTGATTCCTACGTAATGGCAGGTACTCCTGGATGTGTTTTTGAAATGATCCTATGGGAACCCATTTGTGTAAAAGTTAAGATGGAATTGACTAGTTGTGTTAATTTTCAGAGTTGAGAGCAAAATCCTAAGAAGTTGTGCTCCAGATCCTGTTCATGTCTATTCAGTGGTTCTTACTCCCAAGGAAATGTTCTTAGAATTGCAGTGAAATATGTGCACAGGTTCCTCCAAGAATTGAACTTCCTATTTATGGGACCATCTCCAGAAAGTTTATATGCCTAACTATTTATGACTGATTTTTTCAACATTTTAACAAAAATGGGGCTATTTCAAAAATCTATCCATGAACAGCAAAGGTTACGTTAGCCTTGAACATAATACAGATTATCTCAGTCATAGGATGATGCAGGAGCAGCTTTATTATAGACCTGTGCTTCATAGCTTTTCTTGGGAGGTTGGTTCAAAAAAGCATGTTTGTCCAGTGCTCAAAAGCCGGGAGAAAACTACCATAATACGGTCAGTTGTTTGAGGCTGATGTCCTACTGCATTACTTGTTTCCTGCTGCTGAGACTGCTCAGTAATGGACGGGAGAAGGGAGGGAGGGAGGATTGTAGATGTGTCAAAGGATTAACAAGATGAGAGAAAAAGGAGAATGAAGGGAATAATAAACTTCTGCCATGGGTAAGGGAACAGTTGGAGGAAGGTGTGTCCAAGAGCAATGGTTAAGCAAACATGAATCTTATGGTAGAGCAGGGAACATTCTAGACTATCAAAGAACAAAAAATGGTTGGAAATCTCTGTGTTCAAAATAATCAGCAGGTCCAAAAGATCTGGTTTCGGTTCTTCAATGCCTTTGCTTTCCTGACACAATTCTCTCTCGCATGTCTGTTTGGGTAAAAAACAGGAAAACGGTCTTTGTCTTCACCATATTAAATTATTCACGTCATAGTGTTCTGTTTTCTTTTTTATTCTGCCCTTTCCACTATTATATTGTGGGCAGGTATTATCACAACCAACTGGATAATGTTTTTCTCCCCCTAAGGAAAGCATTTTGATGTTTTACACTAGCTAGGGTAAAGGATACAGAAACAGAAGAGTCAGTGGTCCTGGAAGGGCTTTTGCATGAGGCGATCTAAAAGCAAGTTGGTTTTCTATGTCCTCCTCTTTTGATGCTGGGTTCTGTCTTTTTCATAAAAGGGGTGGCAAGATGGTGTGAAGTATACAGGATAAAAGTGGGTGAAAATCTACTACATCCTCACCTTCATGCACATGTATAGACAGTTTCACTTTTTTTAGATTGTAATCCAATCCAATAAATGCAGTGGAAGAGCGCATGGTAGTAAGTACAACAGTTTCTTTGTGTGTCAAGTAATTGTTCTGAAGGGCTTTTGCAGGCTGAGTAACTTGTAACACATCCTTTGCATATATTAATTGGACTTAGTCATTAACCATGTTGAGAATTGTAAAAGTGTCCCTAGATGTCAACAGGTTAAGGTATAATTTGAAGAATTCCTTTTCTAAGAAGTTTCATAGCAAAGTGGGTGAATACAAGGTGTTGTTGTAGTTATTATTTATTTGTTTTGATATCCTGCCCCTCCCCTTTCAGACTTGTGGCGGCATACAACAGATTTTAAAACAATAAAAATTTAAAACAGTAAATAACACATCAACACCAAAATACCAGATCAAGAAGTGTGGCATGTTGCAGATCTCACATTCCATCCCACACCTCCAGTGTAAAAATAGAAAGGCTGGGAAATACATCTGCTTTAAAACCTTTGAAGGCTATTGGACAAATGGTGTGATTCAGTACAAGGCAGTCTTGAAAGTATTTAAACCAGCTGGGACACATAATTCTGCCAGCTAACCTGCCATCTGCCTTCCTCATAAGCAGATGTTGATAAAGCACTTAATATGACTTAATATACATTGCAGCATCAAATACTTCAGCCAGGGGATCTTGACTTATGGTTTCCCCAGTTTGGAGCTGCAACAAGAATCCAACAGTAGCATATAATTACTGTGGCCTTCTTATTTAGGAGCAAGCATGTATATAACAACTAGAAATTCTTGCTCTAATAGATAGGAGATGCCCAAATATATGTGTTCTAGGGCCACTTTACATATAACATTTAAAGATGCAACTGTTCAGAAACTATATGTATATCTCACACCAGGCTGAGACTGTGGAGAAGGCTACAGTTCCACTAAAGGCATGGGTGCTATTAAATACTATTCAGTTTTCATCTGTAGGAAATTGTGCCTTTAGCCAGCTTTGGCTGGTTTACCAGCTATGATACTTCACTGAAAAAAAACCCCTTTGTCACAGTTGCCCATGCTCTGGTCACCTCTAGATTAAATTATTGCAATATGCTTTAGTTTTACGTTTTTGTAATCTTTTTCTCTTTCAATCTCTTTTCTGTGGTCCAAATTGCATGTTCATGTTTTTAATGAGTTGGTTCAGGACCCAACTTGGATTCTCACAGCCCCATAGCAGCTGTGGGAAATGGCTTTTTTAAATATATAAAAGAGTCCAAATTGGCTTGGAATGCTGCCACATGGGGAGTAAGGGCTCCTGCCCCCAATACCAAAAGTGCCCCCCATACCAAACAACATTGGGAAATTATTTTCCCATTTTTGCTGCTGCATGGCCATAGAATATTCCATGTGGAGCAGCAAAAATGGGGAAGTAGCACTTTCTGCCTAGAAAAACAACTTTAGGGGTAGACAGGAACCCTCCTCCCCCCCTCAGCTGTTCATTGAGTTCCTTTGGACTCTCTGTGTTTTTTTAAGTCATTCCTTGCAACTAGTGAGTTACTGCAAGGAACCCAAGTTGTGGCCATATTTGTCACTGAGTTCTGATTGACCCTGACTCATTGTCAAAAATATACTTAGGGTCAAACCTGGCTCCACCATCATGTAACATGCCACGCAGTTCTTAATGAAAAGAGAGACTGCTATCTCACTTAGCAGATGCCTGGAAAATATGCAGTGTTCCCACCTGGCTTAGGCACCACTCTTTCCAGTCTGCACTGACCTCTGTTCTTTGTTTCACCTCTTCTTCTAGCCAGGGGCTGCATTAGAACCTTGTAGTTCCATGTAATTGATTTTCCTGCTAATGAACATCCTGGCCTTGGCCCCATTAATACCCAACTGTAACTCAGGGTGCAGTTTGGGTGGTGTAGCTGCATACTCCTAGAAGCACAGCATAAACCAAGCCCACACCAATTAGAAAGAAATCGTATAATAGGAAAATGACATGTCACTTTTGCGCTGAAATCATAGCTGGATTGAAAGACAGAAGTTGCAAAGGCATCTAGGAACATGATGCAAAGGAGAATGTGGCTAGAGGCAAATACCTGTTTGACAATGCACTGGAGGGCAGCATTATTGAACTTGCTTGTTTGCCATCAAGATACCTTAGCATCTTACCCTTTTTCCAACTTTCGGAGTTGGGCTTCATGAGTCACACTTCTTATACAGATCAAGCCTAGTGTCCAAGCCTAACACAAATCATCACCCTCCCTGCCACAACTCACATACACACAGTGGAGCACAAGGAACATGTTCTCCATTCAAGTGTCTGGAGGAGGGTGGAGCCAGGCACAGGGAATGTCATCCACTGCTTGTAAATCTGTGGTGTGGGAGTATATGTTTGTATTTCTTACAGTATGAGTGATTGTGTGTGGGTGCAATATATGTGAGCTTGAGAGAATGTGTGTGCATGGAGGAAACTGGGCATCCACGTGCTGCTGAAAGAAAATGAGAAAGAGACTAAAAATATAGTATCGCCTCAGATGTCCCAGCCACTGGCCATTAAAGCCCTGATATTAGCAAGTACTAACCTCTGTTTCCTGGAAAACGCATTCCTCCCTGCTGATCTTAAACATTAGACATCACCTGAAGAGAGAGTATGCTTTCAGAAGTGACTTTAAATCAACTATCCTCCCCCATGCAGAGGCCCCTGTTACAGATTGATTCTGGTTCTCTTAAAAGGCATAATAATCTCTCTTCATCCCATTCCAGATTTTCAGTAGAGATAGAATAACCCATTTGAAAGTGATGTTGTGAGAGCTCCATTCCAAAGATAGCAAGGAACAGGTGTGAAAAAACCACTTTGCTCATTTGCTTCTTAACACAATACTCAGGTTTTCATCCAGGTTGCACTGATCTTCAGTCAGTATTGTGAGTTGCAAATATTACAGAGCCATCTCTCACCAGTCTGTCAGGCAGCCTTTATTCACATGTGCTTTGCTCCCCACTTTATCACGTCAGATGTAGGTAGTGTATTTGTTCTCGCCGCCCATGAAGTGCTTCAGTCATCTCCTTGCTGTCCAGTTTACACTGGGGTAGCGGCCCCTGGTGTTTTATTTCTCAACCATAATAGCAGGCAAGATTGAAATGCCATATACTTTGTGTTATTAGATACCACCTATAATACATTGTTCAGATTTGCATGTGCTGGCTTGCTGTGCATCGCTCAGGCCAGGAAGCTCAAATTCCAACACTGTTGCAAATTTCTAAACACCCTTTATAAAACCCTAGTGCAAGTAATTGTCAGGACCATGGAGAGCGCACATTAGACAAAGAATACTGCTGTGGAATGGGAAAGAAATCCAAAGGACTTTTTCAGGCGAGGGGGTGCTGGTGCAGTCTGTGTGTGGGCACTGTCTGTCCGGCAGGCAACCCATTCCAGCTTCTGCTTAACTCATTTTTCTGTTTTGCTGTGCCTGAGGAAGGGAGCTTTGACTGTCAAAAGCTTATGCCCTGAAATTCTCATTGGACTCAAAGCTCACAGTTTATTCAGAAACAAGTTTCACTGAGTTCCATGGGCTTAATGAATCTGTTTATGCTTGCTGAACTTAGTGATTCTTCTGAAAAGAGCAATCAGAGTACCCCAATTTTATTTATTCAGTTGTTGCATGTGTAATTTAAACTCATGCCAAATCCATGTGATTACTATTTTTAAAAGGAACCCCATGGTGTCCACGTGGATTCTGAATAGATTTTCCTCACAGCAAAGAAGCTATATCAGGATTTTGCTATCTGCGGATTTCTGAAGCTTTGTGGGCTACTGTGAAACAACAGGGTACTTACTAATTAGAATGTAAAAACAGTACATTTTTAACTTTCTTTCTGTAACAGGAAGTATGCTAGTCCTTTTACTTAGTCAACATATATAGTTTGTATTCATCTATCATGATTTGGATCAAATAGATACTGCTTATCCAATTTGGGGTGTTTCCTGTGAATAAAGGCAATCTACCATGGATCAGTAGACTGATTTTCCATTGTTTAATTGTGACATTGCAGATATTGTGTATATCCATGTATTTTAGGCACTTTGAAACCCATTTAAGGGGGGTGGGGAATGCACATGTGAGAGCAGTGCATGGCCAACACCAGTGGATTTGCCCTCCCTGGGACACTTACCCCAGTGGAAGGGCAATATCGTTGGCATGCAGATGCTGCTGCCCTCCAAACACTGAGACATGATGCCAGCATCTCATCACCAGCATAGCAGGGGCAGGTCCGGGGGATGGCTGAGGAAGTAACTGACATTTGCCAGCTTCCCACTGGCCGTTCGGTGCATTATGCTTGGCGGCCAGGAATACATAACCCTTTGGGGTGGCATAAGTCTGTTAAACCCAGTGAGTTTAACAGTTCTTGGTGTTAGGGAGGTTTTCATGCTTGCAAAGCCTCCCCAAGCCACTGGGAAGCTCCTTTGGGAGCAGTGGGGTGGCACGGCCGTGGCACTGCAGCCAGCTGCCTGAAGCCTTGGATGGGGCTTTTTCATTTTGTCATATGATTTCTCAGTATTATTCTGTTACTATTTCTGTTTCCATTTATAACTCCAATTATTATGTATATGTGTTAATATAAACTATTATTCCTGGGAAGGGGCCATGGCTTCGTGGTAGAGAATTTGCTTTGCATGCAGAAGATTCCAGGTCCGGTCCAGGACATCTCCAGTTAAATAGGTTGCAGTTATGTATGACCTCTAATGAGACCCTGGAGAGTCTGTGCCAGTCACAGTAGACAATAATGACCTTGAAAAACCAATGGTCTAACTTAGTATAAGGCATCATGATGTGTGTTTATGTGTATTTTATACGAGTTGTTTTTAATACAGTATGGGTATTCTGTTTTGTTTTGCTCCCAAGTTATATTCAGGTATTTTTAGAGGGTCCGATTCTTTTTTTGTCCCCTTTGTCTGGCTGTGTGCATCACTGTAAGAAATTTGAATTGCTATAATTCTTTGAATATTCATCAGAAGGAGTGTGAGAGAGCGTGTATGTGTATCCCCATTTCTCCCCCTAGTGGTTAGCAACAGTAGATACTTGCCCCAATTTACTGGAGGTGATCATTATGTATGTTTAACTAAATATATTTGAGGGGGTTAAAGTGAAATGGAAATAAAATAGCACCTGAAAGATTAACAAAGTTTATGCAAGCATAAGTTTTTGTGAGTCAGACCTCATTATATGTTATAACACAGGACTGCTACTGAAAATGGCATCCTTTATTGTCATGGTCTCCTACTCTCCTGCATAACATGTAATACCACATTATCACTCATCTCCATTCTGTATCATCTGAGGGCAGATGTAGAGGAATGTGCAAGACAATAGGATTATGACTCTAGGTAAGTGATCTTACCCATTACAGGGCGCAAAAGGAGAGTTTGACTTGGGGATGCTGCACTGAATTGCAAAGACTGTTTAGCTGCATCCTGAAGCTGACATGCTTGATGCCCCTTTGCTCATTTGCTTCTTAACACAATACTCAGGTTTTCATCCAGGTTTATAATGTTCTCCCCAAAACATAAGGAAAGGTTCTTTTGCTACTCTTGACTCTTTACATTGGGACAGATCACAGAGTGCTAAATAAATATGCAGGCCACTTCAGAAGTACCCTAACATTTAGATCCGATGAGTTCTGGCTAATATTTATGCATGTCATCTCAATTAACTGATGAGCTGCTTATCTGACTAAGGATTATCCATGCCAGTAAGGGTCGCAGAATTAGAACCATTGCTCTTCCGAATGGTTCGCCTTGAAGCTGAAAAGCTTCATGTCACGATGTTGCCTGCAGATGAATAAATGTAGGTTGTTTTAAGGAAAGCTTTTGGGGCAAGCCTGGATATTAAAACAAATTCTTCTCAAGTATTCGATGGGAGGAGGGGGAGGGACTTCCCCTCCCCCCCTTCATTCCTATAAATAAACTAGTTCAGATTTCAAGCATCAAGCGTGGCATTTCTGTCATCCAAGATGTTCTTTACCATTTATGAAAATATTTGCCTTTTAAATCAAGCCCTGAATTGTTTGAACAACGTGTTAAAAGAATGCACATTTATTACCCTTCTTGCTGTGTTAAGCATGAGTTGAAGTGCAGCAGACACAAGCAGCACAGTTGCCTTTGCTTTGGAAATCATTATTCTATCCCAGCACTGAAAAAAAATTGTCATGAAGAAGCCCAGGGTGGGAAACAAGCCTATTATCTGGCTCCCCCCAGGATAATAATACTGCACTTGAAGGTTGACACCTTGAGCATATCACTTAAACCTGTGTTGAAACACTGCTGCTTAAACAAAGGGCTGCTGTTGAGGTTTGATACTATAGTTGTGTTGCCCTTGGAAAACGGCATCTTTGGCATCACCATTCTCCATAGCAATGCCCATTTGGGCATATTTTCATAGGGCCTCCAGTCATTTGATTCTTTCTTCCTGTACTGGAGGCTTTAGCATTAATACTTCCTCAACGAGGGAGCAGTTGGAAATGATTCTCAGCATATGACAGGTCATAACTTGGTTTGTCCATTCTATTTGAATTTACACGCACTATCTCATGAGTTGTATAAGCATAAATCCCCAGAATATACTATGACAATGGAAGCAATCCTCAGTAGCACCTCCCCAAGAAATAAACAAGATGTAGGTATGTCTACAAAAATATAAATACATTTCCTGACAAGGAATCTCAGATTTGCATTTCCTGGCTGCTGTAATTCAATTCTGAATAGTTTCACTATGATGAACTATGATGGGAATGATCAATGAAGGAGAGAAAACAGGAGCTAGTAAGACAATACGGCAGAGACTCCTTGATAGCATGTGATGGGTACGGGTTTAAACATAGCTTTAGGTGATGGGGGTTGATATGAAAGTTCTATATGTGCTGCTTGATTGTGGTGATGTCTTTATACACATTAAGTAATCATTTGATGTTGCATCATTAATGAATGAATTTGTACACAAGACCTCAACTAAATATGGCCTTAAACAGGATTAACTATTCATATTTATTTTCATAGTTAGTGGTCATATGTGGAGGCCCTGCTTCAAATGCCCCTGTCATCAGAGTCTAAATGAATGGCAACCCAAGAAATTATTTTCTTTGTCATGATACTGGAACTTTGGAGCTCCTTCCCCAAGGAGAACCATCTGGATCCCTCTATTGTTGTGTTCCACCAGCAGATGAAGACTTTTTTTTGTTTGCGTTGTCATTTTCTCACTTCTTACTTGCTTTCTTCCTTATTTGTGTTTATTTAGTTATTTAGCTATTTAGTTATTATTATTTATTATTATTATTTATTATTAATTTTATATACTGCCCTTCCCTCGAAGGGCTCTGGGTGGTGCACAACTTAGGATACAACAATGGAACAAATGGAGCACATAAACCAATGCAAATTATAAAATAAATAATATAGGCTCCATTAACCATAAAATACTAAACCCCATTAAAATACAGCATTCAATACAGAATTATCAGTGTCCAACATTAAAACCATCATTAAAACCCTCCCAAAAGGGGGGGAACGTTGGGTCCCATTGATGTTTAAGGGACCCAAGATGTAAGGGAGAACAAAAGGAGGGGGTGCACCAATCAGCGGCCAGTCCCTCCAAAGGCCCGGTGGAATACCTCAATCTTACAGGCCCTGCGGAACTCACCAAGATCCCGCAGGGCCCGGACAGACGGAGGAAAAGTGTTCCACCAGGCATGGGCCAGGGCCGTAAAGGCCCTGGCCCAAGTGGAGGCCAGCCGCATCATCGAGGGGCCGGGGACCACCAGTAGATTGGCCTCTGCCGAACACAGGTCATGCAAGGACATATGGGGTAAGACGGTTTGTGTTATGTTTACATTTTTATATGTTTATAGTAAGTTTTATTTAATTATTCTAATATTGTGTGCATGTACAATGCTTTTGAAAGTCTCAAATGTTTTAATGTTTTAACAGTCAACATCTTGGCAGCCCTGAATTGGGTGGAAAGGCACCATGGAAATGCTTTAAATAAATAATAAATTAATATTCACCTGTGACTACTGGCCATGAGAACAGAAATTGATCCTCTATATTCAGAGTCAGTACACCTGTCTAACAGATGCTGAGCTCAAACAAGATGGGATGGCTTTTTGTTATGTCATAACTACGATAGCATTTGAATGAACCAACTATGTGCATCAAGACTGACTACTGGTCTTTTGCAAGGAATTAGAACACTCCCTCAGTGCAGTTCCCCTGTGGACCTCCCACCCAGTGGTTAGATCATTTAAACATGATCATATCAGGCATGTTGGAACTGCTCATTAACAATCATATAGCCACAGTTATGGTAAATGGACTTATAGTCCTTGTGATTTAGGAAGTAAAGGCCTTTGGCTTGCTATAATTCTGGAACACTTTCCTCATAAGCAAGGATAGGTTTCCTTCTTAGACTACCCTTTTACCAGTCAATGGATCTTGCAAAGATTTATTTCTGTCTTTCTCACTCAACGCTCATATATGCCAAAATGTACTTAAGAGATTGATGCTCTCAAGTCAACTTCACCTTTATTAGCTAATTGGTTTTTGGGGGGAAAACCCCCCACAAACCTTCACAGCTGTAGACTGATACTGCACTTCCTTTTAAAGCTTCCTACTCTTATTAACTGACAAGTTTCCCAAACAATTAATTCTCGAGGATGACGTTTCCACTTCTTGCTCTCTAGCCAGAGGAGATTCCCCCTGCTCTACTGCCAAAAATATACTGAAAAAAATCCACCTTGATTCTTGAAGCTCTAATAATACATCCATTCCCTTTTAAACACATACCAGAAACTGCTATGCTTCAACAAAGCATTAAAACTAATTTTGGTTTCAAAAATAGCATGGCCCTGGCATTATAACTGAAGCAAATGCTATTTTAGATTTTATTTTATCAGGTTAGATAAACTAAAATTGCGGTGTAAAATCTGATCTACCACAAACTAGTATATTGAAGGCTGGAGGAGTAAAAGGTCTACTGGCTATCAGTCCTACTGCAGTTGGGGCCATTTACTCAGGTTGTGCAACTGGAAATTTGCTAATAAAGATCTGACTCCAATCATAGCCAGTTTAAATATGGTAAATGCTCAAGACTGGAACAAAATTTATGTTTAGAAGTGGCAGAATCTTTCTACTCTGGCAGATGTGTGGTGTCTTTGGTGTTTGGTTCCATTCTCCCAGGCAGCAGGAACTGAAAGATGTGAAGGAAGAGGGTAGCCCAGTGATATATCCCTGACAGGGGCATCATCCAACCTGATCTTCCTATCTAGCACTTCTTTCCCAGTTGACATGACTGCATTTTCATTTTCTACCTATTATTACTCAATTCTGACTTTAGGAGGCTTTCTGAATCGTTGTAAGGATAGGTTCTGTATTTTGTCCTCTGACATTGCACCTGCTAGAAGGGGGGGGGTCTCCCCCCATACATTCCCCAACGAGCAGTAGGCTCTGCAAAACAAAACCTCCTGATCCCTGACTTGAAAGATGTCTGGCTAGCCTCAACCAGAGCTTTTTGAGCTCTCGCTCCAACCTGATAGAACATTCTGTACAGTGAAACCAGGGCCCTTCAGGACCTGATGCAGTTCCACAGGGTCTATAAGAGCTATTCCACCAGGTATATGGTTGAGGTGACTATGGTTTTCTATCAGCCTGGCATCCCTTCCCTGCTCCTCCCCCTCCCCAATACTACATTCTTGGTGCCATAAAGTTGAATGTTTTATAATGTTTTAATTGATCTCAATGTTTTAAAATGTATTTATATTGGTTAGGCTTTAAATGATTTTGTTCATATATTATGAAAATGTTGGGAGCCATTCTGAGCCTAATGGGGTAGAGTGGCGTATAAGACCAATACCAAAAATAAAATAAATACATCTGCTTCTGTATCTTAAATTAGTATGTCGAACTGTTTAAAACCTCGCGGTCCAAGTCTGTCTGCAATCCAGAAGCAGAGAAGATGGGCCAAAGCAGCCCATCTTGCCTCGATCAGTAGGTCTTATTTAGAATCCTGAACACTGAAAAAATTGAAGAGTCCTGTGTTGTCATTTTGTCGAGATTATACTTTTGGTCATGTTATGAGAAGACAAGATTCACTGGAAAAGACAACAATGCTATGAAAAGTTGAAGGCAGCAGGAAAAGAAGAAGACCCAACAGAAGATGGATTGACCCTACAAAGGAAGCCACACCCTTCACTTTGCAAGAACTAAGCAAGGCTGTTAACAATAGGACATTTGGGAGGACATTAGCTCATAGGGTCACCATGAGTCAAAAGTGATTTGATGGCCCAACACAGAGAGAGGGGGCGGGGGGAGGCAGTTTTCCTACAGCTGAACTAGCCATTCTCCTCAGAGTTTTCATTAGTTAGGCACAGGAAAGCAGGGCTTAAGTGAACAGCCTCACAGTGGCTTGTCTGCTCTCACGTTATAAATGTTTAAAATTAAGGGATGGTCCCACTTCCCCTCCAGGCAACAGTTGCTAAGTGTTTTTTATACAAAGCCTCATTGCACTGATCTAATCAAGGATTTTGTGGTAGATTTTTTTAAAGTGGCTCTTTTCTCCCCGTTTGCTGAGGCGTTGGAAAATATAAGGGTGATACCTGAGTCTTGGGCATCAGTCATCACAACAGCCTACGATACAATTATTACTAAGGGTAGTTCACTTTGTTCCTTTTGTCAGGCTGTTATTTCCATCACTTTAAAAAAATGCTGAAACATCTGTTGAGACTCATCTTTCAGCCCGTCAACAATGACATTGGGCTGTTTGATAATAAGGCATTTGTCTGCCTCCTCTCTCCCCTGCATCATTATCCTTTCTGACAAATCGTGTATTCCCCCCACCACCACCACCACCACCCTGACACATGACACTGTACTCCAATTACTAATTCTCCCATCATTCTGCAAGCCTATGACATTCTCCTGAACAGAGGCATGGGAATAACATGGCTGATTCTTCCTAGCATCCTTCTCACATTTTGCCTTGTCCCCTTGGAATCATTGGGGTTGGTTTCTGTTAGGTGTGCACTTGACTTGCACAGCTGTTTGTACTCTAAAAAAAGAATTAGGTTTCAGCCAGGAAGACAGACCCTTGCTACGATTGCTGCCTTTTGCTGCTTGTTGCGGGTTGCACATCGCTTCCGCTCCCCTCCAGAGATGAATCTTAATATTGCTTTTCTGTTAGTGATTACTCTTTTTTTCTCCATGTCTCCCTTCCAGCACTGATGGAATTGACAGATCCATTTATGGCCTCTATTTAGTACCTTTAAAATACTTTTTCTTTTTCAATTACATGCAGTATGTTTTTGCCTCTGATTTATGCCAGGTTCACAAAGGTGATCATTTTCCTGTCCATTGAGAAGGTAGTGATGTGGAGATGAATTGTGGGAGATATGTAGGCTGAAAGAGTCAGGAGAAAGGCAGCTGTGGGGATTAGAGACTGATATCAGTAAGTGCGCCTTGAGAAAGTGACAGTGAGAAGAAAGGGGTGTGGGGTATTATCAGTATGGCCTAATATAGCTCTATGGACATGCTAATTAAAAGAAGAGCCTTGGAACTCTGGAAACCTTGAAATATGAATGTGACGTGGGAGATTAGAAGATTGATAATGAAAGCACTGCACCCTACAGCTTGTGACTCATAAAGCCCTGCCAATGAGCACAAAGCATGGCCAGTTTATTCTAGGGCAGCTGAACATAAGTGCCTCAGTATCAGCCTACACAGAGTCCTTTTCTAGCAAGACAAATTCTTCTCCCCTGCTGCTCAGGTCTCAACCTGGAAAGCAATGCCTTTTCTGCAGAGTAACCAGTGCCAGTTCGCAGGCATTGTAGATTAAGGGTAACATTTCCAGGATAGAGTGCATGAATCACTTTCTGGAGGGAGCCCTGGTGCCTCTCTTTTCAGAAGTGAAGTGCTGATACTGTGCTTTGCAAAGACGTCTATTTCTGATTCATGTGGAAGTGTACGTATATATAATTGTCCAGGGACAGGCATCTTACCTATCCCGAACAGCAGCCAACAACAGTGTATGGCCCCCACATTCCCAAACCCGGAGCCTCCTACCACATGGCGACAACCTACCGAAGGGGGCGGGGAGGAGGAGGAGACGGTCTTCACAGTCACCATCAAAGTGGATTGTCCCTCCCATGCCTCCTGCCACAAAGAAACTGATGAAGCCCCACCGTTGCTAGGTCCATCACACAAATGGGCAGAGGACCATGGCCGTGACATGAGAGCAGGCCCAACTTCTGGGCAGGGATTCAGGCCACACCCAACCCTTTAACACAGAGATGGACCAATCAGTTGGGCAGCCAGTCAGCAGGCTGGGGGAGCCCAATGGATGCCCCGTGGCCAAATGAGAGATTGGAAGGCAGGGATGAGGGGCGGGGAAGGAGAAGGGTAGGAAGGTAAGAAGGGGAGAAACCAGATGGAGTTTGGAAGCAGGAGAATGGAGATGGAGAGTGAGCCTCAGTAAGAGAGAGACAAACAAAGAGAATGGAGGAGCACGAGGCTCCAAAGGGGGAGGAGACCAAGGCAGGGAAAGGCAGAGGCAAGGGATATGCAGAAGAATGGATGAGGAGGGACCCAGGGCTAGGGTTAGTCTCCCCAGTGGCCAACCTGTGTCTACTTTATGCTGCTAGCCAGCCTTGTCAGCTTCCCAGCCCTGGCAGGAAGACACTGACTCACCCTGTAGTTCTTAAGGCATAATCATCATCCCCTTGCAATGGCGTCACTTCCAGCACAACCAGGAAGTGCCAGCATGATACCAGGGTGACTCTCTAGCAATTGCCCCAAGCCCCCTTTTTGGGATGAGAACTAGATTTTCACCCTTATGTAATCAAGGCACTTCCAAGTTCTGCTGAAAGTGATGACATATGGGGGTGATGCTCCCCCTCCACACACACACATAGTTGGCTGGCATGCTTTTGCTCACTGACCACTGAATGTCAGCTGGCTCAGGCCAAAATTGCTAGGAGGCTGCCCACCATAAGCAGATACTTGAGAACCTTATCCTTCTCTGATAGACTTAGACCACCAGAGGGCGGGGCATTAGAAATGAGGTGGGACCACAAGCAACCTATATAAAGCCAAGCCCACACCAGGACAGGGAGGAATGAGAGGGCCTTGCTCTGAGGTCTAGGAGAGCACCAGTTTGGGGGAAGAGTGAGGAACAGATGGTGCAGCTCACTTGTCTTCCTATTCTGAGGCCAGGGGTGTCCTGTGCCATTGGTTAGCAGGAGGGCTGAAAGCCAGCAGGTGGGCCTGAAGTGGGGGCTGCCCCACAAAGCTCCCTTGAACTGACTGAAATAGATTTCTGAGTTGACCTGCTTAGGCTGGCCCTGTGTATTTTCTTTTTCGTTTTCAATGAACATATTGTTAGCCCACAAGTTTTGGAAGGGATGCCTGTTGGAAACATCTGTTTAAAGCTGAGCCAAATGTACTCACTGTTTTTCATGAATATTTTTGGGCAGTGTTGAAGAGCACTCCTCCCTTTTTGGTGACTGCTTTGATAGGTTTTGCCAATTCAGGAAGCATTGCTCTCACTGTGAACTGACTTCTGTTTTCCTTCAGTGATTTCTTATAACCATGCCAGATTGACTATATAATATCATGGTGTAATCCTATTCACTGTGTATCCTCAGTTGACAGGGATCATTATGTGATTAATCCAGGGACAAGTAGTGGTTGTTAAATGTAAAATGACACTGAAGCTAACGTTGAAAAGGGAAACATGGGCAAATATGAATATTCTGAAAAAGTAACAGAATTTTCATGAAATATTTCTGCTTTTGGACAATGTATATTGAAACTGAAAATCAAAATAGGAGAGCATTTGTCACAGCCTTACTAGGAATAGAATTTGACTGGATGGGGATTGTGGTGGGGTAGTGGTTAAGAGCAGGTGTACCCTAATATGGGGGAACCGGGTTTGATTCCCCGCTCTGCCACCTGAGCTGTGGAGGCTTATCTGGGGAATTCAGATTAGCCTGTGCATTCCAACACACACCAACTGGGTGACCTTGGGCTAGTCACATTCTGCTGAGCTCTCTCAACCCCACCTACCTCACAGGGTGTTTGTTGTGAGGGGGGTAGGGCAAGGAGATTGTAAGCCTCTTTGAGTCTCCTACAGGGGAGAAAGGGGGGATACAAATCCAAACTCTTCTTCTTTTCTTCTCTAGTGTCCACAGTTTGTGGTGGTGCAGTGGTTAAGAGCAGCTGTGTATTATACATACTGCCCTGCCACTTTACCTTATTTCATCTTCCAGTAGTCAACTGTCAATCTTCACATCTTTGTTCTTAGTCATGCATATAGTGTGATGATTCTTATGCCACCATTACTTTACAACATCCATGATACTGAAGACCTAAGTAACACATTACATTTTGTGATTTTTAATTTAAAATGAGCCATTTACAATATTGAAGGAATGGAAAGTAAACAGAATGAAGCAAAATTTGAGTAGACCTATGGAATTTCCACCAAAACCTTTAAGATTTTTCTGCTTCCTGCCAAACTAATTATTTGCTGTCCCACATCTACAGACCATTCAGCATTTTCATATTTTCACTGAGGGCAAAAACTGGACAGATTCAATGTTGTAAGGATTTCCCCACTTTTTCTGGTGGGAAACCAGATCTGAATCCTGTGTGTGTGTGTCTCTCTCTCTCTGTCTCTGTGTGTGTGTGTGTGTGTGTACTATTCTGCTGATATTATATCAGTTAATTGCAGCATGGTAAGAAAGGTCACCAGACTCTACAGAAGCCTAGCTGTAAGTTCCCCTACTAGCTTCAAATTCTATTGTCCTTTGACAATAGAGCCCTTCGGGGATGGGGCGGTATAAAAGTTCCATAAATAAATAAATAAATGAATGAATGAATGAATGAATGAATGAATGAATGAATGAATGAATGAATGAATGAATGAATGAATGAATGAATGAATGAATGTTGTTCTATTGTCCAGGGAACTTCTTTCTCATTTATCAGTCCTAGCTGTTGTAATCTTTGGCCAATTGTACACAGCAGTTCCAGAAGAATGGGACCACATTCTCCTAACATAAAGTATTGGGGCAAGAGCAGGTGAGACATATGGTCTTCTTAATACCTCCTGCTTGGTATTCTCTTTTCATTGTATTGAATCATTTTTGCTACCATTAACTGCACATCCCTTCCTCTTAAAAATAAATGTGCTGAACTGCAGAAAGCACTGGCTTCAGACTGCTCCTCCAAAAACCCACAACCCTCACAGCTTCCCAAATACAGATCTCTGAGTTCTCCCCTTTCCCAACCCCCTTTTAATTTTTATCTCTTAAACTGTCAGCAAGGTCTTTGTGCTAAAGATTAGGTAGGGAAGCGGCAGTGAGGCTGCCACTGGGATGGAGCCAACAGCACCAGGGGAACAGATGGGAGTCATTGTCTCCATTTGGTTTCCATAATTTGAGCTGTATTTCAAACATGTCAGACAGGCTTGCCATTTTCTCACTTTCTTTTCTTTCCTTTGCTCCTGCCCTTAGAAACAGAAACACACAAAAAAATTAAAAATCAATTTGGGAACACTTTGCTTTTGGTGAACAGCACTTTCTCACATGTACACACAAACCCACTCCAAAGTTGCTCCCGGCAAAGAATACTGGCTTGTACAGCCATTGTTCGCTCTACTTCCTGCAGTATGGAACAAGAGCAAGAGCAGGCTCTGACATCTGTCACTTAGACTGAAGGTTCCATTTCCAGAATTCCCAAGCCATTACATCCATTAATAGCAGCCAAATAGCAGCCAAACAAAATTTTGTTCCATGCCCTAGCATCAAGAGAGCAAGTGAGAGAGCGAACTAGCTAGAACAAGGTTGGTGCCAGCAGAGGGCGCTGGAAACCTGATTGTACATGAGGAGGGGTTGCTGGTGATTCTGCAAAACGTGATGAGATAACGTTTCTGGACAGTGTGGCTATCCCAAAGTGAGGAAAAAATGGAAGTATTTTCTGTGTGGTTGGAACTGGAATGTACAAAAGCAGCAGTTCTTCAAGCAATGTGCTTTAGAAGCATAAATATCTCTTTAAAAACAACAGAAAACCATTTATATTTCCTGTTGGTGGGATCTTTATGAAAATCATTTGGGATTAATCCATAATGAACAGCACACATATTACTGTTCATAAATTTTTTACCATAGAATATATTTGCCATTCAATAGTGACTGTGCATTTTGTTGTTGTACAGTGAAAGATGTGTGCATATCTAGTTATCAACATCAGGTATAATCTCTATAAACAGAAAAAAATAATAATGCTGGGTTACCTGCACTCACACAATGACCTGCCATTTTCATGAACAATATGTTAAAATCCATTTCTCTTTTATTAGCATGTGCTCCCTCTCCTTAGAGTACATTCCAGAACATGTCCTTTTATGTTTGACAGCATCCTTCTGACTGAACATCAGAAATAACATTTGAGCTGATGTAGTCCATTTCGCCAGTCCATTAACTTGTATGGCTGCAATTAGAATCGCAGAAATGGAAAAACAGAGCAAGGCCTATCACCCACCCAGGTGCCCTATAGCTCCTCTTACTCCACAATGCTTATAAAATGATAAAGCAAGTCATGCTTTATCAGAGCTAGCACCACCCTTGTTATGTTACAAGAGTTATTGTCAGTCCAGAGACTACATGAGTTTAGGCCAATGGTGAAACAACAGAATGGTGAAACAGCGGCTTTTGTCCCTTTTTAACAATGTTATCACAATCCTACATTAATACTTATTTTTAAAAATAGTATTGTATCTGGACATCTTGTATCTGGGTATATAGACTAGGGACATCATTCCAACTTTTAAACATTTCTGAGAGAACTTACTCTAATGTGCCAAGTACATTAAAAACAGAACTGTGTAAGTGCTGTCAAGTCACTGCTGATATATGGCAACCTGACAGGGTTTTCAAGGCAAGAAACTAGCAGAATTGATTTGCCATTGCCTTCCTTTGCACATTCCTTGGTGGTCTCTGTGATGGACAGGGGGCTGTCCAGTCCTTGAAGGAAGAGTCCATGGAAGTGCTGCTCCAGCATCCAATCACCTTCAAGAAGGGGGATGAGGTGTTAAAGGGAACACAGGAGAACCAGAAGTTTTGTTCTGCCTTAATGAGAGAGCAGTGACAGCTCAGGCCTAGCTCAGGAAAAAGACCAGACAGAGTGAAGGGTATCTCTGCCTGACAGTATGACAGAGTGGCTCAGGCTCTCTTTGGGAGAGAAGAGAGTGCTTGATTGTTAGGCCTGTCTCTGCTGATGAGCAAACCTTGGACAATTTAGTTTGAAAAAAAATCCTGTATCTAGTAATCTACATATTAGTGCCACTTATGACAATGAGATTTTCCTTGACTTTTTAACCACCAAGCCTATGTAAGCATAAGAGTGGTTAAATCCTGCTAAGTGGAATAGATTAATCTTGTCAGTGTCCTCTTGGTGACACAGCTTTCACTCACAGGATGACACATTTTGGGGCTAAAAATTAATCTGGAATAACTGTGACCACCAGTTCCAGTTCAGGTCCATTCTGCACAGGCCAAGAAACACAGATGTTGGAGGCTATATAATCAGTTCGGGCAGGGGGACTTCACACAGGTTATGCCCCCAAAACAAGTCTGCCCCATTTTATTTCCCCCAACCCAGGTTTTTTGAAAATTGCTAAACAAACAATCCTTTTGAAAAAATTCTGGGTTGGAGCCGCTCCTGAGCGAACAGCCAGGCAGGAGGTGGTTTATTTCCCTCCCTTCCACCTCATCCTCCACAGTCAGGGAGAAGCCGCCCACCATTGCCCGGCTGTTGCAGGGAGGCCCTTTTTCCTTTTGTGACTTGCAGCTGCGTAGCTATGCAGGTGCAGCCGGTCATATCATTGGACATCGGTATGATGGTGGGGGTTCATTTCAGCATGTCTGAGTAGCTAAACATGTGTTATAGGACTATTTTTTTAAAGTATCTCCATGCGAAGGCACAACAGCAACCCAGATTGTTTCCATGGCCTCCAATCGCTGCCTTTACAGAATGCATGTGAATGGGAAAACAGGAAAATGGATTCCTTTATCGTGACTGCAACCCGTTAAATATTTGCTGTGCGGAAGGGGCCTCAGAATAACAAAAAAGGATTCAGTTCCTTACTGAAACGTGCAAAAGACTGAAAAAAAACCTCCATTGTATTACTGTTCTTCACTAACTGTCAGTATACAAAGTGTATTACAGCATCCTAGCTCTTACTTAAATTATCTCTAGTATCTTATAACAGGAGTGATACCTGAGACTTGGACAGAAAAAGCTTATGCTGTCAAAAACATACAGTTGCTTCACTGATGCCAGTAGGGGTCACACTTCTGCAGGATACCGAGATATCAAGCCTGCAAGGCAGAGGAGTCCCTGGGAGGTTTTATTAGCAGCCTTTTTGACATGCATAGTTAAAATTCTCTTCTGGGGGAATATGTAGATCGTGAAATTACTTTTTATAATTCTGTAGCCTTGTATCAAAGAAACTCTTTTACCTCTCCTTTATCCCATGAGGCAATATGTGTATTTCTTCTCCATATGCATGGAGCAGAGGCAAGGACTCATTCCTCTTTCACGGCCCAGGAGCATCTTTGTGCCTTGTGGCTAAATAGCTCAGCAAGAAACTGACCAGTAAGGAATATGAATCTGAAACATACACAAGCCTAAGGAGGAGCAGAGAAGAATACTGACTTCCCTTCAGAACAGAAGAATTAAGGTGGGTATGTATAAAATGTACTGAGCCATGCAAAAAAAAAAAGTCCTCCTTCCTATGGCGATTGTTTATCACGCCTGTTTAAATTAATCCAGCGTAAATGCTATCCTAGGGATCAAATTCAGCATAGTTTTAAATACTCACTGCAACCATAGGAGATTGTAGTGTGGAAAGTAAGTACATGGAAAGTGAGAAGTATGAATCAAGGTAAACTTGAACTAACAAAATGAGAATTGGAACATTTAAACATTGCAGTCCTGGATAGTGAGTGAACTAAAGTGGATTGATTAGGATATTTTCAGTCATAAAATTACAGAGTATATTACTCAAGTAATGGCAAACGTAGAAGAAATGGAGTTGCTCTAATAGCAAGGCAAAATGTAGCCAGGATATATAATGCAAAATCTGACAGACTTCAGGGAAAGTCTATCAATATAAACATCATTCAGATTTACACCCCAACTACAGATGCTAATAAGGAAGAAATTGAAAGCTCTTCTGCAAGTGTCCAGGATGAAATTCATCACACACTTAAATAAGATCTGCTGATAACCATATGTGACTAGAAGGAAAAAGTAGGAAACAAAGCAGAATCAAATAGTGTCGCAAGCAGAAATTACTGTCAGAAGATTTAGGCTAGAAGCATGAAATGAAGCAGCAGAGCGACTCACAGAAGACAACAATTTGTTCAATTCAAACTCATGTTTCAGCCAACCTAACAGACAATAGTATACATGGACATCACCAGACAACCAATAGAGAAATCAAATAATTACATAATCAGAAGCAGAAGATGGAGAAACTCTATTCTGTCTGCTTAGACAAGACCAGAAGCTGTCTGTGGTACAGATCATGAATTGTTAATATTGAAAATTAGAATAAAGCTGGGGGAGGGGAAACATTCATAGTACTAAAATACAATCTAAGCAACATTCCTGGAGAGTTTAAAGACAATGTAAAGAACAGATTTGCATTACTAAGTTCAGGTGGACATGAACCAGAAGAACTATGGATTGAAACCAGAGATATCATCCAAGAAGACTGCACAAAGACTATTCCTGTAGCCAAAAGAAATGAAAATCCTCAATGGATAACTGAGGAAACTTTTAAAATGGCTAACAATACCTAAGAAGCAAACATAAAATATGATGGAAACAGAATCAGAAATCTAAATGCACTATGCCAACAATTTGCACACAAAGACAAAGAGAACTCTCTCTCCCTCTCCCTCCTCCCAACCACCCACCTACCTAGACAACCAGGTAGCTACATGCTTTTTTTCTGCCAATGTAATCTTGAGCACAAAGATCACTATGATGGAAATCAGCACAATCAGTTGAACACTAACAGAGTGTGGGATATGTGCTAATGAACAGCAATGGCACAATACAGAGTCAGGTCACAGATGTTTATAAAAGATTTGACTCTGGTTTCCATAATTTTCTGTCTTATTTCCTCAAGAAGAATCTAATTCAGGCAGTGGCGTAGCACCAATGGGAAGGGGTGTGTGATGCCCTGAGTGTGTGGTGTAGCAGGGGCATGACTGTGGAGTGGCGGGGGCATTCCAGGGCAGGCAGGTGGCACCATGGCAGGGGCACAGGGCACATGCGTGCCCCAGGTGCAGTTCCCCCTCACTCCACCCTTGAATTCAGGGCTTTATGAGATTAGTTTGTATATACTATTAAGACTAGATCTTTCTGAGAGCGTCCAGAGATGGGGCTGGGTCCCACCACCAAACAGGCTGTTTCACACCTCTCCTTGTTGCAGATGCCCTCCAGGAAGCCAGGGGCCAGAAGAGATAGCAGAGAAATGACAGGAGAGCCTCATCATCAAGAAATGACAGGAGAGCCTCATTTTCAAGTTTCATCAGTTACAGGGGAAAGGGTAGAGTCAACACAGCCCTGACCAAGTTACAACCAGCAGCCCACAGTAGCCTTAGAGAATATGGCAGGGTCAGCACAACTCTAGCCAGGCTGAAATCAAGGAGGAGGGCCAGGAAGGCTGAAGAGCTAGTACCAAGCAGGCAGGGCAAGACAGACAGCTCGCCAGCCGCTAAGAGGGAAGGAACCTCCTGAGAGAGATAAAAGGGAAGCAGGATAAGAGGGAGGTTGGCTAGTGTGATGCAGGGGCTCAAGCTTGCAGTAGTGCTGTTAACAGCCTATGAATAGAAGGCAGAGTCGTGTCTTATTCGACCCAAGAGGGCATCTGAGCCACTACAAGGCCAAGGTTGCTTACCAAGGGTGGCTGGCAGAGAGGGAGCTCACAGAGAGTCAGCGTGATACAGTTATTAGAGTGTCAGACTAAGACCTGGAGGAGATCCCACTCTCCACTGAAAGTTCCCTTGATTACCTTGGGCCAGTTACTCTTTCTCAGTCTAACATACCTCATGGGGTTGTTGTGAGGAAAAAATGGAGAAAGGGAAAATGTTATAAGCTGGTTTGGTTCCCCACTGGGGAGAAAGGCAGAGTATACATGAAGTACATAAATAGAAAAATATTGCCAACGAACCTCTAAAATCATTAGAAATGTGAGCAGAATTAGAGTGAGCTTTGATTTCTGTATGGTTATTATAACCCCATAGCTAAGAAGCAGTGGTTCTCTCCAACACTTCTATTATAGATACTTGCATCTTCTGTTTCTTTTCAAGAGAGTAAAGGAAAGAGTCACGCAGAAGTGATGCAAAAATGAGGAGATCTATTTTTCTTTGAAATCCAGTGTCAAAGGCTGCTGCATTTGCAGCCCAGACAGTTCTTCTCTGTTTGGGGGAACATGGCTGCTGAGTTCATTAGTGTGACTCAAAGGGCCCTTGGAGGCCTGATCCCTCAGGACGCTGGTCAGAGACGTGTTGACATATCATTTAATGTTAAAGATGAATGGGGCCTAAAAAATCTCCGGGGAAGAGGCCAACAGCTGTGGACAGCGCTCCATATGTCATGGCCAGTCAGCCCCTTTGCTCCAAATATCCCTGAAGGGTTTTGGAATGAGCTAATGTTCAGAAGGTAACAATCCGCTCTGAGCAGCAAAATATTTTCAGAGCAAACCATGACATCTTTCAAGATGGAAGGATGCCCGATTGTTTCGTTAATGGGTTAGCAGCTCCTTTCTAGCAATGCCCTAGCATTAAAAAAATTAAAAGTTCATTTTTATTCAGTTACTTCTTCTTTAGCTAGGAATTGTAACCATGTAATTGTCCTAGAAGCAAAATGAGCTGGTTTCAACCTGAACATTTTTATTCTGTAGTGGATTGGACAACAGAAGCAAAGCATGCCTTCTCTATGCAGTATTATATTTCGAAAGGTCTGGGAGCTCACTTGTGACTACAAGACAAATCCAGCACTGCAGATTTCTCTTGCTTTCTACAAGCTATGTTAATCCTGTAAGTGAGACCAACCAAGTGAGGTCATTACTTTTATTGAACAAAGCCATGTTCAGAACATTGTACTAGGAGCCAGCTATTGGGCTACACAGAATGAGCTGAGTTCTAAGTAGCCCAACAGATAGCTCCCAGTGCAATGCTATGAACTTGGTTTAGCCCAATAAAAGTAATAACCTCACTTAGTTGGTGATATATAATATCATCATCAACATCTATATATCTAATTCCGAAGTGCGGCATTGTCTGCAGATATTTAAATCCACAAATAGGGGGGGCACGTTCTCCCCCAGCAGGTGTTTCTGCAGACTTAGAAAATACCCTAGGTCTGAATAAAAATCTGAAATTTTAAAAATTAATGGGTTGAACCCCTGCCGCCCCCCCCCCCCATTCTTGAAAGAGCATTGTCTGTGCTGCCACTGAGAGCTGGCATTGGCTGAGAAGCTAGGAAGCAGCCGTACACTCTGAGTGGCTCCTGGGCTGCACTACTGATTAGGCAGATGACTTGGGCCGCTCTGGGGATGGTTGCCACAAAGAGACAGAACCAGCCATGCCACCACTATGGGAGATGCAGCAAGCAACTCCAGAGATGGCTGGGCACAGCTCTCTGCAGTTGCAGCCATCCCCACTGCAGAGTGCCATGCTCAATTGGGGGATTCCTCCCTCCTCCACAAGGAGCTAAGTAGGCCGATTCTAAGGATACTTAAATCCAGTGACTGGAGCTGTGAATGTGCAGGAGAGATCTTTCTACAAATCTGAAAAGGGCATCATTTTTGTGGGGGTGGGTGATATCTTAAAGACAATATATTGGGGGTTTTAAATACCCCAAAATGATAAAAGGAGAGCCAGTAGTTTTAAGCAATGGATTCTCTCAGTGGCTGTTCCTAGGCAACCATTTCAAGATTTGAAATTTCTATAAGTAGAAAGACAAGGTAAGAAGGTAGAGCCCTTTCCAGGCCTATTTTGGCCTTTCAGGAAAGATTGCTCGGAGCCTGAATCATAAAGAAGTCACTGGGAGAGAATGTGTTTAACAGTTTCATCCCATGATTCTTCCATTATTTATACAATGACTCCTTGCAGCTGCCAATTGTTCTTGTGGGAAAATTCACAGGTTCACACAGATGAACCCATTCATTTTCCTGCAATAGCTAAATCTTGATTCTCAGCTAAATCCTATGAGCTACTGCAGTTAACAAATGCTGCATAGGATTTAAGGTAAGATCTCAAAAGCTATCCTGATGGGACAACAACTCATTCTGTGTGTCAGTGTTAATACTCAATCCCTTTACATGGGTTCGTCTGGGAATTTATTTCCCAGTATAAACTATTGTGCCTGTACTAGAGCAGCTGGTAGTTCCATGGGATCAGACTGTGCATGTGCAATTGCAGTACAATGGTTAGAAAGGGATCTGTGAAGCTCCCAACAAGTTAATCAAGGAGGTTGCAGAAGTAAAATGCAGTCAGCTAGTATCAGGCAAATTTCATTGGACTTCTGTAAGTTCATAGAGGATTCCTGCTGATCAAGTGATTATCTTTCACTGGGTTGCTCTTTGGAATGGCCATGACTCATGCAGTGCTGAGATTTACAAGCATTTGTGTCAGAGGCATACTTAGAAAAAATGGAGCCCAGGGCAAAAATCTTAGTTTTCCATGCGCCCCCTGCTCCATTTTCCCTAGATAGGCCTCTGGAGGCACGATGGTTTTTGCAGCTGCAGGCAGTCCAGGGCTGTGACAGTGGGCCGGTATTTGCAGCCACAGTGAGAAGGCCAGTCCCAGCCAGGGGGAGGAGGAAAGGGGGCACTGGGTGGGACACCTCCCCTTCCCCCGTGGAAGGTACTCACAGCTGCCCAGGAGAACTTCCTGGCACTTGCAAAGATGAGGGTGGAGGCCACCAGGCACAGCTGGACTCCTCCTCAATGGGAACCAGGGAGAATGGAGTCCGGCATCTACTAATTCAGCAAGGAGACCGGCATCTGCTAATCCCTCAGCCACCCCCTGGCAGGTCTGAGAGCTGCTGGCAACTTCAGTCCTGTCAGGCACCTTTTCGGCCCCGTCGATGCTCACAGCAAAGCAGGGGTTGCCTACAGGTTCATGCACAGGCGCCCGATTGGACAGGAGCCCCTTGGCTTCACTTGCAGCTCGTCACACCCTGGCCCGCTTACCGGGATTGTCAGGCCACACTTGGCACTGGAGGCCCCACCCTGCGGCTTTTCCCCCAGAATGGGTGTCTCGCCGCCCTCCCCACTCATGGGCCCAGCTGATCCAGAGCAAGTTCCCCCCTCTGCTGCCCCCAGGTCATTTGCAAGGCCAGGCAGGCCAGAGCTAGGCAGGCAGAGGGTATGTGCAGAAGAGCGGTGCTGGGGGGAGCGAAAGGCTGTCCAGCAGCAATGACAGAAGGCTGGCAGGGGTGGGGGGTGGGAGGCTGCCTGTCTTGGGAGTTATTTTTTTAGTGGCGACTACAGCAAAGGAGCCAGGAAAGCCCAAAAGAGATTGTGTGGGTGCAAAGAATCACACCCCAGCCAGTGTCTCTAGGGGCTGGGGGGCAATTTTCCACCCCCCACATGATTAAATTGCCTGCGCTCGGGGACATTTGTCCCCATATGTCCCTCTGGCAGGTATGCGTCTGATCTGTGTATTTTAATTTGTTGTTGACAGCCTTAGCAGAGGTCAAGTGGTGCATCTTTATTCAGTGTTGATTATTTCCTGTCTGAGTCCTTTTAAATATATTTCAAGTTCTCCTTGTGCTTTTCCTTGAACTTACATCTTGGTGCAGATGGAGGAAAGCAGAGAGGAAAGGAGTTTTCTGTTGACATTTCCTCCTTTCAGACTAGTAGCACATTTCTCTTTCTGTACCCTCCACTTCCCTTTCCATGCAACCATGTCAGCAGCACAGTCCTTCCAACCCCCTTTTATTTCATGGCCCCTTCTGCTGTAAGAGTCATCATTTTTTTCTGAAAAGGGCTTTTAATCAGCAACATGGCAGACAAATATTCAACAGGTGTAGCCCAAACTGAGCTGGAATGGGCTCTTCCACAAAGGGGTGAGACAATACCAATGTTATAATCCAGCCAGCAAAGAGAGAGCCAAATTCCCAAGCAAGACAAGGCAGTATACCATTTGCCTGCCAAGTGCAGGGGCTCTTAGAAATGTGAGCAAGAGGAAAGTGATCAGGGAACCTCAAGCTTGGAAGCAAGACTCAAGTGCTGTCGAAGTAGCTGTCCCCTCTGTTTCTAATTAGAAGCTTATAGGAAAGTGGGGTCTATAGGAACAGTCATAGACAGCTAAGTTTAAAGATTCCTGCATTTGCATCAGTCAGGTTAAGACTGAACCATTTTATGCCAGACTTCCCTCTTTGATCCTCCTCTGTGTGGGAAAATTCTGCTGTGCTTGCTTCTCATAGAACAGAAAGCTCATACCATGCTGGTTTTGTCCTTTGTGGACAATATTTAAACAGCCATCCATTTCCCTATGCTCACATTTCTGACAGTGGTGTTTCTGGTATTCCAGGAGAGAGGCTAAGTCTGTGGGATAAATGCGTAAAAGAAATCGGCACTGGAAATGGTTACATGAGTCTAGGGCAACTGTGTCTGATGCAAGTACTATTACCAAAATGTAAGATTGTCCACTCCCCCCCCCACACACACACACACCCCTGGCTTTCAGTTACACTGGTTTTATTGTCTTGCTACACTGGTTGATAACACCTGAGCCAGGTACTGAACAAATAATGAGCAAAGGGGTAGGGCTGAACATTCCACAAGCTGTTTAATGGCCACCTGTCAGCCTGTCATTTTGCTAATTACAGAATTCACGGTTTCCTGAGGCAGGAACAGTAGATTAGACATTAATGTAAGGAAGCTGGTATGTAAATTAACTTCAGAGGGAAGAAACAGGAAGTCAGAGTTCAAAGACTTACATTTTAAAAAGTGAGGACAGGCAGGAATCACAGAATCCTTTAAAAATAAATGGTCATATTTTTATAATCATATGATGTGCAGGGTTTGTGTATTTGTTGCTGTTTTGTCCAGTAAGGACCAGGGAAAAGTGCATGGAATTTTATAATGCATTGCTTGCCCATTAACTATACTATCCTTTTGGGAGATTCCTCGCCTTTAACTAATAATTTTTATTCAGAGGTAGCAGCTGTCATTGCTAATGTTGTGCAGAGTCACATAAATGTCTGACCCTTCTATGAATTTCATTAAACTGTTTTGTCTCCATAAGAAGGTCTGTGAGTGAATTAAATATTAACTCTCATTTATTTAATATTTATACTGTGGTCGTTCTCAGGGTCTGCAAGGGAGGGTGGTCATGTTGGGTGGCTTGTTACAGGCTGGGCAAATCAATTGATTAGTTTCAGCATTCATTAAAGTCCAAGAGCCAATACCCAGAACTTCATGGTGATTGACTTCAGATGTGACACTCGACACTGGCAAACCTATTTACAAACCACTTTCCTCGATGCCACTTTAATAGTGAAAGAGGAATTTGTGCAGGTTGGACCTCACTTATCAAGCAAAGGGTCTGACTTGAAGAAGTGCTGGCTGTTCCTGGGTTAAACAGGAACTTGGAAAGGAATTGCCCCTCCCCAGCAGACATTCTTGCCATCTTTTGTATTCTTAATCACTTTGGACATCCTTGCTGTACGTAAGACAAAAACCAAGGCAAAAATTGAGGTAGTTTGTGCTCTGCCTTTCCAAGGACACCACCGCTATGATTCAAACTGACAACCTCCCTCCTCTTCTCTTATCCATAACTTTTCAGGTCTCACATAAGGATGCCATTGCCATACTCTGTCCCTGCCCTCTAATCAGAAGCCTAAAAGATAGCTAAGAGATATGACCACAGTTCCATGTCACTGCTTTTTATCATTTTTACATTAGCCCATGGTGCACTAGACCCAATGCTTATTTGTGTTAACTCCTTGGGGCATTACGCAAGAGTCCTCAGCTGTCTGCTGTGATGCCTACAATTATTCCTTGGAAGGTTAGAGATATCTCAAAGCCTATTTGGATGTGAGTAATCTAAACTGTATTTAACAGTGTGTATCTTTTTTGTTTTGGCCAGTCCAAAGTGTCACTTGTGGTTGGCCTTCTCCAATTTTGTTCTATTTTAGGTCCATTCTGTCGATCTTTTTCTTGCTTCTGCTAACCTGAATCACTGGGTCAGTAGCAGCATTTGCCACCTCATTGCTCTTTCCTCCCCTAGACTATTAATAAACATCTTCATCATTGCTTCTGGCTTTATGCAAGCCATGCATATGCACACTCAAAGCTCACAATACAAACTGATGGGTATTCTGATTGTTGTTACAAAGAAGCATTCTGTGCTAACCATGTGCTATATATATGCTATAGATTATTGCTTTTACTGAACAGGAATGGATAGCTATTTCCATACATATTGACTTATAAGATAATTATTTGTGACATATTCTAACACTTCAGTGGTTTTTAGTTTACCTTCATGAAACACTTTTCAACCCCTGAGAAACCACTGCACAGCTCTGCATTGCAAAGAACTCTGGGGTGTGTTCTGGGATGTGCCCAGTTCAAATGGAACATGGACCAAACCTCCTGAGCCCCTCCTGAACTGAGACTTGGACATACCTAACATTCTTATTTGGATGCACACTGTAGAGAAAGGTCAAAAGAGGATTACAATCTGATTCTCAAATGCTGAAGCATGCAGCTCATAGGGCAAGAGAGAAGAATCCCAAGCCAAGCCAGGGGTCAGATAGCTGAAAGGTCAGAGATAGGCAATCAATGTTTATGGCACAGCGGAATCAAAGTCAGAGTCAGACTGGAAATCAGAATCCACAGAACTAGTCTAAGATTAGGCAGAAGTGTGGCAGAAATACAAGAAGAAGTCAGAATTTGCAAGTCAGTGCAAAAGCAAGGTCAAGCAGGCAGCAGTCAAAAGTCAATACCACGAGAGTTAACAGAATCCTACCACAGGTGAATTGTTCAGATTGAACAGCCTAGCACTGAGGCAGCAGCTTTATACTTCTAGATTATGTCTGGGTTCAGCTGACCCCTCAGTCAACTGATTCCAGTAGCTTTCACCAAATCCCTCCAGTGGAGGTGTGGTTCCTCAGCTGGCTAAGGTGAGGAGAGGGTTGTGGTGGCTTGTAGAGTGGTCTAGTAACATCCTCCAAAGAAAGGTAAATCAACTGGCACACAAGCCCACAGGTGTGTGTTTTTTTGAGCCCACCTGGTACCTGGCACTTTATTTCAGGGAGTTCCTACAGACATTAATAATCTTCTCATTGAAGAACCCTTGATAAGCTTTGAAGGAAGCTACTAGGAACCAACAAGGAAAATCAATCTTGCTCCTGTTCAATAACAATAAAGGGTCACATTATATAAAACAAGATAATAAAAGGTCACATTATACAAGCATTCTTCCGGGGGTGGGGGTGGGTGGGTGGGTGGAGAAACAGACTAAGACTAAGGAATACTGCACAAGGGGAAAGGCTTAAGCTTTTTCTCCCCACAGACCATAATCCTGATCCAAATTGGGGCCCCATATGTTCACTTTTTTCAAAGATTAAGTGTTAGAGTGCCAAGTACCCCCATGTAATTGGTCCTAAGAGAGGCCTGCTGTATTATTCATTTTTCATATTAGGAGGATCTCAAGTGAAATCAAGCACTGCTGAGCCTGCTACAAGCTAGGGAGATTGTGACCACTCGTAATGGCTGTTGTGAATGTTCTCTGTGCTTGATTATATTTGAACTTTTTATAATTACACCACTCTGTAGACTTCTTGCATTTTATGACCCTTTAACTCTGCTGTTGACATTTTTTCTCTTCATAACCGCATTCAGATCTTCATCAAATGAGGATCTACCTCATTCATCTGATGAAGCAAATGTTAGTCCATGAAAGCTTATTCTGTATTAAAAACTTATTGCTTTTTGAAGTACCAGACAATTTCTTTTGTAACAGACAGCTACGCCTGTGGAATTAGTAACTATAGATTCTCACAAAAGTCTGCATCCCTTGGCCTTCTTGTTAATAATTTATCATCCCAAGTGTTTTTGGCAAGGTGCAGAAACAGGGTACAACCTATTCCGATCTCATTTTAGAACAGCCTGCTAATTTAATGTGCAGAGCAAAACCAATGATACTATCCTGAACAAAGGATACCCTCTATATCCCTGCGTTTAGTGTAAGGCTGTGTAGGATTATTGTGCAATACACTTGGGGCAGTGGGTGGAAACCAAAGAAACTGGGCCTGGATGTTGGGACATGTGCTTAAAGTTTTCTCATCATCAACATATCAAGGTTAACTGACTAGAGGGTGTTCGGAACATATCTTCTCTTGACATAAATACCTCACTGCTGTCTTCAGGAGTCTAATCTATTATTTATCTTCCTTGTTGCTTAAGGATTGTTTTTAACATGAATTACTCCAATTTTATTTTCTAGAGGAAACTTTTCATGTATCCATTTTTGATAAACAGGCAAGCCTTTACCAACCAGAACATTTTTACTATTCAGAGTCCAGTGTGTTTTAATCACACCAGTTTTTTTTACTTTCTTTAGATCAGTGGTTCCTAGTCTTCTTCACTCGTGTACCCCTTGGCAACCCATTTCCCTGAAATTGTACCTCCATATTAGCAAACCCATGACGTAACTTTTTTCACATACCCTTTTGTGCTCTGGCATGTGTCCCTGGGGCTATGCATATTCCAGGTTGAGAACCACTGCTTTTAATAATCAAAACAGATTTGCCTTATTCTAAGGTGTACATCACATAAACTAACAGATCTCTGAACCTCTTCTAGGTTAAACTCTTGAATGTTTCATCAGAATTATTCCAAGCAGCATTCTGTGCTAGAAAGTCAAGGAAAGACGTCTGCCTGTCTTTCTGTCTGTCTATGTCTCTCCTTTTCATCAAAGAATTTCACAAAGTTAGATGCAGCAGGATGGTTAGAAAACCATTCCAGCCTTCTCCTCTGGAAGCCACTGTGAAACCTGGAAGCTAAACTGGATCTTGAACCAGTGCCACTAGTGGCTCTGGGAGTGACCCCAATCCTTTCTGCCCCAAGACTTTAGCAGTAACAGGCTGCTTGGGATTGCAGAAGATTTCTTAAGCAAAACACAGGCATATATATTTTACCACACATCAGCAGTTTTCTCCATACAAGCTTTGTAGAGGATGCAACACTATAGCCGTGTGCACATGTTCTCATCACACGTTCAGTCAGTCAATCAATCAATAGCTTTATTGCTTCAGCATAGCCATAGCAAACACTACAACACAAAAGAAAATACAATAAATTACAATAGCAGTATTGTCATAAACTATTACATAATTTGACCAGTTTGAACAATACAAATTACCACACTCCTGAAAATAAATCTAAATTCATGAAATCTATAAAATCATATGAAATCTAATTAATCATATCTAAGATCTTATTAAATTAATTTACTTCAGTAATCTTAACTGAGTCTTAATGACTGGTGCTACGAGGTTTAATATTTGCATTGTAATCCATCTGTCTTTATCTGCCAATAACACAACTAACTTATTTTGCTCTGATCTTCCTGGCAAACACTGTAAAATATTTCTAAGAAACTTCTCCTGAAAAGTGATAAATCTCTGACAGTGAAATGTAATATGAGCCAAGTCTTCAGAGGATTTGTGATCACAGGAGCACATTCAATTCTCAAATGGGATCTTATTGTAGTGGCCCTTCACTCCTGCTAATTGTAGATTATCCATCCTAGCCCTAGTAAATTCCTTTCTATAATCTGTCATCAAGATAAGACACACAAACTATAGGGACAGAAATAAGATGCTTATAAAGAGTAGCTGAACTCATGGTACTAAGTAACCCATTATCTGCTTGTCTAGCTATGTCCAATAATCTTTGTTTAAGCATCTAGCAGCTACATTATCAAAACTCCTTAAATAATCTTTGGATAATCCTGACTTGGCCAGCAGAGACCGTACTTGGAATCTACAATACTTATGTGATCAATTATTGTATACAGGCAAGACACGTATAAGTGTGGTGATTCTACCCCTCACTTATGTGTGATTGTTGCTGCTTTCCAAGTGTTCCTAATCAAAGGAAGAGAACCTACACACATATATATGGTCTTATGACCCAGTGATCATGTAGAGGTAGGGGGTGAGGCCAGCATGCTTGATCCCACTGCCCCTATATATACTGTCTGAATTTATGAAGGGATCATATGTGCATTCTTTCCAAATCAGCAGAGATAGGTTATTTTCAGATTTAGCCAGTTTGCTTCAGTATTCTGAAGGAACTCAGGAGGAATTAGGCCCTTTCTCCACCTCCAAACCAAGATGAATGTAAATATATGTTTGTTTTCTAAATTTGAGCTTTTTTTCAATAAGTAGCTTATAGTTTAAGCACAGAAAAGTCTTGTGTTTTTCTGGGTTTATCCACAGCACAATAAGACAAAGTTCTGGACTCTTGTTTGTTCTCACCTTTTATATATTGATATTCCAACTGGATAGACCTTGCTTCCTTTGTTAGATTAAGAACTGTTTCTGGAATAAGAATATGACTCTGCATTTTGTTCTAGACAATTTTCTGGAATTCTGGAGTTTGAAACAAGCTGATGCTAGGATCTAGCCTTGGGAATTTCCATTTGTGTGCTTTAACTTCTGTGTTCTTTCCAAACAGAAAAGAATAATGATATATGACATCATAAAGCAGGACAAAGCCTCAAGATTGGTCAGGCTTGATATAAATACCAGGAACCCAGCTTTCCATTTCTATGGGGCCTAGAGAGCAATAGCCTCTACGTGCAAGCTCCAACTCAAGTTATTGAGTTCAGAGACCCTGACGTGATGGAAATACCATCTGACTCCAGATGTGTGTATGGCTGCACATTTCTCTGACTTGGTGCTGACCAGAATTATGCTTCCTTTAGTATCTAGATCTAGGGATTGATTGTTTAATCATTATACATCCCTTCTTCTCCTCTCTGCATTCCCAACTCTGAATGTAGGAAGAACATGAAATATATTCAGAGCTCACCTCCATCCACCAAGATGGGGTGGGGGAGGACACTTTGTACCAGAGGCTTAGCTGCAATGGGGACATCTGGGGCGGCTTGCCCCGGGCGCCGCCATTGCAGTCACTGCTCTCTACACTAACAATATTGTCACTGGCGAAGGTTGTGGGAGGAAATTGGTCCATTTGAGGTACTCTGGGGCAATAAACTCTATATTTAGCCCCGCTCGGTTACCTTTTGAAAGACTGATGAAGTAAAAATACCAAAGACTCAGGCTTTAAGAAAGAAAAATTAATTTTTAATGTATTATTCACAGGGTGTCTGTAAAAGAGTCACACCCAGCTAGACAAAGACCTTTATCTTTTACAGATACAAAGAATATATACATCACAATTCAAATCCTTCCTCTTTACATACATACATACCCAGTATTATATTTCTCCAAGATCCAGCCCTCATGAGGTAAACTAAAATCAAAATGACTGGTCTGCTTTCCTTGAACAAAGACAGCTCCCTCCCTTCGCAGTGAGCTAAAGGGTGTCTGGCTTTTCTCAAGACACACCCCTGAATTCCTGGGGGATGAGCATATCAAGAGGGAGGCTTCTCCAGTGTAAAAAGATTTAACAATTATATAACTTATTCATTTAAAAGGTTAAAAATGATTATAACAATATCTATAATTTGTGATAGTATTAGATTACATCTATGCATACCTTTCATATATCTCACTATTATTTCAGTGTTCATTAAAATATAGAAAAATATAATTTCACTGTTCCTACAAGTTTTATGTCTCCTTTGACTTCTGACCTCTGAACCATGTACCACGCTGTCCCTCACATTCTTTAGTGATGAGCTTTTGCCAGCATCTAACTGCTAAGCACTTGGCCTAGAGAGAGAAAAACCTTCCTGAATCTTTGGTCACATTGGCTGTATAGATCCATTATACATTTTAAATATCAAATACAATTTTTAGGCCTATTCTCCTATACCACAGTACCTACCTGAATAATTAAAAATTATATTCAGCTATATTCAAACAGAATACTGAAGGAAATTAAACAATGTATAATGTACCATTTGATCATTTGGCTGCTTTATTATGTCTATTAGAGATGAGATTATGCAAAATGAGCATTGTTCTTTGCACTCTGTCCAGCTGATGGTTGCAAAGATTTGCCATAGAGTGTAAACGTTATCTCTGAAAGAGAGGACTACCAACGTTTTACATATTCTTTCTTTATGAAAGTATAACTTAAATTTGTTTGTATGTGTGTGTATGTGTGTAGAAGGAACACTTTCAACATGTGTTCCTTAATAAGGAATTCTGATACCTAAAAACAGGCATTTGAAGGTCAGAATTCTGTTTCTAGCATTGCTCTAAATAATCTGCTGTGAGACTAAGATTTAGTCCCAGCTCCCTCTGTAATGGGTTCTTTCTGGTCTCTTCGAGCACTGATGAAAAAATCTCCAATCTATAATTGCCAGCATCACCCGCAGCATCTTTGTTATAAAAGGAACATGGCACTGGCCACGCTCCAGTGCACTGGTAAAATTGCTGCTTTTAATGATGAATTACACCTTTTTGTAGGTGGTCCCATTACTTTGCTCTTGAATGAATGCCTTCTGAACTCTGCAATAAATACCATTTGGCTTGGTGATTTATGAGGGACACCAAGCTTATGGCTGAGAAGGCAGTTTCCTTCATGGTCACTAAGAAGAATGAGACTGTTTGGGCAGAAGTTTCTTCTTCTGTTTTTTCCCCCTGAGTTCAGCAGCTACTTTAGAAATATGTGTGTTCGTGTGCACGTACACACAGCTTGATAAAATTCCTTTTGGCTCTTTTAAAACATGCAACTGAAGGGGGAAAGGAGACACATTTTCCTACAGATCATTTTGCTGGGTTCAGATCATTCAGACCTGACTTTTATTTATAACTTCCCACTTAGCAGGAGGCAAGCTAGTTATGGCTGGCTTTTTATGAATGCTCAAGCTGAAGGCATTAAGAGCAGCAGGTATTTGGCTTCTTTGAATGAAATCAGGTCACACAGTCTAAAAGAGTAGCCCGGGAAACTGGCAAACAAGCTATTACTGTTTTCTGTCAGAAGCTGTTGTGGTTTTGTTTGACCCAGAATAGATGCCATTTCTTCTTCCTGTTGCCGATGTTGAGCAAGCCAATTTGGTTAGAAAAGGGGAGGTTTGAAATGGAGAATCGGGTGGGTGTATGACACTGGTCACAGCAGCATAAAATGTGCCACTGTGTTTTATTTCCTCTTTCTCTCTGGAGGAACCATCTCCTCAATTGCTTGTTTGTATACATTGTGAAATTGCTTACTGCCTTACACTGAGGGTAGAGTATAATAAAGTGACTGAAATGAGGAAAGTAAGCTGGGTAAGCAACCCTCTGTGCAGCTTATAGTGAAGCGAAGGTGTCCTTGATTAAGGTAATCTTAAGACAAAGTATTGTCAGGAGAATTCTAGTGCCAGGCTTGCTGATCAATGAAGTGCTTGGAGATCTCTGATGGAAATATAAGTTTCTGTGAAAGTGCAGCTAACCCATCATAGAAATTAGCAGCTGGACTTGCCACTTGTCATAGATATATCCAAAAAGATAGTCATTTTATCATTCAATTTTTAATCATTTGCAAAGACCATAGTACATGTGCCCCTTGCTACCTTCTACTAATTCGAATGGTTAGCTTTTGTTAGTGCAGAACAAAAATAGCTGCTTTCATAACACAATTCGCTGGAAATGATGTAGCACAGTACAGATGTGAACAAAGGTTTGTCACATGCCCTTGGAGGAAATATGGACTTTAAACAGCACATCCAGAACTAGGGAGCATGTGGAAGAGTCATGCAAATAAGCCTGTGCAGCCTGAACATATGGATGTTCTCTGAGAATGTACTCTTAAACACACAGGACAAGGCGACTAGATGCCTGCGCAGTGAAATTAGGATCCCAAAGCCTGTTTGTTTTGTGCCACATGAATTTGTGGCATGTAAAGGATGATGATGATAGCATGTTAAGTGTTGCATCCATATGGTCCTCACTCTTCGGCTGATTTAGTATGCTGGCATTGAACTGGACAGTCATTTTCCTGTATCCGTTTTATTTTTTTGTTTTAAAATCCTTGCTAATCCAAAAGATGTTAAAGAGAGGTACATGTTTAAGATAAACTAAATTACATTTAATAACACAGAGGAGCAGTGTTGTGCGCTAGTGTTGTTTCTTGTTGCTTTTTGCTGCCTTAAGTTCAACCTGGGGAGATGGAAGTGACTCCCCATTTCCCCCCATCCCTGCAGAGAGTAATAAGCAAGGGCTTTCCAGCCCTACTGTCTTTCTGGCAGTTAAATTACACAGCAATCTCCAGCATTGGTACTAATTCTACTCCCTCTCTAAGCTAAAACCTGTAATTTGTGACATAGAGACAAACACACTTTGCACTTCCTACCGACATAGGTAGGAACAACAAGCAGGGCAACTATACGGACAGGAGCACAAATCTTAGAGAAGTATAAGAACCTAGCCCCTGACAGGCATTCATGCCTAGTGAAATAAAATCTCCCTTCTCTGAGGCCCAGCTTTCCCCACAGTGCGTAGCTACACTTTGTGGAAGTCATGAGGAAGCGTACTTGGTTCTTTGTCATCCTTGTCAGCAATATGGCCATATTGTGTACTATCCCTCGAAGCTATTTATGCTTGAATAAAAAAAAACAGAACAGTTCCAAGGTTAAAATTCAACACAGTAGACTTTGCATTCAACATATGAGTTATATTCACTCTATTTGAGCCAGCCACAATTTGGATACACTCTGGATTCATGGGCATGGGGAATAATTAACCTTCCTGGGTCATTTCCACATGGCAAAATTGCGCACCTGGGTCTATTTTATCCCAGGATGTCTGTCCTCACAGTTGACCACTTTTTGAAGGAATCCATTGAAAACGGGGGGGGTACTTCAGTTTCTTCCACACGAGCCTGGGATTTCTGTATTTACTTCGGAAGCATATCTGAGCATTTCTGGTGTCCAGCATTCTGACTGGCTGTTGTTTTTTGAATGGCAGCTGCAAACATCTCTGAGTGTGCCCAGTGTCCTGCATTCTGATTGGCTGTTGTTTTTGAGCAGCAGCTTGAATGAACTTCAGGTGGGGAGATATGGTGGCTGAGCGGGAAAAATAAACCGATCCTGCTCCCAATTGGTTTTTGTATGGTAGCAGGACCAAGCAGGGTCACACTGGGATTTTTTAAAAGAACCTCCAAACTGGCAGTTTTTGAAAATCCTGGGGTAAGGGAAATATCATGGGGCAACACTGGAGCAGGCCCACTTTAGCTCTGGGAACTGTTTGGAATTCTTGGCTGCACGGGGACATTTTTCAAGCACAACCTAGGATATTTTGACTATGCAGAAACAGCCAGTGAGGCATAAGATCACACCAGATGCTCCTCCTGCTGGTTCCTGTTGCATTCAGCAGCTGCCCTGGACTCTTTTTCTTTCCTTCCTCACAATGCTTGATACCGTCCTGGAACAGATGACCAAACTTTTAGAAAGGAAAGATGCAGTCATAATGTGATATTTCAATTATCCTGATATTGGTTGGAATTCAAAATCTGACAAGAGAATAAGGTCCAAAAAATTACTTCTCTTGCTGACAATGTAATTGTCCTGAAAGTGGAAGAGGCAAAAAGGGGATCAGCTATTTTAGATCTGATTTAACCAACGCTGACAACATGATTAATGGGTGGAAGGGGTGGGATCCTTAGGTGGGAGTGACCATGCTCTCCTGGACTTTGTTATACAGTAGAAAGGGGAAGCCAAGCATAGTCAGACATGTATTCTAGGCTTTAAGAAAGCTGATTTTTAGTAAGCTTAGGGAACTACAGGGTGTGATTCTGTGGTTAAGAACACTAAAAGAGAAGGGAGCACATGATGAATGGGAGTTTCTTGAAAGTGAGATATTGAAGGCACAATTTCAAGCAGTTCCAATTAGGAGAAAAAATGGGCAACATCCAAAGAAACGAGGATGGATGTCTAAAGAACTTTCAACTGATCTGGATTTAAAAGGGATATGTACATGAAATGGAAAAAAGAGGTGAATCACTAAAGAGGAATTCCAACAAATAGCCAGTATGTGTAGGGAGAAAGTCTGAAAAGCTCAAGCTCAGAATGAGCTCAGGCTTGCTAGAGAAGTTGAAAACAATAAAAGGGCTTTTAAAATTATGTCCGTAGCAAAAGGAAGAACATGGAGATAGTAGGATCACTTTGTGAAGAAGATGGCAAAATGCTAAGAGGGAACAGAGAAAGGGCAGAACTACTCAACTCCTTCTTTGTTCCAATCTTCTCCCAAAAGAAAAACAGTGGTCACCTGGGAGGAAATGGAGCAGATGATTCAGTATGAGAAATCCAGCATAGAATAAATAAAGAGGTAGTAGTGCAATGCTTGATTGCTGTAAATGAATTCCAGTTTCCAGGGCCTGATGAACTATATCCAAGGATATTAAAAGAACTGGCAGAAGTAATCTCAGAACCACTGGCAATAATATGTGAGAATTCCTGTAGAACAGGATAAGTACCAGCAGACTAAAGGAGGGCAAATATTGTCCTCATCTTCAAAAAGGGGAAAAAAGAAGTCCCAAACCAAAGGCATATCTAGGAAAAACGTTGCCTGGTGCAAAATCTGAGTTTTCTTCCCCTCCCCACCCCTGCTCTCGGCGGCTGCCCTCTCTCACCATAACCAAACAACATTTGGTCTTGAAGTCAGTATATGGATCTGGGGGGAAGGAGGAGGGGTGTGCAGGCGTGTGGGGAAGGAAGAATCAGACTGCATTCAGCAGAATTTCTTTCTCTATATAAAATTACATGTATTCTGTCAAACTGTGTTTAAAACAACACTTATAATAATTGTTTAAAATATTAGTTATAGTTAATTATAATGATTAGTTATAACTGATTATATTTATTGAAATTTTAATTATAATAATTAAAATATTAGTTACAACAATGTTACAGCCTAATTAGATTATATGATCATTGATTATTTCCCTTCCGTGTATTACTTGTCAAGCAGATCCACGAAACCCTATTATAGTTTATATTTTCTAGCTTCCCTCAGTCCCCCTTTTCTCTTTCTTTTGTAACTCCCAAATATCCTTTTCCCTCTTTGGTAATTCTTTATGAAAAATAAAAAAAGAAAAAGAAAACCCAAATGACAATTAGGGGCTGTTTCTGTGGGTCCCCCCTTCCCCCCCCCCAATGCCACCACAACAACCCCGCAGGGTAGGCTGGGCTGAGGCAAGACAACTGGTGAGAAGCCGCTCCTTGGCAGGTGGAGGGGGCTCCTGAGGGCGCCTCCCCACCTGCCCCTCACCCTTCCTCCACCCCCAGGCCATTTGAGGAGGGGGCAGCAGGTGGGCCCAGGACCTCCTTCTGCCTGCGTGGAGGTGGGTGATGGGCGGTGGGGAAGGGACTCACTTGGTCAGATAGGTGGAGGAGAAGCTGCTCTAGTGGTACAAGGCATAGGCCAAGACACAGTTCTCGGGGGCACCCATCAGACTCAAGCCCAAGACCCCTGCTACCACCATCACTGCTGCCATCTTGTCAGTCAGGGAGGAGAAGGCCCCAGCAGGTGGACTAGATTGCCATATCCAGTTGCTCCCTGGATGGCTGCTATATGCGGGATTTGAGCTCCACGTTCTGTGCTGCTCCAGTCACGCTTCGATTGGGAGCCGGAACTCTCTACGATTAGCGCCACCCTCTAGCCAGAGAAGGGTGAAAGGGAGAGCAGTGGCCACTCTTAAAAGAGCCACACTGAATGTCTGTAACGCTCTGGAGCCTATTTTAATATGCCTAATAAAGGTTGTTGTATTGTATTGAACCGCACTGCACAGGCTGTTTTTGGCACGATTGCAGGCTCAGCAGGATGCAGACTTGGGCTTCTTTGGCAGCAGAGCTAAGGAGAGGGGTGTCAGTCTAAGCCCATTGGAGGGACTCTTCTGAGGAATGCACTGTGTAAGCATGCGTTGGGAAAGACGCTTTGAGAGCAATCCTAAATAGATATACAGTAAATAGATATACAGATTTTCTGCTTCTCCCCCCTGACTAAATGGGTGCCACATTTCACCCCATATGTCCCCCTGGGTAATATGTCCCATCCCAAACAATTACCACCCAGTCAGCCTGACATCAATACCAAGAAAGATGCTTGAGTAGATCATTAAACAGTCTGTAAGTATTTAGAAGGAAATGCCATAATCACTAAAAGTCATCGTGGGTTTCTCAAAAACAAATTATGCCAGACTAATTTTATCAGTCTTTTTGTTAGAGTGACAAGGTGGTAGATGAAGGGAATACTGTTGATATAGCATACCTTGATTTCAGTAAGGCCTTTGACAAGGTGCCCCATGATATTCTTGCAAGCAAGCTAGTAAAATGTGGGCTAGACAGTGCAGCTGTTAGATGGATTTGTAAATGGTTGACCAACAAAACCCAAATGTACTCCCCAATGGCTCATCTTCATCCTGGAGAGAAATGACTAGTGGGGTGCCACAGGGTTCTGCCCTGGGCCCAGTGCTATTCAATATTTTGATCAGTGATTTGGGATGATAAAATAGAGAGCATGCTAATCAAATCTGCAAATGACACCAAATTAGGAGGGGTAGCTGATATTCCAGAGAACAGGGTTAGAATTCAAAATGACCTGGACAGATTAGAGAGTTGGGCCGAAACAAACAAAATGAATTTCAACAGGGAGAAATATAAGGTATTACATTTAGGCAGAAAAAATGAAATGCACAGATATAAGATGGTCGACACCAGGCTTGACAAGAGTACACGTGAAAGGAATCTAGTTTCAATAGACCACAAGCTGTACATTAGGCAACAGTGTAATGTGGCAACTAAGAAAGCCAGTGCAATTTTGGGCTGCGTCAATAGGAGTATATTGTCTCATTTAAGATAAGTAATAGTACCACTCTATTCTGCATTGGTCAGACCCAAAGGCAGAGCAAGGGTGAATGGCGCCTGGGGCGTGTGTGCGCCCCCTCGTCCCTGGAATGCCTTGGAATGCCTCCGCCACACACCAGAATGCCCCTGCCATGCCCATGCACTGGTGTGCACCCGTGTCCCCTCCGCCCCGTTGGCATTATGCCACTGGTCAGACCTCACCTGGAATACTGTGTCCAGTTCTGGCAATCAGAGAAGGATGTCCAAAATGGTAAAAGGTCTGGAATCCATGCCCTATGAGGAGAGACTTAGGGAGCTGGGTATGTTTAGTCTGGAGAAGAGAAAATTAAGAAGTGACATGATCAGCGGCATAGTGCCCACGGGACAGGGGGCACAATGCCCTGGGTGGAGCCGTGGCGGAGATGTGGCCTGGCTGTGGAGAGGGCATGGTGGGAGTGGGGCGGAGCAGGGATGAGTGGTGCTGTGGCAAGGGTGCAGGGCGCATGCACGCCCTGGGCGCAGTTTCCCCTCACTCTGCTTCTCGTCATGATAGCCATGTTTAAGTATTTGAAGGGATGTCATGTTGAAGAGGGAGCAAGCTTGTTTTCTGCTTCTCCAGAGACTAGAACAAGCAGTAATGGATTCAAACTACAAGAAAAGATATTCCTACTAAACATTAGGAAGAATTTCCTGAAGTAAGGGAAGAACTTCCTGACGGTAAGTCCTTTTTGCCAGTGGAATACGCTGTTTCAGAGGGTGTGGTTGAGTCTTTTTCTTTGGAGGTTTTTAACAGAGACTGGAATAGCAAATATAGTTCTCCCTTTAGTAACAGCCACCCATTCCAGTAACATTTAGCACAAGCTTCAGTGTCTCTGTAATGCTAAAGGCATGACTCCTTTAGACAATTCTTGATTCCACTGATAGCTTTAAATGGAATCTACCGTCTCTTCTTGTAAAATGGTTGTGAGTGGAAAATTACACAATAAAGTTATGAAGCTGTGGTGAGGACATAACAGCTCAGAGTAAAATATGGAGATATTAATAATTAATATATGATTATTTCAAAGATTAATTATTCATGCATATTGAATGTTATTTATCTAGTCTCATAACTGAATATTACTGAACTTTAGGATGGCATCTGTCAGTGTATGCTCTCTTTCTCTCATTCTCTAGCACAGGGGTCTGCAACCTGCAGCTCTCCAGATGTTCATGGACTACAATTCCCATCAGCTCCTGCCAGCATGGCAGGGGCTGATGGGAATTTTAGTCCATGAACATCTGGAGAGCCGCAGGTTGCAGACCCCTGCTCTAGCATGTACATGTTTCTTCCTTAGAGATTTAGAATAAAAGCTGACATTCCAACACCCTAAGAAATATCTTCAGGACTGCCTCTCCCAGTCTGTTTCCTGAAGAGCATTATGCTCATTAGATAAAAGCTAGCTGGTTATCCTTATTCCTAAAGCTACCCAGCTGGCCTCAATCAGGGCCAGGGTGCTTTCAACCCTGGCCCCAGCCTTGTGGAACACGCCATCAAATGAGACCTGGGCCCTGTGGGAATTAGTGCAATTCCACAGGGCCTGTAAGACGTAGCTTTTCCACCAGGCACATGGTTAAGGTAGTAATGATTTTACTACCTAGTGGCCTCCCTCCTTCCCATCTCTTTCTTTCCTTACCTTTCTGTGTAGGCCATTGGGATTTTAATGTCTTAATTTTGAATTTTTCAGCCATCAAGATTATATTTTCAGCAAAGACTTGTTAGATTTTTGGATATTGTTTTTATTCTATTGAATTGTTTTATGATGAAAATGCCCTGGGGAGGGGGAGGACAACAACAACAACAACAACATAGCAATACCTGGTAACAACAGGGTTGATTAAAAGGAACATGAGAAGGTCACTAAATACCACGATTTGAAGATCGAGATTCAGCAACTATGACACAAACCAGCTGAGGTTGTCCCAGTGGTAATTGGCACTCTGGAGGCCATTCCAAAAATGCTAGGGCAGCACTTTAAACATCTTCAAATCGACAAAATCAACACACCAGTCAGATTCAAAAGGCAGCTTTGCCTGGATCTGCACAAATACTACACCGATACATTACAACTTCCTAGGCCTCTGGGTGAGGCTCGAATTGTAATGAAAGGCCAACAACCAGTTAAAGAACTGGCAGCTGTGGTATTTAACAAAATTTAAATGTTGTTGTTGTTGTTGTTGTTGTTGTTGTTGTTGTAGATTTCACAGCTGCCAGATCATAGCTGGTTGTTGGCCTTCATTACAATTCGAGCCTCACCCAGAAGCCTAGGAAGTTGTAATGTATCAGCGTAGTATTTGCGCGGATCCCAGGAGGGCTGCCTTCTGAATTTGACAGATGTTAATTTTGTCAATTTGAAGATGTTTCAAGTGCTGCCCTACCCTGCTGATGCCTGGTGTATTGTGTTTCAACACTTTGTCCATTGGGATTCGAAAGTCCCACAGGATCTTGACCTTCTCATTTTCCATTACTTTCTCTAGATAATGTTCGCACCAGTTCTTAGCTGTTCTTATGTTGTAATTCTTGCATAAATTCAAGTGGATCATCTTGGCCACTGAGTTGTGTCTCTGTACTCAGTCTGGGCAATCTTTTTGCAGCAGCTGAGGACATGATCTACAGTTTCATCAGCTTCTTTGCACAATCTGCATTTTGCATCATCTGAGGATTTTTCAATTTTGGCCTCGATCGAATTTGTTCTGATGGCTTGCTCTTGGGCGGCTAAAATCAGGGATTCAGTTTCCTTTTTCAGAGTTCCAGTTGTTAACCACAGCCAGGTCTTTTCATTATCCACCTTGTCTGATTTTCTCCAGAAATTGGCTGTGCAGTGCTTGTTGTTGTTGTTGTTGTTGTTGTTGTTGTTGTTGTAGATTTCACAGCTGCCATATCTTTAGCTGGTTGTTGGCCTTCATTACAATTCGAGCCTCACCCAGAGGCCTAGGAAATTGTAATGTATTGGCATAGTATTCATGCAGATCCCAGCAGGGCTGCCTTCTGAATTTGACCAATGTTAATTTTGTCAATTCGAAGATGTTTCAAGTGCTGCCCTAGTGTTTTCAGAACCCAGCATGCCGATTACCACTGGGATGACCTCAGCTGGTTTGTGCCATAGACGCTGAAGCTCAATTTTCAAATCATGGTATCTAGTGACCTTCTCGTGTTCTTTTTCAATGACCCTGTGTAAGGTAGGGGGTTGATGTGTGTTTCTGTTCAGGCATTCTGGCCTTGGAACATTCCAGGATCTGGGCTGTGTGCCCAGAGTGGCTGCGAAGTTAACCTTGCTTTTGCGCTTATCATATATGTGTGTGAAGCTTGCTTTTTCTTGCATCGTGGGAATTGGGTTGGGGAGGCCTGGGAGGAGCTCCATTGTCCGTAAAAGAGGCCGCCTATTCCCGGGAAGGTCAGAATCTGCATTCCGTGTAGTGTGATCATTGAAGTTTATGAAATAAAGAACTATTCTAAGTTACTTGTTTCGAGTCCTTTGAGGTTCCTTACACCCTGCTGTCACTGGGGACTGCTATGTCGATGATGCTCACTTTCTTGTCCTCGATCATGGTGATGTCTGGTGTATTGTGTTTTTTGCATCGTGTGAGGATTTTTCGATTTTGGCCTTGATCGAATTTGTTCTAATGGCTTGCTCTTGAGCAGCTAAAATCAGGGATTCAGTTTCCTTTTTTAGAGTACCAGTTGTTAACCACAGCCAGGTCTTTTTGTTGTCCACCTTGTCCTTGATTTTCTCCAGAAATTGGCCATGCAGTGCTTTGTTGTGCCAGCTTTCAGTTCTCATTTTAATCACATTTTTTTCTGTATTCTTGTTTGGTTTTCTGGGTCTTCAGCAAATGTCTGTTCATCACTTCAATCAATGCCTGTTCTTGACTTTCCTTCACATAATCGGCCAGTGCATGCTTCTTTTCTTCCACTGTTTGCTGTACTTGCAGTAAACCTCTGCCACCAGATCTCCAGGGAAGGTATAATCTATCAGTATCACTGCATGGGTGTAAAGCATGGTATTATTATTATTATTATTATTATTATTATTATTATTATTATTATTATTATTATTATTATTATTATTATTATTATTATTATTATTATTATTATTATTATTGGTTTCACAGCTGCTGATAACCCTGCCTCTCTCACAATGTGGCACCCAGCTGGTTGTGAGAAAGTGTGAGAGAGTACCCTTGCCATTAGGAAGGGCTATATAACACTCATTTTCTTCTTACAAACTAGATCCTGTGCTCCTTAGTTACTCTAAACGGAGATTGTCTTTGTGCTGACTTCTCAAGCAGTACACCTGACAACTAAATTAACTCTCATTAACTCTCATCATGTTCCCAAAAATATAATTTTCAAAACAACCCAGACTGTTACTCCCAGTTGCTTTATCAGCCATTGTTATTTCAAACAAATTTCTATTGGTTTAGTATCTTTTATGGTGGCTAACCTAACCATTCTTTGTTCAAAATAGCATTGTATTAACATTGTGATTGCTTTAATCTGAAGAACAATTGAATGACTGTAAACACTTTTATTTTGCATTTCTATTGCTTGCTGAATATATCAGATAATTTTAAAGATGTGCAGTCTGCCAGCTAATAAAATCCTTTGGGAAACCTAGGCTCTTGAGTAAACAAAGATGATTCATTCCAAAAGCCTTCAAACAGGGGGATCCAAGTGCCTCTCTAGATGGTTGTTTTGTTGTACAAGAAATGTACAATAGTTTCAGAGACTGAGAGGGGAAGACATATTTTCCCAAAGTTAAAGCCAGACTATTTTGTTGCTTAGGAAATGTGGGTCTCCTCTTCTGCCCAAGTTGTTGTTATATCAGTTGCATTAGTAAGTACAGTTGGATAGTGTTCGATGAAGTCATTGACAAGGACGTAACTCCCAGGCCTGTACCAATTGAGGAACTTTTAAAGTGTCTTGTTTTGTTATATATAGGCTTTGCCATTCTTTACATACTAAGAGCTTCCCTGCTGTTGTATTCAACCATGCTAACATTTAGCAGTCCTTTTAAACAAAAAGAAGGAAAAAGGGAACATCTGCATATCTGTCTCCTCCTAGTACCCATGCCTGTTACTTTATGATCTGCTTCCTCCTCTCTTTTTTTAGTTTTTAAATATCTCACATGGTTTGTCCCTCCATCCCTGTGCATGTGTGTAAAGTGCCGTCAAATAGAGTTGGCATATGGCAACCCAGTAGGATTTTCAAGGCACAAGATGTTTGGAGGTGGTTTGCCATTGTCTTCCTCTACAAAGCCACCCTGGTATTCCTTGGTGGTCTCCCATTCAAATACTAACCAGGGCTGACCCCGCTTAGCTTCTCAGATTGGATGAGACCTGGCTAGCCTAGCTCATCCAGGTGAGGGTTCTCCATCCCTACAACATCCATTTTCCCCTGCATAATTTGCAGGAAACACTTATTCCTCCACAGGAAAATTATTTTTCCTGCAGTCCTTTGCAGAGATACCCAGAAGCGTGCTGCATTGGGATTATAATATGTACAATGTTTTTAAAAGTGTGTGGGTGGTATCTGAAAAAGTAACATGACATTTCTGACTCAGTTGCATTTAGAATGAGGCAATAGTGAAGGTACTTTTGCAGAGATGCAGCAAGTAAGATTCTTCCATAATATACCACACTCAACAGAAAACAAACATTTTTTGTAATCGAATAAGTGAACCAGTTCTAATCAGGATGCCAGTCCATGACACTGGGGATGATAGGTGTCAAACTCGCAGCCCTCCAGATGTTATGGACTATAGTTCCCATCATCTCCTGCCAGCATCTGGCAGGGGATGATGGGAACTGTAGTCCATAACATCTGGAGGGCTGCGGGTTTGACACCTATGCTCTAGTAGGTGGCCAACGGATTGAACACAGACAGGTTAGAAATTTGAAAAATGACTTTGTGACTCTTTGTGACAAATAATCTTTGTGACTCTTCGTTTCATAATTGCTTTATTTGCAGATTTTGATGGATTATTTGTGTAAATGTATAAGCTAGTTTGGATGTTCATGGACCCCTATCTTCAGTATTTTCTAATTACCAAGCATTCCTGCACAGGTTAATGACATATGAGGAGAAAAGTATTTTCTCTCATTAGTTGCAAATTTGTTGCTGTTATATTTAATTGGGCATCTTCTTACTTGTATCAGCAAAATCTGTTGGAATGCTCAGTTTTCTGTGGCTGTGCTTTTCATTATTTTTCAAACCTCTGTTCTGTTCTGGTGGGTTTTCCGGGCGTTAGGAACAAAACAAAATGTTAGGAACAAAATCCACCAGACCATGGCCACACAGCCTGGAAAACTCACCAGAACCAGTTGAATCTGGCCATGAAAGTCTTCGACAATATTCTGTTCTGTTCCTTTAACTCATCTTTTTTTCTAAACTAAAGAGTCACAATCCTTCAATTCCTGCTCGTATAAACGGATTAGTATCTAGTTGCTTCTGGTGGACTTCTCTCTATATTTTTCCTTGTCTGATGTTGTTTCTCTGTGGTATTTACCTGCAGAGACTTGCACAAAGGCAACCCAACCCACATCAGTGTGATAGACACTATGGCAGTCTCTTGACACAGAAATGTATGGGCACGGAATCAGGAGTGTACTGCCCAAGGGGACATCGGGTATCCCAAGTCCCCGGGCGCATGCCACTTCATCATGTGGGGAGGGACGCCGGGTGCTGGCCAGGTCCCCACACCCCGCCTCTCTTGCAGCTTGGTGACCCAGCCAGCGCCCAGTGACACCCCCCCCATGCTGGGCCGCCGCTCAACAGCTGAGCTGGTCACTGCACCAGCAGGCCGGCTGCTGCCTCCCTACACCCAGGTAGGGCAGGAAAGGCAAGAGCTGGCCCGCTACCATGGTGCCTGCCTGAACTTGCTGAGTCCTGCCCCCTGGCCTCCCTGCAGACCGGCTCCGGCCCGGCAGTGGCCAGCCCAGGCGGGCACCACGGCAGCAGACCGACCCCCGGAGGGCAAGAGCTGGCCTGCCACTGCAGCACCTACCCAAGCCGCCCGTCCAAGCCACCTGCCACCAAGCCCCAACCTCTCTGCCCTCCCTGCTGACTGCTGTAAGTGTGGTACTCGGGGGGGGCATGGGGAACCAGGCAGGGGGACACAGGGAGCCGGTCATGCCCCGGGTGCCATTTTCACCCGGTATGCCTCTGCACTGAATTGTTGTAATTATTTCCTATATCAGAATCAGCAGAGTGGTGGCAAAGTAGCTGTGTTACGGGAGGTAGCAACGAGGTCAGAATTACTCCTGAAATCTCAGGCTGTATATGTTGCTGAGATAATGTAGTCTGGAAACATAGGGAGAGAACCGCAAAGGATTGCGAAGAGCTCCAAGCAGACCTTGATAAATTAGGTGAGTGGGCTAAGAAATGGCAAATGCAGTTCAATGTAGCAAAATGTAAAGTGATGCACATAGGGGCAAAAAATCCAAACTTCACATACACGCTACAGGGGTCAGTGCTATCAGTCACAGACCAGGAAAGGAATTTGGGCGTCTTAGTTGATAGTTCCATGGGAATGTCAACTCAATGCATGGCAGCTGTGAAAAAGGCAAACTCTATGCTGGGGATAATTAGGAAAGGAATTGAGAATAAAACTGCAAAGATTGTCATCCCCTTATATAAAGCAGTGGTGAGACCACACTTGGAGTACTGTGTTCAGTTCTGGTCGCCACATCTCAAAAAGGATATCGAAGAAATAGAAAAAGTGCAGAGAAGGGCAATGAGGATGATTGAGGGATTGGAGCACCTTCCTTATGAGGAGAGGCTGCAGCATTTGGGACTCTTTAGTTTGGAGAGGAGACGTCTGAGGGGGGATATAATTGAAGTCTATAAAATTATTCATGCGGTAGAAAATGTTGACAGAGAGAAAATTTTTCTGTCTTTCTCACAGTACTAGAACCAGGGGGAATACATTGAAAATGCTGGGAGGAAGAATCAGGACTAATAAAAGGAAACACTTATTCACGCAACGTGTGATTGGTGTTTGGAATATGCTGCCACAGGAGGTGGTGATGGCCACTAACCTGGATAGCTTTAAAAAGGGCTTGGACAGATTTATGGAGGAGAAGTCGATCTATGGCTACCAATCTTGTTCCTCCTTGATCTGAGATTGCAAATGCCTTAGCAGACCAGGTGCTCAGGAGCAACAGACGCAGAAGGCCGTTGCTTTCACATCTTGCATGTGAGATCCCAAAGGCACCTGGTGGGCCACTGCGAGTAGCAGAGAGCTGGACTAGATGGACCAGAGTCTGATCCAGCTGGCTTGTTCTTATGTTCTTATTAGAGGCCCTTTTTCCAGGAGAAGTGGGAGAAATGTTTTCAATAACAAATGAATGAGGTTATTTATGTAATTTGGAGATCAGTTGTAATTCTGGGAAACCTCCAGCTGCCACCTGGAGGTTGGCAACATTATGTAGGACAAGAAAATATTGCAGGCTCTCTTAGCACAATCTGAAACATACATATTTGAGAAATTTCAAATATTTTCCCTTTTCAATCACTTTATCCACTTTATAGGGTGACTGTTGGAGTTTAGCAGAAAACAGCATAGTGAAATACTGAATCACACTGTTCCACATTATCTGAGCCTATATGAAACCTTATGGGAACCACCTTCTCTAACCCCTCCCATCTAATATTTAAATGAATTTAAAAGTGTATTGTTAAAGCAGAATTGCCAAGGCTTCTATTTCACTTATTCATACTAGAAATAACTGATAAATCATTGTTCATTTTGTCAGTCTGATGAATACCTTTGATACTGTTTTCCTTGACAGAGTTTGCCACGAGCTCAGGATATTTAGATATTCTACAGATTAGCAGAAAATATTAAACTGAATTTAGAGAAGCAAACATGGGATTTGGAGTGAGAAGCATGTTTACTATAGCACTGTAACACTTATTGTTGCTCTTTGTTCGCTCTTCTATTTACTTGTTACATTGTGCTTTAATTTTTTTAAAGTATACTACATATTCCAAGTTTCACCCTTTTCTATGATAGGTTACAGTTAATTTAGAACACATTGCTGTGGTTCAAACATTCCTTTCACTGGATATTAATTTATATCTATGGGATTTCATAGCCCTGCTTCATTAACTCAGTGTCTTAAATCTTCCTTAGCAGCCTGTACTACTAGTGTGTTAACTAAACAAGTGCTATGTCGCCTGCCACTTTTGCCATTTCAGTCTTTTTGCCCTCTGGCCCTAACAAAGCATCAAAAATATTACCTCATTCCATGCTCATGCTCGAACCTGTACGGCAGAGTAGAACCTTTCTATTATTATTTATGGTTTTAATATCCTGGTTTCTTGACTCTTTGTCTACTTTCAGTGGTAGACCTCATCTTTTTGTGTGGGTGACTCCCCTAAATTCTTAGAAAGTGGCCATAAAACAGTTTTCTATTGACACAAATGGGTCTTATTTAATTCATTCTGGCAATTTGTTTTCTATTCCTTTTGCCTCTTGAGACCAGAAATGTAAGTCACAGGATTGACAACCAGCCCGGGGAGGGGGGGGGGGGGTCCTGCCCTTTAATAATAAAGACTTAATGTCTGGAAACAGGCAGTTGAATCTGTTTATTGCATGCTGATAAACAACACTGCATGATAAATAACATTTAATTAAATCTCTAAAAGGAATAGGACTTTTTTCTCCAGGTCAGTTGGCAACCCTAGACAGAAACAGATATGAGCTATAGTAACTTAGGTTCAAATGAGACCTCCTATACCACTAAAAGTTTATAGAACAGAGGATGCCAATTGGCCATGCTGGTAGGGGCTGATGGGAATTGTAGTTCCTGAACATCTGGAGAGCCGCAGGTTCCCTACCCCTGGGTTAAACCAATATAGTGTAGTGGTTAAGAGCAGGTGGACTTTAATCTGGAGAACCCGCTCCTTCAAACAAGCAGTGGACTCTTATCTGGTGATCTGGATTGGTTTTCTCTCTGCTACACATGAAGCCGCTGGGTGACCTTGGGCTAGTCACAGTTCTTTCAGAACACTCTCAGCCCCACCTCCCTCACAAGGTTAAGCATGAGACCATCAAAAGGAGGCATTGAGGCGACATGTATCCTAGCATACCCTTGCCTTCCCCACCTTATACTTGTAGGGTATCTATCATGTATCTATCTCTATTTATAGTCTGCTTTTCTTACTGAGAATTAAGGGGGATTACACAATGTAGTGCAATGAAATCAACAGGATGAGAATCATAATAGGTGGTGTAATAGAACTAGAATTACAGCAGTCTGAAACCATAACATACAAAAGACATGCTGTGGTGCACAGCACAAATATAACGTCTCTAGGATGCTTTATATATAGGATGCTTTATATATAGTTTTGGAGAAGAACTTCACACAGCTCTCTCCTCCAAAACAACGTAGGCCCATTATACTTCTCTCAACCCAGGTTTTTCAAAGATTGCTAAAACAGCAATCTTTTTTCCCCAACCTAGGTTGAGGACAATTCCTGCCTGCTGAGCAAACTCCAGCAAACAGGAAATGCTTTGTATTGTATTGTCAAAGACTTTCATGGCCATACTCAACTGGTTGTTGTGGGCTTTCCGGGCTGTGTAGCCGTGGTCTGGTAGACCGTGTTCCTAATGTTTCACCTGAATCTACGGCTGGCAACTTCAGAGGTATATCATACAGAGAAGTGTGTTAAACACTGTGTGTTACACATTGCGAAGCTACAGCAACATGACTAGAGAAGCTGCAATATGCACATATTTGCATTGCCGTAGCTTCACAGGCAGTCCCCTCCAAACAAAAAAAAGGAAAAATGACACGTGTTCGGGATCACCAGGCTAAACAAACTTTATTCATTTACTTTGTACAGTGAAATAGCAAACAGGTGAGCTGAAAGCAGAGGAAACCTCTGTGGGGAATCTCCATGGAGAATCTCCTGTTGCACACACAATGGCGGGCACTTCGTGAAATTGACAGCAGCTCTGTGCGGCAGGCAGGAGAAAAGATCCGTTTTGGCTGACAATGCTTGCATTCTCCCATGCTGTGGGAACACAGAATCCCAAAATAGATCTTTTCATAATGTCCTATAGACATTATATTTATGCTGTGTGGAATTCACACAGCATGTTAAATAATGTTAAATAATTGAGAAAATAATTGAGAAAAATAATGTTAAATAATTGAGAAAATAATGTTAAATAATTGAGAAAATGTTAAATAATTGAGAAAAATGTTAAATAATTGAGAAAATAGTATAAATATAAAAAGAAAGCAGTGAGAGTAGGATAATGCACACAGCAAACAGATAATACATATTACACACAGTGACACAGTTACAGGCCCCATTCCTTTTATAAAAGTGCCCTCCTGAACTATTTTCTTCTAATATATCCCTATTACCTTTATACAAGGGCCCTCTGGAACAAGTCTGCTTTACTCTGGAATGACAAAAGTGTTAGAGCCTTCCTTACCTTCCCAGGCAGGTCATTCGATAAAGATGGAGAATGGATGTGTACAGGCCACTGCTGTTCTTCCACATTTGTAGGGTGGCACCTGCAGAAGTCTTTGTTCAGGTGAACAAATCCATTGTGCCAGATCATAGCAGGAGAGCTGATCTTGTAGATATGAGGGCCCAAGGCCATGAAGAGAATTTGTATGTAATAGCAGTTCCTTGAATTGAAGCTGGTAACTGATGTGTAGAAAATTGAGTGTCTGCAGAATGAGTGTAATATGCATGCTCCAGCTAGTTCACAATAGTAGTCAAATCGAGGCATTCTGTACCATCTAGAGCAGGGGTCTGCAACCTGCAGCTCTCCAGATGTTCATGGACTACAATTCCCATCAGCCCCTGCTGCCAGCATGGGAACTGTAGTCCATGAACATCTGAAGAGCCGCAGGTTGCAGACCCCTGATCTAGAGAGTCTTTGAGTTGACTTCAAGAGCAGGCCTTTGTGAAGAACACTGTGAAGAACAAGTCTAGTCTTGATGTTACCATGGTGTACTAAGTCAGAAGAAAGCATATTTCACAGCTGCATTAACTTGCTTCCTATACAGTGAACCAATATAATCTCCAGGTCCTTAAATTGTGTCAGCAAGGATCAGCTTAATCCCATCAGAAATAGGAAACAGTGTCCTTCAAAATCTCTGCCTTACCAACCAGCATTCATCTTCTCAGGGTTCAGTTTCAATTTATTTTAAAGTCAGGCAGTGGTTCAAGACCTCTGTGGCATCACTGAGATGTCTCTGAAAATAGAGATAGTGTTGGGTGTCTTCAGCATATTGATGGCATCCAATTCCAAAGCTATGAATGATTTCTCCTAAGAGTTTTACATAGAGCCAGAAGGTGGGGCATGGCTGTATCCTGAGGATCCCTACAAGACAAATCTCACTCTAATGGCAACTGGTCGGCAACTGCAACTATTTGAATTTGTTCCATAAGGAGTGATTTAAAGCAATCCAAAGCACATCCCAAATACTCGCTCCTTTCTCTAAATGCTTCAACGAGACTGCAAGGTTAATCAGTATGTGCACCCCCAAAGAACAAAATACCTCATGCCATCAATATCCATACAAACACTGAATCAGAAAACTCTTCCAGAGGCAATTAAGCTAGGAACTGACTGGCAGAAGATGCAATGCTGTGCAAAAAAATCAGTTGAAAAATGGCCCTGTTTGGTGAAAAGATCAGCTAACTATTCGGGTGGACAACATCCCTATCAGGCAGACATCTCCTGAATTATTATTTCCTTCACTGGTCCTCACACTGTCTTGAAAAACTAAAACAGACAGTGAAGGACCAGAATAACTGTCAGATGTTTTCTAATTGCTTCTAGGTGTCAGAAATTATTTATCTTGGATTCAGAGCAATTAAAGGTTTTAATCAATAAGTGTTGTTCAGATGAATAGCAGGCTTCTGTCTTCATCCCATCCATTAACCAGCCTGCTGGTAGCCTGTATCTGCTTTCTTTTATAGAGGCTACTAAGAGACAGGAAGTATAGAAAGCAGAGAAGCTCAAGGGGCCTTAGGCTAACTAGTGTTCTGAGGTGGGGCTAAGGAGCTATTGCTGACATTGACACAGCTAATTTGTGACTTTCTCTCCTCAGGGTTGCCGTCCCGTGATGTCCTTTTGGTCTCAGCCATCATCACCATCAGCCTTAGTGTCACCATTGTTCTGTGTGGGATCTGCCAATGGTGCCAGCGTAAGTTGGTAAGTTTTAACTGAGTGAAGCCAGAAATGCTGAGAGGGGAAATTCAGAACCAGTGGGAAAAAAGCTTTTCCTGGGCAAACTAGCTGTTTAAAAACTTGGAAACGTCTAAATCCTCTGTGTTGGAATAGAACAGAATAGGCTGCAATGGAGCATGCTTCTGAGGCGAGTCAGGCAGGAGTTTAATTACAATGCTGGTTGATAATAATAACGGTGTTTATATGGTACCCCCTAGTCCCTTCTAAATGCTTGGGGCATAACACCAGCAATTAAAGTGGGACTATAGCTGTATTCCAACAACAGTAATTAAAGGATCAGGAGTTATAAAGCAAGAGACCAAACCAAGCAGATGAAGGGACTGGAAAAGGGAAAGGGCTGAGAGAGGGGAAAGCAGGTGGAGATAAACACAGAAACTCGACAGCTGCTCACCTGCCGTTCAGATCTACCTAAAGAAAAAGGTAGATTAAATTTCTTCGTAATACACAAGGTTTATATTAAACCAGCTCTATAAAGGAAGCCATGGCCCTCAGTTTGCAAGACCTGAACAAGGCTGTTAACAATAGGACGTTTTGGAGGACACACACACACACACACACACACACACACACCCTACACCTAAAAGCTGTGAAGGTAGCTTGCGGGAGATGGTTTCATGCTGGTAAGGGATGGTAGGGGAAATCATTAAGCAGCCTATTTGTCTGTTCCCTTTCTGTTCACTTAAACTCTCCAGGTATGTAGGCTAATACTCATTTTTTTTAATGCAGAGAAAGAAACACAGAATTCAGTGTAATTTGAGCCTGATCAGAGTGGAGGTTTTAGGTCTGTAAGTTTCACAGGGGAGGAATGGCATGGGGTGGGGTGGGGCTAAGCAGGTGAAGGGTTTTTTAAACTGCTTCTTCCCCTGTTGCTTCCTACAAATAAACGCCTAACCCCACACCATTTTTATTCTGACTTGGAGAATAATCCATAGGTAAGGGGGTTACACCAATCCTATGCTAAAACCAAAACAATTATGCTCAATGGTGCTATATGAATTGCTTTTATTATTAAAAGACTGACAGATTTTTAATTATAGAGTTCTTCCTTGAGGCCATTTTCTTTCTCCCTTCAGTTCTTTGAAAAGAAAGTTGGCTTGCTTTCTACACACTTGTCTCACTACAAGCAAATGGAGAGAAAGGAAGCTTTGCCGCAATTGAAATAATTGAAGGGGAAGAGGCCATTTCTGTATAATGTATAACATGATTTCTAGCCATTATTTGTCTATTTCCTTGACCTTTCCCTCTCCTGATTCAAGTAATCAGAGAAAAAATAGTGAAAGCCTGATGTCAGCTATAGCCAAGTGTTTCGAGGGAAGCAGTTTTCCTCAGAATACATGCCTGACTTTATTGGAGTAAGAAGGTTGTTTTGTAGCCCATGTAGCCATCAGTTGTGCTCTGAGGCATGATGATTTGATTACCAGACTGCACTGGCATAGACACACACCCAGGGATATGAGAGCATTGCCAAATGCACATACTCTGCAGAGGGGACTGCTGCAGGTAAGGTTTTGCACCACCTGCAAAATGCTGCGTTAAAAGGTCTTTTTTGCTGAACTACATTTTGAGGCCTCGTCTCTCTCCCATCCTCTGCACTGATCCATGAAAGCAGAAATACTTTTATCTTGCTTATCCCACTGCTGAAGCTATCTGTTTGCATTCTGCTCATGTATTCTGACAAACTGGGTGGTTAGCTGTGCTACCAGTATTTGTAATTTCTCTGCAGAGGAGCTAGTGACTGTTTTATCTGCTATCATGATAATACGGGAAGTATTCTGGAATAATTATAGAAAAGCTGCATTGAATCAAGACCCTGCTCTTCACCATTTTGTCATGGTTATTTATTGATAAAGATTTTCCAGGGAGTCGAATCTCTGCAACATGAAGGGTTTTCCAGGCAATCAAATAGTTAACCTTGTCCTGACCTTAGATTGCCCAGGTTTGCCTGATCAGATCTTGGAAGCTAAGCAGGGTTGGCCCTAGTCAGAATTTGGATGGGAGACTACAAGGAAGTCCAGGCTTGCTAAGCATCGGCAGGAGATAGGAAACCATCTATGCTGGTCTCCTGTCTTGAAGACCCTCTGGCTTCACTATTAGTCAGCCGCAACTTGATGGCACTTTCCACCATCATCACCAACTACCTGTTTTTGTGCAGTCTACCTAGATATCTTTCTGTTGCTGTTCAGGCAAAAAAAATTAAGTACTTTGGAATGAGGGTCAATCCCTTATCCAGTATTTCACAACCAAATTCACATTCACACCAGTCCGATTTCTAATTGTCTGTAGACAGAAGATTGTTGATTGATTAGTTTGCTAATATACTCCGTTCAACATAAAGAATGAAGTGCAGTCCTGTGTTCTTAGATGGAAGTGGAGCAGTGTGTTTCTTCTGCTGCAAATAGTGCTGATTCTCTGTTTGCGTCAGAGAATCGCTTGTAAGTACCACTTGTATCAAACAAAATGGCAGGCCACTTTTACAAAAAGGCTAATAGCCATGCAGAGCAATACAAATGATCTTTTTACAAAGATCGATGTTTACCAGTGCAGACAATAATGGTTTTGACACAAGCGGCACTTAAATACAGTTCTCTGATGCGAACAGAGAACCAGAGCCGGGGCTGAGAGGGACAGCAAGCACTGGGGCCAGACAGAGCATTCAACATAAGGAAGATCCAGGATCCTTGGTTCTTTATGTTGAAATTATTACACAAAGCAAACTCACTACCCAAACATATTAATTAGTCCTCTTACTCTTGATATTACTAAAGCGAAGCATTTCATGTAGTTATCATTTGAGACTGAGCAGGTCTCTTGAGAAGTGACTTTAAATTCCATAAATGAACATCAGATTTGCCAGTAGTCTTCAGAGATCTTGCTTCTGATTCAGGTAGCTGATTTTCTCACATGCAAGGGGAAATTGGCACAGCCAGTACCTGAGCTTCAACCTGTAGGATCTTTTCCAAAAATCTGATTAATTGTGTACTGTTTATACTGTGCACACACAAAGCTAACATGCGAAGCTGATGTACCTTTGTTGGCTGCCATCCAGGATTAGTAATGGTTCAGCTGGGGAAGATTCTTCTCAAGTACATAATTGCCTGGCATGTCTTGGTGGGAGAGGCAGGTTGTCTTATCTTGCTGAGTTTGCTTCCCAGGTTGTTTCAGATTCTTGGCTAGGTGGAGGCATATGTGGTATTCTCATTTCAAACTTACAGCTGTCAAAACCAAAATGGATTTTGCTTGTGTTAATGCCACCAAAGGATCCTGCTGTGTCAGTGCCTTCTCCTGCTATTTCATTTATTACCTTTTTGCGTGGTGGCATTCAAACATGGAAGAAATCAAGGCATTATTCTCTCAAGGCTGCATTTCTGTGCATTTTTCAGTTTCCATGTACTCAAAACACCATATTTCATACTTGAGAAAATGTGATTTTCTTCTCAGCTGGCACACTGATTTCAATTGCAAATGTTGTTTGGAATGCACAAGTGTCTTAATGGGATATTGCTTGTGATATGATTAGTGACAGGTGACACACTTCATGCCTTTAACATATTGTGCCTTTTAATTAATTTTATGTGGGGGGTGGTACAATTTTAACGAATAAACACTACTTTGCTGAACTGCTGTAGTATGAAGCACTAACCTAGACTATAACTGAAAGCTTCTTCCTATAACATGGAGAGGGGAAAGGGACACATTTTCTGCCACTCCAGGCTTATGCATTTTGTAGCCTTTTCTGGCTTTCCCACTATAGCAGTGGTTCTCAACCTTCCTAATGCTGCGACCCTTTAATACAGTTCCTCATGTTGTGGTGACCCCCAACCCTAACATTTATCAATTTTACAGATGGAGAACACTGATGCAGAGAGTCTTAGGCGACCCCTGTGAAGGGGTTGTTCGACCCCCAGGTTGAGAACCACTGCACTATAGTGTGGAAGTACTTGCCTAGCTAGCTCCAACATTTCATAAACTTTTCATTTTATTTTATGTTCATTAATTTATGTGTGTAACATTGTCAATAACAATTGAGCTATGTTTGAAATGTGAGTACGAGCATGATATAGTGGTTAAGAGCGGTGGGCTCTAATATGGAGAATCAGGTTCAATTTCCCACTCCTCCACATGAAGCCTGCTAGGTGTCCTTGGGCTAGTCACAGTTGTCTCAGAATTCTTTCAGCCCCACCAACCTCACAAGGTGTCAGTTGTGGGGAAAGGAGTTTGTTAGCTCCTTTGAGTCCCTTCTTCTCCCCACAACACACACCTTGTGAGGTAGGTGGGACTGAGAGAGTTCTGAGAGAACTGTTACTAGTCCAGGGACACCAAGCAGGCTTCATGTGTAGAGTGGGAAATCAAGCCCAGTTCTTCAGATTAGATGCCACCTGCTCTGAACCACTACACCACGCTGGCATAATTAATTATTAAGCAAGAAGGGGAAGCAGCAGGATCTCAATTAAGATGGTTCTTCTTCTGCAATGCATAGACTTATCAACCTCAAGATGGGGCCCAGAGTTCTCCCAGAATTCCCATTGATCTCTAGACACCCTTGGTTAACCACTAAGCAAAAGTAAGGATGTGCTTAGGGCCTCAAGTAAATAGGGACCCATAGGGTTTTTTTTCCAGCACCAGATTTACAATGGTTCATTGTTGCAGCAGAACCAGGGTCCATAAAAAGGGGATCCCACAATAACTGAAAAAATGTTAATATTAATAAAATGATAGTATTGAAAAGTTAATAATATATTGTAATCTTGGAAATACAACAAAATTGGAATCTAGCAACTGCCACATGGTCGGCAGGGGCAGAGCAACCTCAGCTTGGTTTAGAACATGTTCAGGACGACAGTACTTGTCAAGCATGACATTGCTTCTGAGTGAAGTAGGGGCAAGCAGTGCTCAATCGCTCAGCATGCCACAGTGCATGTGCTAGCATTGTAAATAAAGGTGGGCTCTCACTGAGCCAAATCTGAGCAGCCAGAATCTCCCAGCAAGCAGCAAAATGGAGCGTATTTTGTGTCACACTTGTCTGTGTTTTGCTACCACTTTGCCAGATATAAACAAAATGTTTGTCAGCTGTTATTTAACATTCACTCGAATACATGCAGTACGTGATGCACACAGTTAGGGTGGTTTATTTTAAATAAATAAACATTCAATCCAATGATTACCTGAAAGTAAGATATACCAGAATCTGTGTCAGTTTCTGTTTACAATATGACGCTCTGGGATCAAAGATGAATTGCTGCAGATGGTCGAGCACCCTTCTTCTCCGCCTCCAATGTAAACACACACAACAACGACAGGCTGGAAAAGGAATGGGCCGCAGCCCAGTTTATTAAATATTATCAATAACATGATAAACTTAAACTATGTACAATTGAAGCTGGGCAGCAAACGGGACGCACATCACCATCCCAATCTCCATTGGGACTGACGGGAAGGAAGCCCCAGAGATATCACCGGCTTCCACCCCTTTCCGCCTATGCGTTGAGGAGGACGGGCACCGGCTAAGCTTCCGTGGGTCAGCCTGTCGGCCCGCCAACTCCTCCGCGGCGGCTTGCTGGGGTGTCGGGCACCGGTTGCTAAGCCCTCGGCCAGCCCTATCGGCCATCTAGCCCAACCCCACTCCCTGGGGTGTCGAGGCAGCGGCCCGGCCTGCCGTAGCCTCGCTGTAGCCTGCCCACCCCACCCCCCCGGCCCCTTCCATTAGGGCACAAGCGCTGGGAGAACCGTACGCCGGAAGGCTCGCTTTCTCCCCAGATGTGCGATACTCCGTTGTCAAACCCGGGGCCTACCGAAGCTGCCCCTCCCTTTGCAGCTCCCCGCCCAAGCTTCTCAAGCCTGAGCCTGTCTGGTCCTGTACTCCAAACCGGGAGGAAGGGTGTACCAGGACCGATTGCAACCACAGGTCCATGCCCCACCCGGGACAGGCGGACGCCGCATCCACGGCTCCAAACAGTTCTTGCATTGTCCCGAGGTGATTTCTATGCAAGTTGGTCCGGGCCATCCGCTTCCCCCAAGAGAGAGCACCACCTTGGCAGCCACCTTGTTGACTTTCCTGCAAGCCCTGTCCACGGCTGTGGGGTCCACCGCTCCCCTCCAGTGCACCCGCTGCAGGAGCTCAGACCAAACCAAGGTCATACTGGGCCGGTGCCTGGCTACAGGCTCCGAAGCTGCTGGTGGCCACCGCCCAACGAAGTTCAAGGCCCAACCTGGCCGAGATCCTCACTACCCCAGGTGGACAACTAAAATATCCGGGGTGGCCAATTGGAAAAAGTACCGCACCGATGAGCTTGGCCTCCAGCTCATGCCAGCATGTGCCCCTGCCCCAGCCAAGTAATCCTCACGTGAGCCACGAACCGAGATGATGCCAACCCCAGGTCAGGATGAGCAGGCGTAGTCCTCCCTAGTCTCTGTTGACAACGCTTTTGTGCCTCCCACGCACTCCAGCAACCTGTCGAGAAACAGTCTGCGGCGTCCCAGGGAGGCACTGTGAAAGGGAATCAACAAGTCAAATAGGGGCGAATATAAGCCCGAAATGCACCCGACCGGCCACCTTCCTCCTAAGGTGCAGATGTCCTCCTGGGCCCTGCCCTTCCCTGTGCCAGCGGTTGTGGCAGCCCCTGATATTCTGAGTGCAAGGCCGAACTCGTGCGCTTCAGCAACTCCCGCCTCGGGCCAAGCATGCCCCTGGAACACCGCCTTAGCATCTGGAACCTGGTGAGGGGGACCTCTCCTCATGCACCAAGAGCATGCTGCCCTGCCTGGGCCTGCGCCGGAGCCAGGTGGGGAGGGAAGCGAGGGGGCAGGTGGCGTCGCCCAGCAGGACCAGCATAGTGACCCAGGCACCGCGGTCTTCCTGAGTCGGTTTTGGAATGGGCAAATATGCCACGCCAGCAGACCATGTCCCCAGACAGGACAAGGTGGTGCTCTTTTGTGGCGCAGGTGCTGGACGCGGCCGGGTCCCTGGTGCAGGCGACTAGCTCCCCGGGCACTGAAAGCCCCGCGTGATGGAGCCAGGTGGAAGGGCGCGGCTGCAAAGAGCAAGCGAAGCGCTCGTGGCGTGAAGCGCCATCACCTGCCGCAGCTCCCCCCCGGGTGACTGCCTTTGTAACACCCTCCCCTGGGTGACTGGGGCCTGAGGTCCCTCTGCCTGGGGCCCACCTGCCGCGCCAACCCTCGGCCACCAGCCGGCGAATAACTTACAAATACTTTGGTTCCACGTTCGGGAAGCCCGAGTTCAAAATCCTACAATAAAAATGCAATGCTCGCCAGTTGCACCCCCATGAGTATGCGTGGGTGCATCCCCCCGCGGGCCATGGAGTCGCAACCAAAATACCTGGCCGTAGGAGGCCTGTGTCCACCCTCCGCCGCGGACAGAGCGCCCCAACGGTCGCCATGTAGGGCTCAGGAAGTCGCAGTAAGTGCGGCTCTTGTCGTGACATCGCCTACACGTGGGTCGGGTGCCATGACGTAATTCAAAACACCTTGTGATGACGGTTCGCTGCCAAGGTCTCCAGGACGCTTCGCACTGTCTCCGGGAACAGCTCCGCCCCGGGGGCCAGGCGCCGGAATCGATCCAATTCCTGCTGGTGAGGATAAAGGCTGTCCAGGCTGATTCTCATTTTGTAAAACCTGGAACGAAGCAGCTTTAAAAGAAATGTTATAGGTAAGGCAGGTAAGGACAAGATTGCGAATCCAATCGCGCGACATGACCCGTCGCGGATTTGCTCAACTTCGCCTGTTCACCACGCTGCCACCACGGCCTGGATTGCTTCGCGACCAAAGAGCAGCAGCACCTTTTGTTAAGCCAGCAATCGCGTGCAGATGATGCACCGCCACCAAGATGCCGGGAAACAGTTCCAGAAAAGTGAGGTCCCTGGTGATACCCCCCGGGCGCAAGCCAGGCTGGAGGCCAGAGGCCCTGCGCCCACTGACCCTGGAAGTGGGCACACCAAAGCCAAAGGCCCCGGAGGCTGCCAGAGTGCACCTGCAGCTCCAGGACAGGTTCCAAAGATGTCTGCCACAAGGAGATGCCATTGAAGCCTTGGAGGAAGGACAGGCTTCGGCAGACCTGCGGAAGGTGCGTTCTTTCCAGGCCCCGGGTGACCCTGATGTGGTGGCTCAGGGGACCTGAAGCCGGACAATGACCTCGGCCAGCCCGAGGAGCAGAACGGCCATTCCTGCCTGGTGAAGCACCACTGCCTGCAGGCCCGGAAATTCCGAGGTGGCCCAGTAAGGACTGCATCTAGGGCGCAGACTCCTGCATTTTCGGTGAGGGGAAAAACGGATTGGAGCAGGTTGGTCGGGCAAGCAACAAGCTTGTCTCTGGGGAGTGAAGACGTGCTCCGGACCATGTCCAGGTGGATGCCCAGGTAGCTGGGAGGGCGCAGGTGTAGGGCCCTCCGCACGTCTTGTTGGGAGCCAGGAGGAACCCCCCAGCTCAGCAGCCAGTGGGTCTGGAAAGCCTGCAGAGTAGCTGACTCCTCACATTCCCTGGTGCCCTGCCTGCCAATGAACAGGAAGTCATCTGAAAGTAGTGGGTCACTTCCAGCCCGAGAGGGCACTCTCTGCCTGAAGGCCCATTCAAGGAAGGTGCTGCAGGGCCCCGCCGGAAGGCAGCGCCAGGCAATGGAGCAAACTCCATTGGTGCATGCTGGCGTTTCGCTTGTCCACATACCACCCTGCCCTGAAAATGGATGCCTGCAGCAGCCTCGAGAAATCTAGCCCGAGGGAAATGGGCAAGAGCCGGAAGGCAGACTGAATGTCGCATTTTGCTAGGAGAGGGCACCTGGGCTGGGCCTGCCTAATGAAACTCGATGGCCCCTCGGCCCAGGGTGGGCATACCCGGACTGGCGGGCTACAAAGCTCAGGGTCTATGAAATGCGCTTCACTGGAGCCGCCCCCAGGGGTGGGTGTAGAGGTTGTTGTATTAACCGGAACTCCCCAGGGTCTTCTTGGGCACCACACACCCGGATGGGGAAGACCACTGAGGTTGGGAAAGAAGCGAGCTTAGTGGCTGTAAGGGCCAGCAATTCGACCCGGTTCTAACTTCTTTTCTAGCTTTATCAGCCACCACGCCAGGGTGATCGCGAACTGATTGCAAGTTGCTTGCCTGGTAGGCCTTCCTGGGGCTCCTCGATAGGGAATTCTGAAACCTGTTGAGAAGCCATCTCCCAGCAGGCGCTGCTGGCTAGCAGCCATATCCAGCAAGCACCCCCCACCTTGGACGGGTAGTGGGGGCCAAGGGACTGCAGCTGGGAAGGGGTTCATTGCCTTCCGAGGGCGGCAGCGCTGCCCTGGCTGCCAGCATTCCTTATGGGAGGACCCGGGGCCAGGGGGGCGGGCCGGCAGGAAGGGGGCGCGGCCGGCTGGATTTGGGCAGCCCCACTCTGCTGTGGTCTCCACATAGCAGTTGGAGTGCAGATGTGTAACCATTACTTGCATCTTAGGCAGCTGGCAAAGCGCCTCTATTGAAGTCCCAACAGGTCCGCTTTGGCCACCGGCCGCCCTTGAAGTAGGTCCTGGTGGGCCTCTCTGAGAGGAGGGGGGTTCCGCGAGCCCGCTTTGCGTGGCTCTGCTGGACCAGCAACCATCCCACGCTTCTGGTCGGTATGAGATCCCCAGCGGAAGAGGCTCTTTGTGGGAAGCCGTTACCTCGCGAATCGGTTCGCCTCGTCAGTGGGCCTATGGCCGCGGGTTCCCCAGCCAGGGCCAGGGCCCGCAGCACATGCGCAATATGGGCCGCCAAGTGCCAGGCCCGCAGGGGGTAAGCGGCCGAAATGAGGGCCAGGTATTCGGTAAAACCCAGCAACCAGTTATTAAAAGTCCTCTCGGCCGCCACAGGGTCCTTCCGTTTCTTGTCAGCCCTCCCACTGGACAAGCCATGTTCCCCCTCCCGCCTCAGACATCTGAATATGTCCACATAATACCCATCGAGCGCCCGCTCTCGGAGCTTCCTGGGGAGATGGGACCCGGGAGGGTTGCCATTGTCGTCGGAAGCCAAGCCAGTAGGTGGCGCCTCCGAACCCCCAAGGCACCTGCGCTTTGCGAGCCAAGGGGGGGAGGGCGGGCACCTTCTCGCCCTGGAACCAGAACTCCCCGCTAGCCTGCATATCGTCGTCCTCGGTGGACTCACCCGATGACGAAGAGCTGGGAGACCGTCTGGAGGAACTGGAACGCCGCGACGACCGCTTCTTCCTCCTGCCCTCACGCTCGGAAGGGCCAATGGACGCGTCCACCGACGTGGACGCGCTCACCGGGGGTGATAGCTGGATGTCCTCCGCCGGTCCGACTGCCGTGCCCGCCCGCACCGCGCCGGCAGCCGCCGACGCGGGGGGCTTGGACCCTTCTGCACTGCAGGGGGTCCCGGAATCCACAGACGCTCCGCCGAGGGCCTGGGAGAGATGCAGCAGCGTGTCTGCCAAATTTCAAACCAAGGTGGGGTCGGGAGCCGGATCGCTGGCAAGCCTGGGCCGGGCGGAAACTGGCCCGGAGCCTGCAGGTGCCGTGAGGAGAGCCTCCCCAGCCAAGGAGGACTGCTCCACCGGGCCCACTGGCCTGCCCCTGCCGATAGGGGATAAGCCCAAGGCCGCAGCGGCAGCCGCCTGCGCAGCCGCGCCAATCCGACCAACCACGGGGCCCTCGTCCGACGCCCCGGGGCCGGTCTGGGCCCGGACCCTGTTGACGAGGGCTCGGGCTCTGCCCGAAGGTGGCAACCCCTCCGAGGGGAGCTCCCTGCTCTTCGCCCACTTTGGCCCCATCGCCAAAGACAAGACCTGGCCGGCGACCAAGAGAAAAGAAGGGAAGGTAGAAAGGATAGAACGAGAGAAGTGTAGAAGTGAAGTGATAACAAGAAGAGAAGTGAAAAGCAAGTGGAAGAATGGCTGCGCCCAGTCTCCCTCCTGGCCTTATGCAAGACTCAGACCACACCACCACGCCTTGCTGAGTCTCGCCGCCGGGAAGGGCGCAGACTGGGAGAGGCGTTCTTATATACCTTGAGCTCCTCCCGCCTTTACCGGCTGGGAGCCAATCATTGCACCCGCTTTGCAGAATGCCACCAAGCCATGCATGCACGTTATTTTTGCTCCTTGGCTCACCCCGGCAGCAATGGCTGCCCCCAGTTATTCGGTTGCAGCTTTTTTTATACGCACAGTTTAATATTTTAAAATGCCCAGAGTGTACGAAATTTAAGAGTATCTCTGTGGACCATGTGGCCATTGTCAGACATGTGTGCCATAAATTCAGTACACCAAAAATTGTATGAACAAAATTCAGTCATGCTGAACTTTATACAATAATTGTAGAAGACAATATTGAGTATGCCTTTCCAAAACTAGACATTTGCTTCCATATATTTTTAATATTAATGGTCACAAATTGGTTGAAGTATTTTAAAAAATCCCCACAAGACAAACATGCGACAAGACAGGCTGGATGCCTTATCTCTGCTAAGTATTGAAGATTTGTTATGTCAGATTGATTTTGAGGATATGAATCAAAAACTCTGCAATTAAAAAATGCAGGAGAAAACTCTTTGTAGTATAAATAAAGTTATAAGAAGCAACAGTAAACATTTTGGATCTTTGATTCATGTAAGTTAAAATGCTATGTATCTTCAAGGCAATGGAATAGTAGTTTCATGGAATAATTTGTTTCATGCAAATGATAATATTCATTACAATATATATGTATATTTGCAGTTTACTGTTGTTTTTATTTTAGTTACATATACAGTGAGTGGGGGTATCATAATCTTTTCAGGATGTAGGGCCTCTAAAGGTCTTAATCTGTTTCCAGAATACAGAGATCAGTTCCCCTGGAGAAAATGGTAGTGGGATTTTTTAAAGGGAGGGGGTTATACCATAGAAGAAAATGTCCTACAGTGATATCACATCCTTGCTGAGCTCCCACCCCAAACTGTGCCCTTGCCGGGTGCTGCCCTCGGATTTCCAGCAACCCCACCTGTCCACTTTGTATATATGCTGCCTTTTTGTTTCATTTTACTGGGGACTTGTGCAAAAATGTAGTCCGCTCATCATATCTGTATCAAGTCTTTTCTCCCAAGTGCTTAGGGCAACACATAATTCAGGAAGCAGGTTAAGACTCCTAATGAGCTTCACGGCTGAATGTCTCTATGAACCCTGGCCTGTTCAGTCGTTCACCCCTTTGTCCATTACACCAAAATGACTCCCTAATTATGGCAAGCATTCACTCAGCTCCTAAATGAGAACTTAATACAATCCATCTCTAGCAGCAGCTTGACATCTCTTTAGGCCTGACAGAAAAGCCACATCAGCCCCAGCGAAGGCAGGAAAGCAGTAGGCAAGATAAGCAACGAAAAGAGAAGCCCAGACTCCCACATGCACGCAGTGCTTTGCAAGAATCAAATATATGCAAGTTTTAGAGTCACTGCGGCATGTGCAAGTTGGAGAAGGAAGATTGTAGCCATGCAAAACGAGAGGCCTGCAGTGTTTTGAGAGCCAGATTTTTTCTGCTTTCAAAACTTTGCCCATACTTGTGATTGTCAGGGGGATGCTATCTATGTCAGTGGGATGAGAGGAAATGCATTTGAGTGAGATGCAGTTGAGTGAGGTGCATTTCCGGAACCATGTACCTGCTTAAAATAACACATTGCTGCTGCTATTAAGATATATGTATCCAGCCTGCTATATGTAACCACTGTCATCTGCACATTCTTTCTTTTCTTTATGGCTTCACACGCATAGACAATTAGGCTTCCTCTGGTCCCATGGGAACAATGTTGCTTTCCTTATCTCATGGGGCAGGAAGCCAGGTGGATTTCTCTTGCTAACTGCTTGGGGCGCCTTAGCTCCAAAGGCTGTTTTTTCACAAATTCTTGGGAAAATGGGAGAGGGACTCACTCGGGGATAAAGAGGGACTGTGAATGCCAGCTGTGCCCGAACTGGCTTTACCAGTGTGGTGCTTTGATGCCTACTCAATAAATGCTACTGATCAATTCTTCTGAGTTCATTTGTTGGCTTAACTGACCTAACAGTGATCAGAATAATTTTTGGTTCTAATAATCCAGAGAAGTAATACATGCATACCTTCACAACTGGAGGCTACGTGCCCTCTAGTTCACAGCAGCCACATATATTTATCCAAGTCTGATCTCCATTCCTGTCCCTTCACAAAGCACACAACAGGTCATATTAGCTTCTGAGAAGTAAAGCTAGTGGTTTGGCTTGTTATTATTTAGGTTATACAAATCTGGTCCCTTTAATGTTCAGATTCAGTTTGTCTTGCTAGCCTGTCTGTTTCAGTGGCCTCTACATTTATTTTTTTATTTTTTTATTTATTGTTTCGATTTATAAACCGCCCTATCCCCTGGGGGCTCTGGGCGGTGTACAACATTCACATATACAATTGATTAAATAGATAACAACAATATAATACTAAAATCCATTAAAAGCTACTTAAAAACCAGCGGTTAATATCATAGTAGGTGTCCTATATTGGAACACCAATTCAGTTAAGATCACCCCAGTAAAAAGAAAAGGGAGGGGCCAGGTTCCTCTCTGGGAGGATAATAAGGTGGTAAAGTGCATCAGATGGTATGTGCAAAAAAGCAGGGGAGGAAGGAGAGGGGGAGGGGAAGGGGGCGCCACTCAGCGACTGGGCACTCCAAAGGCCCGGCGGAACAACTCAGTCTTACAGGCCCTGCGGAATTCACCAAGGTCCCGCAGGGCCCGGACAGCTGGAGGAAGAGTGTTCCACCAGGCTGGGGCCAGGGCCGTAAAGGTCCTGGCCCGCGTGGAGGCCAGCCGCATCATCGAGGGGCCAGGAACCACCAGCAAATTGGCCTCTGCTGATCGCGGGTAATGCGGGGTAATGCGGTCTCTCAGATACGAGGGTCCCAGGCCGCGTAAGGCCTTAAAGGTTAAAACCCACACCTTGAAGATGATTCGAAATTCCACTGGGAGCCAATGCAGCTGGCGCAACACAGGTTGAATATGATCACAGAAGGCGCCCCCTGTGAGCAGACGCGCCGCTGCATGTTGGACCAGTTTCAGTTTCCGAATCAGGCGCAAGGGAAGGCCCGCGTAGAGCGAGTTACAATAGTCAAACCTGGAGGTGACCGTTGCATGTATCACAGTGGCCAGGTCTGCCTGAGAGAGGAAGGGGGCCAGCCGCCGGGCCTGCCCGAGATGGAAAAACGCAGTCCGGGTTACAAGGGCCACCTGGGTCTCCATTGAAAGAGACGAATCCAGGTGGACCCCCAGACTGCGGACAGAGGGGGCCGGCGCCAAAATGGTCCCCTCCCACTCCGGCGGCTGGAAATCCCCCGCCTCTCCCCTGCGGCCAAGCCAAAGGATCTCCATCTTCGATGGATTCAGTTTCAGCCTGCTCTGCTGTAACCAACCAGCGACCGCCTCCAAACAATGCTGTAGAGCTGCAGGGGCCGTGACAGCTCCCCCCTCCATCAACAGAATGAGCTGAGTGTCATCAGCGTACTGGTGACAAATCAGACCAAAGCTCCGTACCAGCTGAGCAAGTGGTCGCATATAGATGTTAAATAATAGCGGGGACAGCAGCGCTCCCTGGGGTACCCCACATTGAAGTGGGCACCTCCGGGAGGCTTGATCCCTGCACCACACTTGCTGGCAACGGTCCTGGAGAAACGAGGCAATCCATTGGAGGACAGTGCCCTGTATCCCGGAAACGGCCAGGCGGTGGGTCAAAAGGTCGTGATCGACCATATCAAACGCTGCGGTAAGATCTAACAAAACCAGCAGCGCCGATCCGCCTTGGTCAAGCTGCATACGGAGCGTATCTGTGACGGTGACGAGAACCGTCTCTGTCCCGTGCCCAGCACGGAAGCCGGACTGGAAGGGGTCAAAGGCCGATGCGTCATCCAGGAAGCCCTGAAGCTGCTCCAACACCACTCTCTCAATTACCTTCCCCAGAAACGAAAGATTCGAGATGGGGCGGTAAGTGGCCAGATCCCCTGGATCTAACGATGGTCTTTTCAAGAGTGGGTGGACCACTGCCTCCTTCAACCCATCCGGAAAAACTCCTTGCTCAAGGGAGCTATTGATGATGTTCAACAGATGGGGTCGTAGCTCCGCCCGGCAGGTTTTAATAAGCCAGGAGGGGCACGGATCCAGAGGACAGGTAGTAGGTCGAACAGCAGCCAGGGCCCTGTCAACAGCGGCCTCAGAGAGCAGGGAGAACTGGGCGAAACAAGGGCCGGAAGACGGCAAGGGAGCCTCCAGTTCACTCATTGTAGTCAAAGTGGAGGGAAGATCCTGGCGGAGCGACGAGATTTTGTCTGCAAAAAAGCTCATAAATGCCTCACAGCTAATAGCTAATTGATGATTTACAGAACCTTCTGATAAGGAGGTCAGGGACCGAATTATCCGGAACAATTGTGCTGGGCGTGAGCTAGCAGATGCGAGAGAGGAGGAGAAGAAAGCTCTCTTCGCCTCCTTCGTCGCCATCTCATAGGCTTTCATAAGCGTCCTTTAAGATGTTCGCGCGGCTCCGTCACGAGATTTCCTCCACACTCGCTCAAGCCGTCTGAGTGCCCGTTTCATGTGGCAGAGCTCCTCTGTATACCACGGAGCCCGCCAAGCACGGGGACGCAGAGGGCGCCGGGGGGCAACAACCTCGATGGCATCGGAAAGCCGGGAGTGCCAGTCATCCACCTGCTCATCGAGTGTGCCGGCAGGGGCAGGATCCCGCAGAGCATTCAGGAAACCAAGTGGATCCATAAGTCTCCGCGGGCGGGCATAAATCAGCCCGTCGCCTAGACGGGAGTGTTGTGGCAAGTCCACCCGAACCCTCAGGGCGTAATGGTCGGACCATGGCACTCTGTCAACAGAGGATACGACCATGTCAATCCCCAGCCCGAAGACCAGATCTAGCCTGTGACTGGCTTTATGGGTGGGGCCAGAATCTACTAAGGAGAGGCCCAGTGTCGCCATGGATGACACTAGGTCCGCAGCAGCCGCACACGAGGCGGTGTCGACATGGACATTGAAGTCGCCCAAGACAATAAGTCTAGGGCAGGGGTAGGGAACCTGCGGCTCTCCAGATGTTCAGGAACTACAATTCCCATCAGCCCCTACCAGCATGGCCAATTGGCCATGCTGACAGAGGCTGATGGGAATTGTAGTTCCTGAACATCTGGAGAGCCGCAGGTTCCCTACCCCTGGTCTAGGGTACCGCAATGCCCAGTCTGCCACCACCTCCAGCAGCCGCGGCAGGCTGTCTCCCGGAGCACTAGGCGACCAGTACACCAGGAGACCAGCCAACCTCTCCAAGGCCAACCACTCAAAACCATCACATTCCATGCCAGAGATCTCCGGAATTGGGGCAGCCCTGAAGGGGATAGAATCACGGATGAACATTGCCACCCCACCCCCCCGGCCCCGGGTTCATGACCGGTGGAGGCACGCGAAACCTGGGGGCGCGACCTCGCCCAAGGCGACATTGTCATAACATAAAAGTTTTAAAAATATACAAAGTTTCCCCAACACCCAGGCAATTAACTAAAATTCTAGTACATTAGGAGTATATGATTTTCATGATCTGGGATAAGCTGTTTTCTTTATTATTTGTTTATCCTCAGCCTTAATTCCATTTGTTTAAATTAATGTTAAGGGATGAGGCATTTATTTTTGCATTTTGTCAGTATTTGTGGTATTACATAGTGGAGAGCATGTAGCCCTGGACTACAAATGCAGTTTCTTACCATTGTTGTGGCAGAGATGTGCTTATTCTCAGAGAAACAACATAACTTACACATATATCCTGTGGCCAAATTCATTGCTCTGGATCTTCGCTAAAAGAGATATGATGGCAGCACTCCATGTGTTTAAACTAAGACTGGAGTATGCCTGATTTAGAACAAGAAGAAAGTTTGGATGAAGGATTCAAAATTCTCCCTCCATCTTGGTTTATTATCTCAATCCTGATGTCATTTATAACACTTGAATCCTACCTTTCTTTTGTGATGGAACAAGGCTGTATGCATGGGGTTCCCAGCAGGCACCCATCCAGACACTGATCATACCTAGACATTCTTAGCTTCACCAAGGCATCGTCCACCTCTGCCCTGGGACCCACTTTTACAGGTAGGCTGCACTTGAGGTGAGTAGAACTGTGGAAAAGCACCTCAGATGATCAGTGGTACAGGGAGAGTTCCGCTGTCCTCCCTCACATCCCCTTTGGTCTTTAAATCAGACTTCCCATTTTTTACTTGAATAAGGCAAATTCAGTTTTGGTCACTCACATCAGTCACTGTCAAATCTACTTTGCCCTCCTGTCTAATTATTTTCATTTAAGAAACATATATCTAAATATAATGGCACTTCCTTTCAAAAGGTGAAAAAAGGAACCTCACTGTTAGGAATGTATCTATAAAATGCTATATAAAAAGCGTGCCAGCCAGCCACACAGAATAAAAAAAAAAAAACCATCATGAGCTTGTTCTGTTGGCATGTCTGACATTATTTAAATGTTAAATAGCAGTGGTGGCATTAATACCCTTTGCAGAATGACTTTTGTGTTAATAATACTGGGCATTGGTGTAATTTAGTTCCACAAAATTTTGATTGATGCAAAGTTATGTGGAAAATATTTCGATGCTACTAAGCCAAGAATTGCAGCTTTTATGCTTATCTGAATATGAATACTATGTTAACATAGCTGTAAAACATGAGGCATCTTCTACTTACTGAAGAAACTAGTTAGAATGACTGCATAATATGTTAAGAAGCCCTAAATTTTATCTCCATGAGGGGAAAGAAGAAAAGTGACTATGAGCCCAGGTTCTGCCAGATTCCGTACAGGCAAGGGACTTGTGACTTTAAACTCAGATCTAGGTGTTCTACTACAGACCAACACAACTACTTTCTGAAACTAATTTCAACAAGTACAGCTTCTCCTTGTATGATGTTGCTACAGTTGATGCCAAAATTGAGGCTATCATTCAGAGACGATCTAGAGAGGCCATTTTATATACCAAGTTTCTCCAAAAATAAGACAGTGTCTTATATTAATTTTTACTCCCAAAGATGTGCTATGTCTTATTTTCAGGGAATGCCTTATTTTTCCACTCCACAGCTGCATGCTCTGGTGTTCTGTTCGACGGGCATGCTTCCAAACAAAAACTTTGCTACGTCTTACTTTCGGGTGATGTTTTACATTTAGCACTTCAGCAAAACCTCTACTACGTCTTATTCTCAGGGAATGTCTTATTTTCGGAGAAACAGGAAGTAGGAACCATTTATTCAGTGAGACTTACTTCCAAGGTAAGTTGCATGGAACTGGGCTATAAAAAGATGCAACACTTCCCTTTGGAGCTTACATCCACTCAATCATGCTTAAGAATGGCCTTGCAGGTATCCCCACTTCTCTTTCCCGTATCTTTAATTTATTTGAAACTTAATGTAGAATGTTTGCTGAGTTAACCTTCAAATGGACTGTCCAGAGACATCCAAAGCCTTACTGTACCCATGTCTTTCTCAGTTACATTAATGTATGGGTGAGAGGTTGCCTCTCACTTGTCCTGTCCAAATAATAACAGATCAAGTTTTAGGTGTAAATTGGTAATTTTCCTGCTCATTTGTGTTTTAGCATATGTAGACCTGGGTTCAAATTGCTGAACGATGCTAGGAGGGTACCATTTGCCTGAGAGAAATTATGGGCAGGGCAGGGAGTGATTAACCCATCACAATACTTTTTCATTCCACCCCTTCCTCCAACTGCAGTAAACATGCATCTGGAAGCACTGGCTGAGGGAGAGGGCATAGAAGGGAAGCAATGAGATGGGAAAGGGCAAAGTATTCCCCTTCCTCTATCTGCTTTTCTCCTCTCAAAATCTTACCATCATCCACCGCTTCTGTTCAAGAGTTCAGAACCAACCTATAGCCTTGGGACTGCTGCTGAACATCTAGTTCAGCCATTGGTTCACTACTGGAAGCAAGAGAAGTTGTACTTACAGAACAATGCCTAGAGTGGCTTGAAGGGTGTTTTTTCATATCCATGGTTTTGTCTCCTAATCTATACTGTTTGTGTGCAGTCTGGGATTCCTTGTTTTTGACATGTGGACAGAGAATTTGCTACTTGCTATTAAATATACATACATACCCAAGACCCCTAAATGCCAATGCCTGCCTGGAAACTATCTCAGAGCTTTTTCTCCCTGAAGAAGGGGGGAAAAAACAAGAATTACCCCCCCCCAAAAAAAATCAGAGCTGCTTTTAATAAATGTGGTGGTCCTATTGCATGCCTTGAGAGGACAACTCCAAATCATCTTGGATATGCTGAGAGTAAAACTCCTTTTATTGTTGTTATTAACTGCACGTTGCAGCATTTTCAAAATAATTACTTTTCTCTACACAGGAACAGAAGTAATAAAGTGGAATTGTTTTGATTATAGATAGAAGCCTAGAGAGTAACATAGGGATTGTGTTCAGAGGCAAAAAGAAGATCCTAAGATCCAGATTTGTGATGGAGAAGATGATCTTTGTTTTGTGGTAGAGTGAGAATGTATTGATGTGAAATCCTATCAGTGAATGAAGATATGAAGCCGGTGAAAAAAATCTCGTTGACATGTCTTTGACACAGTTATTGCAGCTTTTATTATTCAGCTTGTTAGAAGATGTTATAATTGAATGCTTTGGAGCAGCTTGAAGGAAAGTTTTCAAATAATATGTATACAAGTAGAAATCTGTGTGGGGGAAACCATGGCTTATGTATTTTTCCTTCTATCCTTTTCTTTTTTGTTTATGTTCTACATCCATTTTCTTTTGTCATCAACTGTATACCTTCTGCTTTTCAGCTGTTAATAGTATTGGCTACTCTTTTCAATCATTTTCATATAGTTAAAATGCCTTTTGTTACACATAATATATGAATTTTAAAGGTACATTTTAGCAAAAGAAAATACCACCTTTTGAAAAAGTAATTCACTAGATTTCTTTTGTTTTCACTTTTATTCAACTTTTTTGTGTGCAATGGTTCCAGTTGCTTTTATAGCTCCTTCACACATGCACACACACACACAAGGATATAATTGTTCATGGGGGGGGGGGGGGGGGAGAAATTCTTCTATAATTCATTCTGTATCCATTCTTTTATTTTCTTTTGCTGTCCGGAATTAGTTCATTTATTTGCCAGTAACAAAGTTAGGTGATAAGCAACCCGAAACTGCATATATTTCAATGAACTGTATATGTCAATGGGGTTGCTTTTAATCTTTAGGAAAATCAGCTTATCTGCCTGTGTGCCATCCTCATGTACCTCAACAATCTCCATCCAGAGATTTCACATGTGTATTAAATGGGATTAATGAAATCCATTTTTTGCATGTGATCCTCTGCTTCACATATTGCCATACATCATAAAATAATTACGGTAACACAGATACCATGCAATCTTACATGAACTGTACTGCTTCTTTTTGTAGTCCCTTCTGCTGTACAACGCTACGCCATTTCATCAATTATTTAGTTCTTTTATTGAATCTGTGAAAGCTATGAGTACCTCCCCTCCAACACACAGCTGCCTTTCCTATGTGAAATTCTCACAGCAAAGCTATCCCACCCCCCACCCCCCCTCACACACAAAACGGGTCTATCCTGTTCGTGACATAAGGTTGGCTATCAAGCTACTGGCAGCAGAGCAGAAATTTGACACAACTATTGTAATGCTAAGAATAAAATCCAGGCCGAAAGGACTTCAGCTATTCCAACCACCCCCATTCTGCCTTGCGCTGTACATGCCTGGGCGTATAGCATCATTCTGTGTCTTGTTTCTCTCGAAAAGAAACCTCACTTGGCTCATCTAGGGATTCATAACTGGGTCAAGTGCTGCAAAGGCAGCTATATTTTTTCCCCTTTATCAACGCTGAAAACACATCGATAAAAATAAAAATGTGTCTCTTTTCAAAAGGCTTCATCTCCCCTGAGCAGAGGAACGAGACGCGTTGAACTAGCATCAGTAATAATTAAAGACCCCCTCCGAAAATCTGGCATTAATTTGCAACACTATTTCCATCTTGAAGCAAATGATGATAGGCATTGGAGCTGCCCTGCTTGGAGCCCCGCCACGCGCACCGGCAGCTTTGCTTCCCTGGCTTCATTCTACATCAGGACTGCCAGCCAGTTACAGCCGGCAACTGTTTCTCCTTCAGGAGATGCAAGGCTCAGCTTCCTGGATTCAGTTTGCCGGCGACTTAAACAAGAGAGGATTTTGTGTGTGGAATGCATCCATGAGTTAAGCTGCAATGTTGTCACATTAATAAGTAAAGACTCTCTCATCTGGGACCAAATTAATAAATGTGGCAGCCATGGAGTCAAGGAGATGAATTGGAGATCGCATTGGTCCGAGATAACTGGACTTGAGCTTTGTCTAGTTTAGTTTCATCCATTTGAATGGCATCAGATAAATAAACAAACAAACAATCCTCACACTGACAGGGGAGACAACCTGTTCCCTTGCTTACCGCCAGATGGAGCAGACAGCAATAAGTAGCTGTGGAAAAAATAGATGCTGTCTGGCTGAATGACTTGCCTGCCAGGTAGGGGAGATGTAAGGCAGCCATCTTCCCCCAGAATTCATTCTGATGTTTTTATATTTACTAAAAGAGAGCTTTTGCCTGTCATTACTTCTCTAATATAATTTTAACATTTTGGTATACTGAGTGAGTTGGTAGCTGATTTGTGGGGATAACCATATGACTCCCATCTTTTGACTTAGAGAAGGCTTTTGGTGTAGTTGGGCAGGATTTGTGATACTATAAAAAGAATTTCCTTGTGAAAATCAGTGTTGGCAAATGTTTGTGTGAGGCCTGTATGTTCACATGCTTAAGTATAAGAATTTGCTTGGCTGAATCTCTGCCCCCATTAGAAGGTGTATCTAGAAGTCCTTTGTGGGCTTTTTTCTTCCTCTTACATGCATTCAAAGGAGGAGAAGGAAGAGGAAGAATGGGTAGGTAGTGCTCATGGGAGGTGTGCCTTCTCCTTTTCCCCAAGATCCATGGTCTTCAGGTTCAGGATAATGAAACCTCTCAAGAGGTTCCTGCAGCAGCTTCATGAAGGCACTGTAGCCTCAGGTTTCTGGTCTGAGTTTTTCGTTTTTGTGTTAGGGTGCCCATCTAAGCTCATCTCTGCTTTATACATACCAACCTTACTAGCACTTCTCTTACCACAGGGTGGGATCAAGCTCATTGCTTGTTCCTGCCTGCTCTCCCTTAGGCCCCAATGCAGATCACCTAGGAAAATACCATAATCCTGATTGGAAAGGTGTACTCCATCACCCTTGTATAGGTGGCAGAGAATACTTAATGGCCATTGATCCAATATAAATAGCACCAGCACAGCTACCATAACCTTCATCCAGAAGGTAGACAACATAAATGCAGCAAACAATGCTTGGCGTTTGTAACCACCATCAGACAGGTGCCCTATATTACCTTTCATTGTACTTCTACAGATTTATTGCACTATGTGCTTGTTTGCCCTCTTTACATCTGTCCAAGGAGTAAATACATCAAAAGATTGTTGCCCAACAGGCCAAACTTGTCTAATCATGTTAAATTGATTTTTGTTGGGGTTGTTGTTGTCTGATACCGATCACTATGTTTCTGAAAGAGTAGTGCTATTTGCACTGGCAGATCAGCGACCAAGCAACACAATAAGAGTCTAATTTTACTTTATCCCTCTTTTTATGTATGTGTAACCATTGAGTTATAGTTTTAATGTCTTGTGTAATGATTGTGAAGGTCAGTGGCCAATGCAATAAGCTTGATCTGATCTGATCAATTCTATGGGCAAGGCAAGCAGTTGCCAACTAAACCATTTCCATACCCACTTTTCCAGAAGACTAATATACACAGCTCAGCAAAAAGGACCCTTACATGGCTGTGATTAAGCCCCTTTTATACATTTCCCCAGTAACCCAGAAAGGGAGTGTAGGGCAGTCCCACCCCCATAGTGCAAAAACCAGGAAGGGGGTGGTCTCCTTCCATCTAATACAGAGAAAATATCCTAGAACACCAAAGGGAGAAAAAAATCCCTTTGCACATGCTGATGAGATCAAATCCCAGAAGAAAAGCTTGCACCTTCTTGCCTGAGGTGGTTCCTTGGGAGTGTTAGACAGAGACAAGTTTAAATGATCCAATGAATTCTTGGATCCTGAAAGTAAGGATATGAACAGTCCAATGAGCTTCTGGATCCTGAGAGTAAAACTTCAAACAGTCCAATAGCAAAACAGGGTGACATCTTCCAACAGCCAGTCCACACGCTGAGTCCATCCTTTGTTAGTCAAAAGGACCTTTTGTTGGTGAAGATGGGATTACCTGGGTATTGGTCCAAACTGAATTCCAGGACTAACTTCCTTGTCCCTTAATATCAACCTTTCTGGCCACTGCTTTGGCCATCAGATACAAATTTCAAAAATATCATTTCTAAACTTAAACGTTAGGGAAACCTTAAAGGATAAACACATGTACTTATACTTATGGGCAAGACTTTACAGATACTTATTGGCATGGCTTTCTTAAATCTAACAATAACAAAACCTTAAACTAACTGAAGAACCTAACTAAACTAACATCCTAAACTGCAGGCACATCATAAATTCAACTTAAAAGGGGCTTTTATTACATCCCAGAAAGGCATAAACAAGAGGGAAACCATATAGCATTGGCACAAACATACATATGCGTTCTCTGTGAACCTTATGGAGGCTTCTGAACCACACAAGTCTCTGTGTCTGGGCATGGAGCCAGTGTAGCCAGGCTACCTGACTTCAGGAACATATTTTGTTTATTTTCCTGGCGGTAACAAGATCTTAAGACTACCCAAGCAGTTCCCCCATCCCTGAAGTCTTTGGTATTTTCCAACATTCTTCCAATCAGTGGCATACCGTTAATGGCGTACCGGGCGCATGCCATTTGATCATGTGGTGGGGCAATGGGCACCAGGCGGGTCCTTGTGGGACCCTCCATGCTGTTCAGGTGGGTGCTGCAGCAGCAGGCTGACTCTTGCACTTCCTGGCCTCTCTGCTGACAGGGAGGCCGACTGCTGCTGTGGCGATTGCCTGAGCCACCCACTGTTGAGCCGCGGCCACAGGCCAGCTCCTGCCCAAGAGCCAGCCTCCCTGTCAGCAGGGAGGCTGGCTCTCAGGCAGGAGCCGGCCTCAGGTGCCTGCCTCAGCTGTGAGCTGTGGCTAACGCCAGCTCTCAGGCAGGAGCCGGCCTGTGGCCGCAGCTCACCAGGAAATGGCTCATGGGGGGCTCCACTGGCTGAAGGAGCAATTTGGCTGGGCTGCCGCTGGGCACCCCACGGGTCCAGCCCTGCCAGGCTGCCCAGGACCGCTCCTGCTGCCAGAGCAGCCACCGGCTAAGGTAAATGGGGTGTGAGGGGGAGGGGCACGGGGGAGGGGCCAGTGGGGGTGCCTGGAGTAGGTGTTGCCCTTGGGCACCATTTCCCCCAATACGCCTCTGCTTCCAGTTCATACATCTGAAAGCATAGTATCTGCAACACTACAGCATAGAACTGTGATCTCGAACGCCTTTCCAGATATTATAGTTTCCATGTGGGGAATGCATAGGCATCATGGAGTTTCCCAGATGATGCTCCAGCTAGTATTTCCAGTAGGGTGAGGGGGGGGGGGGGGGGATTGCAGAAATAATTAGCACAAATTGATAAATTGCAATTCATGCCCAAGCAGATACGACTATCATAAGTATTACTGTTTGTAAGTGGCAGTTATTCTAGTGTTAACATCATCGTGTGAATAATGGATCATTATAGTTCATTAAAAGTCTCATCAAACCCAGTTCTCCAGATTAGAGTCTGCTGCTCTTAACCACTACACCACACTGGCTGCAGCATATGTTGTCTCATTGCCTAGGTGTTTTTGACCAATTTGTCTTCTATGCTTACTTCAAAAATGTTGTCCAGGGCCCAGTTGCCCATTTTTATCCATTTGAAAGGCAGGAGTGGCCTTGACAATTTATAAGCAGCACAGTCAGGTCAAACTAAAGCAGTTCTAAATCCCACTGAGTTTACGGAGAGAGATCTAAGCAGATGCACAACTGAGCCATTGAAAAGTGTGTTGTGTAATGATATTTAACTTTGGCTAGCGAATTCCCAAGATATTTGTATAGATGAGCCCCTACCTCCAATCCATACATTCCTATTCCCTGCCTTTTCATGTTCCAGATTAAATCTGTTTAAAAACACAGAGTCCCATGATGTCCAATGGAGAATAAGAGAGTTACATCCAGGAGCAGGGTCACCTGTTTGGAGCCTCTTGGTATGGTCAGGAAAAGCAGCTGAACCAGAAGAAAGGTTGCAGACACGATAGCTTATTGGTATGCATGCAGTATAGAGTGCAGACAGCACAGAATTTTAATGAATGATGATGTTCTTTTATCAAGCTAAAATTAGAAGCAAAACCAAGAAGGTGAAACTCTCTCACCTTCTACCAAAACGTAGATGAGGCATGAGCAACCTGGCCTCAGTCACCCTCCATCTTGCTCCTACTCTATCACAGAGTTCCTAAGCAGGCTGGGATCAGAGGAAACCTGAGCTTTCAACAGTATGTTTCCATCTATTGCTGTTTTTATGCCAGAGCAGTCAGTGCTGCTTTTTTGGTGCACGATTGAGGGCTCTTTCCTTACAGATCAGGTTTCAATACAGGGCATGACCTAAGATCACTCGTACTCCTATTTAACACAACATTCTTTGCCATATGTACCAGAGACATTTAAGAAATGCTTTTTGTGCATGAATATTTCTTCTCATTCTGCTGTTTAGAGGTGGAAAATAAGAAGCAGCAACTAATAGCATATAACAAGTTCCCACCCCCTTGTGCGCGCACACACACACACAGTGTAGGATGTTCTTTTAAGCAAATAAAATAGATTGAAGTTGCACCACTCTGCTGCACTTTCTCTACCCATAAGAGCCAAGAATATTGCCATATCTTTATATTGTATGTGTTAATAAACATGTTGAGCACAGTGATCTGGCAGACAGTTGGATTTTCAGGAAGTGCTTGCCAATGCCCATCGTCAAATGCTTCTAAAGAAGCCTGGCAGGTGTAATTCTTATGAGCTGCCAATATTCATTTGGAGTTCCTGTTAGATGCAAGACCTTTCTGAGTGTTGTGTGATGGTGAGGATGGCTAAGGTGGTCACAGTCAATCCAAAAAAGGACGATAGCCTAGGAAGCCCTGGGGATTATTTAGTTATTTATTTTATTGTGCTAGCTATCCCACCATTTCCCAGCCAAAACTGGGCTCACGGAGGCTAACACACATAATATCAAACATAACAAGAATAAATACTAAAAATGTTTAAATCTTACACACAGCACCCAAGAACTGATACAGTTTCTAAAAATGGGGGTTAACAAATTACCTCATTTCAGGGTACTATTTCAGTTCCCAATATAGCCTAATATTCTTTCTCATACTCCATTACAATACAATTTAAACAATTAGGGGAGGAGAAGAGTGGCAGATTGAGTGGCCAGCAAGTTGGAAAGAGAACCATAGCTGCCTACAGCAAAGGCCTGGTGGAACATCACCATCCTGCTGGCTTTGCGGAACTAACTGAGATCCTGCAGGGCCCTGTTGCCAGCTGATACAGTGTCCCACCAAGCCCGAGCCAGGGCTGAAAAAACCTGGCTCTCGTTGAGGCTAGCTGGATGTCTTTTGGGCTTAGTCCTAACTCGTCCCCTAGAACGCAATGTAACCCTAACCTGAATCCAACCCCCTGCCCTAGACTAAATGCTAACCCTAACATTGATTTTTAAAAAATAATTCCATCATAAATTGTGCCACTAAAACGAAACTGAAATCTGAAACTGACCATAGCCCTAGTCCTAGTATTTGCCCCAGAGCTCAACCTAAACCGAACCGGAACCCAAGTTCCTCCCCTAGCCTTAATGCTAACCCTAACTTATGTGTATGGGAAAAAATATTCAGTCATAAATTGTCACCCAAACCGTAACACCTGACCCAAAACCTGACACGGACCATAGAACTAGTCCTAGTTCGTCCCCTAGAACACAATGTAAACCTAACCTGAATCTGATCCCCTGCCCTAGCCTGAACCCTAACCCTAACTTATGTTTTTGGAAAAAAAGATTCAGTCATGAATTGTCACCCAAACCGTAATACCTGACCCAAAACATGACACGGACCATAGCCCTAGTCCTAGTTTGTCCCCTAGAATGTAATGTAACCCTTGCCTGAATCCGATTCCCTGCTCTAGCCTGAACCCTAACCCTAACTTTTGTTTTTGGAAAAAAATATTAAGTCATAAATTGTCATCTGAGCCAAAACACCTGACCCAAAACCTGACATGGACCATAGCCCTACTTTTAGTTCGTCCCCTAGAATGCAACGTAACTGTAACCTGAATCCACTCCCCTGCCCTAGACTGAACCCTAACCCTAACTTTGTTTTTAAAAAATCATTCCACAATAAATTATGACACTAACACTAAACAGAAATCTGAAACTGACCATAGCTCTAGTCCTAGTATTTGCCCCAGAGCTCAACCTAACCTGGACAGGAATCCGCGTTCCTGCCCTCCCCTTAACCCTAGCCCTACCTTATGTTTTTGGGAAAAAATATTCAGTCATATATTGTCACCCAAACTGTAACACTTGACCCAAAACCTGACATGGACCATAGCCCTAGTCCTAGTCCATTCCCTAGAACGCAATGTAACCCTAACCTGAATATGCTCCCCTGCCCTAGACTTAACCCTATCCCTAACTTTGTTTTTTAAAAAATCATCCCGTTATACATTGAGACACTATCACTAAACCGAAATCTGAAACTGACCATAACCCTAGTCCTAGTAGATATAGTTTCTGTCCTTCCTGGAGAGCATGTTTAAAATTAGGGGATTCTCATACACACACTCTGGGGACTCTTGCATATCCCATTTGTTTCAAACAGTTGTAGGCTGGAAATGTTCCCAGTTGATTATGTTCTTATCTATATACGTCCATGACTAATATAGGTTTGTTTGATCAGGGAACTGCATAGCCTGCGATAGCTGATGTGCTTGCTTGATTCTTGCTTCATAGTGTCCTGATATCACCAGAACTTGCACCTAGCTGTGTTACTGATCCAATCAGAAAAAAATGTAAGACACCTCCTAGAATCACCAAGGCCTCTTTTGTTGCTGACTAGATTGCAGAAGGCATGTCGTTGTTATTAATTAGGCAAAGTGTGACTTGCTTTTGAAACTCTTAACCAAAACTTCTTTCACTGGTCTTTAGCTTGCCTGCCTTTTCCTGTCTCATATCGTATTTCTTTTCTTTTCTTACCTAACAAAGGTTTAAATGCAGTCATTTTGTAAGTGCAACTTTTTTTTTCATTTGTTGCATATAGTCTAGGTAATTTTCTCTGAAGTTGCACTTCTGTTGCAAATTTGCCCAACATTTGCAGTGCTGTACTTTCTACTGCAGATTCACTGCATTACGGCCACATACTTGATACTGCATGAAGAGTGAAAAATTAACTACCATTACCCAACACACACAACTATTCTCTGGCTATGCTATTGCGGCACTGTGCCTCTTCCACCCCCTCTCCAGGGGGTGCTTGTGCCATCCCTCCTACCCTTCCACGATTGCTGTTCTTCTCGTCCTCACCCCTGCTTTGCTTGGAGTGGCTCGTATTGGAGAGCCTCCGAAGCCATAGGATGAATCAGCATCTTCCTACTAGGGCGGGGATACTGTCAAGGCTAGCTAGCAGCCTGAAGCAGACACAGGTTGGCCGCTGGGGAGAGAGCTAACTCTGGCCCTGAGTCCCTCCTTGCCCATTCTTCTGCATGTCCCTTTCCCTTTCCCTGCCTTGGTCTTCTCCCAATTTGCAACCTTGGGGCCCTCCGCTCTCCTCATTTTTCTCTCTCTCACTGAGGCTTCCTCTCAGTCTCCAATCTCCTGCTTCCAAACTCCTCTCCTTCTCTGTCTGGTCCCTTCCTTTCTTATCTCCCCCCTTCCCCGCCCCCCATCCCTGCCTTCCAATCTCCCATTTGGCCATGGGGCATCTATCGAGTTCTCCCAGCCCACTGACTGAGTGCCCGGTTGATTGGCCCGCCCGGTTGATTGGCCTGCCTCCGTGTTTAAGGGTTGGATTTGGCCCGAGTCCCTGCCCAGAAGCTGGGACTGCTCTTGTGTTGCAGCCACGGTCCTCTGGATGCTCAAAGGGCCATTGTATGCCTCCGATCTTCCCATTCGTGCAAGGGATTGAGCAATGGTGGGTTTTTCACTGTTTCTTTGTGGTGGCAGGCATGGGCGGAACGATCCACTTTGGTTGTGAGGACCTCCTTCCCTGCCCCCTTCAGTAGGTTGTCACCATGTGTGGGGCTCCAGTTTTGGGGTCAGATGAGCCTGTACACCCTTGAGGCAGTCGTGGTCACAGTCTGGGATGGGGAAGATGCCCGTCACTGCTATTCTATAATTTTATTGTGGTTTGGTGGTGGTGATGTAAAATCTGAATGTGTTATTTCTCTGCTGCACCACTGTAGCATAAAATAGCTCATCCCATTTTTGCCATAAGATTCTGTCCTACTGCATCATTCACAACCACTTCATTAATCTTGCTTTTATTTTATTGAGTTCTTTGAAAATAATTGTAATAAAACTAGATTTATGGTTTTACAGTTGCATATTTTTACCTCTAGTTAGCAAGAAGACACTCATTTTTGTGTTCTTAATAAAACAGGAGTCAAGTGACAGAATGAATTAATAATGACTCTCAGTGGCAGAAGAATGTTTGTTCTGCTCGGAAAAAGGGTGCAGTTCTATCCACCTGCAATGAATGCCATGGGACTTGCTTCTGAATAGGCATGCTTAGGCTGGTTTTACATGTCCTCTCTGTAACTAGGCAGATATTTCTCCTTCAGAAAGAGAATTTTCGTTATTCTGTTTTGTACTATCAACAGGAGACTGGGAAATTACAGTGCTGCAGCTACACTAGCATGCTATTTTTTAGCCTTTCCAGTGTCTCCGTTCTTAATCCCTCACCTCATAGTGACTCATGTGAACAGAGTACTCTCACAATTTACAGGATAGACAGGATATACCAACTGTGTATATGAAGTGTGAAGCAGAGACAACATCCTCAAACACTTAGGAGTGGACCTGAGGTATTGCAGTTTATGGAGACTTTCTCTCATGTGTTAACTGGTTTTTTGAAATACACATATTTCCCTCACCCAGCACGTGTTTTCTGCAACAAAAAAGTTTGTGTAATCCTACTTTATTTCAACTGTCATATAAAGTGTGAAGTATGTCTAAGGAGAAAAGCCACTTTCACATTTGCTCAAGGGGAACCCCCCCCCCTTTTTCTCATTGTTTTCCTGGATATACAGAATTTTGCCTAAGCCATATTCTCAGAGGCCTATGGCTTCTTACGATTTTAAAGAAGCCATGCTTATATATACCAGAGTGGATGTGGGGTATTAAAATAAATAAGGCTGTACCAAAAAATATCCCATTTTGTTTTTCAAGCAGAAATTAGCTATGGGGGGAGGATAGAAATTGTTCTCAAAGTGCTTGAAATGGGTGGATATTCACCTTTTTCCAGCCATTTTGGTACCATTGTTTCACTTCTCTGAAGAAGAAGTGGAGTTTGGATTTATACACCCCTTTCTCTCCTATAAGGAGACTCAGAGAGGCTTACAAACTCCTTTCCCTTCCTCTTCCCACAACAGGTACCTTGTGAGGTTTGTAGGGCTGAGAGAGTTCTGAGAGAACTGTGACTACCCCAAAGCCATCAGCAGGAATGTAGGAATGTGGAAGAAAATCTGTTTCACCAGATAAGAGTCTGCATCTCATGTAGAGGAGTGGGGAATCAAACACAATTCTTCAGATTAGAGTCCACCTGCTTTTAATTACTACACCATTCTAGCGCTGGAGTTGCTTTAGTACCATTTTTCCTGCTGAATGTTTCTTTCTCCACATTAGCATTATGCTGACAGAGTTGTGAGTAAACAGTTAATTGACAGTAAGGATATTTCTTTTTGAACAACAATCCCCCCCCCCCGAAAGATTACCCTAAAAATCATCAAAAGCACGTGTACATTTCTTAGTCTGCTTTTCAGTGCTGCCAGAATTTATTAGTATTTTTTAAAGAAATAAACCATTTTGAATTCTGCCTAAATCCCTGCCCAGTGTACATCCATGCCGCCACTGGTGAAAATCCATGCATGTACAAAAACATTTGTGAATACATACAATCACTTTTTTTTGGCTGCAAACAGTGAATCTGGAAACTACACTCATCTGGTTTTGAGTCAGAATCATGTTAGTGGGTTAGCATTACCATGCTGTGCACTGACAGGGACAGAGTGAAATAATGTTCTGTCTACTGTGATTGTGTGAATAAATAATAAATGCTGTGTGGGAACGAACCCTTATGAATAATCTGGAATATGTGTCCTGTGGATGAGATGCCTAGCAGGCGTGACTGAATGCTGCTTCTGCTCCTCCCAGCTGCACACAACGCATAAATTAACATCCTCTTTTGGATTGGCCAAAATATGTAAAAACCAATTTATTATAGCTGAAAGAACGGGATTTACTACGAAGCTGAGGAATTTCAGAAGCAGCTGAATGGGTTCTGCTTCTCTGTCAATCCCTCTGCCTGAGAGTCAAAGCAGTCTACTTTGCACATTACCCTCTCCTTTTGCAGCCCTCCTGGATGGGGCTTGTGATGCCTGGCCACGCCCTGCCACCCACCTGCTTCTCATTTCTCACCATCTGTGCCACATGCCCTTCTGAGGCTGGAGAATTACAAGAGGCAGGCAAGTGCCTTCTGTCACAGTTTCTGCAAGGTAACCTCTAAAGCACAGCAGAAAGCCTAGGAGCAAAGAGTGCCAGTGAAAGACGAGGCAGACTCACAAAAGTGTCATGCAGTCATCCTAGTGATGAAGCCAGAGACTGGAATAGCTCTGGGATGGGAATGTGGATTTTCTTTCCAAATGTTGTGACTTACTTGGGGAAGCTAAACAGCAATCACAGAATGGCCAGAATAATGTTCCTCCAGCCATTGCATCATTTGGGAGCAAATCACTGTTTGTTAGTGTTGACACTAAACTCAGGAAAACCTTGGCAAACACCACTTGTATTTGCCCCAGCAGGCACAGCTATCACATTTTTTGCTGTGGAGACAGGAGTCACGTTAGTAATACAAGCCTCTTGAGTGCTCCCTTCATAACTCAGTTAGCTTCCCTGCCATTACCAACTGCTTTCCCCTTGATTTTTATTTTTCCCTGTCTTGGTTTTATTTAGGAGGCTGCATGTTTATTGTAACAGGCTGGTTTTTTTCCTACTGAGGGGACACACACAGCCGCCAAAGACTTTTGTTATCTAGGTTCATTTTGAACTATGAACTCAGTTTCCAGGTGTTCTACTGGTATTGAGTGTATAACTTTGGGTTCATCACTGCAAAATCAGTTTGGTGGTACACAAGTGTAAGGAATTCCATAGAAGCAGAAATAAAAGGCTTTTTGGTGTAAAAGACCGTTTATTCAGACATCCTAGAAAGCTCACGTACACGACGTGGCAGGAATAAAGTCTCCCGCCAGAAGCACAGGTTATAACTCTGTCCATCCCATCCCTCCTCCCGGATTCCCATGGGAACGGAGTTCTCATCTCTCTCGCAGAGATAAGGTCTCCGCCAGAGTCTCCGCCGCAGATGCTGGCCCATCGCCCGGGTTATGGAATTCAGTCAAGGCCAGGCGGCTGCCCTGACCATCAACACCATTGAATCCTTTACCAAACTGATGTACCATCAGTTTGGTGGTACACAAGGAGATTATTGAGATAACTGAGGCTGGATTAATATATAAACAATTAAGAAATTTTATTTATTTACAAGTTGGTTTTAAAGGAACAAACAGGTCTTCTGATAGACAAAGTAGAAACCTGGCTAAGGCACCAAAAGTTTAGCATGTTATGACTTTAGAGAGTAGCCAGTCTTTTTTACAGTGTTTTCAGGTGCAAACAGACTTTACTAGCCACTAGGTTGGATCCTCTCTCACACAAAAGGTTACACCCACACCAGCCTGCCATTTCCCAGAGTCAGACTAAATTGTCCAAGGTCTGCTCATCACCAGAGACAGACCTAACAATCAAACACTCTCTTCTCTCCCAGAGAGAGAAAGAGCTAAAGTGCCACACTGCCAAGCAGAGCTATCTGCTCTCTTTCCTGAGCCAGACCTGAGAAGTCACTGCTCTCTCCCTTCTCCTGTATTCCCTCCCACATTTTGTTCCCCTTCTTGAAGGTGATTGGATGCTGAAACAGCCCTCCCATGGACTCACCTGAGTGGGTGATTTTCCCTTCAGGGGCAGGGCAGCATAATGAGCCCATGGAATCTTTTTCAGAGCCTTTCCAGATGAAATCCTTTTTTTTTTTTTGGAGGAATAAAGTCCTTTACTTATTTTATTGGCACTGTCCTTCCCTAGTAATATCCCGGCCATGCGATGGAAGCTGCAGGTTTGCTTGCTGATGGGGAATGACTGAATGTCATTAATATCAAAGGGTGCTGCCTGGAGTCAGCACCCCCACCCCTGCGCTTACTAAAGCAACTGGGACATCCAGGGGAGGAATAGTTCCACTAGCAGACTTACCGGCACTTCTTTCTGAGTGCATTTAAATTCTATTCCCTTCTGGACAGCTGAATTTTACCCTTCTAAAGATTCTGAGAAGTAGATTAAATTGAGAGAGGCTGACTGGCTCAGGATCACCCAATAAGTTTTGTGACAGAGGATAGATTTGATTCTAGGTTTCCTCAGTTACAGAGCAATCCTGAAAGTTGCCTGTGCTTCAGCAGCCACCCGCTGGTGTAACTGTGGCCCCTGCTAGCTTTGTCCCTAAAGGGTTTGTTTAGGCGGCATCTGTCAGGGGAAAGAGTTATTAGCTGGATTTCAGTGGATGCAACTGAGCCAGTGTCCCCAGCAACTGCACTATAGCATCCCATGCAGATGTTGTGGTGAGGTGGTAGGGCAGCTGACGGAGTTGGGAAGGGCCCCTGCAATTCCTGTCTCGCGGACATCCCTAGCCGATACCCAGCCCACATGGAGCAATGGGTGCCCTCACCGCCAAAGGGGCATGTCATGGGCAGTCAGTGCAGGCACAGGTGTCCTCAATTTGCCAGCAGTTGCACCTCCCATCAAACCAGCCATGCTGCCAGGGGTACCCCCAGGCCGATCCTTGCTCCACCTTGGCTGGTGATGGAACAGGAGGGGGGCCACCAGAGTGAGGCATTGTACAGGGGCCTGAAGCCTCTCCAACATGTCCCCCAGCAGCCCTTCAATGTGTACCTGCCCCTGCCCTACATCCCTCTTGGTAAAAAGTACCCCCTGCAGGTGCCTGGCAGCCACCATCACAAAAACTGCGAGCCCTTCCATGCATTGTTGACCCCTGGAGAAAACATCCTGCCACTTGCAGAAGGTCTCCAGATGACCCCACTTGATCACTTCCCACTTGGGGTGGGGTGTGGACTGAGCTAGCCACAGGCCCTGTTCTTAAGGCCCAGTTAACAAAATGAATTTCAACACAGATAAATGTAAGGGACTACACTTAAAAGAAATGCATAGGTATAAGATGGGTGACACTTGGCTTAGCAACAGTTCATGCAAAAAGGATCTGGGAGTCTTAGTAGACCACAAGCTGAATATGAGTCTGTGTTAGGTCTTGAATCTTAACCCAATAAACGGACTGTGTGTTGTTGATCAGCAGCGTTTATTGATAAGCGGAGAGCACCAAAGCTTGGCAAAGTCAGTTCTGGCAAATCTGGTCTTTGCCATCCTTTTTATCCCCATTGTTAGTCCCCCTCCTGTTTTCCCAAGGAGTTTGAAAGGAAGAGTCTGCGGAGCTGAGGTGCCCCAAGGCTGGCAAAAGATAGTGATAGACAGCCACCTGGCATCCTGCCCCCATGCCACAATGGAAACAACACTGTATCTCATGAGACCAAGGTATCAGGGGGAAGCCTAGTTATCTACAGAGCATGTGAAGCCATAAAGTAAAGATAAAGGAAAGAATGCCCCAGATGGCAGTGGTAACATAAAGCAGGCTGGTTACATATATCTTGTAGCAGTGTTGATGTATAGTTGCAAGCAGTTACATTGAGTTAGGAATGTATCTCAGTCACCTAGATAGCATCCCCCTGACAGTCAGCAGTTTGATGCAGCAGCCAAGAAAGCCAATGCGATTCTGGGCTGCATCAATAGGAGTATAACATCTAGATCTAGGGATCTAATAGCACCACTGTATTCTGAATTAGTCAGACCTCACCTGGAATACTGTCTCCAGTTCTGGGCATCACAATTCAACAAGAAGAGTTGGATTTATATCCCCCTTTCTCTCCTATAGGAGACTCAAAGGGGCTTACAAATTCCTTTCCCTTCCCCCATCACAACAAACACGCTGTGAAGTAGGTGGGGCTGAGAGAGCTCAAAAGAACTGTGACTAGCCCAAGGTCACCCAGCTGGCATGTGTTGGAGTGTACAGGCTAATCTGAATTCCCCAGATAAGCCTCCACAGCTCAGGCGGCAGAGCGGGGAATCAAACCAGGTTCCTCAAGATCAGAGTGCACCTGCTCTTAACCATTACACCACTGTTGCTCCAGACAAGAAGGATATTGACAAACTGGAACGGGTCCAGAGGAGGGCAACCAAAATGGTTAAAGATCTGGAATCCATGCCCTACAAGGACCAGATTAGGAAACTAGGTATGTTTAGTCTGGAGAAAAGAATTTGAAGGGATGTCATGATGAAGAGGGAGCAAGCTTGTTTTCTGCTGCTCCAGACAAGGAGTAATGGATTCAAGGTACAGGAAAAGAGATTCCACCAAAACATTAGGAAGAATTTCCTGATGGTAAGGGCTGTTCATCCGTGGAATACATTGCCTCAGAGGGTGGTAGAGTCTCTTTCTTTGGATGTTTTTTAACAGAGGCTGGATGGCCATCTGTCAGGATTGCTTTGATTGTGTATTCCTGCATGGCAGGGGGTTGGACTCAATGGACCTTGTGGTCTTTTCCAACTCTATGACTCTATGATAAGCAACAGACTAGAACTTAAGGAGGGGAGAATACAAAAGTACACTTGTAATAGACTGTCAGAACATGTGTAAATGTTTAGATGAGCAAAATCTACATGACAGTTGTACCCACCTCTAGAGAGGTGCCGTGTGCAGTATTAGTGCTGGGTGCAAAGAGAGTAACATGTTACGTGGACTGCATCCACACATTATTATATGTTGTGCTATTGTTTAAAATGCAGACATTCACAAATGGATCAGCTTGTCCACACAGGGAAATCTAATTGAGAACAACTGCTATAATTTGATGGTAACAAAATTTCCACTGATAGGAGAATGCAGCCATGATGTCACATCACAGTAATCTTCCAGTTTGGATGTTCAACATACTGAACACAGAAATAAGCGAAGAAGATGCTGAATATTTTAAAGTGGGGCAAAGCTGAACTGAAACAAATTTGAAGAATCCAGAAGAGAGGAGCAAAATGACTCAAGAAATAGTAAGGAGTCAAATAAGGTGAGGAGGGAAGAAAGGGAAACAAAATAAAGACTCCCAGGCCTGGAAATAACAGAAGTGTCACGTGGTTGAATAACAGGAGGACAGCAAATGAACAAAGTTGGAAAAATTTACTCTCTCTGTGACTGGATAGATTAATGTCTACAGAGCAGGCAGCAAGACATGGAAAAGAAGATAGGGGCTGTTGGAGTGAGGATGTAATTAGTAGCCTAATTTAGGAAGAAAAAGAAACTGAATCTTCTTTGTACTGGTATCTATTTCCCCTTGATCGAGACTGGCTAAGGCTTTAGGTACTGTGCTCACTGACAACGGGACTGAACATTGCAAGAAGGTAGCCTACAACAGAAACACACATTTCCTCAGCAAATGCATTCTCAGCCTACAGGAAAATACAAGATTACTGGTATTATTGTGTCATGCACAATGACATCAATTCAGCACTATTCTCTGTGAGTGAGTGAGTGAGTGAGTGAGTGAGTGAGTGAGTGAGTGAGTGAGTGAGTGAGTGAGTGAGTGAGTGAGTGAGTGAGTGAGTGAGTGAGTGAGTGAGTGAGTGAGTGAGTGAGTGAGTGTGAAGTGAGTGTGAAGTGCTGTCAAGCCACAGTGGCCTTATGGCGACCCAGTAGGGTTTTCAAGGCAAAAGGCACAGATGGTTTGCTGTTGCCTGCCTCTGCAAGGTATTCCTTGAGGGTCTCCCATCCAAGGACCAACCCTGATTAGCTTCTGAGTTCTAACAAGATCAGATTAGCCTGGGTAGTAGTAATATGAATCAGCACATATTCCAGCCAGCTTTCAATTCCATTTTTTTCTTTTGGTTCTTTGCACTTCATTATATGACTACTGAGAGTTTTCAACTGGATACTGGTGTGTGTGTGTGTACATACGGATGCTCAGTATGGCATTCAAGAGACTGTGGAAGCTCACTGAGGACTGGGACACTTCCAGCTCTCAGCCATGACCCCTTTAAAGGAGACAGTGGCCAAGAATATGAGAGGCAGGGCTGGCACAGGAGATGGGAGCTTGGCCCTGGAGAGCTTGTAGGAGTTCTCACAATGGGCTTGGATGGCCATCCTGTCCATGCAGAGACAATCCAGGTGCTGTCTATCAGTTGGAGCATCCTGATGTATGCCTGGTATTTCTAAGCATGCTGCTTTCACCACCACTTCAGTTTCACAAACATGTAGCACTGACAGTAGGTGGATGAGTCCCACCACTGGCAGAGGCAGGGGAGGCAGAGGGAAGCACCATTCCAGGGCTGCCTCACTGTGGCCTACAGAGAGAGGGGCCTACTGGTATATTAAACATGGTGGACTGGGGGCCCCTGCAACCCAGCCTCTCTTATGGTCTCCCCCATTTACCTACCCCATATCCCCGCATACTGCTCTTGATGCTTGACATCCCTTGTGGAAACAGGGAGAGGCAGGATGAGACCAGGAGTCCTTTGGCTTCTCACAGTGTTTTGCACCACCTCCACATTCTCCTGTGTTTGGATGAAAAGGCTTCTGCAACATCTTGCAGGTGCAATGGCCACTGCCAGACTAACTAGACCAAGGCTGAGAAGGTGCTGCTGGATAGGTTGGTGGTAGAACATGTGAGAACTCCCCTAGTGATTGCCAGGCCCAGCTCAGCCACTGCACACTGCTATGCCTTCTGGAACTTGGCAGCAGAATCAGTCTCTGTCATGGGACATGCATCTGGGTAGAGTTCTCAACCCTGAAGTGCTGGAACAATGCTTCTGGCCCCTGCTCGGAAATGTAAGTGTGCCCTCATGGCCCAGGAGTGGTCCTTAGAAATGGGCAATGATGAAGGGCCTTCCTGAAGCTGAGGACATCATACTAGCAATCAAGCCCCTTGTGGTAGTGGGTGACTGAAGCATCGAGGTATGCAGTAAATGCAGTGAATATCATCCCCCCCATCCCTGTGGAAGACACTCCCTCTGCTTCCCCCAAATCCCTATCCCTTGCCGGGATGCTGTCATGGGACCATCAATGGAGTTACTCCAAGAAGGGAGGTGGTTGAATGGCCAGCACCTCAGGGCAGCCAGGAACCAGCCATGGGGCCCAGAAAGGAGGGGTCCACTGCCAATGTGACTGCTCCATCTCCCTAGTTGGGGTGCTCATCTCAGATCACGCAGCTCCATAACCTAGGAGGTCATAGTCCCCTTGTACTGAGCCAGAAGGAGATAGAGGAGATGGAGTTCAGCCATGCTGCTGAGGTGGGGGGGGGAGAGAGGTGAGGCAACTGTGAGGCTGGGTGGTGGCCCCTGAGCAGAATGTAACTTGTACCTATGTGGGCTGATTCTCTGTCCCCCCACCCTGGAACCCTTTCTCCTGACACTTGCACCTGATGTTATGGATCACCTCCACACCCTGACCTCCACAAGAGGAGCTGTGGTGGCCAAACCAGTTGTCTTGTAGACACTGGGCAGAGGGAGTCCCTGGGATCATCTGTTAAGGGTGAGGCCATGCAGTGGACTGACTTGACATCTTCATAGTCAGCAGAGTGGGACTCCCTCTCCCTCAGCTCTCTAATCTGTCCAGGTCATTTTGAATTCTGTCCCTGTCCTCTGGAGTATTAGCTACCCCTCCTAATTTGGTATCAACTGCAAATTAGATTAGCATGCCCTCTATTCCATCATCCAAGTCACTGATAAACATATTAATTAGCACTTGTCCCAGGACAGAACCCTGTAGCACCCCACTAGTTACTTCTTTCCAGCATGAAGATGAGCCACTGGTGAGCACCCGTCAGTCAACCATTATAAATCCATTTAACAGCATTGTCTACCCCACATTTTACTAGTTTGCAAGAATATCAAGGGGCATTACTGAAATCAAGGTATGCTACATCCACATCAATACTCTTGATTCCCTCCATCATCATAATGGTCTTCTATTTTCAACTTTGACAACTCCTAATGAGGTCCTCTTTTGCTTTTAATCACTTACATCTTTTGATCTTCTCCAATCTTATTCTTCAACTGCATTACCATGAAATGTCTCCCAGTGGCAAAAGTCATCTTTTTAACCTTCACTCTTCTTGTCCTCTTTTCAACCTTCTACAATGTGCTTTATGACTTATCCTCTCCTAGTTTTTGTCCTGCATCTAAAATTCATTTTTTTAATTTACTCATATTTGTGTTACCTGTAGGTAACCATCCATGCATATATCCCTTCCTATTTGCTTGTTCCATCCTCTTTTACTAACTGCTTTTATTCATGGTCATGCATTTGATCACCCCTTTTAAGATGATGCTAATGCCAAGATTATTTAAACTTTGGAACTTATACTTTTGTTAAATTTGTCTGTATCTCCTGCCATTACCTTCCCTTAGAATTATTGGGCTTTCTTCAGATGGAGGCAAGAATGCTCACTGGTCACACTCACATCATTGTATGAATAAAAATAAAAATGTAAATGGAGTCCATAGTGAAAGTTGCTTATGTTTCCTCACCGGTTTAATTTCCATATTACAAAAATCTTTGTGGCACTCTGGTTTGAAGTTACAGAGCACTGACTTTTCTGACATGTCTGCATTTATTGCAGATGATGTCTTTCTTCTACTTATCCCGTAGCCTAACATCTGAGATATCTGATATTTGTTGTATCTGAGCCAATGGATCCAAAGAATAGAGTGTATGTACTCCATAGGCTTCCTGTGCTCAATGATGGCTGCTTCTATCAATGTAACCACGTTGAACAACAGGACAAAAAGAAAAAAATATACTTACTTATTGTGTAATTGAAGCATCCAACCATCTTGGCCACAGTAGGTGTTTGAGGGATGTTAATATCCAGCAGCACTTTCTTTAACCTAAGGACATTTCATTTGTTCATTCACATTATACCATGTCTTTCTTTTCCTACTGAAGCTTATATTTCATATACCTTTAATAAAAATCATTCCTTCTCAGATCAAGATGATCTGAAGTGCAGCTGGCCATAATGACTGTGGTATGTTTGTGGGCTTGCATACATACAATGCTTCACAGTATGTCATTCTATAAAGCCTTACTGAGCATGGCTAGCTCATGCACTCAAGATCATATTAATGAAACTGGCACAAGAAGGCCTTCAGGTCTATTGTCAGAATGTCTGACTTCTGAGAACCTCAAATGGATCTTGTGCTTTGATAAATTCTGCCATGCTGTGCATAGATTCAGGAAACCATTTTGTGATGAGTCCGTATGATGCATTCTGGGTCATCTGAATGGGTCAAACATGCTGTGTGTTCAGTAGTCATTTGTCAAGATTCTGTGACATTTTTTTCTAACATCTATTGTAATGTTTAGATGAGCAATAATTCAGTGTGTTATATTTGAGCTAGGCCAGCAAAATGTGCTAATATTGAGAACTGTTTTGCATAGCAAACTGGTTCAAAACCCTGCCAACTTCATTAACGGGCAAGTCACCCGCCCTGTCGTTCTTCCTTTTTTTAAAGCCAACCTAAATAGGGATGTCCCTTGTAATTCCTTTATCATTGTACCTAATTCTGAACTGGGCTATAGAATATGGATTTTAAAAATCCCCACAATTGGGCCAAGGAGAGACAGGGCAAAATCTGGAATCAGATCACGCAGCTCCATAACCTAGGAGGTCATAAAAGAATACACTGGGGGTATGAAAACCCAAATAATAGAAGGAACATCTGCAGCTTTAAGAGAGAAATACTCATTGAGATAATATGCCACTGTATTCTGAGACATCAGTGATGATTTTGGCAGGTGCTGTACATCAAGCCTACCAAAGTTTAGTTTCTGTCAGTCAAGGGAACAACTGAAAAAGATAAAAGATGGCAGGGGGAGAAAGAAGTAAGAAAAGAGAAGAGGCTGCAGGAACTGCCAGTGGAAAGGAAAAATAAATTATGTGAGGAAGACAGATACAAGGAGGAAATAAAATGCATTCACTGTGACTTGGGACCTGCCAGTGTTTATCTAGAGTTTTTTTTTTTTGGGGGGGGGGGGGGGATTATTGCAGAATGTTGAATGGAAACCCAACTCCTTTGGAGCATCCTGTTGGACAGCGCGGTACTCAACAGAGACAGCAGTTGTGGGCAAAAAAACAATGCTAAGTAGTTCCTTGAAAGGGACATTATATATACAGCTTCTTGGCTGAAGGAGAAAAGGGTTTTTATTTCCATATGAAACAGGAATTATTGTTATCCAGAAAGCCTGTCCTTTTGTATTCATTTGAGCTGTTTCTACTTGAATGTTCTTACTGGATATTTAATTGTTGTACCAGTTGGATTATTAGTTGCTTTTGAACCCATTCAAGCTGTTTCCACTTAAATATTCTTATTGAATATTTCATTGCTGTACTGGTTGGATTACTACTCGTTTCACTGTATATGGTTGTTTTTGATTGCTGTTTTGTATCTAGTTGCTCTAGATGTTTTCTAGTACTGTATCTCTTGCTCAGGGCACCTGTTGAGCTGTGCCTGCAGACCTTGTGTTTAAATTAAAGATAATTCTCCTTTGCCAATTTCCTCTGCATTTTCACAGCCTTCAGGTTGTTCCTGACACCAACAAAATGTAGAGGGGGTCAGGGCAATAGCACTATTACTACATTATGACAATACAAGTGGAAAATGTTTTTTCTTGGCTCTCCCACTCAGAATCTGAAATGTTCTTGAAGGTTTCTCTTCCCTTCCGCTAAGCATTTGCCACATTTTCACCCATTCACATGATTTTTGGAAATCCTTCTGGAGATCTTCACAGTCATCCTTGGTCTTCACTAACCTGAACAGTTTTGTGTTATCTGCAAACTTGTCTACTGCACTGATCACCCCTAATCCCAAATCATTTATGAACGTATCAGACAGCATTGGGCTCTACACTGATCCTTGTGGGATCCTGCTGCATTTCTGATCTAATCCTCAGCCCAACTAAGACGGATGGCCTTGGTGGAGTTCCTGGCCTGTGCACATACCTGAGTACTTCAGGTTCTACTGAGGTGTTCACTGTGTTCTAGTGTACTTCCCTAAGAGTGATAAACCATGAGAAACTTTCCTTTACACCTGTGCTTCACCTGCTAAATGTTCACTAATTAACATTAATTGTCTCTTGTCTGCCCTGGCATCATGAAGCACATTAAACCTGCCATTGGAAATCACAACCAAGTGGCCTTATTATCAAGACCCAATTAGGAACAAAATGCATGCTTCATTATCTTGTGACTTTTTTTTTGTTACTGTGAACTTAATTAGAGTTCAGATAATCCTAAAATGCCCTGTTTCTCTCATGCTGTGATGGGGATTCAACAAAAGCCTTCTACACTGATTTGCAGGGGTTTTGTGTATCCCAATATTTTGAAGGCATGGAGCATAAAGTTGGCCTGCTATTTCAATACATCTATGCTGTGATGGCATAGCAGAGGGAATGCTGCCCAGTGAATTTTTGCGGCCTCTGTCTTTGGACCTCGTGGCCTCTGTCTTTGGGAAATGTGAAAAAAAGGAAAATATTATAAACGTCTAGAGTTTACTGTTTATAAGCTCCAATACACAATTAGGAAATGAGACAGCAGTAGATTTTCCCTCTTGTTTCTTCCTTCCTCCTTTGCATCCTTTCAAGCTTGCCTTCCAGGAGCAAACTGGGAAGTTGAAATGGCTTTGCTGTGCTGCTGGCAAGTGTCAGCTGCAGCATGGTCAGGCAATCCAGGGGGCACAGTAGGCAGAGGTGTGGTCAGACAGTCCAAGGTCGAGGCAGGCAAAGGTATGGTTAGGCAGTCCAGAAGTCAAAGCAGTTTGGGAGTTCAGACAGGCAGGCAGGCTGAGAACAAGTGGCGTACCTGCAGAACATGACATCTGGGGCAAGTACTGAAATTGTGCTCCCCAACAGCACCCTCCTCCCAAAATTTCATCCTTGGAGAGGGCAGAAGGAAAGGGTGTCCTTAACCTCTTGCCTACCTCGGTGGGGGGTGAGCAGACAGGCAGCAAGGCAGTGAGTGGTGGGCAGGCAAGTAGTGGGCAGGCAAGCAGCTGGCGGAGGCTGGTGGGTGGGGGCACAGGGGGGAAGGGGCAAATGAATGCACCCCCATGTGACATTCAAAGGTGGCTCTGTGTCTGGTTCAGCATTCCCTGGAGGCTGCCTCATGACATTTGCTGTGCTAGTACTGCAGGACCCTCATCTTAGCAGTACCAAAAGTGGCTCACCCATTTCTTTCTTTCACAAACCGCCAGTAGTGCAGGAGGAGGCAACTGGTGAGCTGACTCTGATTATCATTGCTTCTGAAGGCACTGAGCAAAGTAGACCCTGAGATGTTAGCAAGTTAGTGGGGCTTGACTCATCTTGCTCCTGGCCACCAATGACCCATAAGGGCAACAGTCCACCAGGAAATTTCCCTGTATGTTAAATGGCCAGTCTATCCCTGTTCCCTGCTTATGAGAGGCAGGGCAGATAAAAGGAATAAGGATGCATAGATGAAAGAAGTGTTCACTACTTCATCTCCTATGTCAACCACTAATTTGAGTATGCAAGGGAAATCTCTGGCTTGCAACCCTGCAAACCTTAAAACAGATAAAAGGAATCAGTTCCTGATTTACCTGGAGGAAAAAAGATAAACCATCCTGCCAAAATAACTAAATTAAAACGAGAAAAGGCACATTTTGGAATTAATAACTCAGCAGTTGAACTGTAGGCTTGTACAAATCTGAAGCTGCTCCTGCTGCCCTGTTCAATTAATTAGACCTTTCTCCTAAAGGTAAATGCCCCACTATAACTGGCATAAAATATTTCTATGTATAGCATATTGGCTGGTTGAAGAATTAGTCATCCACAATATTCATCATTACATATGTATGATTAATTAACTTGAACTGGAATTAGCAAATGGGAAATCACTTATCAAGCAGAGCTAGGACTTAAGGCCTTCAAGTTTCAGCTTGGCCCTGGACTCCCTATAGGAAACAGAGCATGTGATTAAATTTTGTTTGTTCCCATTCCTGTAATTCAGTTACCAGAAATCAGCAACTTTTTGGTGTTTGGAAAATGTTCACAACTGCTTAATGACCATCTATTGCAGTGGTGGCGAACCTATGGCATGGGTGTCACCCCACCCCCACACATCTAGGCTGGCCTGGGCCGCTGGGCTCAATTATTAGCATTAAACCTAAGACCTGGTTTTGGGGAAGCAGTGTAGGTAACCCTGTTAAGCGCTATTGAACCCACTGATTAAACTCACTGATTTTCATGCGAAGAACTAAAGCGTGATCCTTTACCTGGGAATAAGCTCAATTGCTGGCAATGGGGTTTGCTTCTGAGTAAACCCTCCTAGGGTTATGATTCACCCGTTGGAAGAGTTGCATGGTTGCTTCAAAGCAAAGCCACTGACTACCACCAAGCTTACTCCCGAGTAACACATGCCTCGGAGCCAACCGTTTTTTCTAAACTAAAACTAAAATAAATTGCGGTGTTGGCACTTTGCGATAAATAAGTGGGTTTTGGGTTGCAATTTGGGCACTCAGTCTCGAAAAGGTTCACTATCCCTGATCTATTGCTTTCCAAATAATGCTGTATATGTTGATTCCAAATAACTAACAACTAGAGTTATCTATGTATTTTTTTGTTTTGTTTTGCAAAGCTCTGTTTAAAAAGAACAGTGTGTTCTTTAACAAGCATTATGTTTCTTAGCTAATAAATATTACTTTATAGGAATCCCACGTTCAAGCAAAGTATATAACTAGAAAAACACAACAGAGTTTGAAGGAAGTTGCAATAATAAAAAACTACTGAGAACATGTTCTTTCTGGGGGCAGATAATTAAACTGTACCAGCCTGATTTTCAGAAGTCAAAGGCACTCAGCAGTTCTGACTGACTTTATTGTGAACCATGATTAGTCATCTCCATTGAAATCCAGCCTCCTCCTAACTTTGATCCTCCAATATGATTTAAATTTTACATTAACTAACCACAGAGGCATGCTTGTTGCCATTGTGGTCTTGATGCTCAATGCACAAGTAAGGGACTAGCCTTATGTGTTCATGGAAAACTTTAATAGAACGCAGTGAAATAGCAGATATAGTGTGCTACACACATTGGTCTCTCTTGTTGACATAGAATTAAATCTAGCTTGGTGGATATTTATGGAAGCGTCTGATCAAAACTATTCAAATGTCATTATTTTTAAATGAATTTAAACAAGACCATAGCAATAAATGCTGCAAAAAATATGAAAACAACACAAAGAACTGCAGGTAATTACACAACCCAGTTCTGGATTCATCATTTTGCTGTTCTTGCTTTGAGTTGGCAAATGCTTCCTCAACTGCTTAGCAGGATTTATCTTCAGAAGGAATGTCTGTGGAATTACAGCACTAAGGAAGAGTGTCTCATATTACTCAGCTGTAATTAGCATATATGCAAAGGGGAGTGTGTTTTTTTCTTTCTAAGAAGATCTATGGAGATCACCCCACAAATTACCAAGATCATCTGTTTCTGAAAATATTCTACTTGTGGTATAGTCCACAGGAGAAAGCTGGGCTGAATTATTACAAACAGTGACTGCTATAATGGAAAAAAAAAGGATTAGGATCTACCTGAATCTCTTGCCAGCCCCATTTTGCAGAGGAAATGTTTCATCCTTTTGGGTAATCCTTTTTTCTCTCTCTTTTTCTCTAATTATAGGGCAAACGCTATAAAAACTCCCTGGAGACAGTGGGGACACCAGATTCCAGCCGAGGCCGCAGTGAAAAGAAAGCCATCAAGTAAGTCTCAGGAAGAGCAACTGATCTGGAGGTGCTGCCTCAGATCACAATAACCACTTGGAAGAAACACCTCTGAAATGCACTGGTCATTGTGCCTCCAAGCAACTCTGTGCCTACAAAACTTCTGCATCTGTTTATCTGAGTGGCCCGAAACACATATGCTTATCTCTTCCTTTCTCTTTCTGTCACATTTTTCTGCTCTGTCATACCTAAAGGGCCACACATTCCCATACCACCTTGTGCATCTCAACACATAATAGTGCAGTTATTTGCAGTCTTTCATATATCTTCAAATATACCTTAGACATGCCATGGTATTTCCAACCTGGACATTTTCTAGAATGTTCTCACTTCCTGGTGCCTTGATATTTCTTATTCCAACATTCAGCTTTCTTTGCTATCCTAAATAATCATAAAATTTTTGTCTTTCATAAACAATATTATTCCTATTATTCATACCTCTCCCACATCCCCACCCCCAGTATCCCACAGTTGACCCTTCAGGTGTATCATTGTTTCCCATGAAGTCACAGACCCACAAATTCAATACCTCAAAAACATTTCTATCCTTGTTACATTTCTGTTGTCCCCCTTCCTCCCATCCACCTTGCTACACATCTGTCTATTGACATCTCCTTGGGCCCATCCCTGAACTTCAGAACATTTCAGAACCTCTTCCCATCCCAACAAGCGTGACATCAACAGAAACCAACTGCCCAAGAAATTGATCAAAAATTGCACTGCTGTCTTGTGTATAGCCATGCATACTTCATAATTCTAGTCAGAACAAAGCCACAACCTTTTGCTTGTCTCTGAGCAAATGGTAAATCCCCTGGATTGAACAGGAACAATTTTTTTCTCCTGGCAATTTATAGGTGATTGCAAACCCTAATTAACTACCCCACAGCTTTTCTCTGGTACTCAGATTCCTGACAATCAAGACCATGCCTTTGTACATCTTCAAGAAAAATCAGTTTTGTCTGTTCCAGGCATAATGTTCAGCCACATCATCCACTTTTGATCTATTTTTAAAAAAAGAAATCACATGTTGAGACAAGTCTGTGGGATGATTCCAGGTTCTTTTGCTATTATACATACAAAAAAGGTTTTAGTAAAACCCTATTTTCTCCCTGAGGGGTATGGGCCCAGGCCTATTATGGTATTCCATGTAACAGAACGCTCTTAGTTGTCCCGTGACAGACTCAAAGCTTTCTCTTGGGCCTTATCAAGGGAGGGGGGGGGGGGCGGGGCAGAGAGCAGGAGTTAAATTGCCTGTAGTTAAATTGCCTGTTTGACCATGGAACTGGCCTGACCAGGATTTGAGTTGAAAATGAATCTTCATTCAGTCTCATCCTTTCTTTCCTATTACATTAATTTCTTAGTGTGAGATTATATGATCCCTTTCTATATGAATATGGCAACATGACATATTTTTTCCTATTGTCCTTTCATGGTTATCATTTTTTATAAATTAACTTGCATTTATGAATGAAATTTAACCTCAGGAATGATTCTTGCTTCCAAAAACCAGAATTCAATACCAGTTTCACAGCTGGTGTTTTGCTTACTGCGAGCAGAACATGCTGTGGGTTGCCAAACCTCTTGCCATCCCCCCCATCTCCCCACAATCATTCTCAACCATGAGACTGTTTATTCCTGGGGTCATAGAATCCACATACAGTAGTAGTCATATTTCTTTGGGAGGCTGTACTGGTGTAAGGGAAAGGGGGTGAAATCACTACTTCCTGTCCCTTGTGGGAGTTGAGCTCTGCCAAAAGAGAAGGGTGCAATTCTAACCCTTCCCTCTCCCAACTTCAGCTTTCTAACTGGTGCGATTGCTATTCCACATGTCTCCCACAAAGCCAGGAATAAATTTTCCCAGGATCAGAAACGGCTGCTGGAGAGAGGGGGAAGCAGGCACAGTTAGCCAGCCTTGCCCAATTCTCTCAAGGTCCTTGTGCTGAATCCAACCTCATACTCATACAACTCATATTTGGTTCCCTCTGCCATCTGGCTATGCATTGCCATATCTAATTTTTAAAAAGGGCTCTGTGGATATTTGTTCCATGGAATTCATTGGAGTCCATTCTTGAGGCTCAGGGTATTTTGAAATGAGGGACACTGAGTTTGCCCTAGGAAGCTGTGGCAATCTGGTACAAGGGAAGTTCACTCAAAAGTGTATCTCCTCCTTCTGGGTACAAGGAAGCCCATGTGGTGGTGATACTTAAGTTAATGGATTGGTGACATTTGTTTATGTCTGTGAACATGCGTGTGCTTGCTTGTGCATGCATCTATGTGATTTGCCTATATATGTTCATAATGTACAAATGGGTGCTAGTGTGTACATATTTGTGTACTGTCATATGTGCACTTCTACGTATACATGTGCATGTGAGCAGGTGTGAAAAAATGATTGCTTGTGTATATATACAATGATTGTCTCTAAATACCTGGGCCTATCACTAATTTGAATCTCTTGGAAATCCTGCCTTCACTTAGCTGAACTTTTTGGGAGCCAAAAATATTGGCTGCAGAGTTCAAAGGTCATGTTCTTTGATCAAAAGTATTTAATGCTGACTGTTGTCTCCCTGCTGTCCTTCAGACCAGGCAGGTAATGTATACTCTGCTGTCAGAAGAGACCATGAATGAGAATGCCTAAGTGTCCGCCAAGACCGCCAGAAAACAACAGCTTTGAGGTCTTTCTTCTCATGAAGAAGTGTTGGTAGGCACTGAGACTGTAGCCAACATGCGTATGGAAAATCTGAAATCCTCTTCTCTTCACTGTATCTAAAAAATGTTCCTGTCCTCAGTGCCCCTAATTACATTGAGAGAGAGCTCTATAGTGCCTCTGAGCCAAAGGCAGGTGACATAACAGGAAAAAGACCAGCAGTATATACAAGCAAGAGTCTTTGTCTCTTGCTTTTACTTCTCTACTTTTCTACCTCCTTGCAACATTTTCCTCCCCATGTCCATTATCTAGCCTCTATGAATTAGGTTTTTGCTCCCTGGTGAAATGTAGCAGCGCTTTAGTCCAGGCTTTTCATCTCCCCTCTTTATAGGTCTCAAGAGGCAGGTGGGAAGGCATTTCATCCCCAAGCTGGAGAAGGCCAAGGATAGTTAATTAGAAGAAAAGGGACTGAGTGGACGTAGCCTGGGAAAAAACCTTTGATGTCTCTAATAAATGTGCCATAGAACCACTTGACTTCAAAGGCCACTGTTGTCAGATCTCATGAGCTGTGAATCAAGTACTGAGGAGACATTGGAAGCCCTCTAAAAGGAAGAAGAAGAAGAGTTTGGATTTATATCCCCCCTTTCTCTCCTGTAGGAGACTCAAAGGGGCTTACAAACTCCTTGCCCTTCCCCCCTCACAACAAACACCCTGTGAGGTAGGTGGGGCTGAGAGAGCTCTGAGAAGCTGTGACTAGCCCAAGGTCACCCAGCTGGCATGTGTGGGAGTGTACAGGCTAATCTGAATTCCCCAGCTCAGGCGGCAGAGCAGGGAATCAAACCCGGTTCCTCCAGATTAGATACACGAGCTCTTAACCTCCTACGCCACTGCGTAGGTTTAGTGAGGCCGTAGATGATCACAAAGAGGCATTGTGAGCTCCTTAGAGCTTCTCATCAGCGGATGGCCTCCTGCCAGAGGCAGATCATCCTCCCGAGCTCCTTTTGCATAAGTGAGCAGAAGATCTACACAAGGACAAGCCACATCCCTTGGTCTTCCTTTGAGCAAGCAGCAAGAGCTTTCTTTATCATTAAGGCATGAACACCCTGGTATAGGATGATGGCTTAGAATCTGAACCTTGGTGAAATTTTGCTCCAATTCAATATGTCTCAGAATGATTTTCTTAAATTTAGATTCAGTATAAGAAAACATGAGCTTTTTTTACAAGTGCTAATACTAAAGTTCTTACAAGTTCTTCAGCACCATTTCTGGTACCTTGCAGGCTTGGTGGGAAAAATCTGAGTAACACCAGTGTCCAGTGTCTCAAAAGAACTGTCTCAGGATATATATTTTTGGTTGTTTCTTAGGATATTGCTATTGCTCTGTTTGCATGACTCTGTAGTATAATCTGCAGAGAATGTTGAAGATATTCCACTTCCCTAAGTAGTGGATCCAGCTAGTGTTGAAGACCCCAGGCAAAGATTTCAATTTGTTTTAGAAACTGTGCTAACATTGCAGTTGATGTTGCACACCCCTTCTTCATGGGAAGAAGGCAGGAATGAAGGGAGGTGAATAATGAATAGTGCTTGCAAAACCGCAGTTAACTTTCCCAAGAGGATAATTGGACACAAGAAAGCAAAGTGTAGCATCATTTGATAGAAACATCTTTAACCTGCACTCCATCTCTCTCTCTCTCTTTCTCTCTCTCTCTCTGCCAGCTTCTGGAGGTGCCTGCTCCTGTCTTTCTCCAGCTCTACCTCCTGTTTTCACCTGTCCCTCTGTGTGTGCATGCGTGTGTGTGTGTGTGCGCGTGCGTGCGTGCGTGCGTGTGCATGTGGATGTGAGGCACAGAGCTTACCTTCCACAGGAGAAGAAATCACCGCTCTAACCTCGCTGCCTCTCATTTGGGTTAGTTTTTTTTCCTTCCTCCCCTTGCAGGAATTTAGATTCTCTTTCTTGTATTTCCCCCTTTTTTTTCCTCCCCTCATCACCGGCTGATCTAGTGATCTAGACAGAGACTTTTGGAATAACAATGACAACACAGTACAGCAGAAATGGAGCTCCTACCCTCCCAAGGAGTTTATACTAAACATATCACCTTACGCCCCATATGGTGATCCACGACTTTCCCTCAAGTGAGTCTCTCTTTACCTGATTTGATCATATATAGTGAGTATATGCGCATCCTGCCTCCCACCTTCCTCCTCCTGCTCTCCCTTTCACATTCCTCTTTCTCCCTATTCCACCTCCTCCTCACGCACCCCACTTCCCCCATGGACAGATGGCCATGGAGACGAGCAACCCCTCCTGCCTTCCCTTCCTCCCTCCCCACTTTTTAATTCAGTGGTTCCCAACTACCAGCCAGTGTTCTGGTACTGGTACATGAAGATTTTTCTGACTGGCTTCCCCTCCCCCTTTCTCCTTTTGACTACAATCTTGTTTCTAAGGAAACAGTGAGTGTTCTGAGGTGGATTCACTGGTAGTGGCTCAGGCTTTGGGCTAGGCCTCAAAAACAAAATGGCTGCCTTGCATAGTTGGGTTGATCCCAGTAAGTACCTGGTGTATTCAGCCAACTGAAAGAGGAATACCGGGAGGCATGTCATAAGCCACTGCAGTGCTCTTTCCTCAGAGAGGCCTTGACTCAAGCTTTCAACCTGCTAGGCTTGTGTGATGTTCCCAATAAGTTGAGAACCACTGCCTTAAGCAGCTTACTGAGAGAGGCCAGCACCCTTCTCCTTTCTCCCTTGGTCCTTTTGGCTCTCCTACCCCTCACCCCCTTTTCTGCAGCACAGGATGGGGTTGCCCGTTTTGGTCACCCTCTCAGCGTGTTTTCTGCATCTGTACTGTGTGGTGATGGTGGTGGTAAGCTCTCTCACTAACATGGCTTTTTTTTCTCCCTTCATCTGCACAGTGCCTCTCCTAACGGTCTTATCCATTGTTCAACCCTGTGTTGTCTATGGAATAAAATAACTTTGGCTGCCATCATAACTGCACAACCAAGCCAGTGCTGCCTGCTATCTTTGCCTGGGACAAAGGCTATCCATGGCCCTTTCTTTTGCAGTGCTGATGTCTCTCTTTCTCTCTGTCTGTCTGTCTGTCCCTTGTCTGTCCGTCTCTCTCTTTCTCTCTTTCTTCTCTTTTCCTCCCCTTTGTGCAACCTCCTTCTCGCTGCAATCTGCCTCCACCTTCCTTTTCTGCCATGCCCTAGTGGCTCATTGCTATCAGGTACAAAGCTGGCTGCCTCAGCCACGTCAGGGTTGGCAGGGGAGCGAGAAGGACGACATGGGGAGAGGCAGCAGCTCCGAGAGGACGGCATGAAGAGCAGCGTGTCTGCCCAGAGCGAACCCAGCATTGGGAAGGCGGGGAGAGGCCGATGGCAAACGTTGCAGAGCCACCTAGCATCAGGGAAACTCAGCCTATCCAAGTGAGTGAGAGTACATCACGGGCCTGGTCCTGTCTCATGGCCCGGAATTGCAGCTAGGAGTGTGTAAGAAAAATAATAGCCCTGCTACGATCTTTGTGCTGAGTCAGACAAAAGCAGGAATGCAAAGGCCCTGGATGTGACACCCTCATGGAGAGGACAGCTGTGATCAACAAGAACAGTTCAGTTGTGCAACTGCAAAAACACAGAGCTGCATTTCCCACTCCTGTTCCACCACATCCATAATTTTTCCTGGGAACAGTCCTGAGAGTGTGCAAGTAAATAAATAAAATAGGTTTACACTATTTGAAATTATTCCTCAGTGTAAAAGGTTAAAGCTTCATTCAGTGTCATGGCTTAGTCTCCAAATGACCATGTTCCTGGGGCTGCTCGGCTAGCCTTTCCACTCCTCTTCCCAGCCAGCAGTAGTAAATATTCCCCAGCAAAATACTTCCCCCCCCCCCCCCCAGTGATATCCTTCGGAGTTGTAACAGAAACAACCTCCTCAAAGATTGGTCCCAAGTTTATGCATCCCAGATATTTTGAGGGGAGGGCTAGGTGTGATTCTTCTGTTTCTGCTATGGATTTGTGCAACGAAAAAAGGAGGACAACTGATAATAATGATAATGATAAAATAGTAAACGGCTTCTAACAAAAAGCCATTTTGCTACTGTTTCTGCAGAATAATATTTATTGGTTATAAGACATGTACGAAATTGAGACAGAATAAGCCTTGCCTGTATTTTAATGTATAAAAATTTGGGGGAAATAAGCACATAAAGAAGGGGAAAGAGAGAAAGAGCAGAGAAGAAAGGTTCTGACTCAGATTCTCTGGTAACTTTTAAGTACATTGTTTATAGGCACATCAGAGCCGGCCTCTGGACTGGATCTAGTTGGGATGCCCCACTGAGTATTCCATCTTCAGCAGTGAACACAAAAGTAGATGCTACGCAGCAGACATACTGAGTAACCATGCTTCAGAGTACACATGCTCCAGGGAGATGCTGGATTCCTTTAGAAGTGTGAGTCTGGAATGTGATTCATTCCATTCCCCCAGCCCTGCTTTTTTGGTAGTCGCAGCAGCTTGCAATGTCCTGAGCAGTATGATTCAATGATCGCTTTTTAGGATGGCTGTTCATTGACATCTCCCGTTAGGCTTTCTAACTCCATTTTGAGTCCAACTCTCACTTTTGACTCTGCAAGGATTCTAATGTAGCTTTTAAAAACGGCACTGGATTTAGCAAATGATAGTCTTCCTTCTACTGTTTGCCCTCTTCTTGAAGCCTGGAAGCCATCCTGTGTCACATTTTTGGATATATGCCCAAAGTCTGATGACCTACAATGTGGCTCTCATTTAAAACCCTGTTTAATGACAATCTCACCTTTAGCAACTAAAATAGGAACAAATAGAGTCCTTGTGACCTGGGCATATACAAACCTTGGGGAAAATATTGATCACATGCCCTGTATAAGTCTCTCATAAGTGGCACACTTGCAGCTCAGGTAAACAGATTAAATCCCTTTAATCTGTAGTCTCATAGTACCGAACTTTTCAAAACACCACTTCTAAAATTTTCTGTAAGGATTTTTAAAAGCAATATACTTGTGCATTAATCCTTTCAAACTGCTATATTATCTTGTTAGTGAATAATAATTATTGTTCTATTTTTTAGCTAGCAACGGCTTTTTAAAACATAAGTGAAATAACAGAAAATGTGGCTATGATACAAGAAAACATACATGAAATTCAATTTCCTCACCTCCTCCTTCCTGATGCACCCCAAATGTTCCCTGAAGTGCTGCTTCTGGGGAGCACAGGTTAGCCATGGGAATGGTAGGTTTGCAAAAAATATCTCCCCACCCGCACCCCCGCCGTCCATTCAGTTAGCAGAAATCCTCTGTGGGATCCAACACAATGTCTTTAAATATACTCTTTAGAGTAACTTGTGTATTACAGCATTATGTTTTGCCATCTAACAGGTGCTAACCAGAGATTTCTCCCAAACTCTAAAATGACCTAGCTAACATTCAGTCTAAAATCTTCCACCACTGCCACTCCGCTTTCTCATCAAGCATATACAAATGATTATCCCAGAGAATGTGTAAGACAGTTGGGAGTGACAACATCTGTTAAGAATATCCACATTATTTCTGGCTATGAAATCAACCCTAGACTAACCCTACACTTTGAAGCATTTACTGATTTAATAAAGCTTTGTGTTTAGTAAATTGATCTGTAATGCATCCCTCATAATGGAAATTATTGTGACGTAGTTGTTCCTGTATTTGGCATGTGTGTTTCTTTTGTGGAGAGCTACTTTGCTTTGTCTGTCTGTCTGAGACAGCTCTTCTGTTTGTTTGCCCAATCCCATTGTGATAGAAATTACAGGTAAAATAAGGGAACTGCAGATCCCAGACAGCCAGGTGTGGCTGGTATAGTCCTTTCAACACTGGGACAACTTCCCACACAGCAATTATCCTTGATAGAAATTTTTAAATTCTGCTGGTTTCAGGCCTACAGGAGCCAATTTTAGTTTCCTGTGACTGAGAGGCTGAAAATTGGACTAATTTAGTATTTGATAGAAAACTAAAATGAGGTCAGTTCAGGTAGAGGAGGCAGTGGCTGGGAAAGACCCATTTCTGTTTCAGGCCTGATAGCCAGAGGGTTGCACTTAGAAACTCGGTACATATCTAAGCAGACTCATTGATTTTAGATGTACACAGAAGTACAAAAATAATTTTCTAAGGCAGGAAAAGGGGATGGATCTCTTTGCTTACACAGGTTTTCATCGTCCTTGTCTCTTTCACTTTTTCTTCCTCTCTCTCTCCCCCCTCCCAATTTTTTCACCATAATATACAAAGATAGAACTTTGCCATTCCATCCCTGGCATCAATATTTTATGCTGCTTTTGGTGGAGGCAGGTGCTCACTCTGACTCAGTTTAGAGCTGCAGCAAATGAGAGATGCTAGAATCTTCTGTCAAGAGCTACTTGTTTCCATGCTTTCTTAGATCTGTTGGGTAACCAGATCTGGTTATTTTTTTAAAAAATGATGACAGAACTGCCTGTGAGCATTTTGTGACTACCAGCCCCATATGGCTGCTCTAGAGTGACTGCTGCTATCAAAAGCTCAAGCCTGAAAGAGCAGCGGAGTTTGGATACAAGCAGAGATGGTGAACAATAAGACTTGCGGGTGATGACCTGACTGTGCACCTCTGTCCTGTCACATGTCCATTTGTCCAATCAGTGATTGCCCATCTCTGTGTGATACCCCACCATGTCCCTCAGGGGTATATATCAATCACTGTATGACTGCAGTGCCTCTCATATATCTATCCATGACAAAGTATATGCTTTGTCATGGATTTACCACCATGGCCCCTACTTCCCTAAATTTAGCTTTAACTGCAGGCTGGGTTGTTCATAAAGGGAGGAAGATGAAAGAAACCAAATTCCATGGCATAGAAGAAACAAATTCTGTGCTCCAAACAAGTTATGCAAATCAATAAAAGTCTGCAAATTTGTACTCAAAGTTTAAACCTGACACCTGTGTTTCTGCAAAATTAAAAAAAATTAGGACAAGAATTGAGAATAACACCAGTAAGAGGCAATAGGATTTGAGGGGTATGGAAAGGTAGCTGGAGATCATAAGGGGGAACAGATGGCTGTGCATGGGACAGTAGCTAGTAATGCCTGTGAGGTTTTAAATATTACTGCACAAATATATGAGCTAACTGCCCATTTCTAACTGAATAAAGGCTGATATTTTCAGGTATCTAAATCCTGTGCCACACGTCACCTGGAGTTTTACAAGCGCTGACTAGAAGAAGATGAACCGGCCTGGCTATGGGGGACCTTTTTCGGAACTACCTGCATGCTTCCATGTGTGTTCATGGCCGTGACCGGTCCTCTCATGTCTTTGGCTGAATGGCTTTTCATGTTTGGCATTGTCTTTCTGAATGGGTGTTAACCCATCTGTTCTGTATAGTTAGCCATGGGGCTCTGTCGTGTCTTTTGACAGCTCTCCGTATCTCTGCACTGCACATGTCCTGTCCTGTACTTATTCACAGGTGACAGGTCTTACCTAACAAGGAAGTCTCTCATGTGTATGACTTTGTGGTCACCTTACTTCCCCCCGCCCAACATTCAGCCAAGAAGCTACCTACTCACTATATTCAAATGCATATACTAGAACTCCAATACTGGGTGGTGGTTTGGAGCTTTTCTGTTTTGGAAAAGTCACTTCAGAAGGAGTGACTGACTACAGAACAGTGTCAGGAGAAAGGGGTATTTAGCTGTTCAGGTGTTTGCCATTTCCCTGCTCCAGATTGCCTTTTCAAAAGTCTTTCCCCCATACCTGTGAAACTTCCCCTTCCCTTGTCACTTCTGAGCCATTACAAAGTGGCTTTTCTGAACAAAGCAAACGACACTGAGGTAGGGGCACATGTATTAGTTACTTCCTTACAATTTTAGTTATACATCTAAGATGTTGATAAACATTTCTCTGTGTAACGTATGAAATGACTCAAAGAATTTAGTTTTATAAGTTTGTTAGCGACAAAGAGTTTCATCTCTTTGAAATCCTCGAGACAGTGGTAGCAAACGGTGAGGATGCCACCTACTAAGACTCAGGCACACCTAAAATATCAAATCTTGACTCAAGAGCTTCTATAAATTCCATCCGTCTTGGGAGGGTGGAGGACATCTTGAGTCCAGCCTTTCCTTATTCTTATGGGCTGTGATGCTGTTTCTGAAAGCAGAACTAGATGTCATGGCAGCACGCAGAACTGGATGTGACAGCAGTCATAAAGTAGAGAGAGCAGAGAAATAATTTGAAGCAGAAATGTGAATGCTAAGAGTGGTTGGGGAATCTCTCCTCTGCCTGACATTTCACATGCACACTTTCATGTACACAGAGAACCCTTTCCCCAGCCTCTAGTTCCTAAGCTGCACCAACACATCTTTGGATATTGCATTCTCTTTACACTGTAGCAGTCATCTGCAGCCAGATTTTACTGTGTGGACAAGGCAATCCAGATGCAAATGATTGCTATAGTATATTAAGATACAGTACCAAATGATGTGTGTATGCAGGCTCTGGTTGTGAGCCAAGACTGGAATTAAGCCCAGGTAGGAGAAAAATGGCCCAGGGAGATCGGTTGCAAGCAGTGAGTGGAGGATCAGCACCCGTCCACTCTGTCTACTTTTTTTTGTGTGAGGAATTAACCATTTAGTTACATATCTTTGGGAGTAACTGCCATATTTTCCATCTTCACACCGTATTTGTTGAACTTCCACTGAGGATTTCTTTGTGTGAATAACAACCACGGCAGCTTCTGGGAATTTTATTGAGAAGCCATCCCTTTTTGCCCTAGCAATCTGCAGGCCAGAAACTGTTGCCATAATCTATTAAATGACCTCAATAGTGTGATTGTCCCCTTTTATGAGCAGGTTTCTTCATCTTTAATGGATGCATGCAGGGTGAAGATACATCAACTGGCATGCAGCAGCATTTCTGTTGTGGTCTGGCTGTTAAAAGGACACTTAATATGGGGAAAAATATTTGGAATAGTTGTGTGCCTTTGAAGGACAATGCTACCTGAATTCCCAATGAAAGAAGGAAGGTTCTGAAAAACCAATTGAGCTCTGAAGCATGCCTTCATCTTGGCCATTGGTCTCTCTGAAATCATTCCCTGGGCACATAAGAGCCCCTAATCTCACAACCACTTCTGGGAGGTGTGTTGAACCAGCCAATGAGGAAAGTGTTTGTTGGACATTCTGCTTGTCACTGGCAGCAGCACAGGCACCAAGGGATTTCTCTGTGTAAAGCAGCCTAATTAGTTCTTAAATTAGGACTATCGTGCTGAACATCCTTACAAGTTAAGGGCAAGAAAGAGAAGAATTCATTTCACAGGCAATCACACACTGATCTCCAAGGCTTGGAGTTTATCTCTGGGAAAAGAAAGGCCAGCAAGATGGCTACAGGGCAGGGGCCCTATTCTGCGAGAGAAGTAGGTGAGGGGCCACAAAGGACAATGTGCTGTTTCCCAAGGTGTCTGGCAGAGAGAGTGCTGTGCTGGGGCATCTTCTCTCTAATTCTCTGCTTTTCCTTCCTCCAATTTTGCCCCCTCACCTTCTTCTCCTTTTTCTCCTTCCCCTCGTCCTTTACCTCCCTAAGTTTTGAGGATTCTACCATGTCCACAGCCACTACCCTTGAGTATATCCCCACCTCAGCAGGAGACCCGAAATGTCAGCGCCCGCACACCCTTATGCGCCAGCAGAGTCTCCAGCAGCCACTCAGCCAGCATCAGAAACCTAACCACAGCCAACCCACCACCAGCCAGAGTCTGGGTCAGCTGCAATCCCACACCGGCTCCTCCACCGGTGGCAACCCTCGGGGCTGTCGGAGTGGGCAGTCACGGCAAGGGATCTCTGCTGGTGCCAAGAACAGGACAGCTGGTGGACGCAGCCGTTCCAACCCCGGGAGCTGGGACCATGTGGTGGGGCAGATACGGAACCGAGGCATGGATATGAAGTCTTTCTTGTAAGTTTTTGTGATCTTTTCTCTTTTTTTCTGTGTGTGTCTCAAACTTGCTTATGATTCACTTACTCCTTATTTGGTTCCGGTGAATTCCCAGTAGTTGGCACTAAAGGTAGCAATGTTGTAAGCTCCTGTTGCAGAACAGCTAACTTCTTTTTGTGCCATCAAGTTGAAGCTGACTTAAGATGACCCCACAGGGTTTTCATGGCACAAGACCCAACTAAGCTTAAAAATCGGCATTTTGCCTACATGCTCCATGTTTCTTGGCCTGGAAGAGATCTTAGGCACCACAAATGGCTAGTCTCAGACCCATACTCAACTCTTCTAACTTTCAGTTTTGAGGAGAAGAGGGGAGTCTCTTGCTGTCTTTGTTTTGATCGGACTTTTGCTCTCTTTCCTTCCTTGCTTGGAATTATGCTGATCATGTCTTTATTTCATAATAACATTTAGTAGAGTCTCCAAATATAGGATTTGTTTTCTCATGTATTTACCCCCCCCCTTGTTACCCTATTAAAAAAACTTTTATTGAACATATGCTTTCTCCTAATTTTAAGGTCTGTTCCACCTTGGCACCCTGCCCTCTTAAATTGGGGCACACTGTAATCTAAATGGTATTATTTGAAGGGTTGGATTATGATAGATCCAATCTCCCATTTAAAGGCTGGACATATTGACCTTCCAATTTATTCTTACTCGCCATGATATATGGGTGGATTCTTGTAGCTAAGGAGCATAGACTTCTGTATTAGACAAGCAATAGCGGGTAATGTGAGATCACATCAAAATTATATGTTGGTGGAAACTGCAAATAAGAGACCCATGGCTTTTTGGAAAGGGTGAGAACTTTGGAGGGATTTGCACCTGATTCAAATCCTTCTTCTAACCTAGCAGTCAAGCCCTAATTTTGCCTCTTTGGCATAAAAAGCAGCCTACGGATTTAGGGAAAGATTTCTCTTCCCTTCTTTTTGGTTTACAGTGAGGTTTCTTTACATCACTGCAAATCTGACAAGCCCTCCTAGAAAGAGGTGATTCTTCCATGCCCCTTCACAAGCAGGTGTTTGGTCTTCTTATCCATGAAATCCATGCCTATCAGCCCTTCAGATCCATCTTGCTGTGATCTGGAAAGGCAGCTTTGTCAGAGCTGTTTGAAATGCATGATTTTTAATCTGTCTTAAGTACTTTGCCTGTTGGTGACAGCTTCTAAATTTCAAGCACCAGGGGCTAATCTGAAGCCTTTGCTGTCATCTTATCTAGGAATGTCACTTTTACTTATTTTCTGCAATGGGAGGGGGCACACTATGCCTTCTTTTGCCTTAAATACTATTTTCCCCCCAGTATGCTGAGGGAGACCATGTTCAGAGTTGGGAAGAACAGTTTTACTGGGCTAGATATCTGCCATAGGACTCAATATTGGGTTAGAGAGGAAAATTCCTAGCTCAGTGGTAAAAGAATAGCACGGGTGGTAAATGTTTTTTCTTCAAGTGTATCTGTTTATTACATAAGAGATTTAGGAGCTACATTGCTGAATAGCCAAATTCAAAGTAAAACTATGTAATTCCTTTTATTAAATAAACCAAAACAACACAATATAGTGGGCAAGCTCTGGTATTCCCAATAACTTTTCATCGGGCTGGATGTTAAAAAAAATGTTACTGTTACACACTTTGCCATCAGTGGTATTCCACCAGCACTAATCCAAGATTTGTATCCTGCTCCTGTCACAAACTATTTCATAGAGAAGTAGTAACTTTCTTGTGATGACTCATGTGAGCATGAGCACAGCTAAAATGAAGGTCATAACTAGATGATACATACCTAACATAGACCCACTGTGACTCAAGAGTTATTGCATGTGCTCTGTGTATAGAAGGTCCCAGGTTCCCAAAATCACCTCCAGTTCAGCAGATGTTGTAAAACTCTTTTCTCAACCTGGGACCCTGGGAAGCTGTTGCTAATATGAGTAAGCAGTACTCGGCTCAGGGGTTGACATAAAGTACATTTGCAGGGGGTTGGACTTGATGGCCCTTGTGGTCTCTTCCAACTCTGTGATTCTGTGATTCTGTTACTGGCATGCAGTCTCTGTTACGGTGCTCAAAATGGGAAATACAACTTTGGCCATTTTTTAAATCAATACTCTATACCAATTCATAGCAGCTTACTTTCACCCCTAACTGACTGAATGAACAAATTATCTGACTCCGTATAAGGCAGCATAATTAGTTCAATTTCCTAAAGGTCATATATACTTTTAAAAAGGTAAAAGGCTTAGATAGTAGTTTCAAGAGTCCTTTATTATGACCAAGTATAGAGCATCCAGCTGAAATACAAGAAGCAGCTAAGGGAAAAAATTAGAAATAAGACAAGAGCAAAGAAATTCTACCTCCCTAGGAACTCCCTGGTGCCAAACTAGGCTCTCGTTTGGTTGGCTAAAAGAGTCAAATCTGCAAAAAGAAATCTGAACTCGCTCCCTTAAGTGCATAAATGACAGACCTTTTTAATGTTTTCTAATGACCTTTCAACGGAAGACTTTAATCCCAAATTATCATCTGAAACAAAACCTAAGTGCCTTTGCAGTTGTAAAAGAAGAAGAGTTGGTTTTTATACCCAATTTTTCATTGCCGAAAGGAGTCTCAAAGTGGCTTAAAAACTCCTTCATCTCCCCAAAACAGGCACCTTGTGAGGTAGGTGAGGCTGACAGAGTTCTGAGAGAACTGTGACTAGCCCAAGGTCACCCAGCAGACTTCATGTGGAGGAATGGGAAATCGAATCTAGTTCTCCAGATTAGAGCCTGCCACTGTTAACCGCTACAACAGTCTTACTCATGACTTGTGAGGTTTTATATGATGGGAAATCAGATGAATGGGTTACTGTTTAAGAGTCAGTAGAAGTTTGCCTGACCCAAGAAAAAAGTATTGCAGGATTTATGAGATGCATTGTCATTAATGGCTGACATTAGAAAACTCCATATCTCAAAGAGACTTAATGATGTAGCCAAAACAACTATCTCTGCTAAAACTGAGGACAATGAAGCAAAGATGCATTTTGAGTTGCATAAAATCATAGCTGCATAAAATCAGAATATTAATTTAATGAACGAAGGAAAATCTGTGACAACTCCCTTATAGCAGGTGGCTCTACAACTTGTACAAAATGAGCAGAATGAGCTTGTCTAGTGGAAAGCATCATCTGTGTGATGTAAAAATGAAGAAACAATTCAAAATAAAATTGGGGTGGTAAGGACGGTATGCATTTTGAATATCGTACAAGGAAAAGCTGGGAGCACTAGAAGTATTTATCCTAGTGAAAAGGCAAGTGAGAGAGAGAGCAGCTAAGTCTTTGTTGTAGGAAAGACCTATGAAAAATATTGGTGGAAACTGTTGCAGCAGAAGCTGAATAACAAAACACAAGCTGTTTAAATAGCTTGTAGAATTTTGCTTCATAAAGGTTTTAGGGAACAGTAGGACCGAGGTATTCCTTTCCAACTCGGTCTCTATAACTGCATCTAACGTATCCATCAGTGCAGTCGTGTAACAGATACATTTTTTTCCCTTCCTTTTCCTGGGCAGTGGCCCATGCTCTGGGTGAGCTCTGTCTCTGGCCTCTAGAAAACATCTTTTTGAGAACAGGTTGGTCCTAGAAGGTTTCTCTCCCTCCCTACCTTTCCTTTCTAGGCCAGATTTTTCTTTGTGTCAGGGGATAGTAAATGGAGAAGATTGAGAGTCAGGCCTGCTTCCCAGCTTGACCTGGAAATAGAAAGTCTACTTTTGATTGCTGATTGAGCTTCAAAAAATGGGTTGTAAAATTTATTAATGTGTGGTTTTGCAAAGTGTTCTGAGATCTTTAGCCGAAAGATACAAATGGCAATTATTTATCAGTGATGTGGTGATCTTGTAATTGTGCTGCAGGCTCGGCAATAAAATTTCCCTCTGGGTGGCTTTTGCTTATTTTCAGATTCCAACTTATCACTGTATTTGGAGACAAAAAAGAAATGTTCAGCCAGGCTAGTTAATGAAGGTGCTCCCCCCACTCCCCAATCTTGATAACATATGCTCTCTGGCAAGATCACTTGCTTAGGTCATCTGGACTTCTTTGCTTCATTTGCACCAATATGGAGTGTGCCTTTCATGGTCTGGAATATGTGGGTTGATCTGAGAAGAGACTGATATATAGATAGTGCTGCCTTTTCGGTAAAGTGTTAGACTAACTGATTGTTTAGTTCTTTCCAGTTTGGGTCAGAATTAAAAAAATCCTGTTCTACTACTTTTCTGTTATTCTGAGCACACATCTTCCTTCCTGTCCAGCTATATCAGCACCACAGTATACACTCTGGTCTAAAACAGAAGGATGTTCATGTTTATCTTCATAGACCTCTCTCTTCATTTGCACATTTTCTGATTTATAGATTAATTTCGTTTGATCTCTAGAGTATTATGGGCCTCTCCTTTTGCACAGCATCATTTGCTTGTTCTTGCCTTAATTGGCTGAAAAAGTAGCCACAAAAAGAGAACAAACTGATCAGCTCAATTGTTCTTCCTTTTTTAGAAGTTACTGCCTTTTAGTACCATCACTCCCTCAACCTCAAAAAAAAAAGATCCCATTAACTTTGAATTTTTAAAATCTTGTTTACATCAAGCTCTTCTCCTTCCATTTTAATGCAAATGCATTTATTAGCCTCCCAGGGCTTGTGGGAAATGGCAACAAGGCTGTGTCATCCTTTTAGTGTACGGTAGAAAACTCTGAAGAAAATATCCACCCTCAGAGGCAAGGAAGATACTCCCACTTTACTTAAAACTTTTAAACATTACAAGAAAAAGTAAAGAGAGGGGAGAGGTATGTGGAATAAAGGCAAACAACTAATTCGTAGGATCTATTTAAGGTTGCCAATCTTCCAGAATGTCAGTTAATTTCCAGACTACAGAGATCAGTTTCCCTGAAGAAAACAGCTGCTTTAGAGGGTGGACACTACAGCATTATGCCCTGCTGTGGTCACTCCCCTCCCCATACTTCCACCCTCAAATCTCCAGGAATTTCCCAACCCAGAGCTGGCAACCATTATACAACTTCAGTTCTAGAAGTGGTGTGCCAGCTACAAAACCAATTACATGTAACCATCAGTTTTTTCTATGTAAAGAGTAGGAACAGATCCTGATGGGTTTACAAATATGAATATTTTGGAATCCATAAATGTCACAGACAAGAACCAAAAAGGGTTCTGGTTTCACAAGAGGACTCTTAGGATTTTTTCACACCAAATGGATTCCATGTTGGTATCTTAAGCCTGCCAGTAAGTTGCAATGCTTGCCTTCATTCTAATGAATAAAAAAATACACAAGACCACTGGAAGAAACCAAAATAATATAACCTTTATAATAACTTAATATAATTATTCTGTGTTCATGTGGTACCTCAACTCCTGTACTATCCCAAATCTAAAATAATATTAGTAGCTGGAAAGGTAACGGCCAAATGTAAAAGCATGTACTTTTTTGGCTGCACTCTTTCCAGCAAATAACCAGAGATGTGATGCAGTTTAGAGGTTTTTAATAACATCAGGCCATCCGTTTTTAAACAACAAGTAGCACAAGGGTCAAGCTAGACATGATGCAGAGGGTGAGGGGGGGACTGCCTCTTTCTCTCTCCTTGTTTGTTCCTTTCTAAGGAATGAGGTGTTTAACTACTCCTTTATCCTTCCCCCAATTTAAATCTTACCACCACCACCCTGAAGCTGAAATTAGCTCCAACATGAATTCCCCATATTCTGTCTACTTTGTCTCTGAATGTCATAGTTCTTGCGCTGAAGATGTATTGAGGCTGAGTAGGGCAGATGTTGGTATTATTCTGTGCAAGTGGGTCACTGATCAGTTCAGCTCAAGCCCAATGTTTTGAATGCATCGCACCCATCCCATTGTCATGAGAACTGCACTATGAGACAACCCACACGCACAAGCTGAAGTGATTCAAATCCATGTGGTATTTCTAAATGTGAACTTATTCAAGACGAGATCTCTTGGCTGCGGTGTATGTGTGATGGCTTTGAACCCGTAACCTGGATAGCCTCAGGCTAGCCTGTTCTCACCAGATCTCAGAAGCTAAGCAGGCTCGGCCCTGGTTAGTACTTGGATAGACAATTTCCAAGGAACACCAGGGTCATGACACAGAGGCAAGCAAAGGCAAACCACCTCTGAATATCTCTTGTCTTGAAAACCCTACAGGGTCTCCATAAGTCAGCTGTGACTTGACAGCACAAAAAAAGGCTGGGAAGCAGAATGTTATCACACATAGCTGTAAAACAATTTCAACTGAAATTGAACATAATGAACATCTATTGAGGTTCTCCTCACTTTGATGCTTATGCATCCCATTGTGCTCCTCACTTTGATGCTCTCCTCACTTTGATCCTTATGCATTCCATTATGCATTCCATTATGCATTCCCTTTCAGGCTTCACAAACTACAGATCTGCATTTTGTAAAACTCTGGGGGGGGAATTCTGTTGAAGTTTACAGTACGTAAAAGTGGTCCAAGCATCAACAGGAAAGCCTCGCCACTAGGAGAAGCATCTTTTTTTTCTTAAGGCTGTTTTCACTTATTCTGCAGCAATGGAGTATTCATGAAACCTATTTGGACATACTTTATTGGAGGTGCTTCTCTTTAACTTAACTATCTACCTGGGTGAACACATGTGGGAGGATGATGATAACTAATGTGGAAGCTGATTAGCCTTGTGCACCACAGAACTAGTTTTGAATCAAGAGATATGTTGGCTCAATTCATGATAGCCATCCAGAGGCATAGCTAGAGAAAACGGAGCCTGGGGCAAAATCTGAGTCCCCTACCCCACCCTTTGTATGGGCAGCCGCCCTCCCCCACCATGACCAAACACAGGTTTTTTTGCACCTTGTCATTTCCAAGTCACCATCACATTATAGAACATGCCCCAACTCACAAATCTGTCTTTGTCTGCAGGCAGCACCAAATCAGTCATGCATCCCACGCTCTGTGGTGCCACTACGGTGCAAATATCTGCTTGAAAAACACAGATCCTCGTTATTTTTGCACTAAGTCATCAGCAGCACATCACAACTCCAGCCATTAGTCACATGTCTGAATACAACAATCACACAACCCACGCATTGTGGTGCTGCAGTGGAGCAAAATCCTGCTTGAAAAACATGGATCCTCATAAATTTTCCACTTGGTCACCCACTTGGTCACATCACAGCTCATACCCGTAGACACATGTCTGAACACAATAATCCTGCATCCCATGCTCCATGGTACCACAGTGGCACAAAAATGTGGTTAACACACACAGATCATCATGGATCACCCCAAAGTCACCCCATGAGTCACCCCAAAATCACCAGCACATCACAGCTGAAGCCCCTGGCCACATGTCTGAACACAACAGTTACGCATCCCACTGTCTGGTGTGCTGCAGTGGTGCAAAAACCTGCATGGAAAACACAGATCCTCCTGATTTTTGTACTAAGTGCCCCTTCTCAAATCAGCATCAAATCATAGCCCAAGCCCTTGGCAAGTGGTGGGGGAGGGTGGCAAGGGGTGGCTGGGGGTGGGGGAAGGTGGCAAGGGATGGCGGGAGGGTGGCAAGGGGTGGCAGGAGGAGGGAAGGCTTCTGTTGCACCCACATGGACCCAGGGGAGGCATTTTGGGGTGTCAGGGGAAGGAAGGCCTCTACTGGGGCCCCGTGATTTTCCATCCCCCACGTGACTCAATGGGGGGCACCCAGGGTAATTGTCCCTGGATGTCCCCATTATAGCTATGCCACTGTAGCCATATCATGATTTGCAACTACAATTGGACAACCTAGCCTAGGCCCTGTACTGGAAAAGGGTCCTGTGAACTTCAACAATGCTTTGTTCAGACTGCAATACATGAAACACAAAGATTATAAACCAGGTTGTAGCATATTAACTTTTTTAAAGCCACATGTTCATTTGAAAGAGAGTAGCAGACTTCCATTCCCAGTGTGAAACTGCATGCTCAGCCCGTCTGAAAAATTAGGACAAATTTTGTACCTAAGCTAAAGTAATCCAAAGAGTTTCATTTGCATATATTCACCTCCTTCCTGCTTACTGTAGCATAGTTGTACTTGATCTATCTGGAAATGTCAAAGGAATACGCTAGGTGTTGAAAAAACTGACTCCGTTGTCCTGGTCATGATTTGAAAAACCAAATGGACACTCTTGACTGTTTCATCCTGTTCCCAGTTCATAATCCATGCAGGGGATTGTACTTGTTTTAACAAACAATAGAATAATATAGAGAATAGTAATATTTGTGTTACTGTCACCCTCCCTCCATCATAACACATCATGGCAAAATTTTCATTTTATCTATACAACATCTCTGGAATTAGTGAGTGATCCTCAGCATGCAATAAGTTCCATGATTGAGCATGGATTTTGGCCTGGTTTTTCAGTATAGCAAAACCCAATGCAATACTGGGCCCTAACAGATCATTCAGAGGTGTTAGAAATATGTTTTGCAGCATTACAACAGCGCCATCCGAAGTAGGTCAATTCAAAATCCTGCTCAGTTGTATTCCTTGGGGCTTACCCATAGAATAATGTTCTTAGGATAAACTGCAAAAGAATCGGGTTGAAAATATGAAGGAAGAAGATTTCTTCTCTTATGACTGCTATCGGTATGGCCTTTATGAGAAAGCTATCTTTACAGAGTAAAGAAAGAAGACTGAATCAGAATATTAATCATAAGGAGGAGGTGAGACCAAGTCACAGCTAAGAATTGGTGCCTGGTGGACAGTTATTGATCATAATAATTCAGAATAGCCTATTCTAAAAGCTTGAGCACACCAATTTCTACTACCACAGAAATACTGTTGAGGGTTCTGATCCACACAGTTAACAGAGAATTTGCCATAAGAGCACGGGTTTTGTTAACAACCCCCAAAGAGCATATAATGTGTGCTGTGCTACTAATAGCCCTATTTCTATGGTTTTATGAACAAGTAGCTTAATCTGAACAATAAAATGTTATTACCTATGGGCTCTTATATGGAAGAAAGCCCCAATGAAATGCATAACATTTGCTTCCAAATAAACCTGTGGATTGTGGAATGTTAATTTAGTTTGTCCATTTTTTTTCAGTTTATTGATTGCTGGTTTTGAAAACAGAATAAAGAAAAGAGATAAGGGAATGATAATAACAGATATATAGTTAGAAGCCTAAATGTGTATTGCTTTAGCACACTGGCTCAGCTGAACAGCTTTTCCCTAAGAAGAAATCTTATATTCCAATATCAAAGTCAGCAAATCTGTGGATCCAGTGACTGGAACTGTGAATGAATAAGACAAATCTTTCTACAAGCTTGAAAAAAGCCCTAGGCTTACAGAGAAAACAGAAATAAAAAAATACATTGGTCAGTTTTTAAAACTCCAAAAATGATAAAAGGAGTACTTGTAGCTTTAAGCAACAGATTTCTTCAGTGACCTTTGCTACGCAACCCCAGATTCCAGGCTTGGTTATGCCAGTAACAGACTGGAGAAGAGGGCAGGCTAGTTATGGTGATTGGGGGGGGGGGGGGGCAGAAGGAAGAATGAGAGAACTTGGGGGACACAGCCAACAGTATAAAGCTGGAGCCAGTCAGCCCAACTGCTCGGTTTGATGCTGGGCTCAGTCAAGCTTTAAACTGCAGGCTGGAAGTTTGCAGCTTAAAGATAGACCCAGCCAAGCCCAGCATCAAGCAGCTTTGCCCCATTCCAAATTCCACATGGAGTTCGAGGTGGAGCAAACCCGTGCTGGCCAGCTCAGTGCTAGACTGCGCCCCTGTCCCCAAACTCCATATGGAGTTTGGGTGGGGGCACAGTTGTGAGAGGAGTGGCTCAGCAATGTGCCCCCCATGTAACCTGCACAACAAGCATCCAGAGCTCCAGCCCCCTTGTGTGGCTCCCTCGTTACCTTACTGAGCAGGGAGAGAAAGAGTGAGAGGCTGAGAGAAGTAGGGGAGAGGTGAGGAAGCAAAGATGTGGAGAATGAGATAGCTGGTCTTGCAAGTTTCTTTTGAGTCCCCACTTGTATATAATTAACATTAAAAATGCAGTACAATAAAACAGTGTACCATACATAAGTAAATGAACAATACAGTAACATTCATCCATTCATCTGGAAAGTTCATATACCATCTCTCCAGAGATCTGCTCAAATGGTTTACAACAAAAACACCACTGAAAAAGCCCTGACTCTAGTTGCCACCCACGTTACCTCTGCAGGTTGGGGCACAGAGACCAGGGCTTGAAAAGAAGGTCTTAACTGGTGGGCTGGGCAATTTTGGAGGAGGCAGTCCTTCAAGGACCTTGAATCCAAGCTTTTAGAGCCTTAAATATGAGGGTCAACACTGAATTGTACCTGGATGCAAATATTGCAATGAAAAGAAAAATAAGATGATGTGAAACGAACCAGCAAGAAGAACCATGCAAGTAAAATTTACAGGTACAAGATACACCCACCCCACCCCTGCACTTCCTTCAATCTTTCAATCCAAGCTATCTGAGCCTAAGTAGCTGAACAGCATCTGTTTTCCAACTTTTAAAAAATGACAGTCATGAATTAAGCTCTGAATATTGGAGCTCCCACAGAATCCCTCTGCTTGCAGATTAGGCATACCAAATGAGGCACAGGCTATTTACAAACTTGTGGTCTCCTTTACATGGCACATGCGTTCCCTTTGGGTTTGATTTTCAGTTACGCACATGTTTCCTCCCTCTTCAGAATTCACAGCATCATAGATCAGAGAAGCCCTGTGGTTTGTGAGAGCAAGGAACGTGCAATTTTTTTCCCCATGGCTGCACGGAGAAAGCAAAGCGGACCAGTGTGCATTTTCTTCCTTTGAGTTTTCTGCTCCTCCCCCCACTTTCCCTGCCCAGCAAGAGCAGTTCCTCCCACTTTCGCACTGGCATTTCTGGGGAATTAATGTTTTTGTTACTTTTACTCTATTGTGGGAGCAATAGATCATGAAAATGACTTTTAAAAAAAGAAAAAAGGTGATAACCAACCTTCCCATCTGGAAGCAGGGGGTCAGGCAAAATGGCGGCTAGGCTCGGGGGAAGCAGCTGCGCACCTTCTTGTGCGTAAGCAAAGAAATGTGGGGAGAACTGCACCTGTGCTGCAAACAGTAAGGGCACAAAGGGTCACCACTGGCGTACCGACCTAGGGGACAAGGGGTCCCCTTTGTCCCCGGGCGCAACAATTTTGGTCACGTGGGGGCGCCAGGCAAAATTTCCTCCCCCCCACAGACTTCACCATCATCATTGCACCGGCAGCCTGCTTTACACAGCAGCCATTACTATCAGGCAGCTCAGGCTGCCTTAGCCTCGCCCACTCTGGACGGTGGCCCCACTGGGCCAGTTCCACCTCAGTCTATTTAGCATTAGTGAGCTCCGCCCTCCTTGGAACCAGCGTGCCTTGCCTCTCAGGGTGTGGTCATGCAAACAAACCTCCTCCCCTGCTCAGAAGGGAAGGAACGCAGCCCGGGAGGAAGCAAGCAGCAGTAGCACGGGCACAGGGGGAAAGAGGCGGGCCCTGTCTTTTGGCTCTGAGTTCTGCCTGCCCCTGACGCCCACTAACAGCTCGTCCCCCTCGCAGCAGCCATGGCGCCCCGTCAGAGGACAGAGAGGTTTGTTGCCAGTCCATCACTACCCCCCCACCCCCACACACACCGCCCAGGAGGATTTGGTTTTCCTCCCCAGCCCATCGTTCCCCCTCCCCCCAACAAGTGGTTTCACCCGGTTCCTTTCTATGGTCGCCTCCGCTGCTGGCCTGCCATGGGCGCACTCATGGAGAGGCAGCAAGAGGCGTGCAGGAGAGGCAGCCTCACCAGGTGTGCAGGAAACAGGCAGCAAGTGGCCCACGGGCGCCCGAGGCGCTTCCCGTCGACTAGTGTGGGCGAAACGAAAGGGCAGAGTTTGCAGCTCGCCTTTGCAAAGGGGGAAGAAAATCCCGTCGTTTTAGGAGCCACCGTCTCTCCCAATCTTGAAACGTTGCTTCTCCAGGTTTCCCTCGTTTTTTTTCCAGGCATCTTCAGCTAAACTGCGTTTCTTGCTTACCTCGGACCTGGGAGGTGCTGTGGGCAACGGAGGCAACCACGGAGTGAGATTTCCCAGCACCTCCCAGGTCCGAGGTAAGCAAGAAACGCAGTTTAGCTGAGTGCACAGGAAAAAAAACGAGGAAACCTGAGAAGCAACGTTTCAAGATTGGGAGAGACGGTTTCGCTTTGCTGGCTCTAAAACGAGGGGATTTTCCTCCCTCTTTGCAAAGGCGAGCTGCAAACAGAAGCCTGGGGTTGGAGGAGCAAGCCGTGAGGGGGAACGATGGGCTTGAACACCGGCTTGCTCCTCCAACCCCAGGCTTCTGTTTGCAGCTCGCCTTTGCAAAGAGGGAGGAAAATCCCCTCGTTTTAGAGCCAGGGAAGCTAAACTGTCCCTCCCAATCTTGAAACGTTGCTTCTCAGGTTTCCTCGGAAGGGCTTTGCGTGCCGCTTGCTGCCTCTCCCTGAGTAGCACCCATCACCCGGGAAGAGGAACTCCCCAGCCCCTCAGCCTCTGCTGGACTTCCCCCCCACCCCCGGCCTCAATTCAAATTAACACGCAGCCAACTGGAGAGGTAAAAGCACTTCCCTTCTTACCCCCCCCTGCAGCCCTGCCCACGTCTCAAGCAGTCCTGACACCCCCACCCTTATAACCCACGAGGCAGAAATCCCCTGGCCTCCCTCTCCCCACGCCTGAATAGTCTGGCACAATCCCCTCAACTCCTCCTCGAGTGCACATTATTCCGTAGCTACTTTTTTTTCCACCTCCCAGTCCTGTGTTTTAACAATGACTAAATATCCCTGCCCCCTCTTTTAGTGTTCCCAGGGCTTGTGGTAGATATGTTACTGCTTTTCAACACCACATATAGCTTCATTCCCCCTTGCTCATTCTGAACCCCTTACTCTGTTCTGCAGACACCATCATTTTGTCTGTACACCTGTGATACTCAAGATTGTTCCCTCTGTATTAGTTGCCCTATTCATCACCCTGATGTAGCCAATGCCATGGTTAAGGAAAGGGGAAAGCCCCCCCCCCCCCCCCCACTTTCTGGGCATGTCAGTGTGGATTCTAATCTGCATGAATGACTGTGTCTGGAAACAAGATTGCTCAGACTGGTCCTCTCTAGTTAGATCTCAGAAGCTAAGCAGGGTTAGCTCTCATTGGTACTTGGATGGAACTCTGTTAAAGAAATCCAGGGTCATTGGGCAGAGGCAGGCAATGGCAAACCACCTTTGAACATCTCTTGTTTTGAAACCCAACAGTGTCACCATAAATTGGCCATGACTTAGTGGCACTTTCCACTACCACCACTGGAAACAGGTGTATGAATTGCTATAGGATGGCAGAGTACAGGATTTGATTTTGGGTATGTGTGTCAGGGATCTGCCAAATAGTTCATGTTCCTTGAATAGATGCTGAAGTCCAGCATAAACTTGCCTGAGATCCTTGTATTTGAGACTAAAGGCTGTCAGACAAAAAGTCTAGATAAGTGCTCCAAGACCTTGCTGGATTTAATCCTTTGCTGTTGAAATAAGATGTATGCTCATGAGGGGACTGCTGTTTAGATAACACTAGTTTAGTGTAACTAAAACATAATGTAGTAACTAAACATAATGTAGTTCTTTGGAGAAAGATTCAGGTTGATTTATTCCAAGCGCTTCAAGACTCCTGCAATGTGAAAGGGAAAAAGTCATTCTTATTCAGGGAGATTTGGTAAATTGCATCTTTCCAGAGAGGTTTGTTCCTTTTAAGCATATGAGAACGGAAAAGAGGCATTCCTGCCTTTGCAGCGAAGGCCAACGGGGGTGGGGTGGGATCTCTTTATATTATTCAATTATTCTTAAAACTAAATTCCGTGTAAAGAGGGATGTAAAATCTTAGCTTCAAGGTATAAGTAGACTTAAAACTAATTTCTTAACTGATGTGTTCACATAACTTCAGAACTTTTCTTATTGCAAGGAAAATTTACCATTGACATCTTATTTTACAATACAAAATTTCTTTTGTATTGTCAAAGGCTTCCTGGCTGGATTCAACTGGTTGTTGTGGGGTTTCCAGGCTGTGTGGCTGTGGTCTGGTAGATCTTGTTCCTAACGTTTCACCAGCATCTGTGGCTGGCATCTTCAGAGAGAGAAGTGTGTTACACACTGCGCCCAGTATTGTGATTTCATGATTTTACCTTGTTCTACTGTTAGTTTGGGTTTGAAATTTCTCCCAGTTTGTCCCCCCACCCCTGCTTTGTGGCTAGGCTGTTACTTGCTAACTTGCTTTGGTTCTACTTTTAAGTTTGTTGTCTTAGCTTTTTAAAAAAAGAAAACAACCTTTTCTTTAGAAGTGGTTTTTTTCCCTGTAGTTCTTGCTGTGCCCTGGGCAAACCTGTGGGTCTCCCCACTTCAGTTTTTTTTTTTTTTTTTTTTGGGGGGGGGGGGCTTGTGTTTCTGCTGTCGTGTAGTGCTGTGTGGATTTGGTAGGAGATTCAGGGCTTGCAAATGTGCCCCCCCCCCTTGATGTCCATAGTTCATTAGGTGTTGTAGAGTGGCTTCATTTTAAAAGGGAGGTGTGTGGAAGGCAGTAGGGAAGGGTGTGTGTGCCTCTGTTCTTCTGGAGGGAAAAATGCTGCTATTCTCTATTTGAAGCAGTGAGAGGTGTGGGATTGGGTGAGGCTTGCTGTTATGCCAAGCTGTCCCTGTGGTAGAGATTTCAATGGCGGTGCTCTGCTGGGGTCTTGCTCTGGGTAGGGGCACCAAATTTACCTCAGGGCTGCTGCTGAGTGTCCTGACAGGAACCAGTCAACTTTGCTGAAGTTTGCTTTGGGGGGCAAATGCTATGGGGCACCCAGTTGAAGGTGAAGCTGCTGCCCACAGAATGAGTGCCCAGACATCCAAACTTCAGCAAAGCTGGCTGGTTCTATCTCTACAATGGAATAGTTCTGAACTGGGCTTCTTAGATAATCTGGGGTGCCTTCTTAGTGTCATAGATGAGTTTCTTACCTTATAGGCTTTAAACATATTTCAGATGAAAAAGCAGTTATTCAGGGTTATTCTAAGACTATGTTTTCTAAGTTAAGTTATTTTCAGAAGACTGAGTTCATGTCAGTTAGTGCCTTTGTCAGTATTAAAATTCAATGTGTGCAACTACTGTGGAAAACATGACTTGAAATTTGTCCCTGTCCTCTCCCTCTCTCCCTCCCTCCCAGCACTGTGCTGTGTTTCCAATGCTGGGGTCAATTGGGGGTGCTGGATAGAACACCGTAAACGTTTTCACAGCAGTGATAAAACATTTTGAAAGCATTTTGAAAAAATTGGCTAAAGGTTTGATTTCTGCTGAGTGGTATGGACTATTGCTGCATTGAGGCATGTTCTATAATGTGATGGTGATTAGAAATGACCTGGTGCAAAAGAATCATTGTTTGGTCATGGGGGGGGGTCATGGGGGGGCGCCAAACTCAAGTTTTGTCCCCGGGCTACAGTTTGCCTAGGTACGCCCCTGAGGGTCACAGATAAGTTTACTATTTGTTTAAGGTCAAATTGTAAGCCAGCAGCAACTTTTGAGCCAGAACACCACAAGCTTTAGCTAGTTTTGTATTTTAATAATGAAGTCATTGCTCCCTACCCCATAGAGATCAAAGTTGTATTATGTTCTATTTATTGGACCTACTTCAATCCCACAAAGGGAAGAAAAAAGAGTAGATAGTAATATTCCTAGCCAGATCCATTTGGTTGCAGTCTGCTGTTTGGACTGCCTCAGTTCTTGTCAGTTCTAGCTCCCTCACAGTTGTGTGCTTATCTGATCTCCCATATATCCAGCTCAACAGCTTCAAATCTAATTGCAGAGCTTCTCAAACACCTTTTCCAGACAAATGACTGCACTGACCCATTCTAAATTCAACGATGCAAGAGGTTTTACAAGGTGCAATGAGTAGCAGTGCATGGATGTCAGAGAGTGTGCACATCACATCTCACTGGGAGAGGCACCACACTTGAACCGGGGTCACGGCACTGTTTCTCCTTTGCACTACACTCAGCGGCCTGGGGCATGAAGCACAGCTGTCTGCTTGCAAAGGCCACGAAACTTTCTTACTCAGTACTAAAAAGCACTAGAGTCCTCAGAAGAGGTGAGCCTTGAAAGAGCTGACACAAGTTTATAAAACTGGCTCCTCAAAGTGACCACCTGTGCTTAATGGGTTGGATTTCACGGTGCCATAATATTACTGAATAACTGATTAACTTCATCCTAGTGCTTCATTTATTTTGCCCACTAGGTATCAGAATTAACAGGACAATATTGAAATCTATCAAATGAGCTCTGAACTGATTCATAAATAAACCAATAGTACAAGTTTCCATACTCAAGTCTAACCCACTTTTGAATTCTGACTCAGAGTGGCAGGTGTGGCCACAAAAGGGCTGCCAGAGAAGATGGAAGCCAACCACGAAAGATCTGGGAGTGCGGTCAAACTCTAATAGAATAACTCTAATGGAAACTCTTCAACATTTCAGGCAGAAAGAAAATGAACATATTATTTTTTAGAAAAATTGCACATACAGAACTTACCTTCAGTCACACAGTGAAGATTAGGGTTGCCAGCTCTGATTTGGGAAATACCTGGAGATTTTGGGGGTGGAACTTGTAATGGGCAGAGTTTGGGAAGGAACGTAGATTCCCCCATACAAAGCTGCCATTTTGTCCAGAGGAACTGATCTGGGTCATCTGGAGATCAATTGTAATTGTGAAAGATCTCCAGATACCACCATTAGTTGGCAGCCCTAGTGAAGAACCTTGTGCTTTGGTGGCAGCTTCTTAAAAATCTGCACTGCTGATCTCCAGTGGCCAGTCAGAAGGCTTGCTGGGCAAAAGCCCTGCCCGTCCCCACACACTTTCTAAAAACACTTGGCAGATGCCAGGAAAACTATTGATGGGCATCATGGCTCTCACGCGTGCCACGCTGGGGACCCTTGCCCTAGTGCTTGTATTGTTTTGCATTGTTTTCTAGGGCCACATTTGTCAGTATCAATTATTCCTAATCAGTTGTTGTCAATAACCAACAATCCAGCACCTTCTATGTTCAGCAGTAACTTTGCCCACCCTTGTTCCTTGCGTATTAGGATTACTGGTTGGCTGTAGTCCTTGATATCACCAATTAGTGAGAAGAGGTATACATGTAAGACATCCATAGTGTCAGGATTAAATTAGCCAATAATGATAGTGTGTTTTGAACTTCAGATACCTGTGGGTCATGAGAAACAGCTGCCTCTTGAGACTGATCAGGTTTTATCTCATACTAAAAAAGTTCACAATGGCAATCTTATTTCTTCTGCAGGACGGTTGCCCGTTTAAACATTCCATGAGCATAGCCTTTTGCAGCTGTCCAACTCTGAATCCTTGTAAATCATCTATTCTTATGCAGCTTTCCAACACTGAATTATCTATTCTTTTTTCTCCTTGGCCTCTAAATCTTGCCCAGGAAGCCTAAGCATTCAATGTGTGTTTTGTGTGGTTGATAATATATTCAAATCTCTGTGCATTATAGCTGTGCAGTATGTTTTCTTGCCAGTTTCATTTCTTAAGCTTTGTTTTCTTTCTCTTTCCTGTCTGTCTGTCTTCTTTATCCGCAACCTGCTCACTGAATTTGGGGCCTCATCGCTCCCCTGGTTGGATCACCTATGGACAGGGAAGGCCGTATGGTGGTGTTGTCCCTTGTACTGGGGCTCTCAGAACAGGACGACTTTGCCAATATACCTGATCTACAAGCTACCGGCAACCAGCAGAACCAGAACTCTCAGGGGGACAAGAGGTATGAGTAGGAGACCGGGGTTTCAGTGGCAGCAAACAGCAACAGGAAAGAAAGCCTCATCAGGAGGCTTACATCATGGCCCTTAAGCATGGAAGGCTTGTGCAAGAGAAGCCTCACTTTGGTCCTGGTGACACATCTAAGCAGGTCTAGTGACATTTTCCCCTCCTGCTTAGAACCTCATTCCATCTCTGCCAGATCCCTCTTGGAGAGAGGTGCTGGGGTTTCTTACCTGTACCTACTATGCTGGGAACACGAGCTTCTACAAATCCTTCCCTCTGTATCTCTGTTCAGAGCCATCCTGTTCCACGAGCCTTCCCAGTCACAATAATAGGTGCATGTGGAGTGGGAATGCCTTAGGCATTTTCTGTAGGGACTGAGGGGGGTCGATTTGGGGGCCTAAGGATGGTCTCCCTGACCTGATCCACTATTGGCAATGCAATCTATAAGGAGTAAATGGGACATCCAAAAAAGGACAATATTGTGGTCTTTGGAAATGTTCTACAATGTTTCAGGAAACCTGAGTCAATATACATGGTGGTTTTTCAAAATAAGGTACCATACAATCAGCATCAACTTTGATCTCTGGGCACTCTCCATGGTCCTGGAAAAGGGCATGAATTCAACTAAGAATTGTCTTTCTAGTTGCCTTTTAGCAAACATAGTCTCTTATAGTCACACATACAATATCAGATTGGAATTTCCTGATCTTGCAAATGAGATTAAATTTCACTGGAACAGGGCACTTTCAATCATTGTGGTGAGGAGAAAGCGTCACAGCAGTTCTATTAAGACGAACGCCTCACTTTACCATGTCTTTTACATGGATATGATAGAAACTGGGGACTTCCAGATTGCCCCAGAGGCAGGTAATATAAACTATGGAGCAGTAAGAAAGTATACTCTGAATGTGTCAGGACTAGCAAGCCCAACAAGCATTGACCCTAACCTCATTTCCATCAATATCTTCTCTGTGCTGAAGTATGCCATGCTAACTAAGATCCTACACCATAGTCTGGAATTTAGCATTAAAATTATGCATAATCACAGAAAGATCATGGGTGTCTCAAGCCAAGTGTGTATGGCACATTCTTCTACTGAAAATGCAAATAGCAATTCTATTTCTGTCTATTGTGAGATACATAGAGTACATTTTCATTAAATGCAGAATGCTTTCTGTGGAGCAATGACAGTGTCTCACTCGCAGCTTTCTCCATCCTGTATCCTCCCTTACTTAGCGAATAGGATCTAACAGGGTCATGTTGTGTGATTCAGAATATAGGCAATGGGAGGGGAACTTCCTGGGTAAAGGCAGAGGCTTCAAACAGTTTCACATGTGTGTTCAATTCCACCTTGAGAGGAGAGGAGGTGTGAAGGAGCAGATTTCACATGATCAGTGCATTAATTAAATAGCATCGTTCTCACTTGCTGACTATTTTTTAACTTGCTGTGGCTATACTCCTCTTCATTATCTTAGCACTTGCCATTCGATTGTCCAGCTACTCCACCTCTGCTTTTCAGACTGCAGTTTTAAGTCATAGGGGGTGGATGAAGAGACCCTTCGGGCTGCTGAAACCAGTGGGGGTATGATGTTGGCACATGTCCATTCTACGTGCTGTCAATCTTTGGGTTGTCAACTCTGGGATGGGAAATGCCTGGAGATTTGACAGGGGGGGGGGTGAAACTTGGTGAGGGACCTCAGCAGAGAACAGTGCCATAGAATCCACCCTTGAAAGCAGCCACTTTCTCCCTGAGAACTGATCAGCAATATTTGGAGATCAGTTGTCATAGCAGGACATCTCCAGGTCCCACCTGCAGGTTGGCAACCTTATCAATCTGAGAAATTCCTCTGCAACATCTGGTCTCCCTAATTGCAGCCCTCATAGATTATGGGCTCAACTTCAATAATAAGAAAACCTGAATGTGTTTACGTCGTGCCTTGCATAATTTCAGCAACTCAAGGACAGAAGAAGGTGGGCAAGTAGGAAATGCGGGTCTAACAGGCATTTGAGAAGACTGAGTCGCCCACCTTTTCCTGACCAAGTCAGTTCAGGGTGGTTTAAACCTTAATTAAGATTACATATTTACAATTAAAACTTAAATATTGCTTAATACCAAAACTTTAACAACTCTAATGATGACAAGTATATTACATAGTGGGGATATCAAAGGGAGAACAAACACCAGAACTCAATACAAGAAAGGGAAAATATACTAAATTCATAATACTTAGATAAGGAAACAAGGAGGGTGGAAGGGAAAGAGGGAGGGGGAGACCAGTGAGATGGACATTGTTGCTAGCCTCAACCATAGGCCTGGTAGAACAACTGAGGCTTTTTCCGCACAGACCAGTAAAAGTGGGGGAAAGGCAGGTTATGTGAACTCGTCCTGGCCCGTTCACACAGCTGGCTGTCCTGTCAGGTGCCCACCTTCACACAAAGGCATATCTTTTTTTTCTTCCCTGCCTGCCTGTGAAGCACTGCTAACCCCCTGCTTCAGGCCATGATATGGCTCATTTCTCCTGCATGGCTCCATGGGAGCTGGGGAAGGGTTTTTCGAGAATTGCGATTTTTTCGATTTTCTTGTTTAACACACCTCGCAGCTGTGGCCATTTGCTCGGCCGCAGCTGCGAGGCACATAAAACAAAAGAATAGCAAAAATCGTGATTCTTGAAAAATCCGTGTTGGGAGGGAAACACAAGGCAGAGTCACTTGAGGGGCAGGAAATGTGCGAAGTTCCCATACACACACCAGGTTTGACCCATTGTTGTCCCGGGTTTATTGGTCCATGCGGCAAAGGCCTTAAAAGCCCTGAGGAACTGTAACAAATTCTACAGGGCTTTGGGCTGACTAGACTAGATTTAATTTCAGTTGACTCTTTCTCAATCAATTCACCGCAGCCTCCAGACATTAGGCCAGTATCTTCAGGGTGGTATTCAGCCAGCCGGCCATCAATGAATATTGCTGGGTGTCATCTGTGTACTGATGACTGCCCAACCTGAAACTCCAGACTAACTGGGTGAGGGGGCACATATAAATACTAAATATAATTGGAGAGAAACGCCACACACCAAAGGGTGCCATGATGATATCCTCTCTCCTTGTGTTACACTCTGTCCCCAACATAGGAGAAATAAGATTAGCTAACAAGGCTGTTCCACGGATACCAATGTCAGCAAGGTGGTGGGCCAATAAATCTCAATCAACCATATCAAAATTTCCATCAGATCGAGTAGTAACAGCAGTGCTGACCCACTTTGATCAGCTGTCTATAGAGATCGACTGTTAGGGTGACAAATGCCATCTTCATTTCATGGCCAGGCCAGAAGCCTGATTGAAATTGGTCCAATGCCAATGTGTTCTCCAGGCATACCTGAAGCTTGTCCATTGCCACCCTTTCAATTACTTTACCCAGGAATGAAAGATTTAATTCTGTGCAGTAATTGGGTGGATCATTGGGATCCCAAGATGGCTTCTTTAATATTGTTGCCTCTTTAAAAACTCCCCCCACCCCCACCCCGCTCGTGTTTTACCATATCAGAGGTATGGAAGGAAAGAGAGATCTGTGTAAAGCAACAGTGAGGATAAGTATGGGACACAGAACTTCACTGCCTATGGCTCTGGCCTTCACTGTGTACCTAGATATGCAGCATGCTTAGGACATACTATATGAAGGTATAATGCATCTTGCAACATATTATGCAGTTTTCTTTGGGAAGGCAGCTTTACAGAGCAGAAATTTGGGGCTTATTCTTAATGTTATTTTTCTACATCAATATTCATAAATTTGTCAAGAGTCTTTCTAATAGCCATATTAATATATTTTTGAGCTTGTTAAGCTTTGATATGCATGAGTTGTTCAGATATATGCAAAAAAAATCACTGCATAAAACATAATATTCATTCAGAATGTCTAGGCTGCATATCTTTGATTTTTCATCACTTGAACTCTCCATTTGAGTAACTTTCATAACGCCATTTCCAGAAATGTAGAAAGTGATTCAGCTTATTTGATAAGGGCACAAATATATTGGTGCCTTTTTGCCCTTTCATTTGGCTGCATTCAGACATAGGAGCAATGTAATAGCCACTTGAAAACTTCTGCTGTGAACACATGGAGAGAGTAACAAAGTTTGTCCTGTTTCATAAACTGTTAGGTCGAGGATTCACACTCTAGGAAACAAGAGATGCCTATCAGTAGCTTCCACATCTACCACCAACGGGTTGAAGTCACTAAGAAATTTGGAAAAATAAAGGGATAAATCTGGAATTAGTGCATGATAAGCTTTTAAGTGGAATCCACCCCTGAGTCAGATGGCTGTTTGCTTTGCTGCAGGTAGCAGAATAGCATGTTAACAGCAACTGTAATTTTAAACAGCTGTTAAGCTTACAGTATTTGGGTTGAGTTGGATCTGGCTAGATTTGAACAAATGGTGAACTGTACTGGTGGTTCTTTATCATGCACTAAGATTTCTACTAAATCATGTTTAACACATGATCACAAAGTTGCAAAACTCTGAACTATAATGAAGGCTGAGGGCTGGACACATGCTGAATGTACCAAACTCTGTCAATGCTCTGCATGTTTGTTTGTCATGTCAATGGACCTGTTTTTTTAGCACCAGGAACAAGCCAGGTAGGAAGCCTTCTCCTAGCATCCCCTACTTGAATAGGAGAGAATAGCAGATACATCAGTTTAAATGGGGTTATGTCTTCCTGTCCTGCTAAAAACATAAAAACACAGTATTAAAAGCAGATGACTCAAAGGAGAAATTCTAATGCCATGCGCCTGGGCATACAGAACAAGGTTCTCCTGACCTAAAATGCTGTGCAAACACCAGATAGTCTTGGTGCAGCATAATTCATGGAGATATGATCTATTCATCAGTCAGTGCCACAGATGGCCAGCTTCCCTCACTGCTCCATGAGCTCCGTGTCTCCTACATTTGACACCAGAAGCTAAATGAACCAGAAAAGCCCAGTTGCCATTTGCCTTCCTGCTTTTTGGCTTCCCTATATTGTACATTCCTAAGGAGCCCTAGTAGATGCAGAAAAACCCCATGGTTTTGTTCCCTGTCTGAATGATTATTTCACTTTGCTCATGTGACTGTACTGATATCATCATTCCTTTCCACATCAGTTTTAACCCAGCCGCCATTATGATATTGGAAGAAATAATGTGATCAGCATAACCCGAAACGATCAGAGTTTAGTAGATTAGTGAAGCAACCTGGATGGAACCCATGGGGTTTTAGCAGCTACTTCCAACTCTGTCAGATATGAACAGAGCCCCACTTTCTCAATCTATTTCCGTTCTTTTCTTTCTAGCAGGAGCATTTCTTCACCTGCTTGCACTCCACATGTGTGTGACCTTCTCTGCTTCCTCTACTCACCTACTATGCCGCTTCTGTCTTTTTTGTGTCCCTTTCAGATCCTTCCTTCCTTCCCACACACTTCCCTGCCTTCCCTGCCTGCCTGCCTGGCCTATGGAATGTTGATAGTTGTGAAGAGGTTGTCCAGGGGACTGGTGGTGTCATTAGCTGGAGCTTGTGGGGCAGGTGCATTCAAATCCCTCTTACTTCAGTCTCTGCCCTCCCAACACTCTTGTTTGCAGTAGTCACCTGGTGTTCTCCTGTCTTGTACCCCAATGTAATATCTCTTCCAACCACCTTGCACTTTTTCCTCTTCTTCCTTCTAGCCCTGCTGCTACTGTTGCACCCAGCCTTTTCCCATTGTCAGTCTTGGCAGCTCCAATCCAGTGCCTTGTTTTGTATGCGTGGTGGCAGCTTCTACCTTACTAATACATGTGTGTGTGTTTCTTTCTTCCTTTCTTTTTTTTGTCCACCGCTTTTTTCTTCTATCAGGAGGCAGCCTGCAGTCCATGAGGCAGAAGATATTCCTCTCCCTCTCTCTTTCTCTCTCTTTGTGTGTGTATGCCTGTGTCTCTCTCTTGTGACTGCACTAACCAACCTCCAGACAGTTTTGCAGCTGATCCAGTATTCTGGAGTTGCAAAAATAACTCTGAATTTGTCATACCTTCTGACAGTCAATCTCTCTCTCTCTCTCTCTCTCTCTCTCTCTCTCTCTCTGTGTGTGTGTGTGTATTTATAACCTGGTTTTTCATCTATAGCTATTTCAGTCCCCTCCTTCTGTGCATGCATGTGCCATTTTGTATGCCAGTGCACACCACCATGTCTGGAACTCTGCATGTGTCTGCCTGCCTCACTTTGTAATCTTTGAGTCCATTGTTTCCCACACACTTAAGGGTGTGCTTGATCTCTGTGTGTGCTGCTTGGTGTCTATGAGCATTTTTCCGGATCTGTTTCAGTGTGCTTAGCAATGTGGATGGTGTATATGCATAACAGTGTGCTGTGCCTGCCCTGTGCTTGTGATAGGTTCACTGGTGTGTGCTGGTCCATCTCTTTCTAGTTATCACAACCACTGACATTTTGTGAAACATCAAAGAGGTAGCTGTATCAGATCAATGTGTTTTTCTTTTCCTTGATCAGCATCTCTTTGGCATTATTTTCAGGCCTTTAAACAATTTTATTTCTCTTCCATACGTCCTGTAGAAAACTTCAGTGTGAAGTCCAGGTAATTCATTCTAAGCTTGACACTGCCCACCACTGGCTATTTAAAAATGATAGTCCAGTGGCAAGCCTCAGCATAGAATGATGAGTTTTCTCCGGGGACGTATGAAAACTTTTGTGTGTGTCTCCACGTTTATCTGTGAATCCATCCCTGTGTGGGCAGTACTGTCTTTATTACCTGTTATCTCTACAGCATTTGGTAATATACAAATTGCTATTCAATCTTTACAATAACCTGTGAGATAGATTAGACAGTGATTGGTCCAGGGCCACCCAATGAGTTTTTTGGGCACCATAAAGCCTGATTCTTCCAGATTCATACTCAGTATAGTATAGATATGGTATACATACATCTCCAACAACCTGCAACAGAGGTCTGTCCTTAACATAGTTCTTGTTGGGAGTTGGGGAAATGATGTTTCCACCTCCTCCCATGCTGCACTTTTCACTATCCCCCAAGCCTTGTTCAGCCTACCTTTTTTAGTAAGAAGATGGTGGACTACGTCAAGTTATGAAGCTGCCTTAACAGAGCAGGTTGCAGATATTTGAAAAAAGCAACCCACTAACAAAACAAGCTGTCCACCCCCTCTGCTGAATTTCACACTGAAAATAAAGTACATTTTATTCATGCATCTGAGTTGAGATTGAACTTGATTGGGACTAAAAGGGAGCACAGTTTCTAGCTTGTCATATTTGTACCCTAATCTATGTAACATGGAGGTGGGACTGGCTTATCAGTTTGTCCATATTTCTCTTGAACCCTGAGAGAGGTCATATGTAGACCCTGAGTATCAATCTATATAATTCTTTAATGTTCAAGTATCTGAGGATATTTAAAATTGGAAGCAGGAGCCATGAACAGACAAGTGAGCTCTTTCTGTAAAACTAAAATAGTCCCAGGCAAGCTGAAAAATGTAATTTAAAAAATTAAAAGCCAATAGAAGTAGCACCAGAGCTTTACAAATCAATGCCCCGAGTGGCCTTTGCTAGGCAACCACAACAGTATTGCCAGCTTTCAAGCCATAGTTTCTGTCAGTAAAAGACAAGGGGAAAGGCAGGGCCCTTTTTAGGGCTATTTTGGCCTTTGAAGGAAGATTCATTGGGTCCAAACTTCTAGCGACAACCAGCCAACTTGGTATCACCTAACTTGCATGACTCAGGTGGATTCTGCATAGGCCCAGGGAGCGGTGGAGCACAGGTGTACATGACACCAGTGCAGCCCCAAGATATTTTGCATACATGTGTGTAAGCTGCTGCAGCCCGTGGTGGAGCCTCTGCACGAGGTGCACTGCTTTTTAAAAAATCCTACCTCCTCTTCCTACGTAGCTCTGTCAGGACAATCCCACCCCCCACCCCCCTCCATGGCCCTGGCAACGCCCTGGGGTTGGAGGGCAGGAGGAGTTTCCCCTCATCTCAATGGAGCTACATAGGAAGATGAGATAGATTTTTTTTTAAAGTAGCACGCCGAAAAACGGCACCTTCCACCCGGTGCCATTCGCTCGGCACTAGGTGGAAGGCACTGTTTTCCAAAAGACTTGCTCATTTAGTGAGTCAAGTAAACACTGGTTGTGGGAGGAAAGAGTGGTGCTGCCTCAATTTGGAGGTGGCAGCCATGCAAGGTCCCCCCCCAGGCTGATGCTGGTGATTTTGGCTCATGCAGAATCCACCTCAGTCAGGACTGGCTCCTAACTACTATTCAGCAGCAGCCATTCCACAAAAGTCAGTGTAGTGTGGTGGTTAGATATTCAGACTAGGATTTGGGGGACCCACATTCGAATCTTACCTCGGCTGTAGAAGTTTACTGGGTGACATTGAGCCAGTTTCACATTCTCAGCCTAACACCTCACAGGATTGTTATGAGGATAAAATGGAGGAGAGGAGAATGATGCGAACTGTTTTGAGTCCACACTGTAGAGAAAGATGGAGTATAAATGAAGTAAATAAATAATTAATACAACTGAAGATTGGGGGCAATAAAAGTTAGGTTGTAGGTGGGTGGGAAGCAGGAGTGTACCTGCAGGGATGTACCTGCTGGGCACTGCCTATCAGGTCATGTAAGGGGTACAAAATCACCCCCCACACACTGAAGCCTGCCATGGGCCCACCAGTGCCCCTCGACTCTAGGGGCCCTTTGGCAGGTTCACAGCAGGCTGCCTGCCCAGAGCCAACTTCTGCCGGCTTCCCCACCTCTATTGGAGACCAGCCTGTCAGCAGGGAGGCCGGGGAGTGCAGGAGCCAGCATCAGGCACCCGCTGAGCTGTTCGCCCCCTCCTGAGCCCATCTCACCCCCTGGCCTTCCTGCAGGCTTGCAAAGGTTAGTGGGTCACGGGGAGGGGGGCACCTGGAGCAGGTGTTGCACCCGGGTGCCGCTCTCCCCGCCCCCCCGATATACCTCTGGTGGGAAGGGAGAAGAAAAGGAAGCATGAAAAGTTGGAGATATGGGAGTTGTCAGATGGAGGGAAAGAGGAAATAATGTGGGGAAGGGACTTCAGGGGCAATGAAGTACCCTCCGCAGTTCCCTACCACCCAATTGGGCCTTAGTTTTCCTGGGCAGAAGCTACCAGAGGTGGGAAGGAAGAAAAACTGAAGATGGGGGCAAATATAGGTAACCTTGTCGGTGGGTTGGAAAGAGAACCAGAAGCAGGAAAAGGAGAGTCTGTGGGGACTTTCATGGAAGGGAAAGGGGAATGGTGGGGGAGGGGAAAGGATATGCCCCCTACAAGTCCTTATGGTCCCCTACTTACAATTTTATATTAGTGTCTTGATCTTTATATGCCTGTATGTCAGTCTGTTTCTAATTGTGACCAGTTGTCACCTTGTAAATCCATTGCCATTGTATTTCCGTTGGCAATGAACAAGTTTATGTCACTTCTGTAATTGCCTTTCTGGCATTGTGCTTCCTGCCAGCTCTTTCTCCTGACTCCCTTCTTCCTCCTGACTTCCTGAAAGTTCCAAACTTATTTCCAGATGAGGCAATACACTTGTTAAAACTATTGAAATTCCATATTGTTATGAATTCTCCCAACATTATCAAAAGCAATATCATTGATATATTACATAGAGCTCTGAAATAAATTCATATCATGCTGGGATAATCTGGTAGCTGGCAGAGGAATAGACTAGTCAGATCTGAGCTCACTTGAGGCCTATTAAAATTAAGTATGTTTGACATATAGGAGAGATGTAGCCATGGGAATGTGAATGGAGTTCTCTGGTGATAGGCCCTTTGATGAAGAGAAAGAACTCTGCTTTCTTTATTGGATTGGCCATTCATAGCCATGTTATTGTGGGGGCACAAAGAATGACTGTGAATGAAGGGGGTTTCCTGAGGTACTGGCTATTTCCCTCTGCAGGGTAAACAGAGTTAGCCCAGAAAGCAGGTCTGCCTTACATTATTAGTGAGGTGATGCATAATTAGTTGGTGGTAAACCAATACAGCATTGCCAGGCCCACCTGGTGAAAGATAAAGCACTCCCAAGTCTCTAAAATCAACAAGTGTCAGGTTTGGACTATAGACCTGATGCAGACAATCATGCCCCACATATTTGATGCTAGTCCTTTGGCTAGGATACCATGAGGCATTGCTTTAGTGTCCTGCACTCAATTTTCCCAGGTGCTCTGCATACACCAAGGCTGGCAAAGAAAACATCTGGCCATACGTCATCTCAGCAATTGCCTGTCAGGGAAAGCAAACAAAGGCAGTTGCCTCTTTGTGAGAGGAAATGTTTGTTTTTGGAGAAGGTTAATGGACTGGAGAAGCTGGAAGGGAGTTTACAGGAAGCACCAGCACAGACCCAACCCATGGCAGTCCCTGTCTCGCTAAATCTCCTATATATTTTGAGTCAAAACCAGCAGATACTTGCCTCTCCATCCAGATGGAAAGGAACATAATAATCTCAAACCAGAACAGTGGGAGATGCTGAGCAAGAATGAAGTGACATGGATTGATAGTTATAATTATTACTATACAGCAATGAAATCAATGTGCATGGCACTTTACAAGGGGAAAATAAGTTCCTCCTCTGAGACGTTTACAGTCTAAATTGTAAGCAGCAAAGAAAGGAGGGTTCCTAAATCCAAAAGAAAACAAATGCTGAAGAGGTAAGAATCAGCCATGTTAGGAGGGAACCTGCATTCAAAAGAACTGGTTGCAGATGAACACATAAATGTGCTATCAAAGGAGGTTGCTGTTTATAAACATGTCTTGAACTAGGATTCTGGTCTTCTATTCCCTTGTATGTGTTTTTCCCTTTCTTGAACATTGTGCCTCTGTTATACCCAGTGCAAATGCGTATCTTTTCCCTCTCTTCCCCAGGTTGCCCTCTGGTGGCAAGGCAGTGAACACAGCACCTGTGCCAGGACAGATGCAGCATGAGGAGACTGACCACAAAACAGAGCCTCGCTCATCCGTCACAGACCTCGTAAACTCCCTGACCAGTGAGATGCTTATGGTGAGTGCAGTCAGGTTTGCCCAGTTGTCATGTCATGTGTTCCTATACTAGCTGGAGAGAACTCTGCTCTGAACTTCCCATGTTTCCTTCTCCTGGTAAAAGCAGGGTTGGTATGAACTGAGTAAAAAAAGAACGAAGCTGCATGTTTCAGAACAAAAAGTTTGGTCTCCAATCCTAAGGCAGTAAATGAGGCCAAGGTGTTTTTCTACATCCATAACTATTTCAGATTCAGATTAAGTGAAAAACAGATTTTCTTAAACCACCCATCCCTTCATTGTCTTGTTCATTAATAAATTGATTAAACATTAGGTTCTCAAAGGTTTCATGGAATATAGGTTTTTTTATGTAATTTGTGTTAGTAGGAAAGGTGAACTTCATAACTGGAAATTTCCCGGCCTCCTCCTGGTACGCAGCTGCACAAGACTATATTGGATAAATGTCAACCATGAATCATGCAAGAGGAAACCTTATTGAAATGTATGCATACCTGTGAGCAGGATCTTCCAGCACTGTGATTAAATCATGCCAGCCCCAGCCGTTCTGTTTTGATTCAGGACTAGGAACCTGAAACATCAGCCTCTAGGCCTTGGGAGTCACTCCACTTTGCATCAACAGAAGCTAACAGAGCTTAGCAGCTTCTGACATTTGCCCTGTTCAGAGCAACACAATTAGAACTTCCTCTCTCCACTGTGTCTGTATCAACTTGTTGAGAATGAGAATTGGGAAGGATGTATTTCTAGGCTGATACAACATTCATACAGCCCTGTTTTCAAATTGGTTAAAAGTGGTGAAGCAGAAATTTAAATTCAAATCTATTTTGAAAATTGCAAGCTCGGTGCACACTGGATTAATACTGAAATTCTAAAGTACCGGTATATTTTAAGTTACTAAATACCATTGAGTATTGATCTTAAGCATGGGGTTTAAAAATACTAAGGGTTGAAGGGCAGTTCACGTATTGATTTTAAGGAGTCAAAAACAACTTGTTTTTCATTTATAGATGGTTGCCTAACAGAAGAAGCAACCATCTATGATAAACCAGTCCATGTTTTCAATTTCATTTAAGTGTGTTATAAACTGAAAGCTACAGTTACATTTTGAATTTCCCTTTGACTCCCATCCTAAGTCCACCTGGTTTCACTATGGCCCTTTCCGCACGGAGGCGGAAGGGCTTGGGTCGGCATAATGAACACCGATCCGACGGCTGGGACGACGGCGCTCCGCGGCGCCTTCGCCCGGCTGACTCGACTCTTCCCCGTCCCTCTCCCACTCTCCTCGTCGCCATCGTCGCCCTGCTGGCCTCCGTAGACCCGCCCATGCTGCCCTCCGACCTCCAGGGGTCGGAGGACAGCGAGGGAGGGCCTTCGGAGGCCAGCAGGGCGACGACGGCAACGAGGTGAGTGGGAGAGGGACAGGGACAACAGCGCATTCCCAGCAGTGCCGTTCGCACCGCGCCGCCAGGAATGCGCTGTATTCCAAAAGCCTCCCTCCAGGAGGGAGGTTTTTGGAGGCGGCCTGAGGCCGCCCTGGGGGAGGAGGAAGGGAGCCAGGTCGACGCTGCTGCAATTTAGCAGTGCCGCCTGTGCGAACGACTCCCTGGGGACGGCATTTTTGCCGTCCCCAGGGCGTCGTTATTGGCACGTGCGGAAAGGGCCCATCAAAGGGATTTTAGTGATTCTGGCCTCCCTTTGAGCACGCTATTAAGAGGAGTGAAACTGTATGAACTGGATCTCTGGAACAAACACTGGGATGAAATTGTTTTATATATTGTCAGGACACCACAGCATCTATGCCATAGCTCATTGGGAAGCATGCATGCAGAGAGGAAGACAACTGAACTGTCATGGAACACTCCTGGTTGCAGATTGCTTAAATGAAAGAGAAAGAAAACTGTTTGATATCTCTGCTAGAGCCATGCAGTGAGATAATAATCAAAATCCAGTGAAAATAATACTCATTCTTCAATGCAGTGATAACATTGTAAGCTACTTTAGATCCCCACAGGATGGAAACATGGGGTGTCAATAAGACAAACTATCTTTTCCACATCTCCATAATGGGCCTCCCAATTTCTGATACCCCCCCCCTTCTTGTCCTCATCATGTTTTCAATAGCTTATTCTCTTTTGCTGGTTGAGATAAACAATGCCATCCTAAACAGAATTATACCGTCTAACTCCATTGAAGTCAGTGAGCTTAGAAAAGTATAATTCTGTTCAGAATTGCACTGCCAGTCCTAGAGAATACAGCAAATGCAGAACTGGTTACTGGACCCTTTGAACTACAGACACAGTTTATCCCTGTAATGTGGGCGTATCTGGAAATTAGGTGGACCTGACAGAAGGAACTCTGATAGAGAGTCCCATGATACACATCAAAAATTAACTTGTGAAGTTCTCCTGTACTAAATCAAGCTTAGTTGCTGTGTCAGGAAGCTTTTGTCTCATTAAGACATAATCTCACTATATTAGCCAACCCTAAGTTTTAATCCCTTGACAAATTTCACAGCCAGACATCTTGCAATTTTCAGATGCTGCCCAAAAGCTCTAACACTTGGCTGTTCTGTACATGTATGAAATTTTGTTCAAATGAACTTTTCTCATTTGCACTCCAATGTTAACATCTACTAAAATATATTCTGTAGAAGATTCTAGATGCAACCCCACAAAGGAAATCCCATGTTATAAAATTGGTACAAATATAAGAACTTAAGTACTTCTTTAGAAATTGGTATGCCATTCCCTTCTCTGTGCCGTTCCCATAGAACAGGGATCTACAACCTGCGACTCTCCAGATGTTCATGGACTACAGTTCCCATCAGTTCATGCCAGCATGGCCGATTGGCCATTCTGGCAGGGGCTGATGAGAATTGTAGTCCATGAACATCTGGAGAGTCGCAGGTTGCAGACCCCTGCTATAGAAGGAATCACAATTGTATGTATTCTTTTTTACTGGGAGAAGTAAGCTGTGTGAATAGGCATGACCTGTGGATCAGAATCCATATATATGGTATGTGTGGATGTACACTGGTATGACAGCCAATTTCTATTACTGCTAGTGTCTGACATGACTGATTCAAAAGTCATAACTCATCTCTTGATTTCAGAATCAGGTGGTGACATCACAGATCAATCACTGTGGAAAAAAACTGTTACGTTGTCTCACATTTCCTTCTATGAAATGCTTTTCAATAAAATTTGAGCACATATCCAGCTCTCAATCATCTGCTGAGTAATCAACACATTCTCACACATGAGAAATAACCAAGATCACAAGAGTTCTAAATAGCTCTTGGTCTCCAATGCACAGTCACAGGCTATCATTTTCCCTGCATGCATCCTACTTTTACCTCACTTGGGGCTTGCTTTTGTGACGCTGTCATGTTCCAGAGCATTATCACCTCTCTGATCCTGAAAATTTATAATCAGGCTGAAAAAAAACCAGGCACTGTTCATACTAGACTCAATAGGGTGTCATGTGCTTCCCTCTTGTGGTGGAACTGGGACAGGCAGCATCAGAAGCAAAGTGGGCTTGATGTGAAGGGGGAGAGCAGGAAGAGCGGCCTGGTCATGTTTAACTGAATATTAATATTCTTGCTTGATTTCTCCAAATGAACATGTTTAATATGCACATGATATGAATAATCACATGTGATGCCCTTCAAACCAGATTTATGCAATTTCCTGCCCTGTGGAAATTTTAATTTTTGAAATAATCTTAAGTAAGTAGAAAAGCTGTTCCGAGATATAGAGCCTGAAGCCTAGCAAATGTCCTTATGGAACAGTGCAGCACCAACTGCTATCTTCTGCAGTCTTTCTTGGCAGTCAGGGAAATGTGATATTGCTGTGGAAAAGATCGCAGCTTTTGAGAGACTAGTCGAGATGCTGGTCTTAAGAAGACTGCTGTGCGAGAGTCCGTTCTCAGCTAGGCAAAAGTGAAGCTTGTAGCCATTAAGGGGAGAGGCAGGGGAACTGTTAGGAGGAAATGGCTGTCTGGGGAGTGAGAAGGTGAGCAAGAGTGGGATAAAATATATTTAGACAGGTGTTGTATGCACATAGCAGAGAGGATCTTTACTGTACTGCTGGAGTCTCTTTGGAATTTAATTTATACTTATTTCTATCACACGGTCCATATTGTCATAAAACATTTTGGTCATAAAACATCAGCATTTCTCAAACAACTTGATAGAAATCAGTGTAACAGTATAATAGAAAATCTAAGTGCTAATTCAAGCCATTTTTTAAACAGAGGAAGTTGTTTAGCCTTTTTGAGCATCTCTATAGAAGCAGCATAGAAATTACCTAAATAAATAAATCCCTCCCCCCTAAGCCTGATGAAATAATAAGGTCTGAACTCAGACTATAAAGACCAGAAGGAAACTATCACTACAAGTGTTACGAGGGGGACAGCATTCCACAGATGAAATGGCATTACCAAAAGACAAAAAAAACCTGCTTTCAATGAAATGCTAACCTCATTTCCAATAAGTAAGACATCTGAAGAACAGCTGTTGTGGGATCATCTCATGCATGCAAAGTAGTTAATTGAAACTATTAATGCATGGAAAGATTCATACGGAAGGTTCATACTGGGCAGGGGCTACTGCTCAGTGGTAAAGCATATGTTTGGCATGCAGAAGGCTTAGGTTCATCTCCAGCTTCTCCAATTAAAAGCAGCAGGATGTGAAAGACCTCTGCCTGAGACTTTGGAGAGCAGCTGCCAGTCTGAGTAGACAATATTGGCCTTGATGGACCAAGGGCCTGATTTCAGTATAAGGCAGCTTCATGTGTTCATGTGTACTGGATACCTGTCTCAGATAACCTGAACAATAACCATGTAGGACTTCCATCAGCAACTTCTATTTTACATAGTGAAAATTGGCAGTCAGTAAAATTCCATTAGTGGTACCACAATATAGTCCTTCTAGCTGACAGCAGTTAATAACAGTGCTGCTGCATTTTGGACCCATTAAAAGTTCCAAAGTACCTTCACAAAAGCAGGGGTTCTTCTGTGACAAAGCTTGTTGATGTAGCTTTAAACTTCATTGCAGCAGAGATGTTCTGATACTCATTTTCAGGGACTCGGTTCCCAAGTGTAGTTCTGGAGTCAGCCTGCTTCTGGGAGCTTTGACTCTTCTTGTTTTAACTGACTTTGTGTGTAAGGTTTTCAACCCTATCCTTGGGAATAGCATCCTACAATCTGTTCCAGTAAATAATTCTCATCTCTGTGCCCTCTGCTTCTTTTTTCCTTTCTTTGTGCTTCACAATTTCCAAGCCCTTGCCAGTGGTAATACCCTGGCCGCATTACGTTAATGGAACATGAAGAAGAGAAGTTGTGTGTCGTGCGGGATTGTTATTGTGTGACAAAATGCAATTACGCAGGCTGTAGTGTGACCAGTGTGCCTGCACTAAACATTGCAATACAATTTTGCAATATGTCATACACACAGTGTTACTCCCTAAACATATTATTGAGCTCGACAACATAACTGATGGTAGAAACCAGCAGATGAACAGGAAAAACTGTTGTGCTGCTTCATTTCCATTTTGCTACAAGCTCATTGAATCAATATGCCAAGTATTCTAATACTGATAGAGTTTTAAGGTCCTCAATGCATTGATTTACTGGAGGTAAGCTTTTATCTTTCCCATGTTGTTATATAAATCTTTTAGCTGTAGTAAGGGCATGGAAGAATGCTATGCATTTGATCATCTACTAACACGTTCCCAGTATTGTCTCCAGGACAGAAGCAATAATTTACCCAGAAGAAAATAGAATTCTGCTCTATGGATTCCTAGAGGCAAACTAAATGTGACAGTATCCCCCAAATCATAGCCAGGGCGACCAGTTCTACCATTTTAAAGCTTAACATTGATTATTCAAAAATGCCAATCCAGAGCGGGCCTGCAATGCACCAAGGCCAGATGAGCCATTCTTTACCAGGCGCCCAATCTGGATCAGTCCCTTAAGATTTTTAAAACGCCTGAGTTAGGCTTTAAAATAGTGGCAGTGGCCCCCAGGCCAACCCAGTGATGTCATCGTATCTACTTTGGCCCAGAGATTCTGTGAACAGAGAGCTCATCTTCAGGTAACTTGAATACATTATAAATGTTTGCATATACGAAGTATTCACAATCAGTTCCTGGGGAAAGGGAAGTACTGACCACTTTCTTCTGGTCGATGTCTCTTCCCCTGCTCTCCAGTTTTCACATATAAAATAGCTGCACTGCTGTGAACTTGAAACATCCTGACCTTCACACAAATCTTCTTCTAAATTTCAGTGTTCCTACCTACCCCATATTCCTACCTACTCCACTCCTGCACCATGAGTTGGGAAGTTCTTTCCCTATATATGGTAAGAAGCAGAGGTGGGATCCAACCAGTTCTCACCACTTCTCTAGAAGTGGTTACTGATCTTTTTCTGAGTGCCGAGAAGGGGTTACTAAAGCAACCTCCCTGCCCAATAGAGACTGGAGGTGCGTGTGTGCGGCGGCACCACTGTTTGAATCCCACCACCATCGGAACCTGTTATTAAAATTTTTGGATCCCACCACTGGTAAGAAGTAATTGTGTATCGGTGTCTTCAGGGAGTGTCTATTCAGAAACAGCTGCCCCCATGATGAGAGGATAATACATAATAATACTTATTTCTATCACACGTTCCACAAAGTGACTTTTGGTCATAAAACATCAGCATTTCTCAAACAACTTGATAGAAATCAGTGTAACAGTAGAATAGAAAATCTTGAAATCTCTAAGGCTTATTCCGCACATGCAGAATAATGCACTTTCAAACTGCTTTCAGTGCTCTTTAAAGCTGTGCGGAATGGCAAAATCCACTTGCAAACAGATGTAAAAGTGGTTTGAAAACGCATTATTTTGCATGTGCGGAAGGGGCCTAAACCTCTAGGTTAGCTTGAAATCTCTAAAGATTTTGTAAATGCTTCCATAGCAGCCATTTTGTGACAGTGCCTGCTATCCTTTCTCAATATTCTCAAAGTGCCCACAGGCTTAGCCAGACTGAGGAAAATCCTAGCTCAGTGTATTTATTTACACTGAAATAATCTATCCTGTGTTAAGAAGCTGAAAGTCACAGGCTGGGTTTGCTTTGAAATTTATCATTGCTTTTCAGCTTTCTAGGGTTTCACGTTAAAAAAAAAACAAATGCCTTAAAAAAGTTTAAGAACACCTTCTGTTTAGCAGAACATCTGCAGTTCAGATGGCAACATTTGGATAGGTCAGTATGTAACTGTCAGGGCCCATGTGTGCACACCAAGAAGACATATTAAAAGGCATCTCAAATGACAACATTGCTTTAGCAATTTAAGAACATGTGGCGTCCAAACAAGAGATTTCCTGGGTCAGTAAGGGCAGAACACACACCATCTGCTTTAATTAACTTCAGGACAAGTAACAGCTTTGTCTACAGGAATTCCTTCCTATAGTAAAGGTTGGGAGGAGGGCAGGTCCTTATTTAACCCATTCAACTTTACTATTTTCCCCAGTTTATTTGTTGGCGTATGTTAGGATTAATTGAGGAGTTCTTAATCAAAGTGTTGGTTTTTCTGGTGATTTTGTTGGTAGGGTCCTGTTTCAGTTTTTTGTATGTTGTTGGATCCAAAAGTTGTCTGGTTTTTTCTTTGTATTGTTCTGTTTTCAAGATTACTGTGGCATTACTTTTATCTGCTGGGAGAATGATGATTTCTGAATCGGAATTGAGGTCTTTGATGGGTTTTCTTTCTTTCCTCGTTATTTATTTATTTTATTTCTAGGCCACCCATTCCCCAAAGGGCTCAGGGCGGCGTACAATCAAAACCCATCAATTACAGAATACCATCCATTTAAATACCATTTAAAATCCAATATGTTGTGTTACTGGAGGGAAGTTTTGCCTTTCTCAGAATCCTTGCTGTTTCCCCTCTTACTTCCTCCGCTTCTTCCTCAGGGAGATAAGTTCTGATTCAACATTAGCAATTATGTTTTCTAATGGGATTCTGGTGGTGTAACAGCAACGTGTTTTGGATCCTACAACATACAAAAAAACTGAAACAGGACCCTACCAACTAAGTCCAGAATATTTTGGACACAATAGGAAGATGAGGAAGGGTGGATGTCATGAGGGTATAATGAATAAGTCAAACTACATTCTTTGGTCTACATAGCAGGCCATGAAGGTTCTTTAGTACAATACAGTCTGATTTCAGAAAGTTCCAGTCAAGAAAACCAATGAGATGCCCCAACCCAGTACCTTGTAAGAACCAGTATTCTTTCTTTTTACAGCCAGAAGCAGGGGAGGATTGCGTATTAAGTCTGTCATGGAAAGACTCTTGCTCCCTCACTCCCTCCTTTGAGGGGGCAGGACCTTTTCCAGGGCCATGCGTCTCACTAGTCCATCCCAGACTAAGATGGAAACTCATGCCCCCAAGTTGCCTCATAGTGCAAGCAGTGTTTAGCTAATTAGGTATTACTTACTTGCGTAAGGAAATTCATCTGAACAGATATTTATTAATGTATATTGCAATGGAAAGTGAAAGAAGGGTTTTTTAAATATTACCATGGGGTTAAAAACATTTCCCAAACCAATTTATACCTGCTAATGTGGTTCCAGAGCTACAATACTTTGTGCAGTTTAACTACCTCCCTTCAAATTACCCACTTAGTCATCCATATCTGTCTCTGTCTCTTTCCTGCCTGTTATAGAACCTGAGTGCTAGTCTTTCTCCACATGATGAGGAGCAGATAATCACTGGGATGGAAGGTTCCTGTACCTCATAACCAGTCTTTACTCTGGGGTGGGACATGACAATCTGATTTTAAGTGATAGGGATGGTGGAAGAGAAATAACAGCTGGGGGGGGGAGTTGCATTATGAAGCAGAGCATAAAGACTTTCTGAAGGCATAAATTTAGCAGAATCTTTTCCCTAGGACATCCTGTTTGAAAATGGTTCAGCACATCAAAAACAGAGGATGGGGCTGTTTACAAAAGTTAATTCGTTCTGAAACATCAGGTGTCCTTTCTTCAGCATGAAATTAACATTAAGCAAGGGCCTTCAGATGAAGTTTGTTAATCTGAATGACTCATAAGAAAGAGGTCCAGGTCTTGAATTATTTACTCTGTGTGGTGCATACTAAATTGATTGGTAAGGTGGAATGGCTAGAAGAAGCATCTCCTCCACGATTATGCCTTTGGTTTATCATTTCCCACCTACTGTCTCATTTGTAAGCTTTCCGTATCCAGCTAAATACCTTCCATCTTTTCCCTGATATACTCTGAGACTGTGTCCCAACATTAGAAAGCTTTGAGTGATTTAACCCCATTCTTCTGCAAATCCCATCCATGCTCTTATTTGACTGTTGCAAATACTCTCAACCCTAAGACATGTTGTGCTGGAGAGAGGAAGTCTGTGCTACCAAATGGCTTTGGTAACATGGCAGGTAGTGTGACAGCATTTATCTATTTGGCTTTGGTAACATGGCAGGTAGGCTGACGGTGGGCGTTTCCCCACTCACCCTGATCCCCCCCATGCTGCACGCTGCTCTCAGCGCGCGGCATCCCTGGCGTGCGCCCGGGTATCCCCACGACCCCACCCTCTGCGCAGGGTCATCAAAAGGCGGCCTTTACAAGAGCGCCAGGGATGCTGCGCACTGAGGGGGCGCGACAGTGTCAGCGTCGGGGCAGCTGCGCTGTTGCCGCCCCTGTTGTGGGGAGTGCCCCGGGACCTCGCGCTACTTGAGGAGAGTAGCGCGGGGCTTAAGGTAAGTGGGGAAAGGCCCCGTATTTATCTATTTGGTCCTTCCAACTCTGTTGAAGCAAGCACATCGATTGGAGTCAGAAGCTATCTGAGGAAGCACCAAACAGTGTTCTGACTGCTCCCTGAATTTTACCAAAGCCACAGGCAAGAAATTCAAGGGTTCATCAAAACTAAGAGAGTTATTCCTTTTATCCCACCAAGAAATCTTATCTATAGAGAAAACAATGGTTTGAATGGAATAGCTCAGACAGGGTGAAGTGCATTGAAGAAAGGAGCATCAATGGAGAGTAAAGGAGGACAATTCTGAGAAACTCAGACCTCCAACGGAGTGACAAGTGATTGTGCAAGTTATCCTCTGGTTGGGACCAGTCCAGGGATAAAAGAGCTATTGCCTTAGGAAAAGTGTGAAAGGTATGGAGGCCAGTAATAGTGGTCACTGCAAGCTGCAAGTACAGGTAGTCTACTTCATGTGTAATGTAGTTCCATGAAAACTTGCACTGGAGTTGGATAGCCTCACATCTTCACCACACCCTTTCTCTGTAGCCCAAAGAACATGTCAAGGTAGTGGAGGGTGGGGGGGGGAGGGGTAGAATGCTCCATAATATCATTGCACATTAGTGTTTCCCCCACAAGTGACATCTAATAAAGTGGAATGGGAGGTAGAAAAATGCTAACATGATAACATGACTCTTTCCCCACTCGCACATGGCCATCTCACCCTAACATGCTGCTCATCCTGGAGCCTTTGGGCTTCTTCAGGCCTCTTCTAGCACCATACGCTGCATATCCAGATCACTGGGCAGTGAATGGTTTCATGATGAGAAGATAGTGATGTTACTTACATTTGCAGGCTTCACATTTTTTAAACAAAGCTTGTAATTTTTCTCAAGGAGCTGACTTTACTAATCTGGTTTCCATGTCCATACAGTGTTACAATTGACAGTACCCCTGAATCCTCAGCTTGGAGGATTTTCCTCCCTGGAGCATCCAAGAAAAGCATGGTGTGACAAGTCTCAGCAGCCCAGGAGGGGCACCATTCACATGAAAGTACCGTGATGCAGATATTTCAGAATGCTCCATTCATTTGGTGGAGGGAATGTAAAGAAATTGTGAATGATACCATGATACCAGAATACCAGAAGCAGGCTTATATATTACCTACCCATGTTTACAACTGGCCTATATTAATAACTGGTTGTGACTTGAAGTTATATCTCTACTTCTCATATTTATTAAAAAAACACATGCTAGAATTAGAACAATTTGTATTCTATGTGTTTGTAAATTGACCATGTAAAATTGAAAGCGTATGTGCAGGAAAAGTATTCAAAACTGGAAGGTATCTGGTGAACATTTTAAAAAATTAGAAGAGGATTACAAATTGCCACTGGAAGTCAGGGTTTGGTGCATCAGATCACCCAACCTGCCTAGGAAGTTCTCGTAAGGATTCCATTAAGTCAGCCTTCCATGCCCAGGCTTATATATTCCACCAAGTCAGTCTGGCGCCCAGCGGCTCCCTCTGTGTTGCTCAGGTGGGTGTCGTGGCTGCAGGCCAGCTCCTGCACTCCCCGGCCTCCCTGCTGACAGGCAGCTGGCTGTGGTCATGGCACCCACCTGAGCTGCCTGCTGCCTGGCTGGGTGGAGGTGAGTGGCTCAGGTGGGCGCCTGATGCTGGCTCCTGCCTTCTCCGGCCACCCTGCTAGCAGGGAGGCCAGCCGCAGCACCCACCTGAGGCACCTGACGCAGAGTCCAGCTGGGCTAAGAGGCAGCAAGCAACTCAGGCAGGCACCTGACGTCGGCTCCTGCCCTCTTCAGCCTCGGCGCCCACCTGAGCCACCTGCTGCTGAGCCTGGCCAGGAGGCAGCAAGTGGCTCAGGTGGGCACCTGATGCTGGTTCCTGCCCTATCTGGCAGCTGCAGCACTTGCCTGAGCCACCCACTTCCGAGCCCGCCATCGAGCTGCCGTAAGTGGAGTGTGGGGGGCCCAATTATGCCCCGGGCGCCATTTTGGGCTGGTACACCTCTGACTGCTCCTATCAACTCTCTCTACCACATTCCACATTTACAGCATAACTTGACTACTCAGATTATTTTTCAAAGTCTAGGCACATTATGCATACTACAGACTTTGTAACACTATTTTCATCATTCTAAAATCCCCTTGAAACTATCATGTACCAAATAGTCATATAAATTGATGCTTTGAATGTTTATTTATTTATGTCCTTAAAACATTTATTAGTCACCTGTTGTAGAGAACCAGAAAGGACCAGAATAGAGTAACCATTGAAGGATCTTTATTCTTAAGCTTCCATGATACACACACACGAGATGCTGAATCTGACTTTTCCCAAACAAACAGACTGCTTTTACGAGTCCGAATCCCCCCTCCTTCGAGCCCCAGACAGGTTCCCATGAAAGACTCAAAACTAGCTTCACACACATAGATAAGGAGTAGCAAGGTTAGCTTGCCTCACCGGGCACACAGCCCAACTCGAGGAATGCTCGAGTTGCCAAGGTCGCAAGAGCTGGGAAAGGAAAAAGCAACATCTTTACACTCCGCCTCCCTTAAGATGTCTCCCCCACACTTCCCCCAGGCTTGTCGGGAAAGGACTTATGAAAAGCAGAAATTAACGGGGGTGCATTAATATCCTCCACATATACCCATTGGTTATGCCCGGAAGGATAGCCCACCCAAGAAACTAAATACTGCAAGCGTTTGCGTAAGAAACGGGAGTCTAGAATGGCGTCAATTTCATAATGCTTGTGCCCGTCAATAATCACTGGCGGGGGTGTCTCCGGAGGGTCGTGCCAGGCATCGGAATCTGGAGCCCGTTTGAGTAAGCTGGAATGAAAAACAGGATGAATGTTACTAAGGGAGTTAGGAAGTTCCAAACGAGCAGTCACATCATTAATCACTTTTGTCATCCGAAATGGGCCTATGAATTTCTTGCCCAGCTTGGAGTATTTGTGCACATCCCTGAGGTTTTTTGTAGATAAGTAAACCCACGACCCAACTTGTAACGGAAACTCTGAACGATGCTTGTCAGCCTGGGTTTTCTGCGACTCCTGGGTTTGCTGGAGGGAAGTTGAGACCGACTTCCATCCCTCTGCCAAGGATTGAATCCATTGATCAAACTCAGGGGGTTGCAACGCCTGGGATGGGAGTTGAGGCAGAGGAGGGAAGGAGCGTCCCGACACCACTTCAAAAGGGGTTTTGGAGGTACTGCTATGAAAGGCATTATTGTAAGCATATTCCGCAAATGGTAGTAGGTCACACCAATTATCCTGGTGATAATTAGTGTAGCAACGTAGGTACTGCTCCAAAGTTCTGTTGGTCCGTTCCGACTGACCGTCGCTTTGCACATGGTAGGGGGCGGCGACAGCTGAGGTGGTCCCCAGCAACCCCAAAAACGCCTTCCAAAATTTGGAAATGAATTGGGGCCCGCGGTCTGAAATCACCTTATCAGGAGAGGAATGTAAACGGTAGACATGTTGTATAAACAATTTGGCCAGTTTGGGAGCTGAACGAATGGTGGAGCATGGTATAAAATGCGCCTGCTTGGAAAAAAGGTCGACCACCACCCACAACACCGTGTTTCTGTGACTTTCCGGGAGATCCGTAATAAAATCCATGGATATAACCTGCCAGGGTTGGGCAGCCGCCGGGATAGGGTGCAACAATCCGTGGGGTTTGCCTGGGATGGATTTGGCTTCTGCACATACTGGGCACCCCTTAATGTAAGATTCAATGTCTTTACGCATGGAGCGCCACCAAAACTGACGGCGCAGCAGGTGCAATGTTTTTAAAAATCCGAAATGTCCCGCTTGCCTGGCATCGTGGCCAGCTAGGAGGACTGACTTACGAAGAGAAGGCGGGACGTACCAGCACTCGGCTCTCCTCCATACACCCCCTTCCAAACGTAAGAGAGGGTCGGATTCTGCCGTGGGAACGTCTCCCCGACCCGCCTCCATCAGTTGATGAAGAAAAGGGGAAACGAAGTCCAGAATGTCTGGAGAGGGAGGGGTTTGTTGACTGGAAGCCTGAGAACGTGTAACCGCTAACCCAAGCTGAACAGGGGAAAGGATGGTGCGAGGGATGGCTCGTAGCGAAGAGTCCGTCCCCTTGGGTAGGCGGGACAAGGCATCGGCCAATTTGTTGTTTTTCCCCGGAAAAAAGTGAACTGTAAACTGGAACCTGGAGAAGAAATCCGCCCACCGCAATTGCTTGGCAGACATTTTCAGGGGGGTGGAGAGGGCTGCCAAGTTCTTGTGATCAGACCAGACTTGGAAGGGCGCTTTCGACCCTTCCAACCAGTGGCGCCAGGTGCTGAGCGCCTCTTTAATGGCCGCTGTCTCTTTATCACCCACAGTCCAATTGAGTTCAGGACCTGAAAATTTTTTCGATAAGTAAGCACACGGCACAAGTTTGTCATCTTTATTTTTCTGCAAGAGGGCGGCTCCTAAAGCTTTGTCCGAGGCATCTACATGCACCACAAACGGTACATTCGGATCAGGGTGTTTCAGCACAGGTTCAGTGGTGAACGATGGTCTTAAGCAGGTGAAATGATTCCTGACAGGCAGAGGACCATTGAAGGGGCGCCCCCGGTTTTGCAGCCGAAGGCTCTTTACCCTTGGTGCGTAATAAATCAGTCAGAGGTAGGGCAAGCTTAGCAAACTGGGGAATAAAGTCACGATAAAAATTAGTGAACCCTAGAAACGACTGAAGTTCCTTATGGTCGTTGGGGCGGCCAATCCACCACGTCGCTAACTTTAGCCGGATCCATTTCCAGACCTTCGGGTGAAATTCGATAACCCAAATAATCTATGGATGACTGATGGAAGCAACATTTGGATAATTTTGCATAGAGGGAGTGATCGAGGAGCCGTTGCAACACTGAACGGACCAACTGTTCGTGTTCCTCTAGGTTTTGCGAGTATATCAGAACGTCGTCTAAATACACCACCACCCCTTTATACAAAAAATCCTGTAGCACTTCGTTAATGAGAGACATGAAGGCTCCGGGCGCTCCAGATAATCCGAAAGGCATTACGAGATATTCATATTGGCCAAATTTGGTATTAAAAGCTGTCAAATGCTCATAGCCTTCGGCGATGCGTACTCGATAATATGCTTCACGTAGATCGAGTTTAGTAAAAATGCGTCCTTTACCGAGGGCATCAAGCAGATCCTTGATCAGGGGCAATGGATATTTATTTGACATCAAAACTGCATTGAGCCCTCTATAATCGGTGCACAACCTAAGTGTGCCATCCTTCTTCTTAACAAAAAGAACCGGCGCGGCGTGGGTGCTTTTAGTGGCCCACCGGATGAATCCACGTTTTAAATTTTTATCCAAGAAGGTTCGTAGCTCCCGTTCCTCTACCGGGCTCATTCTATAAATCCTACCCTTGGGAAGCTGCGCACCAGGTACCAGGAGAATCTTGCAATCAGTGTCTCTATGGGGGGGGTAGCTGGTCACACTCCTGTTCCTCAAAGACTTTGGAAAGATCCCAATAAACCTGGGGAACTCCAGCTAAATCGGAACCGGGTGACACTTCGTTTACGATGGATTCAGAATCGGTAGGATTTTCTGAGGGGTTCTCAGGTGGTTCCCCTTCATGCATGTGATCCCCACACGGGGGTTCGGTAAACCGGACAATGCGCTGCTTCCATAGTATCGTGGGTTCATGAGATAACAACCAAGGCATTCCCAGAACTATGGGGTGTTTGGCAACTGGCGCCAAAATGAAACTGCGTCGCTCCCAATGTTCTGCACATCGTAGAAGCACCGGTTGGGTTCTAAAACGAGCGGGCCCTTCAGTCCCTAATGGACTGCCATCCATTTGGGTGAAGGTAATGGGCTTGACCAATGCTATGCGCTCCAGACCAAGTTGCTCTGCCACCTGAGGTCTCATCAAGCAATGAGAGCAACCAGAGTCAACTAGGGCGCGAGCCAAAATACGCGTATTTTTTGCGGGGTTGGCAAGAGAAGTCATTAAAGTGATGGGGGCACCACTGTCACTTACCGCATCTGGCGCAAGGTCTCCATCCGTCGGGGCCGACGATAGGCTCACCCCCCCCCCATCAGGATCAACGAAATCATCATCTTCCTCGTCTTCAAACGCTGTTTTTGCAGTGCCCTGCTGTATTTTCGGTCCGGACCGACGTGGAGCCTTTGCAGTTTGGGTGCGAGGAGCTGGAGTAGGAGTTTTTTGTTTCTTTGGGCAGTTGGCAGCCAGGTGACCCGGACCTCCGCAATAAAGACACAGACCCAACCGGCGACGGCGTTCCGATGTAGTCTCAGCAGGAGTCGTGCCGCCGGACTTTTTGGCAAGCGCAGAGGCCGGTTGTTTCGCTGGTGGTTTTGGGAGGGGTTGTTTTCCGGATCTGGCACGGGTGAGACGGGTGGAAATCAACGTTCCGACTGTAATCCATTATGCGATTGTTTGAGGCTCACGATATAACACCGCCTTTTCTCGAATATAATCGTTTACAGCTCCAAAGAAATACTCGTGATTTCATACGTTCCGGCCAATCAGGGAGTTTACTGGCTGCTGCTCGGAATTCGCGGGCAAATTCAGCAAAGGGTCGGTTGCCCTGTTTGATGGTCTTGACCGTATGAATCGCTTTATTTTCCGCATCCAGATCCTGGAAGCGAAGACGGAGACCCTGCAGCAGCTCAGTTACAGAGTGGGTTTCATCTGCCCCAATTTCATATAGCTCTACGAACCATTGGGCCGCTTCACCATCTAGGACTGATCCGATATCACGTACTTTTTCGGCCTCGGATCTATACATGTCATCAAATTCCAGCATATGAGCATCAAGTTGCAAAATGAAGTAAGGCAGTTTCGATGCTGTTCCGTCGTAACGGGCCAGAATAGGCGGGCGAAGGTAACCTCAGGCTGGAGCCTGCGCCGCTCTCGGTGCGGGCAGAGGAGCTTGAATTATCGGCACGGGTTGCTGAGGAGCTTGCATCGGGGCCTGTGCGGGCAGCGGTGGCGGCAACTGTTGAATTCTCCTTGGTGGTGGTTGAGCGACCGGAATACGATCCCTAGCCGCAGGAACTACTGGCACTGGTGCGGCTGGGGGCTGGGCAAGCGCGGCCCTATCTGCCTCACGTTGTAGTTGGAGGGCTCGCTCGCTCAAGGAGCTCTTGCTCACGACGCCGCCATGGTAACCCTTCTCAGCTCTAGGGCATCTCGTTCCCCTTTGGAGGCGCCTCCCGCGCCCGTTGTGCTGCTGCCGTTGCTTCGGCTCTGTGTTTGTAACGCCTTCACACATTCACGCTGATGTTGAAGGTCGATCCGGGATTGTTCCATAACTTTCTCATGGCCTGTGAGCTCTTGTAACTACTGCCGCCGAAGCGTCTCTCGTTCCTTGTCCATCTCCGCCTGGCACAACCGGGCGCTTGTTGGTCGCGACTCTTCCTGGAAGGCTTCCCGTTCCTTCTCCAATTCTTCAAGGCTTCCAATTCTGGCAATCAACGTTGGGTTCTCTTCAGTCCTTCCATCTGGGCTTCCCATTGTTGCGCTCTTTCTGGGCAGCGGTTGGCACTGGGTTGCTGGTCGGTAAGGCAGTAGCTCCCGGTGGAGTTCCTCATCCTCTTCTGTTAGTTCCTGGATTCGGCTGTCATCTGGGAAGGTCAGTTGGACTCGAGCCGCTGCAGGTATCGGGCTTGTCGAAACACTCTCCGCCGACGGTAGAGCCACTCTCACGAAGTCTCGAGGTGCCAGGGGCCGCGGCTCTTCGATGCGCTGCGTAATTCTTTTGCCAGTGTTCGGGTCGGGCGGTGTGGGTCTCTCCAGATAGTATCACCAGGAACTTCTCCAAGGACTCTTGGGTATCTCCCACATGAATGGTGGACAATCCCATCTCCTCAGGAAGCTGCTTTCATGATCGGGTTTGTAATCCATATGTTGGCGCGTGCAGACATGCTGTTCACGAGGGGCTCGATCCATTCGACACCCCTCCGCCTGGATCACCGTGAATATTCCTTTGCGACCTCTAGGTGTTTGGCGGACACCGCGGCGCCTAGCCATCCGGGCAGCCTTGCGAGTCACCTTGCTCTTCGAGGTGTAAGAAGGCCATACTTCACGGGCTAAGCCGCAGGCTTGGAGAGGGTGACCAGGGAGATAGACTCGCGCAGGTTCCTCGTGGTTCAGTGGAGACTGGAGAGAGGGGAACCAAAACCCTCTTTGGGGGGGTTACCGGCCCTCCCTCGTGATTCACGAAATTCCCCAACCTCTGCATGTTGGATCGCCCACATCAGGGGTTCAAGCAACGCGGGAGGAAAGTTGTATGAGATTCAGCATAATGTAGAGAACCAGAAAGGACCAGAATAGAGTAACCATTGAAGGATCTTTATTCTTAAGCTTCCATGATACACACACACGAGATGCTGAATCTGACTTTTCCCAAACAAACAGACTGCTTTTACGAGTCCGAATCCCCCTTCCTTCGAGCCCCAGACAGGTTCCCATGAAAGACTCAAAACTAGCTTCACACACATAGATAAGGAGTAGCAAGGTTAGCTTGCCTCACCGGGCACACAGCCCAACTCGAGGAATGCTCGAGTTGCCAAGGTCGCAAGAGCTGGGAAAGGAAAAAGCAACATCTTTACACCTGTCTACTTTATGGAACTCAAGTGGCCTTACAATTTAAATAGAGCAAAAAAACAAAAATACATAAAAATCCAGGGTTCAGAGCCTTACATTAAAAAGCCACAAATATTTGTACTGGGCCTGCAGACATCACACTGCTGAAATTGGTGAAATACTGGGTTGTTAGAATTCTAGGGAAGCAAAATTTGAGCTTTTAAAAGTCCAGACAACACTTTTTGCCTTGCTTAGAAAGAACAAAAACAAATTTAGGTTTGCTTGTTTGAGCCAGCTGCAGCTTGCTTCCTCTCTCTCTCTTCCACCCCCACCCCCCGCCCTTCAATTTGCTGCCCTGGCAGGAATGAAGAGGCCAGTGGAAACAGTAAGAAGGGAAAGGGAAGGTGGAATGGACTGATAAGAAAGGGAGGATGGGAGGGAAGAAAACCTAGATCCAGGATCACAGGGGGCAGTAAGTGCCAGGGAGAATGGGATCTCACCTTCCATGCAAATCCTTGATCATGCCCCTCTTCTTTTATTACAACACTTCTCTTTTAATAGACATTTTTCTGCATGTAGGAAGCATCTATCAAAGAGCCCTCCCAATAACACTGTATGGTAGGTCATCAGCCCCCATTGTTCAAGATGTCCCACTCCCAGACTCCCTACTGCCGTCCTGAGCTCCAAAAAGAGTTCTCTCCATGTCCTCCGCTTGCCCCATGCCACAATTCACAGCCTCAGTTAAGTCTGGGCAGGGCTTAGATTCACATTTGCTCTTTTAATGCTAACACTAAACAAGATGACTGGATCCTCTTAACATTTTAAAATTGTTAATATTGGTCATTTGTTAATATTTGTCAAAGGCCCATCTCAAATTGGGGTATGTGGTAGGAAGTGTGGATTTAATCCCCCCCCCCATCCTGTCTTGTCAACTGAGACTTGAGACCCCATCCCGAATTTGCCATGAAAGAGAAAACGATCTCTCTTTTCCACATCTGTTTTTAGAATAATACATGTGAACCTGTGTAGGACAGGAGAATTAAACCTCTTCTTCTCCAACTCTCAGGATCCAGTCTGAAGCTGGTGCCCTATGTGACTAGAACTGACATTTTTAAAAAAATGCAGGGAGGATCTAACCTTTGATCTTCTAGCACATCTTTTTGGAAATTGATATAAAGCACAGAACACAAGTGTGCGGATCCCAAGTGTGCTAATATTTGTACATCGTAGCTTCCAGCTGTCTACAATGCTTGCACCATAACCCTCAAATGCCTTTATGATGTTTCACCATCGATTGAAAAATTTACCCCGCAACTTTGAGGATCTACTATCTCCATTTCCTTGAACTATTTTGCTTGCATGTGGATAGCAGACATCTATTGAAGTGTCTTTAAAAACAGTAGCAGCTGAGGGTTTCTTAAGGTCTTTCAGAGATGAGAAAAGATTCAGGGCATGCTGCCAAGGAGGATGAGATTTAAAAATTGGAAATTGTTGACCTTATTGTGGGAGTCAACACAGACATTTAGTTTCCTTGTGTACCATGGATTCCAAGCTCCACTAGGCACTTTAATTTTCAATGTGCCCTTAGTTAAGCTCGGCAAACAGACAGCATTGAATCAGCAGAGAATCAATTTCTCTACCTCTCCTATTCCGATCTCTTATCATGAACTGTTGAATCCCAGGCCTGCTGTATGGGGGCACTGTGGAGCTGAGCTGAAATAACTAATGCCTCTAGCATTCTCTTGAGAGCCAGCATGGTGTAGTAGTTAAAGTGTCACAGTCGGATTTGGGAAATCCAGGTTCGAAGCCCCACTTGTTTATTGGGTGACCTTGGGACAGTCACACGCTCTCAGTCTGACTCACGTCACGGGGTTGTTGTGAGGATAAAACAGAGAAGAGGAGAAGATGTAAGCCACCTGGAGTCCCCATTGGAGTGAAAGGCAGAATATAAATAAATAGAGTAAATAAAATGTATCATAAGCATAACAGCATATAATGTATTAAATTCTGTACTCAAGAAAGGGTAAGTGGTTCTTTAAGATAAGTCACCAGCCTTGGGCAATCATGTAACTATAAAGCAGGACTACACTTGGACTGGGTATAAATTTATCTCCAAGGTCCATTTTTTTCTCATGGACTTACTACAGGCTTCCCAACTCCAGATTTGGAAATGTCTGGATATTTGGGGGTGGACCCTGGTGTCAAGAACTCCTAGCCCAAGAGAGTTCACAGGATGGGCAGTTAACAAATTTCAAATTCCTGAGATGTGAATTCCCACGTTTAAGACTAGGTAACTGCCACTAGTCCCTTTGAACTATCCAAACACCAGAAGTCAAGAGACTAGCTTCTAGCCTTCCTAGGATTAAAGTTAAGAAAGTCACCCCTGCAAAGTAGACCAATTGTGAAATGAGTTCCAGAAGAAAAGTTAATTTGGCAACCAGAGCCAATCCAGGCCAAAATACTGGAATTCAATTGAAGCCTCCTAAGGTGAAAGACCCAACAAAAATATAATCAATTTGATTTATTAAAATTGTGCAAGGAACACCAATAAAAGAGCAGTAAACAGCATAGGTGGAGCTACCACGGGAAGGGGGACAAATGCCCCGGGTGCAGGCACGGGGGGAGGAGAATCGCTTCCCCCACCGCTCCCCTCAGGCCATCTCCGCAGTCCAGAGCAGCCCCCCAGACCAGAGCAGACTGCTCTTTAAAAGGTTTAAGGCTTTTAAAGGTAAGTGAGGTGTATGGGGAGGCGCAGGTGCCATTTTGCCCCGGGTGCCATTTTTCCTTCCTACGGTACTGGTAAACAGTGAGGACAGAACATAAAAACTCGAATTTAAAAGGCTAACTACACAATGATAGAAGTAGTTTAAATACCAGATGTTACCACAAAGGCTGAAGCACTTCAGCTTTCAGAGTCCACTCCTCTCCAGGATCAGTCAGCAAACCTTGCCCACAAGACAGGTTCAAAGATTAAAAAGGAATCAGAATTAAAATGAAACCTCTGATCTATATCCCCAGGGGTCTTAGTTGGCCTGATTTTCTTTAACCAATCAGATGCATGGTCAATGGTATCAATTGACCACTAATCAATGTGACCAAGGTGGGTCAGGAGTTTTCATGGAACGACTATTAGACCCATCTGCAGCTAAGTCAAAGCCTTACCTTCTGTTCCCACCATCATTTTATCCTGCTAACTGGGTGGAATGTGTCTCTGGGCTTTGAGGAAACTAGGAGACTACTTCACTCCTTGCACCTGGGTTGTTATTTGTGTTTCTAAAGGTCACAGATTTCTGCGTTTCACATTACAGCTCTGAATATTTTCAGTTGGAAACTTTCCCATTCTTTACTAGGCCTAAAACCTGAACCAGTCTTTGATAGAACAAGAAATTGTATCAAGGTCCACGTTCTTGACAGATGGGAAGAGCGATGTTTGGAGAGTGGAGATATAATGCCATACAGCCCACCCTCCAAAGCCACCATTTTCTCGAGGGGAACTGATTTCTGTAGACTGGATATCAGTTGCAATGCCAAGGAGGTGCCAATCCTGACTTTCTGTCTGGTCTTCTGGGACAGTCGCTTCCTCATCTGCAAAACAGGAGCCAACTGTATAGGGCTGCTGTAGAGAGGGATGCAATCAAGACTGCAGTGCCCTTTGTCAATCAGATATACTTATTTTTGATAAATACTTCTGATATACTTAAGTACTTTTATCCAACTGGTATCTTCAATGAAGACTTAAAGCAACATATAGAATATAGTTTAAATGAACAAATAGAACTAAACGAGAATATTCCAAATCTTAGGCAGGTTCTGGACCCACTGGCCAAGCTCACTACAAGGTCTCAGGCTGCAAAAAAGCCACAGTCTAAGAACTGAGGCAGGCAAGGAAAGACTTCTGGATCTCGCCCTTCATCGCAAGCTCAGCACACATCCTATTCAGCTGCTGCTATCAAGAGGTTTCCCAACTTCCACTCCTGCTAGCTCCTCCTATTGGTTACAATCATGGAATCATAGAGTTGGAAGAGATCCCCAAAGGCCATCCAGTCCAACCCCTTGCAATGCAGGAACACACCTCCTGCAATGCAGGAGCACTCCTGTTAGATGGCCATCCAGCCTCTCTTTAAAAACCTCCAAAGGAGACTCTACCACCCTCCGAGGTAGTGCATTCCACTGTTGAACAGCCCTTACTGTCAGGAAGTTTTCCCTGATGTTTAGGTGGAATCTCTTTTCTTCACCTCGAACCCTTTACTCCTGGTCCTAGTCTCTGGAGCAGCAGAAACCAAGCTTGCTTCCTCGACAACATGACGTGACACTAGTAGTAGTAGGTTACACATTACTAATAGAAGGTTACTATTAGTAGTAGCTACCATTGGCTTTCATAAATACACTGTTTGCACTCTAGTAGGAACAAAATGTATCCAATGCATTTGCCTGTAAGTCCACTTGCCCTTAGAGATAGTTTGAAACTGTAACCTACCTCTAGCATAACACAGGTTTGCCAGCTCTGGGTTGGGAAATTCCTGGAGATGTGAGCATGGAGCCAAGGGAGAGGAACCTCAGCTGGTTATAATACCAGAGTCCACCCTTTCTCCACAGGCACTAATCTCTGTAGCCTGGAGATCAGATGTAATTCCAGGAGATCTCCAGCCACCACCTGTAAGTCGGCAACCCTAGGCATGGTGACTGATTCCATCTGTTAAAAAAGGAATGCTACAGAAACTGCCATCCCAGACACTTTTTTTGAAGTTTACATTGCAATCCTAACAACACTGCCCTGGGAGTAAGTTCCATTGAACAGACTGTTTCAGGATTCTGAGCAGACCTGCTTAGGATTGCTAAATCCCCGAGATTTCAGATTTCCCACTGATTTGTTCCATTATTGTAGTGATAGGAGCCACTTACACAATGTCTGTTCCCACGCTGCATGAAGAATGCCTTTACAGATGATGCAGAGGGTCAGATAGTGATGGTAGTTTCTCCCCACATAATTCTCCATGTTTTCGCAGTGGCTGGGGGGGGGGGGGGGGGGCTGATAGCTCTGCAATAGGGAAGAATCACATTATTTGTCCAAACTTACTTGTTCCTGTTTACAACTATTTGGCATAAGATTATTTAAGAATCTAGGCCTCGGTCAGTGCACTTAGGATGGACATAAAAGTTGCAGTGGTGCGCAAGCTCACATTCTGGGTATCCCGGTGTAAATAAAATACCTTCATTGTGAGTATATTTCTTCATTATGAAAACTGTAAATGTCTGTGTTTTATCTTTTGGATAAAGGAACTAGTAGTGTATTTTTCACTAGGACTTAAGCTTACTCTAGAGCAAATTATGGATACATCCACATTTGTATCCTGGATATCTCTTGATTCATGAAGTTGCCTCCTTTGCAGTGAAGAAATGATGGAAGACTCCTTTGAGCCAACATCTCTATTAATTTGCACCAGTTTAATTCTGGTGACAGTCTAAGCAAATGGAACAGACAACGCTACTTTCAATTTCCTTTCAATTCCTCGAAACTGGGCTCAAAATTGGAGGGCTTCTAAGTTCAAGTTCGCGGGCTTAGAAGAGACGGTGGCTGCGGGCTTGGGAGAGACAGAGACGGTGAGAGAGAGAGACGGTGAGAGAGAGCCTTCTCCATTCTCCATTCTCCAAGCTTAGTAGAGAAAGGCCAAGGCTGCGCGCTGCAGCCAAAGTCTGCGCGGAGTCATCGCGAGAGCCGCAGCCCAGGAGGCGCGCGGAGCTTTGAAACTTTGAAGAGCCGGCAAGCTCGGGTAACGGCCTCAACCCTCCCCAACTACGGCTACTTACCAACGCTTCTACCTCGACACTCTCAACTCCAAGCAGGATTAGGGCTTAGCTTCCCGGTTCCCCATCCCCAGGCAAGGAAGGCTGCGCAAAAAACTGCTGCGGCTGGCTGCTTTTTCCTCGATGTGGTGTGGATGTTTTGTATTTTATGTTTTTGTGTGCCTTGCTGTTTTCCTGCTTCTTTAAACATGCTATACGCGGAGCAAGGGGAGTTTTTTATAGGTCGGCAAGTCTTAATGCAAATTGGGCTGAAATGTGAAATGGCTATTACAGACGCATTTCCATACGCCTTCACAATATATACCGGCAGAGGCAGCTAGGGACCCTGGGGAACCCTTTCTGGATTACAATTCCTGGTAGGAGGCTGAGACGGCTAGGCGGGACAGAAGGAGAAAGAGAGGGTGCCGGGCTGGTGTGTTTTTTACTTTCTTTCAAGCTGGGAAGCAGTGTCAATCTCAAGTCTGCACTTCCAAGCATTTTTTCTTACTAATGCACGATCTCTTTAACAACAAAATGGATGAACTAAGGCTACAGACTGTGAAGAGCAGGTTTGGCAAGAACAGCTGTGTTTTATTAATTACAGAAACCTGGCTTCAATCACACATTCCTGATGCTGCAGTTGAATCCATATCTTGGCTTCACTTCTTTCCGCAGGACAGAAGCAGTAAAGATTCTGGCAAGCTGAGATAAGGGGGGGGGGTTAAATCTCTATGTGAACAAAAGCCTGGTGCACTAATGCAAGCATCAATGGGGGGGTCACTGCTCAAAGGATTTGGAAAGTATGACTGTTAGGATGTAGACCCATATATCTGCCACGGAGTTCAGTGTGGTTATCATCATTGCATATGACATTCCACCTGATGCTAATATCGCTACTCTCATGGCTTTGAGCTCTCTGTACAACATTGTTGGACAACCAGCAGAAAAGCATCCTGATGCTGTGCTCATTATGCAGGAGGAGACTTTAATCATACTAATTTAAAAAAACAGTGCTCCCTAAACTCTACCTCAGCATGTTAGGTGCCCTAATGCTAGAGTGATCCAATACATTGGATAAAGTGTATACCAACATTAAGGATGCCTACAAGGTGATATACATAATTACACACACTTTAAATGGGTCAGTCAGACCATTTGTCACTGTTTCTAGCACCAGCATATATTCCACTTTGGGGAGGCGGGTGTTGCCTGTAATAAAAGACTGTGAAATCCTGGCCTGATGGATGCCTCCGAACTACTTCAAGATTGTTTTGTAGACAACAAATTGGGATGCTTTCTACCACCTAGATCTGGAAGAGTATACCACTGCTGTCTCTTGAGTTATATCACCTACTGCACAGACACTCTTACTGTGGGATAAGCGCGATCCGATTTACTCCAACCATAAACCCTGGATGACAACGGAGGTTCAGCCGACTTTTGCATGACAGGAATATTGCTTTCAGATCTGGTGATGAGGCAAAATACAGCGCGGCGCGAGCCAGTCTCAAGCGAGGTATTCGGCAAGCAAAGATGAGTCATGAGAGAAAAATTGAGGCTTATCTTAATAATAACAACATGCGGCAGGTGTGGCAGGGGATTCAAACAAATCACCAATCATAAACCAACCAATGACATCTCTGTAGATGGGGATTCTTCTTCTCTCTGGCAGAGCAGCTAAATCACTTTTGCCCGCTTTGAAACAGGTTTATCAGAAGGAGATGACACACAGCCACTAGGTGGATTGCAGCTCACACCTCACTGTGGGAGGAACATGGAGGTGAGGCAAGTTTTGAGTGGGCTGTGAATCCAAGCGTTGAAAGGCTGCTGGATCCGATGGTATTCCCCGGGTCGGGTGTTAAAGGAACATGCGCGCTTAACCAACTGGCTATTGGTGTTTTTACTTCGGGATCTTTAATCGATCTCTATCCCAGTCCACACCATCCCCATCTTTGTTTGAAAGCTTCCACCATTGTTCCACTACCAAAGAGATTTCCTTGCTGACAATCTTTCAGGTGGGATTATAGACCAGTGGCACTCTCCACCCCCATCATCATGAAGTGCTTTTGAAAAAACTGGTCCATCCAGGGCAGCATATTAGTTCTTGCCTTCCAGATACATTTGATCAAAACATCAGTCTCGCGATATCGGACTAATAGATCTCACGGAGGACGCTTTGCATTGCCATTAGCCTCCACACTGCTTTGACGCATTCCTGGAACATCAGGGGAATTATGTGCGAATGCTTTTTATGACTTTAGTTCCGCGATTTAATACAATCTTCAGCCACAAAGACTGGTGGACCGAAACTTCCGTGGATCTTGGACTCTCACATTCAATCTGGTTTGTGGATTAGGGATTCCTTCTTTGTCTGGACGCTCCCAGAGGGTTAGACTGGGAAAATCGGGTTTCCTCAGTTCTTACTCTAAATAACATGGGGAACGCCTTCACAGGGCTGTGTGTTGAGTCCCTTTACTGTTCAATCCTTTATACATATGACTGTACTCCTGTCTTATCATAGTAACAATTCATTATCAAATTTGGCTGATGACAACAACGGTGTGGTGGGGGCCTCAATCTCTGGAGGGGATGAGTTCTGCTCTTATCGGAATGAAGTGGGAACCCGAATTGCTCTCATGGTGCAGGGAAAATAACCTGGTTCTTAACACTAACAAGACAAAGGAGCTCATAGTGGACTATAGAAGCGAATAGCTCAGAAATTCAGCCCCTTTGACTATGAAATGGAGATCAAGTGGGAGCGGGTGGCTAGGTTTTAAATTTCTGGGCTGCTATGATTAAAGAGGACTTGACCTGGGGCGCATAGACTGTCACAGTGGTTAAGAAAGCCCAGCAAAAGCACTGTACTTTCCTGAGACTCTTTACAGGAAGCAACAACTAGATGGAAAACTTCTGGTGTCCTTTTACCGCTGTGCTAGTAGAGGAGTAATATTCTTAACCCTACTGCATCTGTGTATGGTTCCCCTCCAGTTGCACAGTGGCTAATAGGAAGGCGCTTCCAAAGGCAAGTGATCACTACTGCACAAAGGGATTATCGGCTGCCCTCTTCCCCTCCTTGGAAGAAATCTTATAATTCCCGAAATTCCAAAATAAAGCCCAAACATATTCTATGAGGGACCCAAGCCTCCATCCAGCACACTCTCTCTTCAAACTGTTACCATCCGCGGCAGACCTATACAGGGCTCTCTCAGAACTAGGGACAAAGAGGCTTAGAGACAGCTTCTACTCTAGAGCTGTGGCTATGCTAAACTCCGCTGCTTCATATTGATGTATTTGGGGCTGTGTAGGGATGGGTGGAGGAAGGGGAAGTGAGGATGATGTATGAGTCTGAAATTGTGTGCATCGAGGAATGCTGCTGTAAATTTCGTTGTGCGTGCACAATGACAATAAAATGCTTATGCTTATGCTTATGCTTACTTTTTTCTTCTACCCACCAAGACATAGTGATTCATGTTTTATGAGAGGCAGTAGTTCAAGGATATCAACAGTGCCTGTGGAAGACCACAGGAGACTATAGAGGCTTCTCTCACATAGTCAAAGGAGCTCATTTTCTAACCCAACATTTTGGAAGTTATTGTGAAGTCATGAACTGTGTAGAAGCTTGATGAGAGAGAGAGTAAACTGGCAAGCTGGAGCAGTGAGTGATGACAGTGAGGTAAAGCATTCATGAAATGAGCAGCTCCACATTCCAGTAATGAGCAGCAGAGAAATACTGTTCTCAGTAGAATACATATTTCCTGTCCCTCAGGCTCACACCCAGTTAGACCTCTGATTAAACAGACTTTGTGCTAACCATATCCTCTCTCCGCAGCAATTTCCCAAAGCCCATTCCTCTTCAGGTACTTACTTACATGGCAAAAAAAAATGTTTTTTAAAGTACTGTTTGTCACCTAAGGACAGTAAACAGTTTGAAGAGGCCCCAGGTCTTAGAAGGAAGAACCACGGGTTTCTTTCACTGTCAGAGTCACTGACTAGATAGGATGAAGTGGATCGTAAAGGAAAATGTTCTCTTGGGGTAATTGAACATAAAGCATTAGTAGGTAATAAACCATGAGAAATATGATTATTCCACTTTAAACCAAGGTAGGCAACTGTGTTATAGTTGGTGCTTGAAAATGCTTACCTGCAGAAGATGAACCTCCTCCTTAGACTCTCGTGTATGCTTATTTCCTTTCCTTTTTTTTGTTTACCCACAGCTCTCTCCAGGGTCTGAGGATGATGAGGGACATGACAGCTCCAGCCGGGAGAACCTCGGCCGAATCCAGTTTAGCGTTGGTTACAGTTTCCAGGAATCTACTCTGACAGTCAAAATATTGAAAGCTCAGGAGCTGCCAGCCAAGGATTTCAGTGGCACCAGTGATCCTTTTGTCAAAATTTACCTCCTACCAGATAAAAAACATAAGTTAGAGACCAAAGTGAAAAGGAAGAACTTAAACCCACACTGGAATGAGACCTTTCTCTTTGAAGGTAAGATGGTCTAGAGGGTTTAGTACAGTGGTTATGTAGATTGTGGCTTTACTGTGGCTTTAGACAAGTCACTTAATATATCTGCTTTGTGCTTCAGTTCTCTACTTGGAGTTCAGGGCAGTGTACATGGTTCCCTTCTCCACGTTACCTTTACAACAGTCCTATGAGGCACACTAAACCAAAAGACAGAGACTAATCCTAGGCCTCCCAGTGCACTTCATGGCTGAGGAAGGCATTTTCCAAACCTGTTAACATAGCTATAGTGATTAAATTCAAAGCTAGCTTGACCATTAAAGAGAGCAAAATAGACATAGTTTAGATCTTGATTTTGTCTCCAAGCACTGGTGCCACCTGCCCCTTCCCCGAGCTTAGAAGTGTCGAGCTTGGGGCTCGGTGCACAGACAGCAGCAGGGCACAGCAGCATGCACGCAGCTGGGCCAGGGGTACCGCTGAGCCTGCCATTCACCATCCCTTCCTCCGCTTGGACTTCTGCTGCTTGCCTGCTTATTCTCCCTCGGTTTCAGTGAGGGTGGGGCACAGCAATGAGCTGGGCTGCTGCTGCTGCTGCTGCTGCTGCTGCTGCTGCTGCTGCTGCTGCTGCTGCTGCTGCTGCTGCTGCTGTTGCTGTTGCTGTTGCTGTTGCTGTTGCTGTTGCTGCAGATGATCATAGCCAGGCAGGGGCATAAAATGCCTTTGAGCCTGGAAAAGAGTTTTGCCAGTGGGTGACCAGCAGAGTAGATGGGCAGCAGCAGCTCAAGGTGGCAGGTGGTGAGGCTGGTAGAGCTCCAGGTGGCAGGAGGAAGAGGCAGCAGGCAGCCCAGTGCAGCTCCTTACTCCCCATGTGACACATTCAAGTGGCACGTGGGGCATTGACCCCCTCTGTCCCCCCAAAAAATATGCATCTGATCTTAATGCATTTTCCATATTTCCATACTTTTTTCCTTCTCAAGATATTGTACATCTCTGCAGCCACCCACACACCACAAATGTTGATGGAGGGTGCAAATGTGTTGAAGGGAGAGTTTAAGATTTCTCCATGGGGAGAGGAAGAGGTCAAGATTGTGGAACGTCATAGGCAACCCCTTTCAAAAGAAATGATCAGAAGGGAATTCACCTGTGAATAAATGGCTGCAGAAATAGGGTTATTTCCAGTGGTGGGATCCAAAAAATTTAATAACAGGTTCCGATGGTGGTGGGATTCAAACAATGGTGCCGCCACGCACACGCACCTCTAGTCCCTATTGGGCAGGGAGGTTGCTTTAGTAACCCCTTCTCAGCACTCAGAAAAAAATTAGTAACCACTTCTAGAGAAGTGGTGAGAACTGGTTGGATCCCACCTCTGGTTATTTCTATACTTTCTGCTTGCTAATTGTGGAGAAATACTAACAAAAAGAGAAAGACTGATAGTGAAGGAAGAAGGGTGGATTCATGCCTGATGGCAACAGCCTGGCAAAAAGTTTAAGCTAATAATGAAAAGTTCCTTGACTCTTGAATGGGGTGTCCACTTCCATGTGCAGAGGCCAGTAAGAGGAGCACTCATTAGAAAAACCAGCACTATCATGAAATGCAGACCATGACCGCCCATTCCACTCTTTTCTGAATCATAGAAAAACAAGAGGAATCTGAAGTATCCTAAATATTTTCTCCATACAGTTCAGCTTCACCATTTACTGTTTGTGATTCATATCTTCCCTTCACTTTATTTCCTGTCTTGCCTCCTGTCAAATCAGATCATGCCACAAGTCCATCACATTTAGTGCTCAAACTCAGATGAATGGCCAGTGTCTTATGCTACCAGAGAAAGGCCAAAAGCCTTCACCAGTGATCTAAGTGCAATGATGGATAGGGTATAAGATTCCTTCCTGGGCCTCAAAGCAGCTAGCCAGTTCTCTGAAGCATCAAGTGTGATAGATGGAAATAGATTACTATTCATTCATAAGAAATACCTACAAATATTATTCAAGGTTACCCAGAAGCATGTTGGCCAGACATGTGTGGCCTAGACCAATTATTGCCCCTTCTTCATTGTCAGCCTGAATAAAGCAATATATTATATCCAGAGATGAAATTAATCAGTATATCTAATAGATTTTTTTAAAAATCAGGCTTGAGGTACACATTCATCTAGACTGGACTAAATTCAGGCTTGAGGTACACATCCAAACTGGACTAAATTCAGGCTTGAGGTACACATTCATCTAGACTGGACTAAATTCAGGCTTGAGGTACACATCCAAACTGGACTAAATTCAGGCTTGAGGTACACATTCATCTAGACCGGACTAAATTCAGGCTTGAGGTACACATCCAAACTGGACTAAATTCAGGCTTGAGGTACACATTCATCTAGACCGGACTAAATTCAGGCTTGAGGTACACATTCATCTAGACTTGACTAAATTCAGGCTTGAGGTACATATTCATCTAAACTGGACTAAATTCAGGCTTGAGGTACACATTCATCTAGACCAGACTAAATTCAGGCTTGAGGTACACATTCATCTAAACTGGACTAAATTCAGGCTTGAGGTACACATTCATCTAGACTGCAGTTAGTGACATGTAGTTCTCAGCTTTTCCTTGTTTCCCTTGTTTTTACAGGTTTCCCTTATGAGAAAGTGGTACAGCGGGTACTCTATCTACAGGTCCTGGATTATGATCGATTCAGTCGTAATGATCCCATCGGGGAAGTATCTCTTCCCCTCAACAAGCTGGACTTGACCCAGATGCAGACCTTCTGGAAAGAGCTAAAGCCCTGCAGTGATGGAAGTGTAAGATACATGTTCTTTTAAAACAGAGGGCTGTTCCTCAGGTCATCAAAGACCAGCCTAGCATGGTACATGTGTTACGGGATGATCCTGTGACAATACTAGTTTATGTCTAGTCTAGCCAGAAGATCCCAAGCCTTCTGCCACAGCTGTCTTCAGGAAAGAAAGGGGGACTATTTCAGTCCTGGTATGGACTGAAATAGTACCTATTTTGAATGAGGAGAGTTTTCAGTCCATAAAAGCCTTGTAATATAGATTACCCCCAGGCACAAAAAGTTAGTGTCAAGACAAGTCTGTTTTAACTCCAAATGTCAACTAGGGCTGGGTAATTATCTCCCAAATTTAGTAGCTGATCACGCAGCGAAAACGTATTTGCAGTAAAGTTCGATGTAGAATGAGGGAAGCAGACTAGCCCTGAATTGTTTTCAGATGATTTCAGTCCATATTGTAAACGTTATTTGCATTGACTGCAATGTGTATTAGTAGTGCACAATGTTAAAGGTCTTAGGAATTCCTTCATCTTTGTTCCTTTTTTCCGTACAGGGAAGCCGAGGAGAGCTGCTTCTGTCCCTTTGCTACAACCCTTCTGCTAACTCTATTGTAGTGAATATTATAAAAGCTCGGAATCTTAAAGCCATGGACATTGGGGGAACATCAGGTATTCCATATCAGGGCAGCCTTCTCTATAAAATGGCAATTTGTGCCTCTCATCTAAGTGAGCCACAATTGATCCTTTCTGGCATTTATCAATTTCCAGTAAACTTGGCTAGGATCTGTGCATAAGCACTATCCCTGTGGTGACTAGGATTGTTCCCACATGGATTTTATTCCACGTTTTGTTTTGTTTTGTTTATTCACAACATTTCTGCTCATTGGGACTCTCAAGGCAGCTAAAAACGTACATAATAAAAACACATCTGAAAAACCATTAAAACCAAACCAAACAAATCATTAAAACAATTACAACTATGTTCAAATACATGCAAAAACAGAAGGCAGGGGCTCCTGAAGCAGGGACTTCAAAGATGACCGTAGCAGTTGTATACATTTGTATGGGAGTAGGTGGTCCTTCAAGTTTGCTAATCCCAAGCCTTATAGGGCATTAAAGGTCAATATCAGTACTTTGCATTGTGCTCGGAAACACATTGGGATCCAGTGTAGATGGGCCAAGAGTAATATGCAGCAGCACTATTTTCAGAAGCATCCATATGACATCATCCTCTGTACATATTTCTTCTAAGTTTTCCTTTGCTTTGCAGGGAGCTGGACTAGATGACTTGTATGGCCCCTTCCAATTCTATGATTCATTCCCAAATCTGATTTCATACAATCATTTGGAAAAGATTGCAGTCAAAGTGCATTTGGACACTATGAACAGAAAAATTTGAATTTTTGCAGGTCCCTCCCACACTGGTACTATTTTCCTTGCTTTGGCCACTTTTTCCTCACAGAATACTGTAATAGAATAATCTATTACAATAACATAAAAGTTATTGGATTTCATTTTTTTAAGTACGTTTCTAGGCAAAACTGAATAGTAGTCTTCAGTATCATAAAATTCAAAACCTACACATTTTAGAAGATTCTTTGTTCAGTTGTAGGAGAGGAATTTCCCTCATTTCTTGCTCCGTATTAAAAGGGCAATAACATCAAATAATGTATGCAGCTTGCAGGAAGATAGCCATATATTTCTCTCACTCACTCTTCTGTATCAAGTAAAATGAAATCTGTGGAGTATTTACTGAAGAGGTAAGCTACCTTCCTTATAAAAGTCTATTGTAGGAGAAAGAGTAAATCTGTTGGTTAGGAAGATTTTAGTAGGATGCTACCTCTTAAGCAGCTCCTCCTTGGAATATGATGGTTCCAAAGTGCTGGAAACCCTGGTTAAAGAACAAGTTCTTTGGCCCAAAATAGATAAGATGCTGGGAAATCTGTCAAATGTTTAAAGGCTAATCATGGATCTTCCCTCTTGCCAGGTTACTGTGATTCATTAGCCACAGTGCGCTGAGAAAGGAAACATTTCTATCCATTTGGTTCCCAATCAAAAGAAGACTTCCATCCCACAGCCAGGTTATGAAACTGACAGAAAAGAAGACAAGGAACATTTTCCTTTCTAGGACAAGTAACAGTGCGGGGGGGGTCAGGGGGTTAGGCTTGATTTTCAAAACTGGGCAGATCAGAAGAGTTAAAATCCTTCTTCCCTTGAAGTGGTCAGCTTGGGCTGCTGGTGAAACAAGCAAGCAAACTCCGGAGTGTTGCTATTAGCCATTCAGCTGCTAGCTGTGTCAGCCTGTCTCTAGCTGGTTCAAGTGAAAGCAAAAACACAAAACAAATCCAACCCCTAATGTAGCATGATGTTTTGAGAGAAACGTGTATTTGAAAGTCAGCACCATTTAGCTTGTCCTGTATCCATACTGAGTAATTGATCATTGGGTGTTGACAAAAGCAGTGGGGTAATTATTTGTAAATTATGCAAAGGTATTTAGTTTTAAAAGAAACTGTGATAGGATGAATCTCTGGAAATGGGACAGATCTCCCAAGGTGGGCCAGATTGGAGTATGAGATTAATCTAAAATAAACCTCCCCATTTTTCCATAAGGAAGGCAACAGCTTCAACTTTCTATGTACATAAAACCAAACCTCACTGTAATTTTTAATTCATATAAATCCTCATCAATGTAAAGGGACTGCTCAGTGGCTGGGGAGAAGTGTTTACTGCTTATTACTCTGTGTTAGTGTTGAGTCATGTTTTTACTTTTACTGCTAGCCAAAGTTTTGTGGCTGTATTAGGCTGGAAAAAGTGAGATCAATCTTCAGGCAATCTTTCAGGCAATCAAATTACCTGTAGTTCGTGAGTTCAATACAGCTGCATACTGGAGCTGCATTAATTTCTAGCACTCTTCTTAACCCTCCCACGGTTACTCATTTCCTCTTTTCCTTTTCCAGATCCCTATGTGAAGGTATGGCTGATGTACAAAGACAAGAGGGTAGAAAAGAAGAAGACTGTTGTGATGAAGCGGTGCCTGAACCCTGTTTTCAATGAGTCCTTCCTCTTTGACATCCCCACAGAGAAGCTGAGGGAGACAACCATTATTATCACTGTCATGGATAAGGACAAGCTCAGCCGGAATGATGTCATTGGAAAGGTGAGTTATCCCATCCAAGGAGCTTGCATGACCTTGTCCAAGCCATAGAGGTTAAATCAGAGGTGTCCAACTCTGGCGCTTCAGATGTTCATGGACTACAATTCCCATCAGCCCCTGCAAGCATGGCAAATTTGTCATGCCAACAGGGGATTATGGGAATTGTAGTCCATGAACATCTGAAGCGCCAGAGTTGGACACCCCTGGGTTAAATTGATCACTGCAGCAGGTGAATGAGCAGAAGGTGAGTGAACTCTGTCAGCAGAGATGAATTCATGACAGTGCAGGGGGAAGCAAGTTATCAGGTGCATATAATACAGCCAAGTATGTAAAAATACTTCTGCTGCCCCATTTCAGTTGTGATGTTTGAACAGGCGCTCAGGTAGCAACAACAACAGTGGTGGTCAGAGCTGCCCCAAGCAATTGTCAAAAATAAACACATGCCATTCAGCAGAATAAGAGCACATTAAATATTGCAGTCAACTAGGATGCATTTTATTACTCTTAAAAGTGGAGTCGTTTGATCCTGGGATTTGATCCCAAGATGAAAGGGACAGTGAATTAAGGATTGGGGAGGGGAGGAGATATCTGAGGCCTCAGTGGGGATTTTGTGCAGTTGTTTGCACAAGCAGGCTCTTCCTGACCTAGTTAAGAAGGAGTGGCAGGGATCTGCTTCTGTTCCTTCAGTGCCATCTTCACAGGAAGCCAATACTGCCTCCTCCTGTCACACATTGTGAGGAACCTGTCAGGAATTGCTGCAGTTTTTCATGGAAATCTAACATATTCTCATACCATTTTGTAAAGCTTTTAAGGTTAGAGAGATCAACACAAAGTAGGAGGAAAATAAACCTGCTTGCGCATCTAGACTTGGGTTTAATGTTCTTCTCTGTTCTTGTGCAACAATACCCACCATGCTCTGTTAGCAATACTATTAATTAGATAGCCGAATTAAATACAGTTACGCATATACATACTGTGGACATTAGCAAAAGGAGAGAAGGGATGCGGAGAGATCGAGGGGATACATATAAACGATTCTTGGAATACTAGTACCTCAAAAGGGGGGAGGGAGGGAGGGAGGCACTACATTCTGGGTGGGAGTTTCTGGGTTGAGGCTGAGGGCAGAACAGTTGGCAGAGAGAAGATCATAGCTGAAATAAGAATAGTAATGATGGGGTGGAGGGCAAGAAGAGAAGGATGCTTCTTGTTCCTTGAAGTAAATGTTGGATATTTCATACCAGCCAAGTATGTTGAGAAACAGAAACTCATTGTGAAGGCCAAAGTTTTTTTTCCCAGGAGAAACAGGTAGCTGCAAATTTGAGAGGAGTAGGGGCCGGTGGGAAACCATTCTAGATCACTTCTTTGCTGGCCATTTTTCGAGCCCGAAATTAGCTGAAATTAGCTTTCCTTGTTTCCCATAGCACCTAGATCTCCTCAATGGGAAAATCAGTTTTGGAAGGGGTAATTCTGAACAGAAAAGGATCCATCAGGAAAAACATTAATCACCCCATTTCTTACGCCTTCTTCCACTTTGGTATCTTGTCCCGTAGCCTCCAGAGGGTTTCATGGGCTTCCTCCTCCTTACTTTAAAAAAAAGTTAGAAAACCAATGGCTACTTTGCATGTAAGAGCATCTATTCTGTAGAAAAGACCAACTTGGATGTTTGTCTAATCTGTTTTGTTGCTTTCACTTTTGAGAAGTTGGATGTGAATCAATCATTGGTATTTAAAAGGTGAGTCAGGATTCATGAGTGGTATTGCCATCATTTCTTTTTTTTTAAAGGAAGCTAAAAAGGCAGGAGGAGAACAGATGCAAAGTATGAGGAAGCTCCTATACCTTGAATAGCTCATAGGTATTGAGGCAAGTGTTTAAAAAAAGCTGCATGTGCCAAAATATCCTCTTCTACATCACTCTTGAAAGCAGAGGAGGCATCTCATCCTTTTAAGGTTGCTGACCTCCATGTGGAACCTGGAGATCTCCTGCTGTTACAGTTGTTCATCATCAAGGCTTCTGTGCAGACCCACATTGGGGCTGCACATGTGCAGAGCCAGTCACAGAAAGATCTCGAGCTTCCTATCCTCTTGCCTTTAGGCCTCCTCATGACCTTCCCTCCCAATGGTCACATGCCTAAGGGCAGAGCACCTTCCCTTCATCTCTTTTTGCCCTGCAAGGTTGGAGTCTTGTCCATCTGTGAGTTTGGGATCATTTCCATCTTGATTAAACTTGTCGGCTCCTCTGCTTCACTTGTGTGCTGTTCAGAAGCGAGCTGAAAATGGCATTGCTTAAAAAACGTGAAGAGTGTGGGTCTAAAGTACCCATTGTGTAGTTTGCCTCGAGGAGGTCATAATGTGACTGGTTGTCGATTATGCCAACAGTTCACCCAGAAAACTCACCATGATAGAGTGGTAAAGTTGAAGGTAGCTTTGTTAGAAAGCCCTAACGTGGCTGTGGACGCACCTATGTCTGAATATAATTCCTCATCAGAGAAAAAGCGCGGGGTCATCATACTGCGTTATCTTCAGTGATGGTTTGGTTCCAGTGAAGTGCCCAGTCCTCAGAACGTGGTTCAGGAATCATGCATCTTCATCACCCGTTCCGAGAAGTGTATCAGAGCCTCCCTGTAAAAAGAAAAAATCAAAGAAGGCAACCGAAGGGCAATATTGGTATTGACCCTTGAAAGTCCTGCGGGAGAACTTCCAGAAGCCCGCAGAGGAAGTGAGAGCAAGCAGAGGAGCAACGGGCCTTTGACGGCAGTAGTCAGTTCCAGCATATCCGGTAGCCAAATGGCCTCTTATCATTCTGATGGAATTCGGCAAAAGACTCCATTGGAATTTTGTTGATGTTCATGCCATCTTTTCATCCAAGTTTTGAAAAGTTTTCTTCTCTGGTTCTGGTGCTGTGAATCCGTATGCTGACTCGACTTTTATGGATCTGGCATCACTTTAGAAATAGGGTCAGCTTTCCTGCTGGAGCAATGGCCATATTGATTCAGATAGGGAGAGTAGTGTATGGATTTTGAATGCGGTGTCGGAATTGACCAATGAGATCTTGCTTGATGAGAAAGTAGTGGAGGAGTCTGAGCTTGCTGCATCAGAGAACTTGAGATTGTATGCCCATAGATTTTTTTTTTCCTGTGATAGCCAAAGTTAACAGGACATTGACATAACGCTGCCAAATCTTGTAGTTAGTTTCTAACTTTTTTTTACTTTGGATATTACAAAGTACCGGAGCGGTAATTGACTTCCACCCGGCCAATAGTTCTTGATTTCCGGCTGTCAGTGTCGTCACTCAGAGTTCATCTTCGGATGCGCATTGTCTGGATTTCATAAGTGGGTATAGTAGGAAATTCCTGAGCTGCATACGAAAGATGTCAAAGCGACTTCTGAAAGGCCCGGGTTTATTCCCCCTAGGGTGGCTATTGTCCCTCAGTGGTCATTGTCCCTCATTGCTGAATAAACTATTTGAGCCAATGGCGACCAAACCTTTGAGTTATTTATCAATAAAGGTGTGCTTTTTGGTGGCTATTACTTCTTCTAGGAGGGTCAGTGAGTTGTCAGCGACTGCGTGTAAAATCTCCAGGGTATTTCGGCCAACCCACGGTGGTTCCGGTTATAATCCTAAAATTCTCTGTACATCCCAGCCATGCTATAGAGAGGAGAAAGTCTTTGGGATAATAACTTTTGAGATCATAAACTTAAAATGTGGGACCCATGTTGCAATTTTTGTATGTTTTAAAAAATTACTCTGCCTTTCCAGGATTATTACGTAATCCTGTTAAAATCTAGATACCTTAAGATACAAAAACAGAACCCCCAATACAATAAAAACACGGCATCGCTCAAGCGACATTGCCACAGGCTACAACAACTAAATGTCGCTAACTTACCGCTTAGCGACAGCAAGCGGTGCGGTGTTCACCGATATTTCAAGAGGAGGCTTTGTTGAGATTATACAGCCTTCGTGGCCCTTTAGCAGGCTGGGAGAGAAAGTGCTTTCTTTGTTCTCTGCCTCCAGGAGCCCATTCTGCACAATTGGAGCAGTGAACAAAAAGGCAGAGGACCAGGCAATGCAACTGCTGCCCGCCCGAACAGAAACATGACCTGCTGCACAGGCCAAATGCCCTTAAAGCACAACGTCATCTAGGGTGAAGCAGGCCTTCGGAAGTGTGGGCCGTGCAGGATTTAAAAGATAAGAAGCAGCACCTTCCAGTGAACCTGGACAGCCAGGCAACCAGTGGAGATGTTTTGGAATTGGTATGAGAGAGATACACCAACTGATCCCAATCAACCAAGGAGCAGCCATGTGTTATAGGAATAGAAGCTTGAAGTGGTCTTTAAGGGCAGCCCATGTAAAGTGCATTTTTCACTGTGACCTGTTCTAATGGATATTGAAGAGTAGGTCAATGTCGCCAGATCAAGTAAAGATGAGAGCGGAAAAGGCACATTTCACCAACCTCCTTCTCCATTAACAAGTTCAAGAGCATTTTTATCCTCTTAGATCCGATCCACACAACCTAAATAAGATGTCCTGGGGGTGCTAAAAAGGCATCCTGGGAAGGCACTCTGCACAGTTTTCTTCCTAAGATGTCCTCAGGATGCTTTATTTTAGTTGAAGGCATCTTTTTTGTTTGAGATTAAAGCTTGACTGTTCTAGGCTGATGTAAGCATCATTGTTTGAGCTGCATTAGGATTTCATTTTTCAACTAGTTGCCTTTTGTCAAAGATTTCAGCTGAGTATAGCCTCAGAATATCATTTTCCTCAGGAAATAGATAAATATATAGAAATACTTAAATATAAAGCACAACAGGATCTAAAGATCTGTACTCAAGCCTCAAATCGGACAGAAACTCAAGTTCCTTGACCCAGATATTGATCCTGATAAGTACTCAGATGCTAATTTCTTCCACATGCAAGGTGCACCATTTTTTACTAGATTCAGCACTTCATAAATGAATGAGTGTGTAGATTGGATCCTTCTGCTAGAATGAATGGGAAAACAGTTCTGGACAGAGGTCTGTTTATAGAACACACCTTTGTAGGAAAGCAGCTGTGAGACACAGCTCTACTAGAAAAAAAAAGAACACACTCTGATCAGGATTCACTTAGGAATTTGTTTGGCTTTTCTTATCAACATCAATAGCTTCAGAATAAAGGGCTTGTTTTAGCACCAGCATAAATTTAGCATCAGTCTTTGTCTTTGACATTTTGGGAAGATTGTGCTTTGGGGGTTTTCTTGCCTAGACAGGGGAACTCCTCATATGCGTTTGAATTCCTCTGTCCGCAGTAGATTGTTCAATCAGAACCAGATGCTGTGTTCATGAGAAATTATGCGAATAGAGGAAATCATAATATATGTTCTGACCTTACACTGCTGAATCTGGTGGCAAATTTTGTGGGCTTTAGGTGGATTTTTTCCTTGTCAAAATATGGTAAAGTGGAAGGGGTGAGGGAGTCGTTTAACAATGGGATGAAGTAATGACTGAGAATCACAAGGGGGGCAATGCAAAGCTGTGCAGTGAGGAATTCTGGCCTTCGAGTCAGTGGAAGCACCACCTGGTTTCATTTCTGCTTCTTCACTGGCATTAAAGATAACTTGCGGGGGGAGGGCGGGGGGGCAGTGGTGAGATTCAAATAATTTAACAACTGGTTATTTACAAGCACCATTTTAACAACCAGTTCTGCCGAAGTGGTGCAAACCTGCTGAATCCCGCCACGTGGGGGGGGGGGTATTATTTTTACGTTGTTGTATAGCACCTAGACCTGTAGGGCACGTTTAAAATAATAAATATTAGGACTAATAAAAGGAAACTTTCACGCAACATGTGATTGGTGTTTGGAATATGCTGCCACAGGAGGTGGTAATGGCCACTAACCTGGATAGCTTTAGGAGGGGCTTGGGCAGATTTATGGAGGAGAAGTCGATCTTGATCCTCCTTGATCTCAGATTGCAAATGCCTTAGCAGGCCAGGTGCTCGGGGGGAGCAGCAGCAGCAAAAGGCCATTGCTTTCACATCCTGCATGTGAGCTCCCAAAGGCACCTGGTGGGCCGCTGCGAGTAGCAGAATGCTGGACTAGATGGACTCTGGTCTGATCCAGCTGGCTTGTTCTTATGTTCTTAAATAATAATAAAGACAAAGGGGTACAATCATAACAATACATGAAAGTTTGTGTAGGCACAAAAATATTATACCTTAATTATAGCAAATAGCACAATTGTATGAATAGAAATTATGTACAGTACTTGGAAGGGAGCCAACCAATGTCAGCTCCACCCCAGGAACACCTCAGTCTGCCCCACCCCTACACACTGGCACCCGAGCAGGATGCCAGCGCAGCCTCAACTTCCAGGATTGGCCACAGAAACTGAAGACTGGAATGGTCTGATTGTCTAGCAACAGCCCCCTGGGGGGAAAGTGGTTTTTTAAAACTGCAGGCATCTTTTTATTAGTTTCATTTTTTAAACCCTCTGTCTTTTTTTCTTTAAGATTTCAGTTTTTTCTGCAAATCTGGGGCCTTTTCAGGTTTGTAGAAAGATTTGTCTTGCTCATTCACAGCTGCAGACACTGGATTTCAGTATCCAAAGATTTGGATTTGGGCAACTAGAATATAAGATAAAGGAGATTTGGGCAACTAGAATATAAGATAAGGAGATCTAGAAACTTGGTTTCATTAAAAAGTCAAGATACAATTCTGACATTTTTGTAAACACCCACCTGATTCTTTATTAGGAAGCCTGATCCTATCATGTAGATCAGTGGTTCTCAACCTGGGGGTCGGGACCCTTTGGGAGTCAAACGATCCTTTCACAGGGGTCGCCTAAGACTGTCTGCATCAGTGTTCTCCATCTGTAAAATGGATAAATGTTAGGGTTGGGGGTCACCACAACATGAGGAACTGTATTAAAGGGTTGCGGTATTAGGAAGGTTGAGAACCAATGATGTAGATTCTTAGACCCTCGGTGAAATCTCAGAGTATGAACATGTCAAATGCACTGCAACCATCATATGCATGTTCTCTGACTCTTGTACTGCCAACTCTGTACAGGTATGTTGTTCCTGAGTGAATCAGTCTCATCTAGTTGTAGATTCCAGAAGATCTGAAATATTCCTAAATTAACAGCTACTAGCAAACCAGTCATGATATTTCTCCCTTTCTGATCTTTAAAGAGTCCTGTTGATGAGTCATTGTGTGTATGTTGTTGTTTCTTTTTAAAAAATTGTTGATCAGGCTCCATTTCAGGCTCTGAAACCAGAAACATCTGGCACTCTAGTACTCTTGGCCATTCTTAGGTGTTAGGATAAATGAAATGGATTGTTCATCCTTTTCTCATTTAAGACATGTGTATGTGTTGTATTCATACATTTGTTCCTATAATCCTATGATGGATTAGCATGTTTGGAATGATGTATACAATCTTTCTTTGCTCCTGAACACATCTGCAACCTTCATCCCACTGGAGGGCAGAAACTTGCTTAGGATTACATTGAATCTAATGAAATTCTATTTATAGTATGGCATAAAATGAAACTCCTGGATAACTGCAGTGTACTGTAATTTCCAGGCTGTAGTAAAACTACTCTCGAATGAAAGAGTAAAATGGAGGGGAGGGGCAATTCTGACCACATTACTGTTCCACTGGCATGTTTGCACTGATTGTAAGACCCTCAGTCTCTCTAATCCAGTACTTCCTACTGTGACAAGCAGTAGTGTTCGGGAATCATTTTTATAGGTCTGTACTTTTTAAAAAAGGACAGTGCTAGATTAGAACCTGGGACCTTATACATGTAAAGTGTGTGCTCTACCAATGAACTTTGATTTAGGTGCACAACAAAGTTATTGAATGGTCTCTCCTCTTAGGAGAGAGCCCATATAATACCTTTGCTGTGCTCCTAGATTGTAACTCCATTATTGGCTCATGCTAATTTTAGGAGCTTTGTATTAGGGATTTGGGCTGCTTGATGCCCAAGTTTAAGGATCTGCTGTGGGGCTAACCTGTTGTTCTCCTTCATCAGATGTTGTTAGGCAAGCACTGGCCCATTCCCCTAGGCACCCACGGAGAGCGTGCACTAAAGGAAAGTTAAATGTCGGGATTAAGGAATGCAAATTCAGACCAGCTGGAGACCTGGCCTGTTGTTTAAAAGTGAAAGATTATAAGCAATGCTTTATGAGAAAGTAATCAGCTTCAAATCTGATTTACACTAAAAATATATAATTCTACTCCCATTAATGTAACGATGAAAAATTGGTGTGGTAAACTCGTTATTATTGCTGTGCACTGTAGAGATTCAGTTATTCCCTAATGTAGCATTGTATTAAAACAAGCAATATGTACATTAAAATTAAAATAAACATAAAATGAATTCAGTGTTGAGAAGATGAGAACTTAAAGCACAGTAAAACTGCGTATAAAAACCAAGGTTTGCCCCAGCGCTAGGAATTCAGGGTCTTCCGCTCTAATGATCAGCTATGCCACTGGCTTGCTCATTCTGATTGGAGTCTAGGTGACTGCAGAAGAGGGTCTCTGTGCTTCTGTTTCCAGTGGAATGAAAATGATTGCCTCTCTGCTAAGGCATATACTGCACAAGAGATGTTTGATGCTCCTTCATTTTTTAATAGTTCATATTTTGGGAGTTTTGTCCACAGTAATTAGGAAGCTATTCATGTACTGAGTCTGGCTTCTATTCAGATTGTCATGTTGATTCTCCAAAGAAACAAAACGTCAAAGAGAGCCAATGTGGTGTAGTGGTTAAGAGCAGGTGCACTCTAATCCGGAGAACTGGGTTTGATTCCCCGCTCTGCCACTTGAGTTGTGGGGGCTTATCTGGTGAATTAGATTAGCTTGTGTACTCACACATGCCACCTGGGTGACCTTGGGCTAGTCCGGAGGCGGAGCGAGGAGAAAGTTCACCAGGGGCGCATGCGCGCATTGCTCCCCTGCTACAGCGTGCCCCGCCCCCTCCTCGGCCTGGCCACAACTCTGCATGCCCCACCCCCTGCCTCTAATGGATAGTCAGAAAGTCAGCTTAGCCACAGCTCTCTGAATGCCCCACCCACCTCACAGGGTGCATTTTAAGTGAGGTGGGAAGGGCAAGGAGTTTCTGCTCTGTTCCCTTTGAGCCTCCCTTAAGTGAGAGAAAGGGGGGATATAAATCCAACTCTTCTTCTTCTCTGTGCCACTATGGCATACCCAACATACTTCCTTTCAAAGACTCCTGAATGGTTCTTGGAGGCTCCAAGCCTTTGCCCATTTTTAAAAGTCTTCAAATATAGCTCTTCAGGAGAGAGGAGAGGATGTAGGATCTTAGCTCAGATTCTATTAACTGTACAGCAGAATCCAAGTCTCTCTCCACATTCACATGGCCTGTTTGGTTCAACGTCCACAAAAGGGGTAAAAGTACCAAGTGATTCAGGCGCCAAGTGGAAGAGAACTGGCAAGAAAAGTTCCAAGAGACTGTAACCCAAGGGTTAGAATGGCTCCCCTTCCTTAACCTCTGCCACAGCAGCGTGATAAAAAGGAGTGACTCCATAATTGCCACTATTGTGCAACCTCCAATCAAATTATGAAGTCATATGTCTTTGTGAGAGTCATGAAGCTCCATTAGCTAATCTGGAAGACAAGTTTTGGCTGTCATTGCGGGGGAGAAGCTGACACATGCACCCGCTATGCTGCAATAGAGAAAGCCAGGAGATAAAAATAACCAGAGCTGCATTAGGGAGGATTAACAACTCAGGTTTGTATCAAGCAAGGCAGTTTTCAATTTTGGATAATTCCAAATACATTTGTTCAACAGAAGAAGAATGAAGGGTGGCAGCTGGTGTGGGTGAAAAGCTCCATCAAACAGGGCTACATCATTAGTTTTCCACTGGCAAATGTGAGGCCCAAGGCAGTTTAGTGAGAGTCAGTAGCTGAAGATGTCTCTCCACAAGAAATCGGGTGTACATGTTGGTGCGAGGCCTTTCTCCTCTGTTGCGTAACTACGTAGTCAGATGGATTATGCTGTCTCTGAAATACGTCACTACTGTTTAGTGCTTGCAGGACATCTAATTAGACCATCAAACCTCATAGATATCTTTCTTTCTTTATCTGTGGGGGTTCCCTGTTTCCTATCTGTTCCCTGTGACTCTGTCTGCAGACCTGCTTCTCCTAACCCCCGGGTCAGACCCCAGGTGGGTCATGGAACCCTGCCCTCTGTGTTGTGACTTGCTGTGTAGAGCTTCAACTATTTTTGCAGCTTTGTGGAAGGACATTCTGATAGGCCTACAGAGCACGGTGGTTCTACCTCCTGCCTCTACTTGCGCAAACCCTGAGATGACCAGAGTGAGGAGAGCACAGGGAAGTGACCCAGAAGCAGGCAGGATTCTTTGGAGCACAGGCAGAATCAGAGGGCTCTCCCCACAAAAGCTCCCCCTTGCCTTCTTTGTTTTCCTCCAGTCTGGTCTAGCCAGCCCTCCCCCAGCAATTGTTCATGCGGTGCTCATGTGCAGTAGAGTTTGCCACAACAGTGAGGTCACAACTCTAGATCCTCCTCTTCCTATCATGTGATCTTCTGTGCTGTGCATGTCACTCAATAGTTCCCATGCTTGGTGTTAAAGGTGCCACCTTGGTGTTAAAGGTGGGTCCTAGTTGTGGAAAGGTTGGACCATTGCCCTAAATTGGGGTGCCATTTCCCCACTTTCAGGAGGCAGATCTCTGCTGAAGCATCCCCATTCCCTGCCAGTGCACAACTGAGTGGTGGAAAAGGGGGGGGTCATCCATATATCAATGCACTCCTAGCTTAAACCCCAAAGTGACATTACTAATACTCTAGGATTTTGCCCATCTCTCCCTGCCTCTAATTCCTAAAGCAAGTGTCCTCTGTGCCAGTACTCCAGCCCTCTAGCCATGGGTGAAGTTGAGACATCCCTACTGCTGTAAAAAAAAAAATCAAGACAACCTTTATTTGGCATATCAGCATAAAGACAGACCGGGGTGGGGGTGGTCACGCATAATAGTAAAGAGGGCACCTGGGGAAGCGCTAAATACAGATGGGGCAAACCCTTGAATAAACATCGCAATGGGGTAGCCTTTAAGTCCTATCTAATTCTTGTCCTGCTAGGAGTTGGGGCTGGCCAGCTATTTTCTGAGATGAGCAGCTTGGAATAAAGTGTGTGCTGAAGAAAGACTTGGCATACCAAGAGTGGTTGTGGAGCCAAAGAGAGAAATTGGGGTGGGTGGGTGTTTGTATAAAGAAATCTTTTAAAGGGAAAAGCAGGGAGAGAATACATGACAGGACAGTGAGCTCTTATTGTTGGAAGAGAGAGAAACTGAGGCTCTTCCTGGGAGGCTGTCTGTAAATGGAAGACCAGGGGAGACACCCTCCTGCATTCTGACCTGTTTGTGATTTGTTTCCCCCATCTCTGCCAGATCTACCTATCATGGAAAAGCGGCCCGGGCGAGGTGAAGCACTGGAAGGATATGATTGCGCATCCCCGGCAGGCTGTGGCACAGTGGCACCAGCTGAAGGCCTGAGAGGCAGAGGCCAATAAGTCGCTCTGAATTTCAGTGCACCCAGTCAACGTTTATTGGCCACCTTCTCACTACTTTATGCACAACAGCTGCACCCAAGTCTCCCCCAGGGGGAAAAGCTCGGGAATCACCAGAGGCTAAGGGAGTAAACTTGATATATATACCAAACTCTGGGAAAGTGGCGCTGGTGCCCAGTGTGCCGGTTCAGCACACAGCACCATCAGGAGCATCGTTATTACCCAGCCTCCTGCTTTAGCGTTTCCTTCAGACTCCTTCTGTAGAAAGAATGAAAGAGAGAGAGAGAGAGAGAGACCAGCCCTCCAGTTGAAAGTGGCCCCAGCACTGATTTTCTTTGGGCTCCCAGTGTGGCACTGGCACTGGCGTGATGTGAGGAGAGGGGTCTACTACCGCCATACAAGACTTCCTATGAGTTCTTCCAGCCAAAAACCCTTTGGGGTGACACCCTGTTCCACCAGGAGGAAGCCAGCCTCTACTGGCGGCTGCCCAGCCCGAAGAGGGGGAAGGGCAAGGAGATCACACATGCTGTTTCAATGAGGTTGTTTCTTTATAATTCAATAAAACTGGTAAGAGTAATAAGAATAATATAAACAACAGTGCTGGCTAGACCGTTGTCATGGTCAGGCCTCTCAGCTAGGAGGGAGGGAAAGGAGCCATGATGCTCCTTACAGCTCCTTGTGTGTTTGTTGTGTATGTGTGTGTGTGTGTGTGTTGTAACTATGTGTGCAGGACATTCATGTGTCACTTGTGTTCTCTTTCTCTCAGCCCTAGAGTTGTTTCCCTGCCTGAGAGGGTTTGATTGACAGCCCCGCAGGGAGCAGTGGAGAGCTTATGCCATGTGGAAAAGGAGGAGTGTTGGAGCTTTGGATTGGAAGGGGAAGGGAACAGTGAGGAAGTAATTTCTCTTAGCCACTCTGTGGCATATAAAACTGGCAACCATGGAATGTGTATCACAAACAGAAGGGTGTGATCATAATGTCGGTGGGTGCCAACCTTTCTCTCTCTTGCTTCTTAGCAGAGGGGAAGTAGACACGAGGGGCACTCCTGAATTTGCTAGGGTAAGCAACTCAAACTGACCCTCCTCAGCACACCAACAACCTTGTCACAGATGGTGTCAAACAACTTCATACCATCCTTAACTAACTGGCCTCTAATTTTTTTAACTCTGCTAACTAAAAGACTCGATTATATATTACCTACTCCCTAACATCCAATATGTCTCTTGGGGTGGCAACTTTAGATTCTTCTCTCATCTTGACTTAAAATGAGGGATTTTTTCTCTTCTAGACTAATTTGTTCTTCCATTTGAGCCCTGACATTTACCTAGCTAAGCTCTAAATTCATACTCTTGTTCTCTGCTAGCCCTGAATTTATCCTGTATAATTGCTAATTCCCAGAATTGCCTGGGAGTTGATCTCTCTAGAGTAACATAGGTGATAAACAAGGACCTGAATGTTCAAAGGAACCAAAGCTTCCCCAGGAATGAGCCATTTGTCTTGCATTGCCAAGATGGCTGTCTTTGGGTGCAGTCTTTGGGTGCAGGATGTCTGTTCAGTAATCCCTTCTTGGCCCTCGGTGGAATGTTATAACTTTCCCCTGCTTTTTCTTCCTCGTTGCCTGGTGGTCTTCCACAATATCAGAGGGCATTGACTCCCCATGGCATAAACCCAAAAACCTCTCAAGTCTTGATAGGCAGGCAGGGTGGTGAAAGCAAGGACTAGAAAGAAATCGTTCCATGTGAGTTCAGTTCTGCTCTGGGCTTTTGACGGAGCCTTACCATATTTTTCCTGCAATCAGAGAACAGAGATCAATCCATACAACTTGTGATATTTTAAAATCTGCATGACTTGATTTTGTCAATTATTTGGGATGCATGCTGGTGTTAAGTCTTGTGAATATTTTGACAAGTGTCCAGTTCACAGATTACCATCTCTTTGGCAAAAAAAAAAATCCAAACTGAGTTAGGCCACGACATAGTACCCCTATGAGCCAATACCACAAGATCACTCTGGCTGTGACTATCAGTATCCACCCCACCCTACTCCTAGCACCTTAGCTTGTCTTGTATCACTGAAGAGGATCATCTGACTTAAGAGCATACACTTCAATGTTGTGCAAAGTCGCAAGCTTTCCTAACATGTAGTGGACAATAGCATGTTTGGAAAGACTCCATGGCCATGTTCATGGCACACTCTGGAGTGAAAAAAATGGTGTGTGGCTACATGTATGGAACATTCCTCAATCTAGACAACAACCTTCACGTTACTTCATGTTGTCATCATCATCATTTTTTGAATCGGCCCTGACGTGGCATTCCTAGGTTGCAATTAGCTGCAGCCCAGCTACTTCCAAGTCCCTGTCTACCTGGCTCAAGAAGGCTGTGGTAGCTTCCATCCTCCTTCACTGCCAGATGACGCCATCCAGTCACCTATCTGGCAGCTGCCTCATTTCCCTGAAGGCTGCTCCATTGCCCTGCTTCTCCTGAGATGTGTAGTCCTGGCATACAGGCAGGCCATTCAGCAATTAGGTAGGGAAAGGCAGGCTGCCTCTGGGTACAGTGGGGTTGTGGGGGGGGGGGGCGAGGAATGCCATTAAAAGGTCTGCAAGCTGTCTATTATTAATTAAAAGTGTTTTATTCCACCATGGTGGAAAACAGCACTTGAATTTTCTTCCTCTGGCATGAAAATGTCTCAAGCACCTTTGGTACATCACAGTGGCCCACAACTGTAATTACTTTTATACTGTGAAGGCCAGGTCCAGCCAGGGTCCTTTTATCACTTTCTCTTCATGTCTTCTGCTCCTAATGCCCATGCCCGAGACCTTTTACTTCCACAGTGCCCAGGCTTAGTTCCTCTGGGCCTGGTACAGACTTGAAGCTTGAGTCCCACACGTGATTGAGATAAAGAGAACATATTTTAATATTGGTCTTGCAGCCTCCATGAAGCCCCAGGTTCAAGTAAAGAGTCTCTTGGGGCCTGCTTCAAAACATAGCTAATAGCTTCGTTCCCACTGAAGGACTGAATTTGTTTTACCTGTGAAATTGCTTATCTGATGAACTCCAAGGTGTATGGACTGAGCACCCGTGACAGGGAAAGGGAAGAATAATTATCTGTAATGTAAGGCCTTTGGTGCTGCTGATAAGATATAAATAAAATAGGATGCAGAGATGCAACATATCCGCTAGGTGGCAGCAGTGTTCCATTGGCACAGGATTGCTGAGCCATTGTATTGAACACCCTGCATATGACAATGTAGTTCAGTGGTTCCCTAGTCTTTTTTCACTGCACCTCCACTTGTCATAACATTGAATTATTTTCAAACTTTTTGTCTTGTATGTTATATTACACAGTTGACATTAATGTATCATTTTCCTCCATTATATAATTTTTTTTGCATACCCCCCAAACAGCCTGGTGCATACCCTTGGGGGTACATGTACCTCAGGTTGGGAACCACTGGTCTAATTGATACTGAGATGTTTACTCATGGGTTTGATAGTTAATGCCATACTTTTAGATTCCCCTTTCTCCAAAAAGAATAGGATCATTTAGGAATGACGAGCAGAGCGCAAGACTGTTTGACACAAAGATTTTGCCAGAACTCCCTGTCTGTGTGGAAATGAGGCATTTTCCAAGAGAACGAATGATTGGATGGTAGCAGAGTGAGAACATAATGAAGTCATTTAATATAGGCAGGTGTACCTGCAGAGAGTGCTGAAGCATCTGTATAAATAGATAGGAAGGTTCTTGGAGCTTCAAATCTATGAGTTAGTGGTGGTGGTGGAGCCAGACCCAAAAAGGAGGGTTGTTGGGCAAGGTTAATGGTGGATGCATTCAGACTGCCATGACATTAGTAGCTGGGTCACAATTTTTTTTTCTTGCAACATGGGATAATGGAGCTGTCCCCTTTGACAACTTCTTTCCAGCCAAGTCCACCTCAACAGTCCCAGCGTGAGCACAGTTTATTCCACCTGCTGCCTGGTCACCCTATTGCTGTCTCCTTGCAGCTCCCCTCCTTCCCCCCCCCCCCCACTCACACATCTTGACAATGTCGTTTTCCAGCCCTCTTTGAACACAGTTCTATGTGCACTATTCCTCAAACTTGATTGGCAAATCCCATCCCTTCATCTTCTGGCTTCCTTCTCAAATCTAGGATCAAGTGTCTTCAACCACACAAGTATCCAGTCGCTCTTTCCAATAGACTGAGCAAGCCATCCAGATAACTAAGTTCACAGTTAAAATACCCTCCTTGGTTGAAGTTCTGGCCTTTCTTGCAGCCATCTCTTTAAACAGCACATTGCCACTGAGTACTGCTTGGGTTGAATGGGAGGGATTCTTCCAGCTACACATAACAGGATTATGCAATTTCCTTCTTTCTTCAGATCTTTACAATATAAATGTAGTCCTAATTACCTGTCAAAGGAATCTCCACTGTTTCAGAAGTCCAGCAAGGACATTGTACACAGGAAATTATTGCGTGCTTTCCATGCATTCAATACTTTCTGGCAGTCCTGGACTTTTAATCCCATGGACTAGGGGTCAACTTTCAGCACTTAATACAGGGCATTTAGTTTCTTCTTCCAAGCAAACTCATTGGCCTGTTTTCTCAAACTGTCCTCTGGGAGATTGGCAGGCCATGTATAATAGTTTTAGGAGTGAGAGAGTAAGAGTGTTTTTCCTTGTTGATTTAGTCAGTGTTTTACAGTATTTTTATACAGTGTACAGGTACCTAAATCATTTTTCTGACAGGCACATTTTTATACACATATCAATATATAACAAAGACAAGGGAAGCTTTTGGGACTAGCAGAATAGTTGGGCAATTTTTTGGCAGACGTCAGGGATCTTGAAGGACAGATGGAATGGGATTTTGCCCCCCCCCCCCATGGCATTTTGAAGTATCACCTCAGCTGGACAGGCTTTAAAAAAAGTGTTTTTTAATACACTTCTTTATTACTCCATTGTTGGGGAGGCTGGAAAAGAACAGAGACAGCAAGGCACGACTGAGCAACAGATGCTTCTTTAATAGCTGATATCTTATTGGAGAAATAAAACTAAATTGTAATGAAATCGGGGGGACCACTTTTCATTCCTGTGCCCTACCTGTACAGCTGTCAGCCAATCAGATGCAACATGTGAGGTTGTATATCAAAACAGTAAACTGTCTTGCCAAATCAAATAGGGAAATACACAACTTTCAGTACTTTATACAGTCTGTGGTTCTTTTTCTTAGTGGCTTCCTAAGCACATAGTTAAAAGACTCATAACATCCTAACAATGTGATTTGTTTTGAACACCATTCATTCTTCATTACTGTCTTCTTCTAAGGAGAGTGACTTGTGCCTACTAGGAGGCTGCCTGGCATCCTTCTTTTTGCTACAGCTCTACTGGGTGATTCACAAAACTGCATCTTTTGTGGTCCCTGAAATATTATTTAGCATGAGCAAAAGTCATCCAAATCATGGGCCATGATTCCACCTCCTTGACTGATTGCTAATTTTTTTCTATTAGGAAACAAACCCTTCCTATATTTTGGTGTGTATTTGCAAAACAAACTATATTAGCACTCAAAATGCATTTGGAAGTTGCAAACCTTTTTCTGCAGACTTGACTGGTGCTCAAGTAGCCACAAATTACAGGCTTATAAAAGTCCTGGCTAACTGAGAACTTTCAGGCCACCATAAGCTCCCATGCATAATGATCCAGCAGCCCATCAGGACGTTTCAGTTCCTTAGCCCATATTACAGATGCTGTGTTGTGATTATCACTCAAGAACTGTAGCTACTATGGAGGTAACAGCTTTAGTGGAGGGAGAAGCCACATAATGTGCCAGGTAATACCCCCTAGCAGCTCCACAAAAATTACCACTCATATTGAAATAATGGGTTGGATAAGCAACTTTTCTGCTTCTGGACTACCCTTTGACTACCATGGAGACTATGCTGGGGACCCTTCCTACACTGAAGGACTCGGTGTGCTCAGAAGCCTTCCTGCCCAAAACAGGAACAATCATATCCATATATGAGGGTCTTTTTTCCTTTTTCATCAATGATCAGGAAGCAGTGGGAGGCCCTTTGATTCAACATCTATATATCTCCAGAACCTTGAAACCATGCTGGCAACCACTCATTCCCGATACATCATCTATAAGGTTGATTCCCAATACATCATCTATTTGGATGTCACTGCATGTGACAAAGGGCATCATTCTGTTGATTTCTTCCCTTCTTTGCCATGCAGTGATGTCAGCAAGTTGTGTATCTGACCCCATCCCCCCTCTCCCAGCACTTGCACAGACATTGCACATCCTTGGCTAATGGCAGCATAGAAACAGTCCATAGTGACATAGCACAGGGTTAAGTGAGCTGAGATCCTGCAGAAGAGATAAAGAACTCGACACTGGGGAGCCTTTTTGAGTGGCTTGCCCATCTCACAAATCATGTGTAGTTTGAGGCTGATCATGCTGGCTAATGTGGCGGGAATATGTGGTAGACTGTCGCTCAAGAAAGGCTGTACCAAGGCTACCACATCTTCCTGCCACATTAACCAGCTTTTCAATCAAACTTCATCATAAAACATCTATTCTTATTTTCAGTCTTACTTTAAAATAAGAACCTGGCAGTGGAAACGCAACAGAATGGAACCTCCTTCGCATTGTCAGCAAATGACAATCGTAGCACTGACTGGCTAACGACAAGGTGGCCTGGTAGGTGGCATTGGAAGGGTATTGGAATCACGTGACTTTGTGGGAGGCAGCATGAGGTTACTAAAGACTGGACAGGGAACCAGGGTCCTTTCTGTTTCTGCTGTAACTTTTTTGGGCCCGATCCTTGAATTTCTTGTTGTCTCAGTTTGCCAACCTATACAATGGAGATAATAATGCTTCCCTATCTCTCAGGGGATATTATGAGGCTTTCATAATCAGGATCGTTAAGTTAAACAAGACCTCAATGCACAAGAGGCGCACACATATGACATCTCAGTGGAGCTTCATGGGACAGGAGGTTCTTTTTTCTATGTAAGAAGTATTCCAAATACATCCCAAAATGCTAGGAAATCCTTTGATGAAAGGTGCTACTACTGACATACCAAGTATTATTATTACTGGTGACAAACTGAGCAGTTGCTCCAGCCAGTTTTCCTTTGAACTGTCTTCACCCACCACCACCACCACCACACCACAAACCAGAAGTGGTTTCTTTTGTACAACTGGAATACTGAGAGTTGTATGTTTATTTTTAAACTCTAGAGCTCTTAGTTGCTTCTTGTTCAGGTATCTCTTCTTCATGTGATGCTAACCATCTAACTTAGTGTGTACAAACTGAAAAGGTGACAAAAAACCAGAAAAATATGACTACACTGTAGACAACTTCTTTACTAGCAGTGAAGGTGGCAGTCCAGCTAGACTCCTCAGCCACCTTCTTTCTATTGTGTTTGGAGATGTTGAAACTCATGGAGCAACCATATTTTATAATAAAACTTTATAAAACACAAAAAATGATGGAAACAACATTACTTCGACTACTTCTGTTACTATTACCCAGTGTGATGAGATCAGCACTGATGTCTACCAATAGGGGTGTTTTCTTTGCAGAATCATATTTTTGGAGAACCGGGCCTTTTGTTTTGGAGAGGAGGCCCCAGTCTAAATAATAAAGGACAGTAAAATAACTCAACACTTGACTCTCTGTCTCTCTGTGTGTCATCAAAAGCAGAGGGGCAACAAAGAGCGGGAGAAGGACTGGCCATCCCAGCAGTTTCGGAAAGGCAAGGAAAGCAGAAGCAGACTCTATGGTCCTGCACTCACTAGAGAGGAATGTCCTTGGAGGGGGAATTCTCAGTAAAGTCGTTAGGAACAAATGAAACACGAATTTCCCCATTTAAAATGCAACTGCCTTTGCATTTTAAAAAATCTTCTCTGGTTGTATGCTCTTCTGCTTTCCTCCCCTGCTGCTGCTGGAACATTCATCAAGGAGCATCTTGTTTTGAAAGAAGGAAAAACCCTTAAAAAGCTACAAAACATGCCCAAAGACCTGTGTCACTCCTCACAGGTGCGAACTAAAGATCTGCATCTGCATAGATGGCATGCACCTTGGTATATAGAGAACAATCAATGACCTGGTTCTTCCCTTGGCATCTGTAACTTGGAGGGTTCTGTAAATAATCAGAACTGAGACCTATCTCAAAAGTAAATTTAAGATGGAGGGTGAGTGCTACCAGGAGAGAAGGGGTGGTCCTTGTTCACTCTCACTTCAGTATAATTGTAGTAACATCCTTGCCAGAGTGGCAGTTGTGTGAAGCATTTCCTGCTCCTGTAGAATTAACTTACCAAAGGTGGGGTAGAGTGCTGAGTTTGTGTGCCTGGAATGACTTCTATGGCTCAAACACTAATGGGAATCATTTTCTGGGTAATGGGTCAATACATCTGAAATTCACAAGCAGAAGATCTTTCTTAAATATTCCGCACCAACGTGTTTGGGGTGGGTGAGGGGGATCCTTCATTAACACATCCCAGTGCAGGTATTTTAGTCAGCTGGAATTACGTGATATGTGTGTGGGGGAAATCTAACACTTCACACCAACATTCAGTCCCTCACTAGATTCATCTTAGGTGGGGATTAATTGCCTTCTGAGACACCCAGTCAGTGTTGATTTAGGTTCTCACATCTCTTAGCTTGTGTCTAGTTTATAGAAATCTAAACTTCACCGCTGTTATGGCTACAAGCAGAAGATTTACAAGCACAGGTCTCGTTCATAATGGTTGCCCTAAAACAACACCTTGGCAGCAGGTGGCATTAAGAGTCACCTGCTCCTGCAGCACAAGGTTTCCAGAAAAAAATGTGGTAGAACAAAAGCAAAGTAATTCTACTTGTAAAAGAGAAGAGCTATTGGAGAAGGGAAATAGGAGCCCAAACTGCCCATTCACTCTCCAGGGGGCGGGGGTTAATTTTTGGTCATTTATAATGCAACTCCCACCAGGGTTGTCAACTTCCAAGTGGGGCCTGGAATCTCACATAATTACAGCTGATCTCCAGGCTGCTTTGGAGGGTGGACTGTATGGCATTTTACCTCATTGAAGTCTACCGTTCCCCAAATGCTGATCTCCCCAGGCCCCACTTCCAGATTGCCTCCACAAACCCTAACCTCTGCAGCCTCCACTCCCAAATCTCCAGGAATTTCCCAACGCAGAACTGGGAACCCTAAACTGCCGACCCTATGATCCTTATACACTCACAAGCATAGATCTCAAAGGTTATTGGTCACGTTGCTCTCTCACATTTTTGGTCATTGCTGGTTTCATACTTTCATTGGAATGGAGAGGCTGCTGGCCGGAAGAGCAGGGCAGATTTAAATGATAGGAGGTTCCAAACAGCAATGTCCCCGTCCAGCATCATGACTACAAAACACCAGGATATGTCATGCAGTGTCAAGAACAGCTGATTTCCCTGTTGTCTTTAATGAGATGGGACTCAGTGGTTTTCCATGTCTGCAAGAGACAGGAAATCTGGTGAACTACTCAGAAATGTGGCCCTTTCTTTCTTATATAACAAAAATAGAACTTATAGAACAATATGTTAAGAAGAAAAGAGGTGCATCTATTGTTGATAGATGAAAAGCCACAAAGAGCATGACAAGATAATTATGGTTTATTGTGACATCTGCAAAGTAGGCATGAAGCCAAAATTAATCTGCTCTGACAGATTCCACGAGAAGTGGTAAAACATCAGAGGAGGCTTCAGAGCAAAGCGCAGGTGAGTGAAAACTGTCACCTGCTGTGCCTCCATGGGCTATGGGAAGAGAGTAGCAAAGGGTATAGCTGTGCTCCTAGATAAACCCCTGGAGTTGCCAAACATCCAGAAAAATGACTAGCATCAGCAAATGAAAGTGAAAAAAGGATAGCTTGGTTCGTGTTGGCCAAGGTTTATTAATTATGCCAATAGATTAATGCAGCAGCGTAGCACCAATGGGATGGGGGGGTGACACCCAGGGTGGAGCTGCGGCGGGGGTGGCCAGGCGTGGAGGGGGTGTAGCAGGTGGGGGTGGGGCGGGCAGTGCCACACCAGGGGCGCAGGGCACACACGTGCCCCGGGCACAGTTTCCCCTCACTCCGCCCCTGGATTAGTGACCATATGAATTCACTTGCATGTTGTCCAAGTGCTAGAAGGTTGTGAAAAGAAACAAAGAAAAAATAGATATAACAGTTCCAGGTTCAAAATACAAATTCTAATGCCAAACTGGATACCTTTATGGAATTTTAAGATTAACATAAGATTTGTTAAATCTTGGGGGGGGGGGGGTTGTACAAAGAAAATTATCTGCTATGTAACAGAATTTCCTTTCCTTGAAATGCCTCCCTGTCCACTGACCCCTTTACTGACATTGCAAAGTGCTCAATTGGTGACAGAAGAAAAAAGCAAACAAAAATATGTTTATTTGTAAAATAAGACTTTTTCCAAGAAGTCCCACTGAATTCAGCAGAACTTGGTTCAATAAACATATGTAGGACTGTGTAATTGTAAGTTACTTCATGCAAATATGCCACTCCTAATTTATCTTTATATGCAGGATCTTGATTTTTCTGATTTCAGAATCTGAAAATATTTTGCAGCAGAATTCTTGTCCTGTGGTATAAGAACTGGCAGCAACCAAGGGAGGCAAATCATTGTCTACATAATAAAGAGACAGTATCTCTCAGCAAGGTTCATTTGGGAGATATGGAAAGGATCTGGCATCAGCAAGGGTTGCAGCTTCATTGACACAGAAGCTGCGCAAAGATCAACAGTAAGAGTGGCCAGTGCGTGGAAAGCAGGCAGCTTCAGGAATGCTCTCCACAGGCAAGGCTGAGCAGAACTGGTTAAAAGTGGCAGGAAACAGCATCCTGACGGCATCAAGTTTGGATTTAGCACTGACATTAAGGAGGCTCAAGAACAAGCGACCGACAGTTCGCAGTCTCTCCAGAGGTCTTATTAAGCTCAGATTTCAAATGGTTAGATATTTTCATTCTGTTTTTAAATGTTAAATTCAGGAAGCCTTGTAGATACAAACAGAAGATAATGGGTGTGAATCTGACAGCCTAAGCCCAATAACAAAATAACCACATCCCTCTAGTCTGCAGTGGCTTCTGGATATATATATATACACATACACACAGAGAGGGAGGGGAGGGAGAAAGAGAGAGAGAAGGGGGACTTTTAAAGTTTTAGTCCTGATTATTCCCAGCAGAAATGTGGGTCTCTCAGTGCCATCACAAGTTTTCCTTTCTAGAAAACCAGCTGAGCTTCCCACAAAACACACACACACACACACGGGACGGAATGAGTGCCACTGCTTTTGCTGCTGGCCCGTTTATATTCACTGGAAGCAGCCAGGTCCTGCCTTGGTTGTACAGTTAAGAACATAAGAACTAGCCTGCTGGATCAGACCAGAGTCCATCTAGTCCAGCACTCTGCTACTCGCAGTGGCCCACTAGGTGCCTTTGGGAGCTCACATGCTGGAGGTGAAAGCAATGGCCTTCTGCTGCTGCTGCCCCCGAGCACCTGGTCTGCTAAGGCATTTGCAATCTCAGATCAAGGAGGATCCAGATTGGTAGCCGTAGATCGACTTCTCCTCCAAAAATCTGTCCAAGCCCTTTTTAAAGTTAGTATTTAGCTATGCATGTTAGTTGCAAAGAACAAAAGCAGAATATGGCTGCTTCCACATGGTTTTTCTCCACCTTGGTTTCCCAACTGGAGTGGGCTTTTAAAAAAAAAAAAACATCTGCACAACACCATGCTCCAGTCATCTTTTCCCAGTTTCCCCCATCTTCAATAATGCTTTCCCAAACCTGCTTCACTCCAGTTTGTAAGGGAAAGGAATGGATGCAGCCCAAGCACGTTAATTTGTCACGTAGAAGGACTGGCAGATCTGCACCTCTAATAACATAAAGGAAAGGGGGGGGGGGGTTATAGGAAAATGAGCAAAAAAAAAAAAAACTCCAGGAAAATCTTCTGCCAACACATGTGTGTCTGAATTTGCAGAGGCAATGAAAGGAAAGTGGAGAACCCTAGCCATGTGGAAATAGCCAGTGATTAATACAAGCAACTACCTGGGAGAAGAATAGTAATTCAGTGGGTCAACTCAAGCTTTCTCAGCAGCCAGGTCCAATCCTTGACATTTCCAGTTAAAATATTCTTGAGTGGCACAGCTAGCTGAGACAACCGTCTGCCTAATAACTAAAAGAACCTTGACCCCCACAGCATACAATGCTAGGCTCATAGTCTGACTCATAAAATATTCTTCAAATAAGTTCTATCGCACTGTCTGCTATGGATCCACAGTAACACTCCAGCCTCTGAGGGAATCATCGCAATTTACTCTTGATCCAGACTGCAGTCTCTAGAACAGATTCCTTTACCCACTCTTTGGCACCAGTGGAAGAGATGGTTTGCTGGAACAAGATTGAGGCATATAAAGGCTTAGAAGAACCACAAATGTAGTCATATAACTCTGGTGAGCCTAGGATCTATACACATTTTAGCACTCTCCCTTTGAAGTGTAGTCCTTGCCACTGTGCTTCTGAGGAGCCAATACTTTCCCCTTCTTGCTGTACAAGCTCCCTCAAATATCTCCAGGTAGTAACAGCTGACATACCTATGAACAACTATCTAAAATAGGAGCTTCCTGTTTAATAATCTCATATTTTATAAAGATTTGCTCAATTTCCGCACTTAATCTGTGCCAGCAGGGAAGCCACCTCACCATTTCCTGAATAAAGTCTGCAAAGAAAATGAGCTCGCATGGGCCTATATGGGGAGATACAAGATTGGATTTGACTTAGAATTAACCTCTTTGGCTTTGGCTTATTGTGGGAGAATGAAAAAGGACTAATGGAGGACTTTGCTTATGCTTCAGCAACTTACTGATGGACTCTGAGGGGCAAACAGCTGATTTACTCACATCTTTTGAGGCTCTTGGGCAGGCAGCGCTTGCTTTCTCTACAGAGGAACCAGACTTTTCTACAGAGGAAGTAAGCCTTTTGAGATAATCCTTCCACGGCCTTGGTAGCCAGAGATGACAATGGAATTAAGGGGAGGGTGGGTGGACAAGTACACTATTCTCAGCAGTCATTCAAACACTCACATGCAAGTCTCATCAGTTATGTCAGCCTCCATCCATTATGCTATTTCCAAAAATTCGCAGATCACTACAGCAACACACTCTAGCCCAAGGTCGTCTGCAGGGGGAAGCCACCTCTGTTTTTAACCTCCATGTTCCATTATCAAATCTAGCCTTTGAAATGCAGAACTGTACGAGGCTTATGTTCCGTTTCTCGGAAAACTGGGTGCAGATGGTTCATTGACTTCCAACAGAGCTGCACCAGTTGATACCACATGAAAAACACTCCTGTTTGTATTCTTTCCCAACAAAGAATTGCCATGGTCATTTCATATCAATATACCACACTGAACATAGCCAGCATGACTCAACTCTCCTTATGTTGCCAGTGACTTTTCTCCCTTCTTCTCACAGAAATTGTACAGCTTTGAAGGATTCTCCTGAAAGGAGATGTAACAAACGGTGTGATTTTTTCCCCTCTCTCTCAGTCACACTGGTAAAGATGTTTACACAGAGTCCTTCCAAATGATGCTTTTCTCACAGAGAGGCTTCCTTTCTGTTAGGCAGCCTTGGGACCACAATCAGAAATAGCAGATGGGAATGCAAGTGGTACAACTACAATAAGGTATTCCAGCCAAAAAAGGTTTCACTTTTCTGCTCAATTGTGCAAGAAAGGTGTTGATAAGTTGACCCATCCCAGATGTCCCAATGCAACAAGCAAGCTGAGATGCAGAGTTTTTTCAAGATTTGTGACCGCCATCACTCATTCTGGAATCAATCCCTTACAGGATATACAGCTTCCTATTAGTGTGCATGTGCGCGCGCACGCGTGTGTACAAAAGAACTTGATGAAAAAGAAGTTGAAAGAGCATTACCAATCTCCAGGCAAAATCAGGAATTCTTTTGTCCCAGAATAAGTGGTCAAGGACACCCAGAACAGCCTGCAAGTCAGATTTGATTCCTAAAATAGTGTTATGGAGCACCTGAAATTCCTCTTGATTTTTAATCAAGGGGAGGTGAAAAGGTTATGGGTTTCACAAGTTATATTAAAATATTTAACATTAGATTTTGTGTTTTCTATGTAATGCCCCAACGATGCCTGAGCACCTGTATTGAGTAATTATGACTCGCTGCTAACAGATGCTGACTTTCTTAGGGAGTCTGAGCTCCTGTGAAGGTACATCAGCCCAGACAAGGAGAACCTGCATCATGTTATCCTGCCCTTCCTCCCAGAGAGCTCAAGGTCCCACAAAAGGCTCTCCCCTCCCTTTTATTCTCATGAGGACCCAGTGAAGTAGGTTAGGCTGGGAGAGCATGGCTGGCCAAAAGCCACCCAGTGAATGTCATGGCGAAGTAGGGATTTGAGCCCAGGCCTACACCAGTCTAGTCCACTATCATACCACACACACCTCAGTGAGATACAGCTCAGAATAGGGACAGAAGAGTGAATGTGAAAATGAGAGATAAAATGGTCTCGTGGCTAGGTGGCTCAGCACTGAGACAAAGAACGTGCTGGAGAAGGTACTTTGCACAGTAGTAATCCTGGTGAAGCAACAGGACAAGTTTTTCAAGTTTACCATGATTCTTTCTCTCACCCCCCCTAACACCCAGCTTTCAGTGGAAAAGCACCTGTAGGAGGATTTCATGTGGAGAAGAGTGCAGGGTCAGTCATTTCGGCAGACTCTGCTTCAAGGCACTCCTTGGCATGTGAGACAAGGGCCCACATATTGGTGGCTTCCCTTGCAAGAGGCTCAAAACAGAGGATACAAAAAAAAGGACAGCAAATGCTCAAGGAAAGAGAAATAGAGAAAAGGATAAATATGTTGAGAGCAAAAATGAGTCACACCGGAATGAGCTGCCACTCTGAGACTCTAGCTTATTGGCCTGCTGCATCAGCTTCTGAGGAGGCCGGGTTCACACATGCAGGGGAATGATGGGGTGGAGAGACTTGAGGGAATGGAAAGAACCCACAACAGAACGCAGGTGGTGGATGATGGCAAATCACATTTTGGAATGTTCTCCTGTGTGAAAAAACTCTCTAAAAATAGAAAACCATCACAATAAGCAAAGAGAAAAGGTGCAGCCATTCTCCCTGCTGTTCTGATTTTCAGCTTCCCATTGAGCTTTCTGATGCAAAGAAACATTCAAAGGGCTACATCCTCACATAGCTAGACATTGCACCCCTGGTGCAGTATAACAATTGCCTCCTTTGGATTTGCCTAGATAGACAACAGACTTCATCTGAGAACAATCTCTGTAACACATAGATGGAACAGCCCTGGAACCCAGTCCTGGCACTCTGAAGCGGTGCAGAGCATTTTGCCACCTCTGGAGCTTGCACCCATACCTATCTCTGTGTGAACCAGTCCTTAGCCATGACTGTACCTGACTCTGGATTCCAATGGTGCATACATCTCATGAGACAAGACTAGTTCTGCTGCCAACCAAAATGCCATGCTGCGAAAACACATATGAGGATAATCAGAGCCCTCCAGAGTGACACAAAACAGAAACACACACCCCCCCCCAAAAAAAAGGGGGGGATGCTGCTGCTGACTTCAACTACAATCATAAACTTCCCAGATTTGTTTTAAATTCCAAATGCACCAGTGGCCAGTTTATGAAAGAAAGTACCACCACCCCACGAAACAACCATGAAATCATCTTTAAAACAGGAAAAACTGAAAATGGAAATCTGAAGGCTTGTAACAGGTCCTGTTATTTTATCAGTCCCCACTTCTTTAACATCTTAAAATCATCTTAAAATGAGTACCTGTCTAAATGGTCCACACCTGAGTTATACTCCTGAGAGCAAGACACAGAAGCTTTGTACAGACATCCTGATCAAGTGGGCACTCACCCTGCAGGAAGGACAAGGGTGCTCTCCCCACTGCCTGCCTCTACCTAATCACCATGTGGCTTGCATGAAAAGAACATGCTGGGGTAGTGCCCATGAGCACACTCTACTTTCACCAGGATCAGCAATGTTCCAAAACCAGCATTGCAGCTCATGGGGAGGTGGTTTCTATGCAGCCACTTCCTTTACGTATTTGCCCCATGCAGACCACTTAGTGACCGTGTGGTGGCAGGGGGTGGGTCCAGCATGTTCATGCCTGCTGTCTCTCCCTGCAAAGTGAGGGTCCATGTGATCAGGACATCTACACTAACACTAACATCTCTAACAGCAAATAAGGCCCAGCAAATCCTGCAGTTCCACAGATTCCTATAGAATGAAGGCAGCTACCATGGCCACAGAGCATCAGGCATCAAGAATGAGCATCAACATTCAGCAAAAAGGATGAGGTATGCACATGGATCCAGAAACTCCACATTTTTGGAGTCCAATAAGTGCCACTATGAACATGCCCAGAAAAGTATCTTGCAGATAAGCTTCCCATCCTGTCAACAGGACAAGTTTAGCACCTACAAGACACAAGCAACCGCTTGTGGTGCCACAAACAGAAAGGAATCCCAGTCCATTGTTGCCTGCCATTCCCGTGCTAATGCTGCATGCATCAAAGAAAACTCCAGATGTGCTGGCAGCAACATCGGCAGGGGACCAAGGGCAGGACTGTTGCCTCTCAGCACTGTGCTGCCGCAGCCCAGGTCAGAACCAAATCCCTGTGGTCCTGCTAGCACCACTAGGGCTCAGCTCCCCCCAGTATCTGTTGGGTGAATACTTTGAGCAGGCTTTGCCAACCAGCAACATGTGCACCTTTAATAACAGAAGAAACTTCTCATTGTTTATTTCTAAAGTATCACCTGGCAGCAGCAACTTCTCACACACTATTTCTCAGAACTTCAATCCCTGTCAGTTTTGTTTGCAACCAAACAATGCCACTGTGCATGTCCTACTTGTGAACTAGAATTGCCAACAGGTACTTAGGTGAACGATCAGATCTGCAGGTTGGGAAAGGATCAACTCAGAGAGAGAATTGTTCCCTCTATAGCAGAGCTGCAAAAGGGGGCCAGCAGGGATTCTGCTAACTATGATGACCTCCCTGATATGCAGGGAAAGATTACTCTGAACACTAAAAGAAAAAAAAGATCCCCCATGAGGATGGCCTCTGGGAAGCACAGAATGCAGTTGTCAGTTGCAGTAGATGTGGGGTGGGGGGGGAGGAAGTGAACAGACGGAGGTTGGCTGGCTCAAACCCTTCTAGCACCCTGAAAGGGGAGAGCTGGGTCAAGGGGAAGTTTCCCAACCATTTATCAGCCAGTAATTCCTTGAAGGCCTTCATCTTGAAGTAATAATATGACTTGGCATTCATATAACATTGTCAAATGTTGAAAATTGTTAACATGCATTATCTAACTTTTGCTGCAACCTTGAAAAGAAGGCTGCCATTATTATCACTATTGTGCAGGGGAGATAGATAGGCTGACATGGCTTGTTTATGGCTGCCAAAGAGTTCACAGTACAGATGATATTTGAAGGAGGGATTTCCTGAGCTATAGCTCACTAACACCACACATGTTCTCAGGAATAGAAAATTCTAGAATATTTCATCCCTGCATTCACAACACTAGATAAAAATACTGCTGAAACTTAAAGGGGTTCAACAGTGACCACACAGTCCCTGGACTAGAGTCTTTCTTGGAAAAAATGGAACACAAGCTTTAGTCACATGACAAAGGGAACATGTACAAACACATGTACTTGTTTGTACTTGATGAGAGTGACTGAAATTAAATCCTGACAAGAGGGAAAGATGAAGGTCAGCAGGCCTTGTGACCTGGCATGGGGCGGGGACTGGAGCACTTATCACAGACCACGTTCTGGTCCTGCTGGACATGCAGGCTCCCATAACGTGTCTCTGATCCTTGGAACTCAGGTTGTCACAGTGACCACCAATGCTTCCCACCAACTTCATTTTAGCATTTTCTCTTGGCTCAGTTTGTGACCATCCCATTCTAATTTCCAGATGAGGATGCTAAAGTGTGGTATCACCCATGATGGCAGTTTGGAAAGTTCACACTGCATAAAAAAAACATAACCCACCTTCTGATGGGGACAGGCCAGTAAAAACACAGGATACTTGTGCCTTAGTCTTGGTTATGGCTTCCTAATGCCTTCCAGGCTTAACATAAAGTGTTAGTTAAAATGTGTAAGGACCCAAACTGAGCAATGTAACTCACTGACCCATCCTTCTGTTTAATCATGACCTCCACGGTTTTTCACAGAAGATTCTCTGAAGGCTGCTATTCACGCATCAAGCTGGGATTACAAGTTCACACACAGACACATTCTTGGTGGCTGCGCTTTGACAGCAGGTCCAAAAGCAAAGCAACTTCTTTTTACTTCACTTGTTTTTGGAAAAATTAAAATTAAAAGAAATTCAGGGCAAAATTAAAAGAAATTCTGTAATGGTTAAATGATCAGGGACTGTGATCTATGCTGCTGGACATATCTTATTTTAAGTAGGATTCTATTATGTAAATTTTGCACAGCTTAACTAGTCATATTAATACTTATGCTATGCTTGGTTCTTTCTGGTTGATTCCAGACCTCTAAAATCCTATTGTTTACTGAATGTCCCATTTTGTTGACTGTACTGACTCACTATATATAATTCACCTTAAGTCCCCATGAGAAAGGCTGACTATAAATACCACAAATAAAATAATGGGTCTTTGGGACAAGGCGGAGCATAATCAAATAAATAAAACCCAGTGGTATTCAGGAGAAGGACAGTTTAAAATGTGCTGATTTTACAGTTGTTGGCAGGAGTTTCCTTTTCCCTTGCTATCACATTTCACCCCCCTCATGTATTCAGTCATTTTCCATTGTAATGGCTATCCCTCAATGGCTTTCCTTGTTAAAAGTGTTTTCCATTGAATTTTCCAATTCTGACTTGCCCATTCCTCTTAACAAATAGCAAATATATGAGCCAGTATAAAATATTGTGAGATATGTCTCTCTTATATAGACAGAACTGTTTCTAAATTCTTTAGAATCTATGTCAGATCCTGAAAAGATAGGCTTTGTAAAAGATTAAAATCAAGTTACCAACAAGGCTTTTCATTCTCAATGCCTCCCACAAGTTGAAATGGGACCGACTGGTATGCTGTGGGAGATGCCTGGCAGTTTCCAGACTCTTCACACTGTCAATGCTGGGGACAGTGCAGAACAGGGGGTTGTGAGAATTCACTTCCAGGTCAGACACTGGAACCAGTGGTGGCCACCCAACATAAAGGAACTCCACTGGTGAATTCTAAATGGGAAAAAAACTTGAGTAAACACTGACCTTGTGGGGACGGGATATATCAGGGGTAGGGAACCTGCGGCTCTCCAGATGTTCAGGAACTACAATTCCCATCAGCCTCTGTCAGCATGGCCAATTGGCCACGCTGGTAGGGGCTGATGGGAATTGTAGTTCCTGAACATCTGGAGAGCCGCAGGTTCCCTACCCCTGGGATATATAAATCTCAGCCTGGCTGTTGCTAAGCTTAGAGCCAGCTATGTCAAAAGTCCCAGCAGCTGCCTGTGGAGAATCGATGGACTTGTGCATAAAATTAGCATCACCTGCTGCAGTAAAATCAATGGTGCTGAAAAAGGTGTCAGTAGTTCAGTAGTGTTCAGTTGTGTATAGCACCATGTGATTACCAGGTAGAGGCTGCACACAGCATAGAGAGGTGTGTGAGCCCAGATCTATGATAACAGACTTCTCAAAATCATGGGGATCATATGGCTGGACTAAATAAGAGTGAGAAAACATTTTGTATGAATCAGCCTTTTGTAACCAGTCCAAGAGGGATGAGTGAAGCTGATACTTCACATTCTGTTGCATGACTTTCATAAGAAGCGAGATGCTTCCTCACACACTCAGAAACTGTATAGCTGATGTGGGTGTAGGGCGGGGGGAGGGAGGGAGGGAGGGGGGACGCTGTACACAGAGAAAGAAAAGAAATGGTTTCACTTATAATGGCAACTAGCCAGTAAACCATAAATAAACTGTAATAAAAATGGGAATACATAACATCAAAGTCCATTATGCTCTGAAAGCATCCGAGAGAAAGACACTTGATCAAGTGTGTTAACTTTGGCAGTGCTGAGGCAGCAAGCATGCCAATATCGCTGCTGAGGCTCAGACTGAATGCTGTGGAATCAGTCCAGTGGGAGACTGAACACAGCTGACAAAAAGGTGTGCACTGGACGAGAGGAAGAAAAGCAGTGGAAGGGGGGAGGTGAGAAGAGACCTAAGAGAAAGGCAAGGAAGACAACAAAGCTCTGGTCAGGGAGAGGAAAGGAAGAATAACAAAATAAATAAATAACACTAATACCTGAGAAACTTGTTTCCTTTCTCCAGGTGTTATAATTTAGTTTACAGCACTCTTTAAAAATAGCCTCCAGTCTGCCCAATAGCTTTGGTCTCCTGCTTTGTGAGCAATCTCCCTGAGAATGTGTGTCCCTCACGCAACTCTTTACATTCCCTTGATGTGCTTTTATTGCTTAGATTTAGTACAAATCTAGCCCAAGAGTCCCCACAAGAATGAACCTGCCACCCCTGCAGACAGGAACAGTTCCTGTAGCTGCCACCCCTCTAACCTAGATCCACACATGCCTGCAGTGGCCCAGGTCATACCAGCTTTTCCTTCTGTGTCCTTTTAAGGGAATAAAAAGTCCAGGAAAGCAGCAGGGTAATGCACAAAGCTCCTTTCCCACCATACAAAGAGCGGCAGCAAAGCTCTTTCCGGGACGGATAGATCTACACAAACAAGGTTTTCACAGGAGCTTCTTTTCAAACCTGACAGCTGGAGGGAACAGCCCAAGGAAGGCTTCTCCCCGTGTCTAATTCCAGTGGTAGGATAAAAATTCCTGGGTTGTTTTTTTTTTTTAAGGTTTTACATTCACACTCACAACTCTGCAGCTCTCCAGGGCTCAGAGTTCAAGGGAGAAAATAAATAAACAAGATGGCTTTATCCTGCCTTTTTCTTGCATTTGATTGTAGCATGCCAGACAATCAGGATGGAGATCACCCACAGGTACAACACTGTCACCGCATCACATTAAGGTCTATGTGATACTTGGCTTTCACCATGATGCGACTATTATCCATGCCTTGAGGACAAAGGACAATCATTTCAGTGTGTGGGCACAATGGAATTATTCATTATTTAGCCGACCCCACCCCCATCCCCTGGGATTAGGTAGAAGGTGTGCAAAACATAAAGATTACCCAGGGTTCTTACTGATACACAGCAATTCTGTTAGCTGGGACTGCCCACAATTCCAGAAAAACGACAGCAAACCTTCTAATGAGTAGCTGTCCTGTGTCCTTTACAAAAGGCTGGTAACTGCCATGGTGAATAGTTGCCCATGGTTCTTTAGATCAATGACAGCATGTGCCTAGCTCCCAACTGCCAGTGGGGCAGAAACCGATTCAGCCAACTAAGATCCCCCAATCTTTTGAGCAGCAACCATATCATCATCATCATCACCACCATCATCTCCATTTCATGTCTCTTCTGGCGAGCATTCCAGGGCAGAGTACCTGCCCTCACCATCATCCAGGACAGAAGAGTCATTTTTCATATTGGCCTGCAGAGCTTCAGACTCATTCTCCTCCTGCTCTTCCGCTTCCTGGTCGCGAAGTTTCTGGAGACGTTCCTCCCTGGCCTCCAGAAACTCCTGGGCCCCTTCCCCCACCACCATGACTGTGTCAGCCACGCTGGGCGGGGCTTGCACTGGGTTGTGGTCATAGGAGAAGACTCGAAGCCTCCGCAGGTGAGTCAAGTCTGGGAATTCAGTAAGCTTGTTGCGGTCAAGGTCAAGGATGTGCAGTTGGGTCATGCGAAGCAAAGGCTCAGGAAATTCATCAAAGCGGTTCCCATAGAGCCAGAGCCCCCGCAGTCCCCTCATGCGTGGTAGGCTGTTGGGCAGGGTTTTGAGTCGGTTGTCCCCCATCTGCAGAGACTGCAGCCAAGGCATCTGGAGCAGAGCCCGGGGGAAGTGGTACAGGTAGTTGCTCTCGATCCACAAGCAGCGAAGAGTCTGGAGCTGCGAGAACTCTGCTGGGAGGCCAAAGAGGCGATTGCTGCCCAAGTAGAGGCGGGTCAGATGGGGCAGGCGGCACAGTGCCTCAGGTATCTCCTCGAGTTTGTTGAAGTCCAGGGCCAGGATGCGCAGCTCCTGGAGCCCCTCTATCTCTTCAGGCAACTCCTTTATCCCTGTGCCACTGATGTAGAGCTTCTGGAGGCTGCTGAGGGCACACACTGGTCCTGGCAGGTGTTTCAAGTGACGTCCAGTCAGCTCCAGCATCCGGTCGCCACCGCTCAGCTGCTCCTCCAAAACCGACGGCAGTCGCTCCTCCCTGCCTGACGACCCCCCACTGCCCATGCTCATAGCCAAGGAAGGCGGCTGGCAGGACGAAGGCCACCACCTCTGCCTGGCGGGCTCGGGGGAGACATGGCAACCACCTAGGCCCCTGCCCAACCGACCGGCCTCGTGGGGTTAGGACCAGGACGAAGATTTCCCCTGCCAGGGCTGGAGCTGATGCCTCCTCTTCTTACCTCGACTAGCCTCCCTGGCTGGGGGCCCCGTGCCCTCAGAGCAGTCCTCGCCCGGGAGCAACCTCGAGTCGAATGGACGGGACAGGTGCTCCCTGGTCCCCGGTGGCCCGGAGCTCCTCGGCAGCAGGGGACGCTCCCGATCCCCAGGACTGGTGCCGCCCGCCTGCTTCTCACCCCACCCACCTTCTTCTCCTCGACTGGGTGCTGCAGGCTGCTGCTGCTGCCGCCACCCCCTTCCCCAGCAGGACCCCCCTCTGGTGGCCCCCGCGCAGTCTCGGGGGCTCCGGCGCTGCACTACTCAGTCTCCTCCCGGCTTTTGCTCCGGGGCTCCTGCCTGGATCTGAGCTCGGCTCCCACACGCGCGCCCGCAGCCTAGCGACTCGTTTCCATGGCAACCCCCACGCGGGACGACCCGCCTATAGCAGAGGCGAATGGATTCGGACGGGGTGGGCACGGGCGGGGCGACGCGTTCCTTCGTTCGGACTTCTCCCTGTGCCCGCGCGTGCTTCCCACGCCCCCCTTGGACACGCCCCCCTCACGGAAAGGGAGCGAGCCCAGCCCGTCGCTCGACCCGCAAAGAAGAAGCGAGGGAGTCGCCCTCCGTTCCTCTTAGCCACGCCCACATGCCCCTTTGCCACAGAGCCCACGCGGCCGGTACCGCTGACGCTCCGTCCATCTGAATTTCGGGCTGCTTTTTCCGGGCAAAAGGCAGAGAGCAGCCTCTTCTACTCACACGCGTGGTTCTTGTGCCTTAACAGTTGTGTTAACAGGAAGCACTTCAACAGGTATAGCTTTCCCCTTAGCATGGAGAAACAGCGACAAGGTGTGTGTGTGTGTGGTGGTGGGGGGGGGGAATTGCCTGAGTTAAAGTCAAGAAAGTGGTAAGCTGTGAGGGGTGGAAGATGGTTGTAATAAGATCAAGAAAGAGCCAGAGGGACGCAACATATCCCACATGCTCCCAGCGCAGACACATAGAAAAACAGGAGGTCAAAAGTACGGTTGGGCAGAAAGCCTCATGCATGCTAATTCTCTGTGAGCAGGCAACTACACCATTGTGGGGAAAACATTCAGTATACTGCACTTGTATATAGTCCAGTACATGCTTTACTTTGGCCCCTTCCACACATGCAGAATAATGCACTTTCAATCCACTTTGCAGGTGTGCGGAATAGCAAAATCCACTTGCAAACAGTTGTGAAAGTGGATTGAAAGTGTATTATTATGCATGTGCAGAAAGGGCCAATTTGATGCTGCCACTACTGTGCTTGTACATTTGAGTCTCCACACTGGAGAAGACGAAGAGTCTACAGTTGTAGTGAAAACTGCATCATTCCATTCGGGGCAGGATAAGAGCAATCTGTGCTGCTGTTACTTGTGCTACAGAGTCTGTAGGCATCTGAGTGGCCCTTACTCCCAAGACACCCAATTCTATATCCAATTACATGAGAGTAATCTGTATTAGTGGGTGTTATTTCTGAATAAATACAAAGGATTGAGCTGTAAGATTCCGATCCTGGCTAATTATGAGAATCCCAAATGTCCAGTATTGTTAGCAGACAGAAAACAGCTAGAAGCCTGGAAAGAATTGCTCATTCAGACCTGTGTGGTGTTCCTTGAGTACTGAAGCCCTGCAGCAACAGTAAATAGGGATCATTCTCTGTTTTGCACCAGGGGAACTATGGGCCTTTCTCATAACTGCTTATGAGGTTGACGCCACTTGCCTGCCCTGACATCCAACAGCAATGTCATGTGCAGAGGTGAGTACATTAAAGCCAGAGCCATCTTAAGAATGCTGCAAGGACTGGCGTCACATGCACTGTTTCAGCACAAGTAACCCAAGGGATATCATCTGACATTAGGCTGAAGAGGATGTGAACTGGTGGGATATGCAGCATTGAAGCTGCCTTCACATCCAGAACTGCCATATGAGTGGCATGACATGCTGTATCAGTAATGCTAATTAAAGACACTCTTACACAGTCGATCAGGGGGTCCTGCCACAAAATGGCTGCTACAGGGACTGGGTCCAGTCACACAATGTTGGAAGTTCAACAAAGCATGAGACTGTAAGCCAAGCATCTGCCTGTGATGGAGGCAACTGGTTCCAAATAGGCACTCCCTGCAGATGCAATGGTGATGCCTCCTGGGCTCTTCTGAAACGCCACCTGCTCCAGTGAGGTGGAGGAAGGTCAGGACTGGTTCTTTCCTTTGAGGAAGAAGCAAGTGAGCACCTGGAAACACAATGGCAGGTGTGTGGACATCATATTGAGGATGACCATAGCAGATGAGGAAACAGGTTTACATCAAATTCCTATCTCCCATCCTCTTACTGCAAACAAAAATCAGATATGCCAGAAATGCTTCTTGGCCAGAGGACCTTTGTGACATAAAAAGTATCCTTTCAGTTACAGGAAAACAATAAATAAAAGAGCTCCTGTACCTACCTAACATACGTGGTATATAAATTAACATTTATGGTTATGTGAAGTCTCTAAATCAGGCAAATGCTTCTTCAGCTAGCTTTGTGGGGATGAAAAATTGTCTCTGCACTGGCTTCCCCAGTAAGTAAATCTGATCTTCCACAGATATATAGTGAGCCAATATCAGCTCTGCACTTTCCTGATCTTGTGTAACTCTCTCAATGTAGCCCCACTGGGAGCCTAGTTATTTTGGTACCAACTCCCCCTCAGTCCCCCCCATATATATATAGCATCATGAGTGACACTCGCTCTGAATTAGTTTCACTGCAGATGGTTGTAAAGGTTGATGGGGATTCTTCTTCCAGAATGAGATGTTGGTTTTTCTGTTTTGCATGAAGTCAGTCACCAGCTGATGCTTTAGATCTGATCCATAGCCAGGTGTTCTTTCCAAACTCTAGCACTTCCTCTGGGACAGATAACCATGAAACAAGGATCAGTTGCTCAGGAACCATATCTGTTAGCCAATATATACAAACTTGCAAAAAGCTTGCAAAAAACCCTCAATTTTTGCAAACTTGCAAAAAAAAAGAACAACCCTCCATCTCCACTCACAAGTGTATAGCAAGAAACCCATTTTGGAATACACCCCCCCCCCCACACACACACACACACACACACCCCACACCCCCGGTAACAGCATGGAATGCTTCTGATCAGAAAATGCAGCTAATCCATCTGGGGAAATACAAACACAGATATTCAGTGGGAGGGAGAAGGCAGAGAGAAAGACTCAGACAGCAAATTAGATATGTAAGAGAACAGGATGGCAGAGAATGTGATTCTGCAGGGTGTATGCAAAGATGGAAATGTCAGGATTATGGAAGAGCCTGCTTCAAATAGGTCATCAGGTGCACACAAGAAGATCTCAAGAGCCAAGGATCAGTCCAATGATAGGAGGAAATGGCTTACAAGGTGAAACTCAGAAGGATGAGAAGCTTCACTGTTTCTCTGAGAAAGGACAGAGATGGCATCATCTTAATAACTGTAACTGACTTTTCTCTGTGATACACCTCAGAAGATGCCAGCCACAGATGCAGGCAAAATGTTAGGAACAAGATCTACCAGACCACGGCCACACAGCCCGGAAAACCCACCAAAACCAGTTGGATCTGGCTGTGAAAGCCTTCGACAATACATCTTAATAGCGATTTGAAAATCTCAGAAATGTGGGGAAAATCTTTGGAGGGAGCAAAAGAAAGAAGTAAAGCAAAGCATTGGTAATAAGGGAGCATTTCTGTGGTATCCACCCACTAAGATAATGAAAGGACTTTCCTGTCATATTAAAATCATACTTTGAGGCTGCAGAGATAGCCAAACAGTACCTTGAATGGAGGAAAGGATATTAGATGGCACCTCAAAGTGCTTCTTTTTCCCTTTCTTTAAAAAAAAAGTTGTGTTGCAGTTTTCAGTCAAGCTAATTCTTTTAATCCACATATACACATAAGGAAAAAACCAGCAATTTGCCCAGTGCCCACCACTTACTGCTTATGCCCATCTTTCAGTGCCAGCTCAAACATGCATTCCACGCAACAGCTATGATCAAGAGAAGTTCTAGGACAGTGGTTCTCAACCTGTGGGTTGCGACCCCTTTGGGGGTCGAATGACCCTTTCACAGGAGTCGCCTAAGACTCTCTGCATCAGTGTTCGCCATCTGTAAAATGGATAAATGTTAGGGTTGGGAGTCACCACAACATGAGGAACTGTATTAAAGGGTCGCAGCATTAGGAAGGTTGAGAACCACTGTTCTAGGACAATGACAAGGGGACTTGGTGGGCAGGCTCCTCTCAAGTCATCCTTCTCTTCACAATTTCAGTAAGGCATCAAGTACATTATCACACTCTTAGCTCAGTGGAAAGCTGATCGCATGCCAGATTGCATTACACTAGAATTGAAGCTGCTTTGTGTGATATGGAGAAGTTTTTATGCAAGCATCTTTTAGTATCAAAGCAGCCTGATCATGAAATATTCACTAGGAATGAAAACTTATCCACCGAGAGAAATGTGAGAAATGGAAAACAGAAGGCTGTATAACTGTGGCACCTATTGTGGCTGGTCAGAGAACAAGAGCTGGATGGTGTGCATTATGCCTGCAGGAGAAAAGATACAGGGGTGCTGAAAAAATCCATGAATCATCTCACATGACGGTGAGGAGGGTAACATGTACATGAATAGGCCTGGACTATTTGAGGTTACAGTGGAAATCTGTTTTCAAATGTGTTACATCATGAAAGGACACTGGGAATGCCAATTCTGCACGCACCTACCACTTCCTACCACACACGATACCTCCAAATGTGTGAAGGTTTAGCACACAAAGCAAGAAAGCAGCAGCATCCTACTGACAGCGTAGGTGGGTGGATTTGTGTATCAAAGCACAAAGAACCATGTGGAACCCTTGCTGAATGATGTTTTATCATACCCAGTGGGGATACAAGGGATCCTACTGTCTCTGTGTTGTGCATTTTCATTCATGCTGAGGTCAAGGAAAGAATTTGTCACTGCTACCACAAGGCAAATACTAGTAGTTGAGAAGAAAAATTATGACATAATAACGAGAAGGGGACATTGTCCCAGGTCTGACACTCAATGAGTGTGCTCTCACTCTCCACCAAAGGCTGATACAGTATCAAGCAATTTTTACAGTTATTAGGAGCTGAGTACATCCGTGGCAGACAGGAAGTGGCAGTGTCCTGAAAGGATGCGGAACAAATATGAGGATTCTGCAACCTGCTTATCATATGGCCAGATCACAGGCATAGAGAAATAGGATATTTATCTTAGATAGTGGCCTTATTTGGTGATATCAGGCAAGACAGGATAAGAGTGGGGAGCAAATACAGCCCTTGGCCCAGGCTAGGTCCTGCCTTGCCAAGCTCTGTAGACAGTGCCAGCCAGATGGTCACAACAGGCCCCCTTTCAATCACTCTATCCCACCCCTCCTACTTCTATTTCTGGGTATCTTTTAAGTTTCCCTGGATGCTTCATAGAAGCCATCATCTTTCTTCCACAGAAATCTTTCCAGGTTTATTGGTTTAAGCTAGTATACACATCAGCAAGAACTACTATTCAGTTTTTTTAGAAGAGAAGAACAAGAGTTTGGATGTATACCCTTTAAAACTCTACAGCTTTTGAAATCAAGTATGATTGGTAGCAACACTTGCATTGGTCATCTTTCCTTAACAGGGGAATGTGGACCTGAAGCCTGAAGACATCACAGCAGTATCCTGTTCAGAGAAGAGACTGCAAAGAGCCAGAGAGAGTCAATCAGGGAGCAGCATTAGAAAAGGAACAGCTGTTTGACTTCTGAAAGTCAGTGAGAAGGGGTGAAAAAGGTCTTTCTCAATGGCCTGTGACTTCCCTTATCCTAAAATGGCAAAAGGCTGATTCCCAGAACTCTTCCTGAGGTAAGGAAGGGTTTTGGGAGAACGTAAGAATATAAGACCCTTCATGTACTAACCAGTGATCGATCTAGTCCAGCATTCTGTTTCACACAGTGGCCAACCAGTTGCCCCAAACAGAATATAGAGGTTAAGCCATTGCCTGATGTTGCCTCATAGTACTTGTGTTCAGAGGTTTACGGCCTCTGTATAAGGAGATTCTTCCCTTTAGTCACCCTAACGAGTAGCCGCTGATGAATCCATTCTCCATTAAGCTAACTAATCCCTTTTAAATTTTCTTTTATGTGTAGTTGCCCATCACTTTGTCTACTGGCAGTGAAGTTCACAATTTAATTACTCATTAATCTATTGTCCATCAACTTCATTAGGTGCCTCTGAGTTCTAGTGTTATGAGAGAGGGAGAAATAAAATCTCTCTATCCACTTTCTCCACCCCTGCATACTTGTATAAACCTCTGTCACACCTTCTCTTAGTCATCTCTTTTTTCCAAACTGAACAATCTTCACCTTTCTTCCCACAATCATTTTGGTCACCCCTTCTGCCTTTCTCTTTCCCTACAATATTCTTTTTGAGGTGCCAGGACCAGAACTGGACAGTTTTCCAAATGATGCTGTGCCCTAGATCTGTAAAGGGTTTGTGACGTTTTGTTTCACAGGCCAAAAAAAGAAGAAAAGCACAGGAACTGTCTGCCTAGGAATAGGATCTCTTACTTAGTTCCAGATCTCACCACTCAAGCAATGGCCAAAGACAGCATAACTCAAAAGCACCCCACCCCTTTTCTGCATTATCTCTCTCAGACCGTTCCATGGACAAGTTGAGAACTGCCACCCTTCCAGATTAAGTTGCAGTGGGCCAGGCCGCTTACTTAATTGGGGACAGTCGTCTGGTGGAGAGCAGTGAAGCGACGGTCATGGGGAGAGTCACAGTAGAATGGATCAACTGTTGTGATTGTTCTGCAGTGGAAGAGAGGAAAGCATTACAAAGAGAGCAGCGGCAGCTGGAGAGATGTGAAAAGTGAAGGATGAGCCCCTGATGCCCATAGGGGCAGAGAACGTGAAGGACAGAGAAGAACACCTATGGTACAACCCTACCAGAGAGCCTTACCTTCCGACATGAGGATGAACACTCCTCAACGTTTCTGTAGCATTGGGATCAGTGCCTAAGTCTGTGGCGTGGTTGTTGGTAGTAAAGCCACCTGCTTGCTGAGGTTGAATTCCTCCTCGTGTCCAGCCTTCCCTGTCTATTCCTTTTGGAACATTCTCATAAAACCTGAAAGAGGGAAAGGAAATATTATGGGATGCCTGAGACACACTCCGCACAGCAAATGTATAACGGGTTGCAGTCAGGATAAAGTAATCTGTTTTTCCGTTTTCCCATTCACATGCAACCATGCAGGCTGCAGTTGGAGCCCACCGAAACAATGTGGGTTGCTGTCTTCACATGGACGCATGTCTATAATTTTTTTATTTACTTCCCACTGATGCATAGCTATATAGGCATGCACAAATGAATCCCCACAGCCAAGCTGACGTCTCACAATACCATGATACAACCATCTGCACCTGTGTGGCTATGCAAAAAAATTTTTTTTAAGGAAAAGGGAGGCAAATAAAGCAGTGGTGTAGCTGCCATGAGGACATCTGGGGACAAACACGCCGGGTGCCCCCATGGGAGACATGTCCCCCCCCCGGAAAAAAGAGGAGGGGCATGGCTGGGCCTTGGTATGATGTGTGCATGTCGTGCCAAGACCCAGTCATGCCCCTGCTCTTTCCCAGAAGTGGCTGGGCCTCAGCATGACGTGCGTGCATCGCACTGAGGCCCAGCCTGGAATGAGGCCTGTGCCCATCAGCCAGGAGAGGACAGCCATGGCTGGAGACTGGCCAATGGGTGCAGGGGCGGTGCGTGCACATTGTGCCAAGGCCCAGCCATGCCCCTTCTCCTTCCCAGAAGTGGCTGGGCCTTGGTATGACGTGCGCATATCCCGCTGAAGCCAAGCCTGAGACAAGGGAGGCCTGCACCTGTCGGCCAGCTCCTAGGTAAGTGGGGCGCACAGGGGGCATGGCACTGGGGGCGGGCCATCTGGGGCAACAGGGGGTCAGGCCGTGGGGAGGCAGGCCGCAGAGGGTGGCGGGCTGTGGGTGTGTGTGGAAAATTCGGAATTTGCCCTGGGCTTCGAATGGGCCAGCTACGCCACTGGAATAAACCACCTCCTGCCTGGCCATTCGCTTGCAAGCGGCTGCAACCCTGGATTTTTCAAAAGACTCGCAATTAGTGCAATTCTTACAAAAACTGGTTGGGGAAAATAACATGAATCAGACTCTCTTTAGGGGCGGGATCTGTGCAAAGTGCCCCCCCCCCGATGGGTTTTTCCCATTCTAAACCTGTGTTTATTGGCTTATGCGGAGTGAACCGGAGTGAGCCTGACCACTCTCCCATGAATCAGGTGTATATAGTTCCTACCAATTACTATATACCCAAAATCATGAAGACACTACAGTTTTGTTGTTTACAATAAAATGTGCACATCCTTTGCTATATATACTACTCACACTTCATAGGCTCACAGCTAGGTGTTGCTGCCTCAGTGTTCTCACTACCTACACCCTTTGAAGAACCTGCATGGAACAGTTTAGCCCACACAGATAAGGGAAACACACTTTCCCGGGTGGATAGGAGACAGATGCCTTAACAAGACAAGGCCTGATAGAAACATACTTATCTAATATGATGGTTATTAGTACCAAACTCACTTGGAATTATAGCTGGTCAGGAACCTGTTGGGCAATTCTGGATCATAGGGAGGTGTCACATGACTGGGGTTATTGATGCTGAATCCTGATAGCTCCTGTATGAAAAGAGTCAAGGAAACAGCTATGAACCTAGCATCACAGGAGCAGCACATATAGCCCCATGGATTAAGAATAGATAAAGCAACCAGGTTGTACTTCAGGCTTACCTTATTGCCCACATTTTCCCTTCCTAAAAGATTGTTCTGTGTCTGAGGTAGCCGTTGAAGCCCTTGAAACTGAGTATGGCTCAGAGGTCCCTCTCCACCAGGTGGATGTTCTTGGGGCTGTGAAAAATAAAGGGGCTGATGAGCAAGCAAGCAATTTTGGGAAACAGCAAAAAACAGAAGGCAGAAATGCAGTGAGGAAGGTGGGGAGAAATGGGCGAGGGTTAGGAAAAGGGGAGGGATTAAAGTAAATGGATATTAGGAAGAGGAGCAGAGACAAGGAAAGCTTTTGTCTGCAAATTCTATTCACTTGGGTAAAGCATGTCTTGGAGACAGGTGTAAGAGAACAGGATGGAAAAAGCAGGTCACAGCAGCAGAGAGACTTGGAAAAGGAGACACAGAAGAAAGGGAGCTGCTGCAGCAAGTGAAGCTGGTGTAAGAAAAGCAGTAGGAATGCACTGAGGGAAACAGGGCAGAAGCGTTCTACTGGTGGGGGAGTGCCACTTACTGGAAGGAAAAGACCCTTCTGCCGACTGAATCCAGACCCCCGCTCAGAGCCTTTGGAAAGAACTGGCAGGAATTCATCACCCTGTCAGGAGAATATCACAACATAATACAGGTGGGGTACAGTGTGCACAAACAGTTTCAGGTAGGGAATGCCAAAAAGGAAGAATGATCCAGGTGAGGCAATGCACACCCCTTCATCAGTTCTTCCAATGCCCACAATCAAACCATCACAAACAATCTCCTGACTTGTGAGCCCTTCTTACGTGTGGAAAGGAAGATGGCTGATAATCTGTTTTCATAATGCTGACTCCTGGACTACTGTTCTGAAAAGCAGAAAACAAATACTGAGAGTGAGAGAGATGCACAGAGGCAACATTAGAGCTTCTGCTGAAAAGTTATGGAAGGGTGCGGGAGAAAAGCAAGAGACAGAGAGCCAAACCTATGGCACCAGGCAAGTTGTACTCACTGGTCTTACTAAGCAACTGGCAGTATGTGGTCCTGAATCCTATCGAATCCCATCACTGCTATGGGAAAGCTGCACAACTTCATGTGCTATGTTTTGAAATGGATGGCTAAATCCACAAAAAAAGACTAGAACTTGGCTCTTCACTTTGACGCCGTTTAGAAATAAAAACAAAGTAGCCTGAACAAAGTTATATGGCAGAGTATGCAAACCTATGAAGATCCATATAGAGAGGCATTTCTGGGCAAATGTGGAAAATTTTGCACCAATTTATTTATTTTATATTTATTTATATATTAGATTTAATAAACCACCCACCCCCAGAGGGCTCTGAGCGGTGTACAATTCAGCATAAAACTTTAAAAGCAACACAGATCTGAAAGCTAAAACAAATCAGATGACGAGCTCTACTTGGACTTCCCGGGGGCGGCCTCATTCTACCTTCATATAGGGAATGACACACACACATCAGCGGCTGTCTTCCCCAAAGGCCCAGTGGAACAACTTTGTTTTACAGGCCCTGCAGAACTGCCCAAGTTACCTGCACAGCCCTGATGGTAGAGGACAGAATGTTCCACCAGGCTGGGGTCAAGGCACTAAAGGCCCTGGGCTGGGGGGAGGCCAGTCGAATCATAGAGGGGCCAGGGACCACCAGTAAATTGGCCTCTTCAGAACACAGAGGCCGTGTGGGGACATAGGGGAAAAGATGGTCCTTGAGGTATGAAGGCCCTGGTCCGCAGAGAGCCTTAAGGTGACCCGGTATTCAATTGGGAGCCAGTGCAAATGGCGCAGAAGGGGGGATATATGGTCCCGCATAGAGCCCCCCACAAGTAGCCATGCTGCCACATGCTGGTCCAATTTCAATTTCCAGATCAGTCTAGTATGGAGGTGACCATGGCATGGATCACTGAAGCTAGGTCAGTCTGAGAGAGATAAGGGGCCAGTCGCCATGCTTGGCATAGATGGTAAAATGCCACCCGAGCCGTGTGGGCCACCTGGGTCTCCATAGATAGAGATGAATCTAGGTAGACACCCCCCCCCCCCAGGGTTTGAACAGAGGAGGTCACTGAAAGGGAGACGCCCTCCAGCGACGGCGCCTGAAATCCCGCAGCTCCCCCTTCGCGACCCATCCAAAGGACCTCCGTCTTCGATAGATTTTATTTTAACCTGCTTAGCGTCAACCAACCAGCTACTATCTCCAAACAGTGCTGGAGAGCCGCAGGGGAAGAGGCCAGCCCGCCCTACATCAACAGAATTAGCTGAGTGTCATCCGCATACTAATGACAAATCAGCCCAAAACTCCACACCAGCTGAGGAAGGGGTCACATGTAGATTTAAAATAACACTGGGGACAGGAGAGCCCCCTGCAGCACACTGCATTGAAGCAGGCAGCGCTGGGAGACCCTGTCCCTACACCTCACTTGCTGACTCCAACCCCTGAGAAACGAGGTGAACACCTGAGGCAGCCAGGCAGTGGGTCAAAAGATCGTGATCAACCATATCAAACGCTGCAGTAAGATCTAATAATACCAATAGTGCCAATTTGCCTCAGTTGAGCTGGACATGTATCTGTTATGGCGGTAAGGACAGTCCCATGCCCAGCATGGAAGCCGGACTAGAAGGGATCGAATACTGATGTGTTATTCAGAAAGCCCTGAAGCTGCTCCAACAGCACTCTTTCAATTACCTTCCCTAAGAACGATTAGTTCGAAATGGGTCAGTAATTGGCCAGATCTAACAATGGTCATTTAAAGAGTGGGCAGACCACTGCTTCCTTCAGCCAATCTGGAAAACCACTTTCTCAAGGGAGTGATTGATGATATTCAACAGTTGGGACCATAGTCCCCTTTGGCAAGCTTTAATAAGCCAGGAGGGGCACAGATCCAGAGGACATATAGTAGGTCTAACAGCAGCTAGGACCTGTCCACATCAGACTCGGCAAGCAGGGAAAACTGGTCTAATACAAGACCTGAAGACAGCAACAGCGCCTCCAGTTTGCTAATTGTCTCAAAGGTAGCAGGAAGGTTGTGGCGGAGTGACCTGACTTTATCCGCAAAAAAGCTCATAAAAGCCTCACAGCTATGAACCAATTGGGAATTTTTAGAAACCTCAGGCAATGAGGACAAAGACCGAAAAATCTGAAACAATTGTGATCGGCGAGAGCTTATGGACGCGAGACAGGATGAAAAGTAATCTCTTTTCACCCCCTTCGTCGCCATCTCATAGGCCTTCATAAACCTCCTATAAGATTATCACGTAGCTTCGTCACGAGACTTCCTCCACACTCACTCTAGCCATCTGAGTTCCCTTTCCATACGGCGTAGCTCCTCAGTATACCAAGGGGCCAATCATGAACAGGGCCACAGAGGGCACCAGAGAGCAATCACCTTGATAGCCTCTGAGAGCCTGGAATTCCAGTCTCTAATTCCAGGAGCAGCAGTGGCATATTGGTTAAGAGCAGGTGCATTCTAATCTGGAGGAACCGGGTTTGATTCCCCACTCTGCCACTTGAGCTGTGGAGGCTTATCTGGGGAATTCAGATTAGCCTGTGCACTCCCACACATGCCAGCTGGGTGACCTTGGGATAGTCTTTTTCGGAGCTCTCTCAGTCCCATCCACCTCACAGGGTGTTTGTTGTGAGGGGAAGGGCAAGGAGATTGTAAGCTCCTTTGAGTTTCCTACAGGATTGCAATGCAGAGGCAGGCAACAGCAAACCACCTCTGAACATCTCCTGCCTTGAAAACCCTACGGTGTCATCTTGGCTGTCTTGACAGCACACATACACAAAAAATGTTTGTCAACTGCTCTTTCTGTTCCAGTCATATGATAAGTGAATGTGTGATAAACTATCTAAATTATTCAGCATAGACACCTGAGAAAGTGATTTGTCAATAACTGGGTTACTGAGACAGCCTTCAGTGAATCCAGTCTCTTCCTTGGCTCCAATAGTTTTCTTCTGCAGGAGATCTGAAAAGGCAGAGAAATGATGACAGAACATGAAAACTGAAAGGACACACACAGAAAAGAAATCAGATTTCCATTAAGGCCATCAGCTAAATAGCACAGTACAAGAACAAGCCAGCCTGGTCAGCCAATGATTTGGTGGCTTGCTGCACAGTTGTCATCCCCTTAGCTGCTGTTAAGGAATGCCCCGGGCACTGGTACATAAGGCAAAGTATTCACGGTGTTTTCTTTATTTCAGTATTCAAGCTTTAAGCATGTAAAGTTACAGGAGTTGTAAAAAGGCAAGCTTTGAAAAGTGGAGGTAGTGATAGGATTGCTGCTCATCTTATTGTCTTAATTTGATCAGTTTAAATTACGTTCATTTTCACATCATTAATTAATAAACAGACGCTTAATGGAAATAAACTATTGTGTCTCTCTAATAATTAAACAAATTAATTAAAGTAAATCAATTTTAAAAATAGGTGTTTTCCTCAAGGGTGCCCTGAGATATGAAGAGCGAGGTCAAGGGTGCCGTGACATCGAAAAGGCTGGGAAACACTGGTGTAAGGTGCAGTGCATTGTCATAAGCTTCTGAGTTTTTCTATCCAATGCATCAAAATGAGCCTGTGACCAGTTTATGATTCCGGCAGGGTACCTGATGACGGATATGGCCCAGGTATTTTTGACCTTGGTGGTATTACCACCATTTAATTTAGATTTCAATATTTTCCTGTCCCTCTGGCTGTATTCTCTGCTGAGCACAGTTTTCACTTGCCTGTGCTTGATGTTAACCAGCTGCAAAATGTCAAGGTATTTACAGGCTTCCTTTTGGTTGCATTTGATTAGTTGGCCGTCAGGCATTTCTATGTCATCACTCTCAGTGATCTTGCATCTCTTTATCACCACAATGGCGCACTTTTCCAGGCCAAATTCCATTGAAATGTCTGTGCTGAATATTTGGATGGTGGTCACTAGTAACTGGATTTCTGTGTCTGATTTTCTGTTGAGCATCAAATCATCCATGTACAGCAAAGTGAGATTTTTTCCAACTCTTTGGTCAGTTGATATCCAAACTTTGTTTTCTTTAAAATTACTGTTAGTGGGATCATGACGATGGTAAACAGGAAGGGCAATAGTGAGTCACTTTGGAAAATTCCTCAATTGATGTTGACTGTTCCATAGTTTTCATTTCTGTCAGTTCAGTTTTTTACTGTCTCATCACTTTTTCAGTGAATACTTGAATTTCGCTGACACCAATTGTTTCCAAGCATTTCATGATCCTGCTATGGGGCAGTGAGTCAAATGTCTTCTTATAATCGATCCGGACCATATACTAATTCATTCTTCTATTCTTACAGATCTCCGTTATCATTTTGTCTACCGGAAGTTGATCTTTTGTACCCCAGCTCCTCTTTTTGTTCCTTTTTTGCTCCACTGGCAGGATGTTATTCGCTTCCAAGTAGTTCATGACATTATCTGCTATTATGCCAGTGAGCAGTTTGACCATTGTTGGCAAATGTGTTGTTGACCTGTAGTTTCCAGGTGTTGTTCCTTTGACTGGATCTTTCTGAATCAAGTAGGTCTTCCCAGTTGTTAGCCATTCATCGATTTCACCATTTTGCATGGTTTCACTGAACTGCTTGGCCATTGTCAGGTGCAAAATGGTTAGGTATTTGAGCCAGAAGCCATGCAGTTGATCATGTCCATGAGGAAAAACTGGTGCCATCCAGTTTTTCACTTTCTTGATTCGATGTTTTATCATATCATTTATTATTTCCAGCTCTTACATTTGTTTTTTGTTACTTTCCTCAAATTCTTTTATCCACTGTGCCTTCTTGTTGTAATCCTTCTCGTTTTCCCACAGATCTTTCCAAAACTTAAGTGTTGCATTTTTCTCTGGTTTTTTACTTTCAACATTGATCTTTGTGTTGAGGCTTTGGTAAAAACACCTTTAGTCTGATCAAAATTGCTGGTTTTGTCTGTACTGGATGTTTTTTGCTTCATATCTTTCAGTTTTCCTTGCTGTGGCTGTTATTTGGTGATCTTCAGCACTTTCAAATGTTCTAATGTCTAGCCAGTACCTTCCAATTACTTATTTCAAGATTTTGCCATTCTTTAATCTTCATTCCTATTTTTCAGGTTACTGGCATCTGATCTTAGTTTTTTGATCTTCTGTTCCAATCGTATTTTCTAATTTGGTTTTGATGTTTACTTACCTTGGGTTTAAGTGTTTCCTCCAATTTGCAAATAAATATCATTTAAATAATAAAACATCAGAATCAAGATATCAATAATGGATAAAACAAAGTTCCAGTGAACCTCCTTAGAATGAATTATGAGTATTATCTTAATGCTATTATCCTCACACACACACACACACACACACACACACACACTCCCTCATCCAGGTAGCCGTAGATAGCAGAGGAACTACCACAACTGAGAGAGCTGGGAAACTGCCTGAGGAATGCAAAGCGAAACAAAAATGCATAGCTGATGGCACCTTGTGTTAATTTCCAGTCAGCAAACATAAGTAATATGTGTTGCATCCGCAGTCCATCACACATCAGTTTACCCATGGTTCTCTTGTCTCTCTACTGACAACAGTTCACAGAAACAAAACATTTTTTCCTATCCAGTGCCATGCAGATTATGAGACCTGCACAGCAGCAATGTCAAGTGTGGAGCCAACTGTTTCTATGTTGGACTTTTCCAGCCCATTACCCACAGGACTCCTGATTCCACAAGCATATGACAGATAAATGTAAATATACCTTGGCTAAAGAGATAGCACTTTTATTGTCACACAAAACTAAGGGCAAAAAAAGTTGCTCTTGATGCTATGATACTTTTTATAAGATGATGCATAGGAAGAGTCATGATGGATCAGGTCAAAAGTCCATCAAGTCTAGCCTTCTTTTCACACAATAGCTAACCAGCTATCTCTAGGAAGCCCCAAAACAGGGAAACAGTCCACAACAAAAGATGTAAGTATGTCTGTTTCATCATAAATATTATCTCTGCTTTTATCCTGGATAGTTGATGGGCACTTTCTTGTTCTCCTGGGGAACCATCATCAGAGATTGAGTTTGCAACTTCTCATACACTATAAGGCCCATTATGCATGGAATGCTTCCTGCGACACTCCTCACCCTGAAATGCCTTCACAGTGGGGTCTCCTTTGCATTCCCTTGTTCACACATGAGACGGTGTCCCACTGCCTGCTAGGCGCTACGTGACTTGTGGGGCTTGCCTGCCCCCACTTCCAAGTTGCTTCCCTTTCCAATGCAAGAAAGAAGATTGCCGGCTTTTGTTTAGTCCTTTAAATGTAATATTGATATTCCTGATATTGATATTGTATGGGCTGTTATCACTGTTTTTGTTTTTTTAGGGAAATGCCAGCCATCAATCCCTTCAAGGAGTGGGAGGGGATACAGTCCCCCCCCCTTGATGACTGGCATTTCCGTAAAAAATTAAAACAATGATAGCAGCCCACACAATATCAATACAAGGAGGAGGAGGAGGAGGAGGACGAGGAGGAAGAAGAAGAGGAAGAAGAAGAAGAAGAAGAAGAAGGAGGAGGAGGAGGAGGAAGAGGAGGAGGAGGAGGAGGAGGAGGAGGAGGAGGAGGAGGGTTGGATTTATATCCCCCTTTCTCTCCTATAGGGGGCTTCCCTTCCCCCCTCACAACAAACACCCTGTGAGGTAGGTGGGGCTGAGAGAGCTCATAAGAACTGTGACTAGCCCAAGATCACCCAGCTGGTGTTTGTGGGAGTGCACAGGTTAATCTGAATTCCCCAGATAAGCCTCCACAGCTCAGGCGGCAGAGCGGGGAATCAAACCTGGTTCCTCCAGATTAGAGAACACCTGGAATATTGATATTATATTTAAAGGGCTCCAAAAAAAAGCCAGCAATCTTCACTCTTGCATTGGACAGGGGAGAAACCCAGAAGAAGTGAAACCCAGAAGCAAGAGGGAAACATCAGGGTTTCTCCACTCACACAAACCATGGGGCTTCCGAGATCTTCAGCGCCGCAAGTGGGATCACTTCAGTAATGCAATATCTGCCCTGGAGGAAACTTACCCTCTCTGTGGACTGAGCAACAGTGAATAATCAGTCTAAGAGTGGGCTGCCCCACTGAGTTAATCTACATCCCTTCCTGGCTTTTTGCCTGGGAGCCATTGCATATCCCTCTCAGTAAAACTCTAAGGCCGTTTCCACATGGGCCAAAAACGGCGGCCTGGGGGCGGTAAAAACGCCGCCCCCCAGGTCACGTTAGACAGGCGGCGCTTGCTGAAAAGCAGCAACAGCGCCGACCTGGCCTGCCCTCCCTCAAGAATGGCGTCAGGCGCCCTAAAAACAACCTTTAAAGGGTTGTTTTGAGGAACAATGCCTTCAGCCGGTCGCGGTGGCACCACGGGGTACGCTGTTTCCGCTTCCCTTTCCACTTCACCTTGTCCCGCGTCATCGGCCTGCTGGCCTCGAAGCCCTCCTCACTGTCCTCCGGCCTGGAGGTGAGGAGGGCGCGTCAGCGAGGCCAGTGAACTGCTGACGGGACAAGGTAAGAGGGGGCAGAGGCGGCTCCATGCGGAGCCGCCTGTCGTCTGCCGGCCTCTCCTGAGGCCACCCGCCTTGCTCGTCGCCGAACTGCCTCCGCTACGCCCGGCAGAATTCTTGCGGTGTGAAGCCTGAAAAACGTCTTGAGAATGGCCAAACACATTCTGAACAAAACATTATAATTTGTGAGGACAGCAGACCACCCAAGGACGGCAGAAATGAAAAACACAGATACATTTTCACTGCCCACTTCCATAAAACGCATACAACTATAATGTGAGAATGATAAATCCATCCAACTGGCTTGGAAAGTAGGTTGGGGAACTGCACGATTCCAGGATTTACAAATGTCATTGTTGAGAACGATGTGTGGATTTACACTGTCACTTTAAATGTCCACAGATTTTCTGATAGAAGAATGACTTGTGCATCCAGAGCTGTAAGAATTAATGTGACAGGCTGTCGCAAGACATCCAAGCAAAGAGAGAACTTTCACAGTAGTTAACAACTGTTGCAATGTTATAAAAATGCTGCACTTCTTTAGATTATTTTATACTCCAGCTCCAAGTTAGATGAGAAAATCAGTTTCTACTATAAAATACTTCTATACCTGAGCCCTTCGGTGGAGGGTGGCCTATACATTAAATAAATAACCTTCCAAGTCATCAGTGGCGTTTCTGCCTAGGGACAGGGGGTACCCTATGTCCCCGGGCGCCCCCCATTTGGTCACGTGGGGGGGCGCCACTATTTCAGGATCTTTCGTGTGATGTTTAAATTTTTTTAGTGTTTTTTACGTTTTGGCCTGCAGGTGGCGCATTTCTAAGGCTAGCAACACCAAATTTTCAGGGTACCATCCAGAGACTGTCCTGATGATACCACTCAAGTTTGGTGATGTTTGGTTCAGGGGAAGCAAAGTTATGGACCCCCAAAGAGGGTGCCCCCATCCCCATTGTTTTCAATGGGAGCTAACAGGAGATTGGGGTTAGCCATTTGAGGGACCATAACTTTGCTCCCGCTGAACCTAACTTCACCAAACTTGGGTGGTATCATAAGAATAGTTACCAGATGATACCGTGAAATTTTGGTGTCACTAGCTTTAAAAATACACCCCTTACAGGCACCCCAAGAAAGTTGCCCAAGATTCTTTGTTTTGCAGTGACTTTGCTCTATTGTAGCCAATGGGGAATTTCTGAGTGTGTAAGCAGGCTGCACATTTTTGAAGACAGAGGCACCAGACTTTCAAGGTGGCTCAGGAGGCCCTCCTGGTAATAGCATCCAGGCATAGAGACCTTTGCTTCTGGGGGTTCAATTTTATGGGCCCCCAAAAGGCTTATTTTGTTTCCATGCTCCAGATGGCTCTGTGGAAGAGGTTTCAATGAGAGGCACTGTGGTAGGGGTCTTGCTCTGGGTGGGGGCATTTCCTGCAGGGCTGCTGGTGTGAGTCTCCTGAAAGGAACCAACCAAATTTGCTAAAATGCTGTGGGCACCAAGTTGAAGGTGAACCTGATGCCCACAGCATTCGGCCATCCCAGGCAAACTTTAGTGCCCCCACCCAGAGCAAGACCACTACCACATTGCCTTCTGTTGAAACCTCTACCACAGTGCCAGCTGGGCATAACAGAAAGCCCCATTGAAGTCTATGGTGGGAAAAATAATGTTTCCCACCATAGAACTTGCTGAAGAGCCTGGAAGATTCTGGGGAATTTCTGAGTGTGTAAGCACTGACCACACATTTTTTAAGATAGAGGTGCCAGACTTTCAAGGTGGCTCCAAGAGGCCTTGGGTAATAGCATCCAAGCTTGGTGAGCTTTGCTTCTGGAGTGGGGGGTGGGGTGAGTTGAGAGAGTTCTGAGAGAACTCAGCCCGCAGGCTTCATGGGCAGGGGCAGGGAAACAAAATAAGCCTTTTGGGGGCCCATAAAATTGAACCCTCAGAAGCAAAGGTCTCTATGCCTGGATGCTTTTACCAGGAGGGCCTCCTGAGCCACCTTGAAAGTCTGGTGCCTCTATCTTCAGAAATGTGCAGCCTGCCTCAGAAATTCCCCATTGGCTACAATGGAGCAAAGTCACTGCAAAACAAAGAATCTTGGGCAACTTTCTTGGGGTGCCTGTAAGGGGTGTATTTTTAAAGCTAGTGACACCAAAATTTCACGGTATCATCTGGTAACTATTCTTATGATGCCACCCAAGTTTGGTGAAGTTAGGTTCAGCGGGAGCAAAGTTATGGTCCCTCAAATGGGTAGCCCCCATCTACTGTTAGCTCCCATTGAAAACAATGGGGATGGGGGCATTCCATTTGGGCATCCATAACTTTGCTTCCCCTGAACCAAACATCACCAAACTTGGGTGGTACCATCAGGGCAGTCTCTGGATGATGCCCTTAAAACATGGTGCTGTTAGCTTTCAAAAGGCCCTCCCTGCAGGCTGAAAACCCCCAAAATACCCCCCCCAAAAAAAGCCCAAATACCTTGCATTCACATTTGTTCATATTTGGGCAGGACATAATTGGACACTTTTGTCCAAATGTGCCTAAATTTTGCCCAGATTCTGGCTGAATCTGGTATTTGTTTCATCTAAATATCCAACCCTCAAAAGTGATGTTGTTTCAGGGTGGGGGAGAATCCACCCCCAAACAGCATCACTTTCAATTTTGTTTTAACCGGAGACCCCAGATTCTCCCTTTAAGGTGGATTTAAAAGAAGAATCTGAGCTCCCTAGTTTAAGCACCATTGAAAGTGATGCTGTTTGGGGGTGGATTCCACTGGAGGTGTTTTGTGAGAGATGATGCTGACATTTGTTTGGTAAATGTTTTGCTGGGGGGTGGTTTGTGAGAGGTTTACATGCTTAATACCCACTTGCACTGGCTTGGAGTTGTTTCTCAGGCTAACAACCTACCTCATAGGGTTGTTGTGATTAGGAAATTAGGAAAAGAGTTGGTGGGGAGTGAGCCATGTATGTTATGCTGGGAGTGGGAGGTGTTTTGTGAGCTGGTGCAAAAAATCATTGTTTGTTCATGGTGGGGGAGGGTGGCCGCCCATTCGCCGGGGGGGGGGGGCGGCACCAAACTCAGGTTTTGTCCCCGGGCTCCAGTTTGCCTAGGTTCGCCCCTGCAAGTCATAAAGGAAGGTTTAAATATCATGACCCCAGGGGCTTAAAGGAATATAGACAAAAGATTAAAGATATCATAAAATATGACAATAATATGCCAATATAACTTTTATTCTGTGAGAAAAATTCTATTAATTTATAACAGTAATCATTCATCATTTTACTTTTTTGGATTATTAGACTATTATTGGAAATTGGTTTTGTTTGTTTTTTTATATAATATTACATGTACAATTTTGTTTCCTCTCTTAGTCTGTAAAACTAACTATAACTATGATTAGATCCTATTTTCTTTTTCTATTCTGTTAATTTCTATCTACAAACAATTAAAAGTTAATATTAAAAAACTAAAAATCCACCTAGAAAAACCCCATCGAAAAATAGAACACAAATTCCAATTTATATTTTCATCTCAAGATTTCTAAAAGCATTTCATTATTTTTGAATGCTTGTAGGAAGCAACACTGATAAAAATGGATTTTTAAAATGAATTCAGCCAGAAGTTACTTGTGATCTACATTTGGTCCATACTGCCACTTTAGTTTTCTCAATATGGGTTTAAGAAAACTTTAAATTTAGCAGGGGAAAACAGAGGATGAGATTCAGAAGGGAAATAATGGAATACTGCAGCATTACATAAACACAGTATAAGAACAAGAAGAATATAATCTTTGGTCAATTTTTCAGCAATGCCAATTTTTAGCAGTGCCCCATTCAAATGTAATCCAAAACATGCTTTAAAAGACATGAATTGACCTGCATGTTTATTTTAAAGCTGGAAAAACTGAGGTGATAAAAGAGTCTTTTACTCACTTTCGGGATTTTCTGAAAATCTTTCCCACAGCTTAGCTTGGCTGGCTCGCTATTAAAGGGACAGGACTTTTTCCTCTAGATCTGTAGACAATCCTACCAAGGAGGTGGTCTTTCATCTGTTTATGTGTATTGTAACTTAAAGGTTATGTTTAGATGGGGGTATTACTAGATCAAGCCCTTACATCCAAGGCACAAAACACTTCTCACAAGTTTCATTTGGGACCCCAATTATACCATTTTCTAACATAGCCTTGCCACAGTTGTCAATGTTCTCATAACATCCAGGTTAGATGACTGCAATGCACTCAACCCAGGGCTGCCTTTGAAGACTATTTGGAAATTCCAGTTTGTTCAGAACACAGCAGTTCAGAACATAGCCAGGATTTTCCATTTTTGTGATAGTGTATTATTTGTTTGATGGATGTAAACCACCTTAGAGGTTTTAATAGAAAGGCAAGTTATAATTATTTAGATCATTAAACACCAAACGTGAATGAATAATAGATACAAGTAGTTTCCAAACTAACTCCTGAGAAGCTTTACAGTTCACCAGCCCATCAGGAACCAATCATATATTTGGTCATCAGACTATATTTGTGCTGAGAGGCAGGTAGGAATAATCAGAATCAACACATACCTGAAAAAAGAAGCAACCTCAAAGTATTGTTTTCTATCCAATAAGTACAGGGCATAACTGACTACCCAAAGATTTCTCTATAGGATATAGACAGATGAAGCAAGTAAGAGTACACACCTGCCAAGAGCTGGTTTTTCTTGTGGAGTAGAGCACACTTTGTCCATTGCGGGAGGTGTTCTTTTGCTGAGATATGTGTGGATGTGTACATCTACCCCACAATTCGATAATTCAGAGTGACTTAAAATAAAAATAATCACTAAAATCTACTATGCATAGCAGAAGATGATATAAGCCACAATAAACTCTATTATGCATAATACATTGTCCTGTGAACAGAAATTCCAAACACCTCCAAGAAACATAAACAGAGAAGGGGAGGGGGGTCCTTTTTATGACTAGTGAATCAGTATCATGCCAGGGGATAAAAAATTAAAAACTGTATTAGACAAGGGGAAAGAGTTATACCTGGCTGTCTGGGAATGTTGAAGAGGAACTTAGAGTTGCACTCTGTGGACATGTAGCGAGGTCCCTGTAAATATGACAGAGAGTTAGACCAATTGTGGTAGAAGCAGCCTACCACCACCCCACATCTCACCCAGTTCTCTGCATAGGGGCAGGTCAGTTATTCCTAAGAGAATATGCTATGCTTCGATACTTCGCATATCTGTTCCATCCCAATCTCTTAGGATGAGATCTGCTTGTATATCAGGAGTATTGGGGGTAAGTATTGACCATAATATGTTGGGTCCTATTTTGAGCAATACTTTTTTTTGCAATCTTAGGAAACCAGTACTTTCCTCTATCCAAATACCTCATTTAGGCCCTTACAACATCTCAGAAAATAGAAGGCTGAAGATCAAAGAGATCACCTCTACCGTGGGAGGCAGGGTGGGTTTCAAAATTAACCTGCAAATGGTAGAATGTGGTCTAAGCTACACTTGGTTGCACCAGTGCCGTAGGCCCCTGTGCACAATTTTTGTCCTTTTTAAAAAACAGATTATTAGGAAATAAGCAATGGTGAAAGGGAGGGAGGCCATAAAAAAATTGTTTGGAGGAGTTTTATTGGCTTTTGTTGAGGTATAATTCCTGGCTGGGTTGCATGTAAATGGAAAAGGCAACTAGATAAAGATGGAGGAGCAAGTTAAAAAAACAAAAAAAGTAGATGCCACAAAGCAGTCTGGGAAAAAATGAATCCCTTGTTCAGAAAGTTGCAAACCATGCCACAACTCCCCTTACATCCCAGCAAACATAGAAATTCATTCTTGTTCCCTTCTTCCACTGACATTGCCCATCATCCTGATTGGTCAGATGGGGGATGATTTCCCCTTTGCCAGGTACTGCTTTTTCATTTTACTGCATCCAGAGGAGAATGCCATCTCTGTCCCAGTAATACCCAAACATGGAAAGGCCCACTAAGCATCCCCTGCAGCGGACTCACGTATCTGCCATTTTCCACATCAATAGAGCCTTTTCCATGCGGCTTGTGGAGCAGAGGGATATGTTTGGGTTCCAGCCCTATCACAGTTTGTGCTCCTTCGTCTGCGGTGTCAAAATGGACTTTCTTGACCTGGAAAATCAAACTCAGTTTGTAACATAGAAGGCTAAGAATGCTTGTCCACAATATAAATTCATTGGTGTGGAAACTGTTCAGAGTGAGAGTGAGGAGTGGGGGAACGGAGAGAGAAGTAAACTGCCGAAGCACAGTAGAAATCATACAAGAATATTTCATATCTATTTTATTCTTTAAAGGTAGCGAGGAGAATAAGCTCTTTGAGGAAAGGCTGAGGGACTTGGGAATGTTCTGGAGAAGAGGAGGCTGAGGTAAGATATGATTGCTCTAAGTATCTGAAGAACTGTCACTTAGAGGAAGGCAGGGAGCTGTTCTTGTTGACAGAAGAGAATAACACTGACAATAATGAGTATAAATTATAAGCAGAAAGGGGGAAAAATTGCAGTAAGAGAAGTTCAGCAGTGGAAGATAGTCTTCAAGCAACAGTCTTCAAGCAACAGTTGGACAAACGCTTATCAGGGATGCTTAGGCTGACCCTGCACTGAGCAAGAGGTTGGACTAGATGGCCTACATATGGCCCCTTCCAATGCTGTGATTTTATATGCTTTATAGCTTTGCTGTAATGTTGGCTCAGATGATTTTTAGACAGCTTTTCCCCCCTTTTAATGCTTTATTTGCATGTTTTTCATTGTGGCTAGAATTTCATCTTTTTTATCATGTTATGCTCAGTGTGGTGTTTCATTATATGCATTTTAATACTCCATATTTTCTGTACATCTTAATACATTGTTATATTGCATTTTAATACTGTAAGAGTCCTTGGGGCTGAGGGCCAGGATAAAAATAATCTAAATAAATAAATATTGTTAATCTGCAATATTCTGCAACATTTCTCAAACTCTCTTTTCAAGGCCCATTGGGGACTGCTGAGGGTGGGGGAAACTTGCCTCCATGAGTAAAAAAGGATCCAGTCCATTTGTTTCCTAGATGTATATACTTTTTCACTGAATGTAAACCATATTGTAAACACTTGTAGTTGAACTGTGGTCTAAAAATTGTTTTGAAAGGTAACAGAATACAAACAAACAGTACACAAAATTATCCTCCTTGCCATGTGGAAAACTTTGAGGATAACTTGCCAGAAATGGAAGGAGTCAGTGGAGCAAAATCTACAGGATCTGTTCACAAGATCCACTTGAGAGATGAAATTACTATTAAAAATCACCTTCAGGAGAGGACAGAGAGTAATTATGACATTGCACCCTTTGTTTAATTTAAACAGTGGTACTGCGAGTTGTGCAGTCCACCAGATTGTGGAATCCACCAGACTATGTAATCCACTGGAGCTGGTACAGAGACTTAATTTCTTTTCTTTTCTTTTTTTAAAGAAAAGAAATGGTGCTGTTGTTAAAGTTCTTGTGAAAGACATGCCAGCTACCAGGGAGCTAGTTGTGGAATTTGTGGTTATTCAGCACAAGCAGCGAGTGAGAGGACAAGGCATTCTTTCTTGCTGCCTTATATTTTTCAATGCAGATCTGCACTTGAGCCCTTGATAGCTAAAAAGCTGATTTAGACATTAGAAAGCCAGTAAGACCAATAAAATGTCAGAAGTGCAAAGGGCTTGTTTGGCAGTGTTTCTCCTTTTTTTTTTACTCAGTCCTGACAAAATCATAAGAATTCCAGCTGATGTGTTTTGAATGCATGAAAGGTTTTAATCTTTCCTGTTGCAGCAAAGTCTTTGGAAAAAAATTATTATGGTGTTTTCAGAAAGCCCATAGTATGGAAGGAAAATGAAAAGAACCCCACACTGCTTTTAAGACTCATAATTTTAAAGCAATTTCATAACTACAGAGGTCTTCAGTTTGGCAATAAGGCTCAGTTACACTTCCTTTCTGCAGTCTGTGTGGAATGCAAGCTGTTGCAAGCTTTACACTGTTAGATTGCTTTCTTGACATGATGCTGGCTCCGTTTTAGGCCATGACCATGTTCTAATAGCTTTCTACTGACCTGTGCCATATTAAGCAGGTTATATTAGCACAAACACAAACCATTCCAGCCATCATTCTTCAGATGAAGATAAAGGCAGTCCAACCTCTACTGAAGCCTTTTCCTTGTCTTCTGTAGTTTTTAATCACTGACTCGGCCACAGTCTACCCTTCCCTAACTGCTGGAGTGTGTGTTTGTTAACTGACTATGAACTGTGTATTCATTAACTGACCACAATTTTTTCCCAATATGCACAGTACTGCAAAAGCCAAAAGTCTTGTATCCCCTGAAAACTATAAAAGAACTTCAGAATTCAGTGTGAACTTGCAGGTTTTATCAGGAAGTTTGATAGTATTCCATTTGGACTCAGTTTCCCCCTTACTTAACTATTTGGAGGAAAGGTTTGCTTATAAATGTTTTAAATAAATAGATGTCACCTGGGGACATACTTCATGTATCTGACATACTGGGCCAAGAACGCTGATGTCATAATTAATCTGGTGAATCTTTTAATGTGTCACAACACTTTCATTAAAAAATTACCTATAAGATAATATGGCATATCCAGAACTGCAGCCTATATTTTTAACTTACAGTTTTAGTGGGAGGATAAGAAAGGGGTTTCTCCCGAACATATCCACTTCCTGGCTGGTACACGTTCCATGGAAGAGGGTATTTCCCATCTGGGAGCTGATGTGGTTGAAAGTGTTTAGTGGTCATTGACTGATAATTATCTTGAAGGATCTCCCTGGTGCAAGAGATAGCATAGGAGCAAGGGTCAAACCTCAATCAAATGGAATATTCAGGCTTTCAGTGGCTGGAGAAGCACATGGGTGCAGAGACTAAGCCAATGGCTGCTTAAGAAGACTTTGGTCAGAATTCTGTCTTACAGCGGGGTTTAAAATGGGTTACATTCAGACCACTTAAATTGTATTTATTTTCAAAACCCCAGTTCCACTTTATACTTTATCCAAGGTAGCTTACAAGTAAGTTTCAACCATTCAAAGAAGAATAAACAAGAATTTTTCTACTTCCTCCCCAAAGTTAGTAGCAGAATTGATGGTATGGTCTGTAGTGGCAAAGCAGGTAAAAACATTTGGATTCAGACATTTCAAAGCAACCAAATAATGCCCTCTCTTTGGCTCCTCTGCTCACCTGAG